>NC_040903.2:185923400-186536012 GCF_004126475.2 Phyllostomus discolor | reverse complement strand
GTGAGTGTTTTAGGAACCCTCCTGTATCGGTGTACCAGCTGGCACTGTTGTGAGAGGCTGAGTTTGGCTTCAGTGATTTTTTTTTAAAGACTATTTTAACGCATTTGCCCATTCCATGAGGAGTGATTTACAAATGTACCTGCCCACACTGTGCTCATTATTCAGCAGGTACTGACCAAAAATGTCATGACCTCTGTACCCCACCTTCTCTATTCACCCTATCTCACCCTGAGTGACTTTTTTCCCCCTCTGATTCCTACTATCACTATCCAACTAGAAGTGGGGTCAAGGAATTAGGATCCTAAACACAAGACACCTCGGGCTGACACAAGGCACATTCTGGGAGCCCAGTTTCTAACTCCCTGGGCTTGGTTCCAGAAAACCCAGGACAGTGGCTCCAAGGGGAAGTCTTAGGAAGTGTAGAGCTATCCCCAACATCTGAGATCTTTGGAGGCTTGGTCTTTTGTTGTCAAAAGAGAAGCATTTCCCTGCAATGAATGACTAATCAAGAATGAATGCTTCAGTCAATAAATGACACTGTACTGCCATTGAGATGTCAACTACAGTTGCCTGCACTTTGAGAGTCAGGCTAAGTTGACTCAATCCCATCCTCATATGAAGATAGTCTCACAACACTTCTGATGTCCCTAAGGACCCTGGGAAAAAAGCAGTGGCTTACATGTTCCCTGGTCACCTGGCTTGCATACACGCTATTCTAGTTCTGCCCCTTGTGGCTCCAGGGAAGGGTTTGCACACACACTCCTGTTCACAGAAGGTATTTCGTGTATAGCTGACTGACTGGTTTGAAGAGATGAAAGCATGCAAATTAAAACTGAATATTAGGCATTTCCATTTTTATAATGCCTTTCAGCCACTTTTTCTCTCATGAGCTCCAGACTCCCATCACTGGTTTGGCAACCAGTGCCCTTTCCGTTTACTTCTCAGCTCCCAAATATTCTTTTCTACAGAGTGCCTTCACTTCCTTTTCTCCTGCCTGCCCACTCCCATCGCATCTCACCTTTTTTCTAATTGAGGCAAAACTCATATAACATAAAATTAACCATTTCAAAGTATACAATTCAGAGGCATTTAGTATATTCACATTGTTGTGCAACTGTATAGGGTCTCACCTTTCACCCCAAATGACCTATCAAGATATTTTCCTCAACAAGGACATTGTAGATATTTCCCTTACTAAGAGAAATTCTGGGGCCAGATGTTTTCCCTTACTGAAACCTTCGTCTTCCATGGATACCACGGTCTTTTGGCATTTGAGGAAAAGATGCCATCAAACAGCTTTTTATCCTTTTGGAGAAAGGAATATAATTTGTAAAAAAAAAAAATTGTGTGAAACATTTAAACTAGATTTGTGCACAAAAGGTGACAGTTACAAAACAAATTTTCAGCTTTACTACTTAATGGAATATCAGCGACTTACTTGCAAATCATTCAGCAAATACATATATGAAGTCTGTCTGGAAAAAGTCCAGCCACTGTTAATATAATGAGAATGGTTTGCACAGCACCAATGTAACCTGGCAGGTAAGAGTGCACTGAAATGCACATGTGGGAACAATGATGACCTCACCGTACTAGTCAGTGGGGGCAGTAGATGCCATTAAGTGTACTATAGTAGATATACTATGTGGCTGTCACATTCAAAATGACTGAGCAAGTAGGGCAATGAATCTGCATCAAATTTTGCATTAAGCTTGAACATTCCTCCATGGAAACTATTCAGATGATTCAGAAGGACACAGTTATGGGCAACTAACTGGTGACTGGTAGCTTCATTACAACAACATGCCCACTCACATATCACATCTCATGCAGTTTTTTTTGTGAAACATCAAATCACCCAGATGACTCAGCCCCTCTACAGCCCAGATTTGGCACCCTATGACTTCTGGGTTTTCCCAAAACTAAAATCACCTTTGAAAGGGAAGAGATTTCAGACCATCAATGAGATTCAGAAAAATACTAGGGGGCAGCTGATGGCGACTGGGAGAACTGTGTGAGGTCCCAAGGTGCCTACTATGAAGGATATTGAAACATTACTGTTCTATGTAAAATGTTTCTTATATCTTGTATTGTCTTAAATAAATGTCTCTATTTTTCATATTACATGGCTGGATACCTTCTGGACAGACCTTGTATTTACATGTTCAAATAAAAAATTTACATGTGGGTAGCAAAATAAACATGAACAAATGTTAAATTTCAGTTGTTAGTATATGAACATATATATGTTTGAAGTTTTTCATAATAAAAAGTTGCAAAAAACTCAGACTACAGTGTTTTTGTTTAGATAATTTATAGTAAATGGTTGAAATATGTGTTATACACAAAGATTTAGGATATGAAGGATACTGGGCATACATTTGATGTCACCTGCAGTCCTTATACTGAAATATTCAAACTAAACCTGATAATAGATGCAAGGACTGAATGACCTTCCTGAGACAATGACAACACAGGATCCCTGAAGAGAAATAACAATGGACAATATTCTTCCTAAGAATATCACACACAGGTCACCTCCTCTCCTGGGAACAGCATACAAGTGAAGGGGACAATTCTCACATGACATTCGTCACAGCCGTAAGAAAACTCCTTAAACGCACCATGAAATAAGACTCAACAACGTTACTGAGCACCAGCTGAGCAGACTCATGGCGACAGGCGCTGTGCACACGCACAGAACATGCCCGTGTGTCTTTAGGTTACTAACGACTGAGTCGGGGAAGGCGGTGCTTGAATGTGAAAAGATAAGCAACATCACAAAATTTAAAGAGCAATTACTACATTGTTGGTGGGAATGTAAGTTAGTAAAACCTTTCATGGAGAGCAACTTAGCAATAGCTATCAAAATTAGAAAAGTACAAGCTTTTTGACTCAGAATTCCAGTTAAATGGGTGGGAATTTAACTTACAGATACATTCGTATATGCGGTAAATGATGTAGGTATAAACTTAATAACTGAAACACTACATAAAATAACAAAAATTTTAAAATATTTGATTTTTAAAAGATTTTATTTATTTATTTCTAGAGAGAGGGGAAAGAAGGGAGAAAGAGAGGGAGAGAAACATCGATTGGTTGCCTCTAGTTCATGCCCTGACCAGGAACTGAGCCTGCAGCCCAGGCATGTGCCCTGAATGGGAGTCAGACCCGGGACCTTTCACTTTGTGGGAAGATGCCCAACCAACTGAGCCACACCAGTCAGGGCAAAAGTTCAAAAATATTTAAACCCCTAAATATGCAATGATAGGAAACCAGTTAATTAAATTATGGTATATACATTAATGGAATAAAATGAGCTGTTAAATAGAGTTATACAGCTTTATAAGTTTCGATATAGAAGTCTTCAAAACATAATGTCAAAAAAATAGACACATGGGACTACCTCAAACTTAAAAGCTTCTGAGCAGCAAAGAAAACAATCAATATAGTAAAATTGCAACCTACAGAATGGGAGAAAATATTTGCCACCATATATCTGACCAGGAGTTAATATCTAAAATACATAAGAACTCCTAAAACTTAATAACAAAAAAACAAATAGCCTTATTTAAAAGTGAGCAAAGGACTGAAATAGACATTTCTTCAGAGAAGATATACAAATGGATAATGAGGACATGAAAAGATGCTCAATATCACTGATTTTGAAGGAAATGCAAATCAAAGCCATAATGAGATAACACCTCACACCTGTTAGGATGGTCCTTACTTTAAAAAACAACAACAAAAAACAATGCTGGTGAGTATGGAGACAAACTGGAACCCTGTACATTGTTGGTCGGGATGTAAAATGGTATAGCCATTATGGAAAACAGTAGAGAGGTGCCCTGGCTGGTGTGGCTCAGTGGATTGAGTGCTGGCCTGTGAACCAAAGGGTCACCAGTTTAATTCCCAGCCAGGGCACATGCCTCGGTTGTGGGCCAGGTCCCCAGTAAGGGGCTCAAGAGGCAACCACACATTGATGTTCCTCTCCCTTTGTTCTCCCTCCCTTCCCCTCTCGAAAAATAAATAAATAAATAAAATCTTAAAAAAAAAAGGAGAGAAAACAGTAGAGAGGTTCCTCAAAAAATAAAAAACAGAGCTACCACATTATCCAGTAATTCCATTTCTGGGTATATGTCCTAAAGAACTGAAAGAGGTGTGTGCACCTGGTTCACTGATTGCAGCATTATCCTCAATGGTCAAGAGGTGGAAACAATCTAAATGTCCATCGACAGATGAATGGATAGAGAAGTTGTGGTGCATACTTACAATGGAGTATTATTCAGCCTTTAAAAAAGAAGGACTCCTGTCACATGCTACAACATGGATGAAACGTGAAGACATTATGCTAAGTGAAACAAGCCAGTCACAAGAGGACACACACTGTAGAACGCCACTGTCTGACGGAGCTGAAACAGTCAAACTCATAGAAGCACGAAGTACAAAGGTGTTGCTGGGGCTGAGAGGAGGGGGAAATAGGGAGCTGCTGTTCAATGGGCACAGAGTTGTAGTCATACAGGATGAAAAAGTCCTTGAGATCTGCTGTACAAGTATGCATATGTAATTAATAATAGTATTATACACTTAAACATTTGTTAAGAAAGCAGATTCCCTGTTAGGTGCTTTTTACCACCATTTAAAAAAACACTTATCTATTTATCTATCTGTATCTTGAAATATCTCTAAGTGAAGAGAGGTCAAAGTGCAGAGGATTGCATGTAGCATGCTAACATTCGTGTGTGTGTATTCTGTATACATATGCAGTCAACAGGGCTTAGAGAACATTTACAAGGACACGGAAAGCTGTAAGAATGGTTGCTCCCAAGGAGGAAAACTGGGTGCTTGGAACAGAAGTGGGAGGGAAGCACTTCTGTAAATTCTGAATCTGTACCATGTGCGTATTACCTATTAAAAAATGAACACAAGAGCAATCAATGAAAAAACAGAAAATATATTACAAGATACTAATGATATATACCAAAAGAATCACACAGATATTAAGGGGTAAGTTGGAGTAGAGAATGAAGCATTTATAAGGTGGTATTTGAGCTGGCTCCTGAAGAACAGGAAGTGCTTGTCTAGGCAGAGGAAAGAGATCAGGACAGTCTGGGAGTGGAAGCGGAAGTTGGCATGGGGCGAGAAGAACAGTGGGAGTAAAAATGTTGAAGCACAGTAACAAAAGGCAAATCAAGGGCCAGCCAACGAAACAGTTTCAGTGTATTCACCGAATATTCAGTGTATTCAGTGTAGAATGTAGGTTAAAAAAAAAAAGGAAAAACTACATTTTAGTAGATGAGGCAGGGGAATGTGAAATTTACATGGTGGGCAGTAGGGAGCCACTGGAGGCTCTTGAGCAGAGGAGCCATGTCCGAAAGCAGGATTCCGAGGGGATCAGTGGACAGCAACACATAAAATGCATGGGAAGACAGACATCTATGAGAAGGCTGACACAACAATCCAATGGTTGCCCATTACAGTCATCTGGGAAGCTTTAAAAATACATATTGAGCCCCGGCTGGTGTGGCTCAGTGGACTGAGTGCTGGCTTGTGAGCCACAACGTCACTGGTTTGACTTCCAGTCAGGACACATTTCTGGGTTATGGGCCAGCCCCCCAGTTGGGGGTGTGCAAGAGGCAACCACACACTGATGTTTCTCTCACTCTTTCTCCCTCCCTTCCCTTTTCTAAAAATAAATAGATAAAATTTTTCAAAAAATACATACTGATGCCTAGACCCCAACCCCCAATGATTCTGATTTCATTGGTTTGGGGTGAAGCCTAGACGTTATCATTTTTGAAATCTCCCCAAGTGGTTCTAAACAGCGGTCTAGGTTAAGAATCACTGCAATAATCCAGGCACAAAGAGATGAAGGCTAAGAGTCAGGTGTTGGTAGGAAGTGGGAGATAGGATAAGAGCAAATGTAGGAGACATTTCAAAGGAGGAACGGATATGGTGACAGATTGCAGGTAAAGAGTGAAGAGATATTGTCTGTTAGATTCCAGTATGCATTCACTCAACAAATATTTAATAAGGCTCTCCCAACTACCAGGTACCTTTCTGGATTCTAAGGATTTGGTGACGAACAAGACAGGCAAGTCCTGGTTCTTGTGAAATTTGCAATCTGGTGGGCACAAACAACCAACAAACAAGCTAGCTCTCTGGTAGTGACCCGAGTAACAGGGTAGTTATAAGGCATGACCACAGGTTGGGGGTTGCTTGTTTTTGTACGATGGTCAGGGAAGACCTTCTGGGTGGGTAATATTTGAGCTGAGGCTTGACTGATGAGGAGCCAAGCCTTGCAAAGGTCTTTGAAGAAAATGTTCTAACTAGGGAAAAGGTAAGCACCTGGGAACATGTTTGGTGTGTCTAAGGTACAGAAAGGCCTATGTGGCTGAAGAAGAGTGACAGACACACGCAATGAGGCCAGAGAAATATGTAGGTAACAGATGAAATAGAGCCTTGTAGGTCATGCTCTGGTTTCATCCTCAGTGAGATGGGAAGCCCTTGGAGAAAGCTAAGCAGGTTAGTGACATGATCTGATTTACATTTTAAACAAGTACTTAGGTGGCAATCTGGAAATGGATTGCAGGTGGCAGAAATGGAAGAAAACTACTTGGGAAGTTAGATTAAAACAGTGGGGCCGCTGACAGATACAGGAAAATGGGGAGAATAGACTTCAACACACTGAGTTTGAGGTAACTGTGAGGCATCCAAGCAGCCATGTCCAGGAGCAATTAGAAATAAGGGAGCTAGGTGAGAATTTAGGTTACACCTACCGACTTGGGAGACAGTCCGAGGAGGGCGAAGAAACGCAGGTTAGAGGACACTGCAAAGAAACAACTTCACCTGAAGAGGAGACTAATAACAACTTGGAAGAAATGTCCCCAGGGGTAGGGCTCAGGGCTCTGTAGCTACACTTGTCTCATTGAACATTTTTATCTGTGAATGGGATAAAGAACCTGTAGGATAATGAAGGATATCAAAATGCAGGGAATGAAAAAGAAAAGCAGGGAACAATGATGCACTGGAATCAAGATTCAAAAAAGGTAACAGCTGAAGGAGGAGCTGGAGCCAACAAAATGACACTCAACAGATATGTAGTACAGATGACATGCACGTGCATGCAAATATATGTGTGCATATAGGTGTGTATATGTATTCTTTCATACTTAAAAAATTAAATCAGTAGCACAAGTCCTAGAAATCTGACCACTTACTTGAAAAAGAGATGGAGCTTTTATTGACCACATACCTCATGAGCCTAAAGTTTAATGTCACTGTGAAAAAGCTAATATAAAATCAGAATATTTAATACAAAACTACAAAAATTATTCTTTTTTTTGTTTTAGTCCTCACCTAAGGACATTTTTCCATGCTTTTTTAGAGAGAGAGAGAGAGCACAAGGGAGATAAGAAAAGAGAGAGAAAGAAAAATACTGATGAAGAGAAGCACTGACTGGTTGCCTTGCTACACATCCAGACTGGGGATCCGCACCAGGACCCGTGGTCACGCACATCCAGACCAGGGATGGCAGGCACTCACCCCTGGAACAGGAATGAACCTGCAACCTAGGTATGTGCTCTGACTGGGAATCGAACCCACAACCCTTCAGTTATGGGATGATCCTCCAACCACTGAGCCACACTGGCCAGGGCGAGGATTACTTCTAAGATACTATTTTCTGATCAGGCTGCTGATTAGGTGGAAAACTGTGATTTGAATAACAGTCAAGTAACAAAATTCAATTCAGTGCTTAACTGCATGCTCAAGCTCTTCCCAAATATCATGTAAAAGAACTAGGAGACTAGAAAAAACAAGGTACATTTCTCTTGATTGAGAGAAAACTCAGTCTTCAAACACTGCAGGTCTTCAGAGAATTCAAATGACCTGTCCAAAATGAGAAAGATAGAGCTAGAATTTGAACACAAGTTTGACTCAGATATCTTCTTTAAAAAATATAAATACAAATATATATGTATATACATGAAATGTATACATAGTTTTTCCTCTGAGTTAGCAGTTTTACTTATCAAATCTATCTGAAAAGGTTCAGTCAGAAAAATGAAGATTGTATGTGAGGTTTCTTCAGGTCAGAAATGTGGCTACTTTGACTTCCCAACTTTAGGGCTGGGACAGCTCCTAGTACACAGCATGCGCTCAGTAAATATTCGCTCGGTGAATCAGCCAGCCCCTTGGCTTGTGTTGTGTGCCAGGCACATTTTATCTTATGGTGTGCGTAAGCTATTCAAACAAGTGCAAAACACTTCTCTGCAAGTCTTTTTTTCTCTATAGCACCCCATATGAGAATGGCTTTTAATCCATCTGTCTGTCTGTTTTTGTTTTTGTTTTTCTTTCCTGGCAACTCAATTTCCCTCTCCACCCATTTACTTTGTCCCCCAGGTGAACGAACCTCTCGTTCCCACCTGTCCATCTGGCCATCAGCCAAGATTAGTCTTCCTGCTCCTCTGAGCTGACAGCCTGGCGGACTAGGACAGTGGATCACGGCGACAGTAAAAACATCTCTCAGGGTTTTTAAGAAGGGTGAGGAACAAAGACCGCAATGGGGAAACCACATCCACAGTATCTTTACTCATCCTTCACCAAAACTGTGTTTTCCAGTTTTTCCTACTTCATATGGAAAGACTAACTATAGACGGATTACAGTAGGGAAAAAATGGGTAAGTTGTGTACTTGAATTAGAAAAACAAATTTCTCCGTACTGTATTAAGTTCTGAAAAGTTCTAAGTCCAAAAATTATGACACTAAAAGTGAGGCGAGTAATTTGCAGAAGACGAACTGTTTTTCATAGGGTTAATTCTAACACAGCCCCAGGGTACAGTCAGTGTGCCGAGAAGAAGAGCAGGTTACAGTGAAGTGTTTGGGTCCCTGTGTGTCTAGCATCTACTTTCATCTCTGTATACTGCACTGGCGGCGTCAACAGGAGAGACAGCCCAAATGGAAACACTCTACACCCAGCTACCCGAAGATTATGTAACTGGATCCTGCAGATACACGGGGCAGAGAATGGAGAAGAGAAAAATCTGTTTACCTTAAAAAGAGATCTTCCAAGTTCATTAACATCTCATATAATGCTCACATGACCGTATTCAAATGTAAAACACTACAACTGCAAAGACACACTGAGAAAGAAAAGCATCTTTCCCAAACCATCTCTGCTCACCTCACCCCCATCCAGTCCCCCTAAATGGGGAAGAAAATAGCTGTGAAAGGCGGGTGCTTTCTACGTTTGGCAAATACAGAACATGAGGGTTTGCTAAGATGATAATGTTTTTAGAAGGCCATAACCCATTGAAAGGCATGTGTCAAGTTTGCCTGAAAGTGGAAGGTGTGTTGCTGCTTTTCCATCTGTGTACTAGTAGACTTTAATTTAAAAAGTGCCACAGTAGGAAGAAACATAGAGTGCAGGGACAAATAAAGCCCATTAGGAATCTCGAGATCATGGAGAATCCACAGTACTTTCAAGGCTTCAATTCTATACCTAAATTGTGCTGAATTTCAGATTCTGCTTCTATGTAAAAAGCAAAAAAAAAAAAAAAAAACCAAAAAAAAAAACAAACCAAACCCCAAAACCCAACAACAACAAAGATTTCCAGACCTTGGGTGTTTAAAGGGCCTTCACACAGTAAATCAACTCGCTGCTGTCTTGTTTTCTCCGCAGCCAGACTGAAATAATACGGCACCAGCAGAGGTGTGAATTACCCCCATTCATCTTAATGGAGTGTTAACTTCAAAGGCTTGTTTTAACCATTTAAATGCAAAGCTCACGAGTAAACATTCCGTTAAAAAAAAGTACAATTTAAACATTCACCCTCAACATACGAAAGTAATTTATATTCTCAGCACTTCGTCTTTTAATTTAGCAAACAAGTCTCCAAGTGTTGGAAAAGTATGTATTTTGTGCTTAACGTAGTTTTATTTTAAATAGTTATTACCTAATAAATTATGAACATTAAGCCCATAATGAGAAGGCCTGTATTTCCCATGAAAAGTGCTGAGGAGTACTCGAACAAGGTTTTTCCGTAATCCTGGTGAGGGGCACGGCTCTTAGCAGCCATCTTATTAGCTTCTTCCAAACTGCGGGGGAAAGTTGTGACTCTAAACAGGCAACAAGATAAGGCAGAATACCAAAGTAAAACAAAAATAAACACCTCCACAAATAATTTCTCTTGATATTAACTGAGTGTTGTGCAGAGTGTCCAATAGGTTCTGGTCCCTCCAGCCAAACCTCCCCCGACACTATCCCATGAGCAGGTGACAAATGCATTAATTGATGCCCAGCTGTCATCACACTCAACATTTGCCCCAGGGGGCATCCTTGCATCTGTTGCAGATTTAGGGTTATTCTGGTATTACTGGAGTTAGATTTTTTTTTAAGCAGCTGAATACCTATCTGTATTTGGACCTGTAATTTCATGAGCAGAAAGAGGGTACGAGAATGGGCTTATCAGACTGACGATTCTGGCCGACCTGAAGCCACATGGGAGGCCGTGCCTGGAGGTGCCCCTGGGACCGTGCTAAGTGCCCAGTTTCGGGAAGGCGTTAGGAGGAGAGTACAGCTGGCGCGGCGCTGTGGGAAAGCACTGAAAAGAGTGCACATGGGGCCAGCTCCCCTGTGAGTGAAGGCAAGAGAAGGATTCGAAACACATTCGTTGTGCAAGATGGAAGATGAAATTCCATGTCCCTGATGGAAAGCAAATTCGCTTTACTACTCAGATAAAGGGATGGGGGAAAGGGGATAAATATCAAATCTATGAAGAGAACCTGTTTCATACTCTACCTAATTTATACAAGGTCACTTAATCCTCTCAACACAACGCTGTATAATAGGTATTAACTCCATCTAATACCTATGTGAAAGTGGAGGCTTAGAGAAGTAAAGTAGTTTGCCTAAATTTATAGAGATTTGAATCTAAGTCTTTCTAACCCCCAGACTTGGACTTTTTCCATTACTCTGTGCTGATCTCAGGTTGCCAAAGATGTATCTTAGCTCAAAAGAGAAGCTCAGTTGTCAATTTTTCAGCTCATTTCCTCAGTGGGAAGCAAGAGGGCACCTGCGAAAGTGTGGATTTCCATACATGCAAATTGGCACTTTGCATGCAGTTCCCTACTTTCCATGTGCACAGGGGTGGGGTTGCATTTCTCCTGATACACCCTGACTTTGGTAGGCTGCTCAAGTACCCTTTATATATAACACTCATGGCGAGAGACCTAGCTTCTGGTTTCCAACCAGAAATAAGCCACATCAATGGAAAGACTGGAATGACTTATAGAATCTCCAAACAAAATATGATATAAATCATCAATATTTGTCTCTGTGCCAAGGAGAAAGTCACATGTTTTAGGGACAAACAAGAAAGCTCAGAGAACTTTCAAATCCACAGCCAATCATTGCAGATCTATCTTATAATGAACAACAGAGAAAAATCACAGAAGTTTCTTAGGCAGGATTTGGAGTCAGGGCAAAATACCAAGTGGAATAATCCCAGTTTTGTTATTAGTGATTGATGTTGACAACATTAGCCCACAAGCTAAGATTCAATTTTGTACATAAGCTTAACATACTGATTTCTTTAAAAAACAAACAGAAGATTGACTCAATATGCTTAATGACATTAAAAACTTCTGCCCTGTGAAAGACACTGTTAAGAGAATGAAAAGAGGAACAGACTAGGAGAAAATCTTTGCAAAAACACACATCTGATAAAGGGCTGCTAGCTAAAATATACGAAGAAGCATTAAAACTCAAAAGCGAGAAAACAACTCAAGACAAAAAGCAGGCAAAAGACCTGAACCTCACCAAAGAGAATACACAGATGGCAAATAAGCGTATGAAAAGATGTTCAACATCATCCGTCATTAGGGCAAGGCATATTAAAACACCAAAGTGGGACACAGCTACGCACTCATTACAATGGCAAAAAATAAAAACACAGACACCACCAAACACTGGTGAGGCTGTGGAACAGCAGCTCTCACTCACTGCTAGTGGGACTGCAAAATGGTACAGCCACTTTGGGCAGCTTCTTACAGGACTAAACATATTCTTACCATAGGATGTAGCAGTTGGGCTCTTTGATATTAACTCAAATAAGCTGGAAACTAAGTCCACACAAAAGCTTGCACAGTTTTATTCAAAATTGCCAAAATTTGGAAGCAACCCAGAGGTCCTTCATCAGGTGGATGGAAAAACAAACAGTGGTACATCCGTACAATGGAATATATTATTCAGTGATAAAAAGAAAGGAGCTATCAAGCCATGAAAAGACATGGAGGAAACTTAATTGCATTTTGCTCAGTGAAAGAAGCCAGTCCAAAAGGTTAAGATACTATATAATTCTAACTATATGACCTGTTGGAAAAGGCTCATAGCTTTCATAAAGAGTGTAAAAAGATTAGTGAGTGCCAATGCTTGCATCAAGAGTGAGCCCTAATGTAAACTATTAACTTTAGTTAATAATAATGTATCAATATTGACTCAACAAATATAATAAATATACCACACATTCAAGATGTTAATAATATGGGAAACTGGGTATTTGGGGGGGAGGTAAAGGAATATATGGGAACTCTGTACTTTCTGCAAAAATTAAAACTACACTAAAAGATAAAGCCTATTAATTTAAAAAAGCAATAGACCCAGAAATAAATAAACATAAGATTGACCTAATAAATTTCAGAGCATTTTGAGTTTGTTTCTTATTTTGATTAAAACTGCTATGGGCCCACTTTCCCCTACCCACTCCCATTTTGTTCCACTTTTCAGTTAATAATGTTTACAAAAAATGTTAACCCATACCGAGAGGATTCATCCAAGGTGCCTTCCAGAATTATACCTTAATGTATATGGAGGTAAATTATTCTTCCTAAGAAATGGGAAAATTTTCTTTCATTTTAAAGTTTGTATTTATTTTTAGAGAGCGAGGAAGAGAGGGAGGAAGAGGGAGAGAAACATCAATGTGTGGTTGCCTCTTGTGCGCCCCCAGCTGAGGACCTGGTCTGCAACCCAGGCATGTGCCCTGACTAGGAATCGAACCAGCGACCCTTCAGTTCACAGGCCAGCACACAATCCACTGAGCCACACCAGCCAGGGCTCTTTCATTTATTATTAATCCAATTAAAAACGATGACTGCTAAACTAAAATTCCCAACCAAAACTCCAAGGATGAGCAAAACAAAAGCCTGTGGAAATAAGGGGGAAAAAAGAACAATTAGAGTATTTAAACAAAAAATCTCTACTCTCTTCAATAATGTATGTTATAGCTCAAAATACATGATGACTTTATTGATGTACATAAAATAATTATAAAATGACAAATTATTTCTTAAAATAGGATTCTTAAAAGAAACAAACAAAAACCAACCTACCCCAAGTTTTTTCCATGACAGAAAATCCTCTCTGCTAAGTTTAAGATAAAACAGTCCAGGGAATACAAAAGTCAAACATGTCGATGTACTGGAACCTTTAACGGAAGGAAAAGAGAGGACTATTGCCAGGTTCACATGTGAGGCTGGATGACAATTTTACCCATTTTATTATGTGCATTTTTTGGAATAGAAAACTTACCAATTACACCAAATACATTCCTAATATCAGGAACATATACGGCACATAAAACAATGATAATATTGAGTGCTAGAGTAATCAAAAAATGATGAATCCATGAGAAGGAAAAATTGGAGAAAAACATCATCATTAAAGCTTTCCTTGCCTGTATAACATAAAAGAGAAACAGATTTAAATACAGAGAAAGGGTTGAAGCCAAAATACTAACTTAGGGAAACACATGATTGGTACCATAACCATGATATTTTTGTCCACTAAACCAACTAGATTTCGAAAATAGAACATAAACTATTATCATTAAGTGTTTATTATTCATGAATTAAGAAATATATATTTCTGTGTGAGCTTCATAAACATTATTTTGCTTTAATTCTTGAAAACATTTTCATATGCAATTTCTTTGGGCTGCATAATTTTCAAAATTATTGACAGTAATGCTGTGTGATGAAATCTCAGAGAATCGTTTTCATTAAATTCAACAGAAGAACAAAAGGTTTGAAATGAGAAAAGAAGTCATGCCATGGGAAAGAAACACCATTTACTATTTTATTTTATACTCTCTGTTTCACAGCATGCGAGTATGAAAACCAGTTCACGACACTCCCCACTGCCAAGGCGGACAGCAGGGCGGCGGGCGGCCACATCCCACAACTGTTTATGCAGCCCCTGCTGCACTCCTGGCCCGCAGTGCACGCAGGGAGGGGCGAGCAGTCCCCAAGGCCCAGTTCTTAAGGAACTCACTGTTTAGGAATTCAAGACATCCCCGCAGCAGCATTTATGCCCAAAGCCTTTGTTTCCATTTTCTCAGAAATTCTTATGATTCTTTTGTATGGCAACTAAAATGCAGAATGAAGATTTGTTCTGCCCCTTATAATTCTAGAGCAAATAAGATAGCTTGGCTAAGATTAAATTAGAATGTCTATGTGAAAATAAATTTACGATAAACCAGAAGGAGCTTATTTTTGCCAACATGACTTTTTCTCCTTCATGCACATTCTTCTGAAAACAGAAAACAGAATTAAAGGGGGGAAAACCCAAAAACCTTAGAAGAACTATAGTCTCTAAATTGGAAACAATGCTGTGGGAAAGTGTAAACCTAAACTAAAGCTCAAGAAGCACAAATTAGCTTAGTGGTTCACTGTTATTTTTGTGCTTTCATGGGGCATGCGCAAGTATGAGGTCTTTGATCAATTACTTGACAAATGAATAAGATATACAAGACTAGATGTGATTCAAACATTCCAGTCTGCAAAGAATTAGTGTTGCCACATTAGGGAGCTGCTCCACCAAGCAACAAAACCTTTATGGGTACTTACAGGGAAGTGGATTAGAGGGACTGTCAGAATCACAGCACACAGAAAGCATAACCTCACAGTCCTGACAACACCATCATGTGGCAAGTATTTACCGTAATCTTGGAGTACATCGGATGCCACTTTGTCTGTAAATTTAAAAAATAACAATAAGGATCACATTATAAACTACTAAGATGTCAGTAACAGCAAAAATTATTTTCTTTTGCACAAAGGGATCTTAACAGATTTTGGATTCACAGTCCCCATTTGATGTCTGGCCTGTTTTCTACTATGAAATACAGAGACGTTAGTTAAGTATCTTCTTAAAACCTATAATCTCTTCTTTTAATGAAACTAGAAATTGGCAGAGGCAGAACCTAAATTATGTCCAGAAAAAGTCCAGCCATTGTTATTATAACAAGAACAGTTTGCATGACATGGATATAACCTGGCAGCCAAGGAGAGTGGACTGGAATGTGCATGCATGAACAATGACGACTTCACTGTACTGGTCAGCGGGGGTGGTAGACACTGTTGAATGAGCATGTGTACTGTGTGGCCATCACATTCAAAATGAGTAAATAGAGCAATAAATCTGCATCAAATTTTGTGTTAAACTTATATATTCCTCTACAGAAACTATTCAGATGATTCAGAAGGCTTTTGGGGATGATGCAATGAGTGGAGCACAAATAAAATAGTGGCACATATGCTTCAAAGATGGTCGAGAACCTGTTGAAAGTGATCCACATTCTGGAAGGTCTACATGCAAGCAGAACACCTGAGAATGTTGAACATGTATGGGCTGCAATCAACAAAGATTGGCAATGGACTGCGAGAACTAGAAGCTGATCTGGGGATTCCAAAAACTACTGTGTCAAGATTTTGACACAAAATCTTGGCATAAAATGTGTCATGGCAAAATTAGTCCTTCAGCTTCTGCTACCAGAGAAGAATTAACATTGTGCTACAGTTGCTAATGACTTGATTGAAACTGCTACCAATGAACCAGATTTCCTCCAGAAGGCCATAACTGGAGATGATTCGGCTATGACCCGGAAATGAAGGCCCAGTCATCCCAATGGAAGTTGTCTGGTTCTCCATGCCTGAAGAAGGTGCAGAGAAGTTGTAGCAAGATCGAGACCATGTCAACTGTGATTTTTGATTGGGAAGATATTGTCTATCACAAGTATGCCCCTTCAGGCCAAACAATTAAGAAGGAGTAGTATGTCAATGTTCTTCACCAGCTGAGAAATGCAATGCGACAAAAATGGCTGCAGCTATGGGTAGCTGGTGATTGGCAGCTTCATCACAACATGCCCCCTTCACACATCATGTCTCATGCAGAATTTTTTCTGCAAAACATCAAATCACCCAGGTGACTCAGTCCCCATACACCCCATACAACTTCTGGCTTTTCCCAAAACTAAAATCACCTTTGAAAGGGAAGAGATTTCAGACCATCAATGAGATTTAAGAAAATACAATGGGGTAGCTGATGGTGATTCCAACAAAGGATTTTGCAGTGTTTTGAACAGTGGGAGAACTGTGTGAGGTCCCACAGTGCCTACTTTGAAGGGGACTGAGGTGCCATTGTCCTATGTACAATGTTTCTTGTATCTTCTTCAATAAATGGCTCTATTTTTCATAGTACATGGCTGGATACTTTCTGGACAGACCTGTATTTTAGAGCTTGTCTACAATCTGAAGATTTTGAACAGGTATGTTGTTTGTTTTGTAAAGTGTTTTCTACTACTGAATTTGGTCCATATAATAACAACATAAGGATGGTAGCTAGGCTAAAAAATATAACTAGCCCAAGACACACAACTCATAGGGGAAGAGCCAGCACAGCTGTACACCCATTTTTTTTTGGCGGGGGAGTTGCCAAAGCCAATACCTTTTCCTCAATACTACAATGTTTTCTAGAGTCTCATAGAGTTGTGCACATGTTAGCCGCTTCATCAACATCACATCTGTGGATTCATCTTACATAAAAGTTTTAGGGACCTGGCTTACTTAACAAGCCAGTATGGTAGTCAGTGACAGAGTTTATGCGCACTAACCATGCCTTGCTCTAGGGTGTTCTTCCCTTCTGACACCTTCCACACCCCAAGCCAGACAAGGAGTATTCAAGTGAGGGTACTCAAGAACAATGCAGATCACTGCCTTGCAGGGAAGGATCAATTTGTATTCGAAAGAGAATGGTGCTTGACTTCCGGCCAAGATGGAGACATAGGTAGACACACTGTGCCTCCTCGCACAACCAAAACTAAGGACAACAACAATTTAGAAACAAAAAAACAACCGAACAGAGAGAAATGAACCGAACGAAAGTCTGACAACCATTCATCCAGACCAGTAAGGAGAGGCGGAGTCAGAGACCTACGGAGAGGAGTTGAGGGGTCCTGGCAGGAAAAATCGGTGGCTGGCAGACGTGGGTGTGCAGGGCACAGGCAGCAGTTGCCGGACCCCAGATGCGCAGGGGCAGCTGACAGACCTGGTGGCAGACCCTGGGCTTGGGAGGCAATGAGCAGACCCAGTGAGGTATGCAAGGCAGCTGGGTGTCCGCAGTGACACATTCGTGCGCAGATAAACTAGACGAAAATAGGCAGCGACACAGACCGTGCAACCCAAGGACCCAGCACCAGGAAATTAAGCCCAAAAGCACCAATTGAAAACACCTGTGGGGGTTGAGACCGGGAGACTCTCCCAGCCTCACAGGAGAGCTCCTTGGGGAAACCCACAGAGTCCAAGAAAGTACATAAGCCCACCAGCCCGGAAGCCAGCACCAGAAGGGCCCAATCTGCTTGTGGGAAGCGGCAGAGGGGACTGAAGCTCTAGAGAGCGCGGAGCAGGCGCCATTGTTCCCTCTCGGACCCCGCCCCCACATACAACATCACAATCCAGTGACTGGGGTGCCCTGCCCTGGTGAACACCTAAGGCTCTGCCCCTCATATGTAACAGGGCATGACCAGACCAAAGCGGGGGGGTGGGGGGGGGGAAGATGGCTCAAACAGAATTGAAAGCCCCTGCAGCCAGTACTTTTAAGCCACCGAGAGATAGCCAACCTATCAGATGCACAGTTCAAAGCACTGGTGATCAGGATGCTAACAGAATTGGTTGATTTTGGTTGCAAATTAGATGAACAAATGAAGGCTACAATAAGTGAAATAAAGAAAAATGCACAGGGAACCGATAGTGATGGAAAGAAAACTGGGTTTCAAATCAACGGTGTGGATCAGAAGGAAGAAAGAAACAACCAAACAGAAAAGAATGAAGAAATAAGAATTCAAAAAATGAGGAGAGGCTTAGGAACCTCCAGGACATCTTTAAATGATCCAACATCCGAATTATAGGGGTACCAGAAGGGAAAGAGGAAAAACAACAAGTGGAAAGGTTATTTGAACAAATAATAAAGGAGAACTTCCCCTTTCTGGCAAAGGAAATAGACTTCCAGGAAGTCCAGGAAGCTCAGAGAGTACCAAAGAAGCTAGATCCAAGAAGGAACACACCAAGGCACATCAGAATTACATTAGCCAAGGTAAAAATGAAGGAGAGAATTCTAGAAGCAGCAAGAGATAAGGGGACAGTTACCTACAAAGGAGTTCCCATCAGACTGTCAGCTGATTTCTCAAAAGAGACCTTACAGGCAAGAAGGGGCTGCAAAGAAGTATTCCAAGTCATGAAAGGCAAGGACCTACATCCAAGATTACTCTATCCAGCTAAGCTTTCATTTAGAATAGAAGGGCAGATAAAGTGCTTCTCAGATAAGGCCCAGTTAAAGGAGTTCATCATCACCAAGCCCTTATTATATGAAATGTTAAAGGGACTTATCTAAGAAAAAGAAGATAAAAAATATGAACAGTAAAAAAAGACATCAAACTCACAGCTAGTAACAACCACACCTAAAACAAAAGCAAACTAAGCAAACAACTAGCATAGGACTAGAACCACAGAAATGGAGATCACATGGAGGGTTAGCAACAGGGGAGTGGGAGAAGGAGAGAGGGGGAAAAGGTACAGAGAATAAATAGCATAGACAGTAGGTAGAAAATAGGGGGAGGGCAAGAATAGTATGGGAAATGTAGAAACTAAAAAACTTATGACACATGAACATGAACTAAAGTGGGGGAATGTGGGTGGGAGGGGGTGGGCAGGGTGGAGGGGGTTGGAGGGGGAAAATGGGACAACTGTAATAGCATAATCAAATAAAATATATTAAAAAAAGAATGGTGCTTTTGTAATTTGAACATATATGTATTGGGAAAGATGCTTTGAGGGAAAGAAAAGAATCAAATATACCTCTGTTTTCAAGGATCTTAAAATTTAAATGGAAGATAAGATGAATACACACACACACACATAATAGTGTATAAACACAGATACACACATAAGCGGCAAAAGAAGGTGTAAACAAATAGTCATAGGGAATCCGAACAAAGAAAGGCAAGAAGGAAATCCAGGAAGGCTTGGGGAGAGTCATCATAACATAGTGGGCAGCAGATGGTAGAGGGGCTTGCGTTCTGGAATCACACAGACTAATGTTTAAATACCACTACTTAATAGCAAATTAACTTTTCAGAGTCTCTTGGCTCTTACATCTGTAAAATGGAGACAATGATATGTTGACCTGCAGAGTTACTGAGAGCATTCAGTGAGTTAACATGTGTGCGCTGACACTCAAAGACGTGGGGAGAGAGATTCTAGGAACAAGAACCAGCACGAGCAGAAGCCCCAAAGTAGCAGGGGGAATACACATCTGAGAAAATGAGTCTCCTGGAAGTGGCACAATGGCTGAAGGACAGGGTGCTGCAGTGCAAAGAGTGGGTGACAAAGCTCAACATGTGTTTAAGACCCAGCAGTGGAACTCAATCTGCTGGGCCACAGAGATGCCGTGACTTACGCAGAATAGTGTATTATGATCTGAATTAATCAAGAGGACAGATTGGGAGGAAAAGAGACCCAAAACAGGGGTAGCAGAAAGCAATGGTCATAATCACTGAAAGGTAATGAGGACCTGAACTAGACTAGTGATAATAAAAATAGGAGAGAAACGAATTGTCTAAATTACCAAAGACATACTTTACACAGTGTGGGACTATGGACTAAGTAGGAGATTCAAGTTGAATTCCAGTCCCGAATCTGTGAGACACTTGTGAGTTTTGGAGAAATATGGCAAACTATTTTGTTTCCATTTTCTGAATCATAAAAGTGAGCTATTAACACGTATTGCTTAACAACCTCATAGACTTTTTAAATGGTCTGGTTATTATGCAACATTTGTTCATTGGCCTGGCTCACCAGAGGAACACTTTATTTTCCCTCACCTTAAAACACTTTAACATCTGTAATCACAGCCCATAGCAGTAATCTAGGTACACACTTATTGGTCTCTTTAATCTGACAAAATTTAAGTATTAACTAAGCCTTGGGAGCACTGGATGAAAGAATCCCAAGCAGCTCCAGAAGCCTGAAGAACTAGATTTATTACATATTCAAGATATCTGTTACATGTCCATTTGCTACTTTCCCAGGATTATAACCTTCCTTCTGAGCCAGGCAGTTCTGTGTTCTTTGCTGAGCTTTACCATATGTATGGAATGGAGTACCACACACTGCACTGGATTCAGACGATGAATCTCATTAAGGACCTGAAGGTGATCTCTGCAAGTTGTGCATGCTACTGAGGTCAGGAGGCTGTCCTGTTTAACACCCATCGTCAACTGGGTATGAAGTTTACAAAGATGACCACAGAGCAGTGGAGAGACCACTGGGTCAGTATTCAGGAGGCCTGCCACTAATTGTGTGACAGGTCCCCTCACCTCTTTGGGCTTTAGTTGTTCATCTATTCATTGAGTTGAAGCCTTAACTTGTGATGGGCCCTTTTGATTAAGGTTTCAGGATCAATTAGCAATTTATTTCCATAAGACTGAAAGTTACTGTTGTCCAGATAGAAATATGCCATAAAATATTTTCCCTGGTTACTATTAACAGACCAAAAACAAAACATTGTGAACAGCAAATCAGTATCTGAATCTTCTGTCTTTGGAGAATTACCCTCCCTCCCTCCCTCCCTCCCTTTTCTCTCTCTCTCTCTCTCCCCTTCCTTCCTTCCTCCCTTCCTCCCTTCCCTCCTTCCGTCCTTCCTTTTTCTTTCTATCACCTACCTATATACCTACCTACCCACCTTCCTACCAGGGATTTTTCTTACATGTATATTTCTCCACTACATAAAATGTGGATACGTTGAAGAATCTGCATTGACAGAGAAGGATTAAGTTAGAAACAACATATACTTGATAATCAGGAAAATCCCTGTGTAGTAAATAATATTCAGCCTCTGTTTTCAAGCATCAGTACATAGATAGATGGATGGATAAATAATACAGACTGAGATAGATAGATAGATAGATAGAGATAGGTAGATCAATCAATCTTAAGTGAGCCAAGTTTTTCCAAAAGTCCAATTTGACAAAAAACTGGAATGAAGGAAATCTGGATTCTATAACATATTTTCCTGAGGAGGAAGCATTGACTTTGGAGACAGTCAGAATTACATTCAAATCCCAACTTATTATTCATTAGCTGGCCAAATTACTCAACCTATATGAACCTATACCTTGCACTTACATAATAAATGTTAGCTCAGTAAAGGTATTAGTGTCCATCTTTCCTCCACTTCCCTTTCCATTTACTACAGCTCCTAAGCATCTTGTGGTAATTTGTGTATCTATTTCTCAGCTATCCTGGAGACTGGTGGGCCTTTTGACATTTCTTCTAGATAGCTCTATTTATCCATAGGGAGAAGAAGAAGGCCCATTTTTTGGACTTTCTTTCAATGCTAAAGATCCCTAAGTATAATAGTGTTTGTGCTAGGTGACAATTTTAATTTAGAAAAATATACAACTACTCTGCTATACTACGTTTTAGCTGAACCCCGACAGCAGCCCTGCTATCCTAGCTTACTGATATGAAAAAGTCTTACTGAGCTCAAGTCTGGACAAAGACGAACCAATGCAACAAAATAAAAAATAGGGCTTATGTATTTCAACAATTCTGTTTCGTTAGCAATGATCAAAAAGCTTAACAATCTGTTTCAACTTTCTTAGTGGTATATCCTGCAGGGTCCCATGTCCATGCTGGAAACAGCGCTCTTCCTGATGATGTGCACAGACGGCTACCACTCTGATCCTGCATCAGTGCCAAAGTGCACGAGCAGGCTTAGATTAATGAATGAGCTTTACTATTGTGGAAAATGCACAGAGATAGCAAGAAAAGGACTCTGTAGAGCAATTACAATTTTCTCACACACTGAAAACTCCAAGACAAAACAACATGTACTGAATAGTTACCATATTAAATTAAATTTCATTAAGGATAGTAAGAAGTATAGTACTAAGGCACAGAGACCTGTAATTATACAATAATTACAATCATAATGATAATAATAATATCACACCATCAGCAGTAGCTCTCCCTTTGGGAAGACTGCTATGTGCCAGATATTGTCACAGGCATTTTAGATATAACTCACTACCTCCTCGGTACAACTCAATGCAACTATCTCAGACTAGGGGATGAAGATACTGTAAGGTGAAGTATCCTGTTCAGCCGCGTTTGTTGGATTTCAAAATCCACTCTTAGGTAGCTATGCAAGTAGATGCTTTCCAAACACTCGTCAGAT
The DNA here is from genome assembly GCF_004126475.2 of Phyllostomus discolor. Classification (NCBI taxonomy): domain Eukaryota; kingdom Metazoa; phylum Chordata; class Mammalia; order Chiroptera; family Phyllostomidae; genus Phyllostomus; species Phyllostomus discolor. The sequence continues at coordinate 186,513,442 of NC_040903.2, read as the reverse complement.
GTGGACACACTCTGAGGGATAAGCAAAGCCCCACTGCACGTTATCATGGATGGCTAAAACCTGAAACGGGCACACGGCCACCAACTGTGAAATCAGAGTCATAACAGCTGACTACCCCCAAAGTCGTCACAGCTATTTACTTGGAGAGTTGTTATAAAAGCATTCATAAACTGAAAAGTGTGCTGAACAGTTTGACAAACTGAGGGTAACTTGTTATAATGTGTTCGTTTGCAAAATAAACAAGTGTGTTTGCAAATTAAGCAAGAGAGCTTACAGGTTTTTTTTTTATCTTGTTCTAGACTTTTAAGTTTTACCTTCCTTCGAGGTTCTTATGAGGTAAAAATAGTATATCAGGCAGACAATTTTTCAAAAATAAATAAAAATATTTACTTTCATGTTACGAATATAAAAGAACGCACGCTGTTGCGTCGTGCGAACGGAGACTGAAGGCAGACACCCCCGACACGTACGCGAGCGCACAGCTGTGGTTCTGTGAAGCCCGTTCCTTCCCAAGTTGTTTTCCCGCCTTTAGCATTCTCCCAAACTGCAGGGCCAGAGTCTGATATAGTGAACGTAAGATTTATTCTGAAATCTTTTTTTAAAATGAAATCATTACTGCACATTTTTTTCTTCTATAAAGACATCAATGTCCCTGAGACTGAGATTTTATTCAGGTGTTTAGGAATATTTTCATAAACGTTATTAATCTTGAGCTTGATCTACCTTTATAAGAGACAGAAAATCAATTCTTTAAGGCCCACAGAGCCACCACAGTATTGTAGTGGATTCTGGCAGCCTGAGCAAATTAACTCACTAGGACAGGCAGAAACAAAGTCCATATCCAAGTGTGAGCTCGACTACAGAACAATTATTTTGACACCTGTAATTAAATGATATACTTACCATAAAAAGTGAGGTACCCAAAGAGTGCCAATATAAAATAAATGAGAAAACTTAAAGCAATTGCTGTATTGGTTACATTCTGCATTCTTTTCTTTGACGGGCTAAAAGACAAAAATGGCAAAAGCAGAGTCAGTGATCTGGCTTGTATCTACAGAAATAAGTATCTCCCAAGCTAGTCAAAAGCATTCTTTAAATATTCAAGACCTAGTCCATTAATAATTGTACACCAGAATTCCTGATGTGAAATTACTGCACAAAGATTACGCTTTCAGGGAACATTCTCAATTTGCACAGAACTAACTTGCAGTTGTTTCATGTTGTTTTAAACTAACACTTAGTTTAAATACAGTGAAGGGAGGGAAGAATTCATAAAGGAGAAGCTTGTCATTCAATCTGAACGTCCTAGAAGTAAAAACACATACTTAGTACATTTCAAATATTCCAGGATTCTGTGGTACCTTTGAAGCTCACAGTATATGGGCAATATCAAGGTATGGCAGAGAAACAAAAACGCCGTGGTTGGTAAGGCATAAACACTCTGAAAAAAATTTAGAAGAGAAGATTATTAAATGCCACTCTGTTGAAACCACTACTTCATGTGACAATAGCTCAGTTCTTCAAAAAAAAAAAAAACAATCAGTTTGGTAAACTTATTTCATTTTTCATAAACCATCTCTATAAAATAAGGTTTTTGTTTTTTTAAAGAGATACGATTATGGTCACCAGCCAGTCTTTACTTGGTAGAAAGAAGGGTTGCCTACACTGGCCAGGTATTTCTTGGCTGGCTGCTGTACCACGTTACTTTCACTATGATCACTGCTGCTTGCACGTTATTTGGGTAAGGTAAAAAACAATTTAGGTGTGATAAATAAATAATACTTGGGTGAGATTCAAAATAATAACATTTTAGAAATAATCTCTTTATAAATCTCAGTCTTTCCTAATGTATACATTAGGAAACTTAAATACATCTTACCTTCTAAGCAGAAATAATCATTAATGCTTTTGAACCTGCTTTCTTTTCACAAACTCAATCCAAGGTAGTATCACCAATTTAATCCAAGGGAACACTGATAATATTAATCACATCTTAGCATCTTTGCCTAGGTTCTCTTTCAACAGGAATGAACATGATTTATTCTAGACTTCAAATACTTAGAGATCCACTGGAACACATTAACATAACTTTTTAAAATTAGAATATTTAAGAGCGAGATTTACAAAGCAAACAAAATTTACCATCTAAATGAACACAGTGTCTCTACAAAATGCATCATGATGATTTACTTCCTTTTTACTACTGTAAAAAAAAAAATTCCCCTTACTAACTTTAGGTTCTTCAGCGAAAGAAGTTCCAGATGACTGAAGACCTATCTTGGGACATAATGCCTCTCAAATATGTGAAGCGTACTGGGAGGAAGGAAAGCTGTAGTGTTTCCTGAGGCTGGATTAGGGGAATGAGACTTTAATTCACAAATTCCCTTTCATATATTGCTCAATTTCCTGGCTTGTCAATTACCCTACCTAGATCTTTAAGGCACATGGAGGCCTTTACCATATAAAAGATGTGGTAGACCTCCCTTGTGGAACCAGAGAGATATTTCTCATGAAAAACTGCAGATAAAAAGGAATACTCTGCACGGGCGTGTTACTGCACCAATGTGCTACACTACTAGAGCTGTGCCTGAGTGGAGGGGATTCTAGTCTCTGGAACCCTGCATTTCAGCAGAACCCCGAAGTGTAGATGAACAGACTTGCAGCAATGGGGAAGACGTGTAGCTCTTCCAGAAAGGTAGACAGCGCCCGCACCACAGTTGGATCTCTGTTGATGCGCAGGGGCTCTCGCAGGCGTTTTCAGTGTCCTAGGGCTCTCCATGAAGGCTACGGGACTCGTTCCTTTAGTCTCCCCATTTAAGGCATCATAAATTTCAACTTTGGAATGTCTGCCAGAAGACATACTGGCAGTGCTCAGCTGCTGGTCCAATGATGAGGCTGTTTAGCTACAGACCAAGGTTCTACTCACAAGGGAGGAGTTTTTGATATAATTGGCTATTTAGCTTTACAAGTCCAGAGGGCAACAGGAAGTCTGTATCCACAGAGGACCTTATTGGCCAGACCAGACATTTAGTAAATCTGTTCTTTTAGGCAGTTGCCCATTTAAAACAGGCTTCATTTAAAGGCATGCCAAAAAAAAGGTGGCTGTTTCATAATAGGCCACCCTGTGTTAAATAATATTATTCTTCTGGTAGGCAACCCTATACTTAGCACTTTCATGAAAATTAATTAGTTACAGGTACAAAGACCTAAGAGACCCTGTTACACAAATCTCTTAAAACTTGAAATGTGAAAAATCAACCAAAAGTATCTGTTAATAACTTACACACCTCTTTGGAGAAATGAAAGAGCTTTGGTTTACAATCATCTGTAGCATTTGAAATCTGTTTAAGAGGATTGAGGGGAAAAGGAGAAACCAACAGTCATTAAAAGTCAGAATACATCAACAAACATGATGAATTTATGATTACGAGGCTTTCAAATAAAAATATTTCAAAACAAAGTTCCAAAATGCAATATAGTCATTACTTTTCCACTTATTGGGGAAAAAAGACATTCATCTGATTTTTTTTCCTTTTTAGCTTAAAGTTAAAAAAAGGAACTGAAAAGAAAATATAAACTATTACCTGAAAGTATTGCTCCATACAATTTAATGTCAGAGGACAAGGAATGGACCATTTTTTAATTACTATCTGTAAGAATAGGTAAAATCAACACTCAGATTATTTCTCATAGAATTCATGACAAGAATTGATTTCAAATAGGTCAGCATTATTATTTCAGCTAAGCTGGCACCATGCCCAGTCACGTGCTCAGCGACGGAAGAGACTCTTTGCTCCGGTGCTTTGCCCTGTCAGGCTGCAGTCACTGGAGCAGGCGTGAGGCTGAGGGCTGTGCATCCATTTAGTGGGGGTCTCCCCCATTCAAGACTGTCAACTTTCAAAACTCCAGTGGCATCAAGGCCTTAAAAAAAGTGCAACTCAAAACAGGAACACGATGTTTTTAGTGACAATGGTACGAGAATATGGTTATTTGTGGATCTGGCATCAGTAGCAGACAGAGAAATATTAATAGCTGTTTTGGAAATGGCCACAGGCAGAAGTAAGTAGAGACTGTCCGCAAAGGGCGAGCTCAGAGATCTCTGACATATAACTCCTGTCCCTCCTTCCTTTTTTCAGACTTACATGCCTTTCAGTGAGTGTGGATAAAACTGGCTAAGAAGGAAACTCCAGCTGTTAAAAATAAATTTAAAAAACATTAAAAATCCAGAGGGATGTCATTTCCCAGAAATAATCAATAAAAATGTTTCAGGACTTCACTCTTAATTGTGGCCACCCTGTTCCTAGACCTATAGCTGTGGTTGGGTCAACATTGCCATTGTTGCCCTTGTTTCAGGGCACATAATGACTCTGTAAATATTTGCTGCAGGCTGCAGCCCAGCACACAGAGGGGCAAGGGGAATAAAGGGAGCATTTGTCCTCGGCAGGAGACCAGTGAGTCAATACTGTTCCTATTCCTATTTGCTATTTATCTAGCTTTGGATTTAAACTCATTCAACCAAGATTTTATATAGTAATAAAACAAATCTAAGGAAAATGTATATTTTTAGGATTAAGTTAATGAATGAACTAAAGAATGACTCTTAATTAAAACCCTCTCCCAAGGGGGAGAAGAATTATAAGGATAAACTAGGCAAATTACTTTAACATTTCTAGATAAGTTTTAGATATGTAATAAAACTGAATGATCACCTTACCAAGAGAAAGGAAAAAAATAAAACCCAATAATCTCACCATCTCTTTCTTGGGATGTTTTCAAAAAAACCCAATGAGGATGGGAGGAGTAGAAGCTAGAGAAGCAAGGCTGTTATTGATCTCTCTTTGGCCCTGCTCCAAGTTCACGGCGTTTCATTTTTTCTCTTCCTAACAGTGGTGGTGGTGGCGGCAGCAACCACGTATTGCACATCTGTTTTGTACTAGGTCCTGCAGTGAGGTCGGTATGTGAACTACCTCATTTACTCTATCAGCTGTGACCACTAGGCTTGCACATAAAAATATTTCCAGACAATGCTCCAAGTACAATATAATCATTATTTTTTCATTAGTTAGAAAGTATCATTAGCAACCTGATTTTATATTAATATAAAATTAGTTTCTACAGCTAATTTCTCTGCAGAGATCCATCCCGACCCCAAACTTGCACAGTGGACTGGGGTGGATAGGAGTGACGTCCTATAAAGCAGAAGTACAGAACAGGAATGGAAAATACCCAACAACCTAGAGTAACAGGGAGCCCTAGCTCAGGGTGAAGACAGACTACGATAAGAAGATAATTTCAGGGGTTGGAAAGACAGAAGGGAAAAGATGACTAAGTATTAAAAATACTTTTCATTTGCACAAAAGGCCCTTCCCCCACTGTGCTCCAGGGCTTTCCCATCTTTCGATGCTCAGCTCAAGTTTTATTTCCTTCCACATCCTTCTTTACTCTAGCTCTCAGAGACCCTTCTCTCCTCTCAGCCCTTGTGATTCTTTTTCTAAAGCAAATAAATCAATACGTAGTTATGCATCGTTTAACTGTTTTCTATTTTGTTTTCTAATACATTTGTCTTATCTCACCTGCCAAGTTCCTAAGAGCTGAATCCTACGAGCTGTGAGCTGTTGTGTCCGGGTTAAACTCCCACGTGCCGGACACGGTGCTCAGGAGAAGGAAAGCTTCTGACAAACTCCATTCCAACAGTTCTCTGTTTGGGTTTCTTACGTATTAAAATACTTCTTAGAATACTAATCTGTAATTAGGGCAGAACTTTTGGAAAGAAAAACATTTGTGTTCTAAAATGGACCAAAAAGGTAAAATCCTTCTGGTTATCATCAATCTAAGCCACTGCTAAAATAAAATTTTCCAGAGGAGCCAAAATTTTATGTTAAAAATTTTTATGCAAAATAAAGAATTAGGACAACAGATATGAGTATAGGTTTTGGTTTGCTTTTTTATAGAGTGTAATTTAAGAAAATAATTGTTTCCTGGATTTTTTAATGTAATCTAAATGTTGTACAGATTTACAAACACACACTGTAAAAACATTTAATGAAAAATTGGCATGTTTTAAAAAAAACCTGGGGTAATATATATATGTGCCCTTTCCCTAACTGCTACATATTCCAAAACCTAATACTTAGAGACTCTAAAATAAATATGCCAATTAAAAAGCGCATTTTTAAAAAAAGTGCACAGTGTCTTCATCATCCCATTGTAAACCAAATTTAAATTGTGCACACAGGTAAAGCATTGCAAAATCAATGCAGAATAAAGGTATTATTTCCATATGACTGCCAGAGTGGAAACCTGCATCAAATTAAAGAGTACCTGCATCTGCAATGACAGAAGTGAATGCTGTGAAAACTATGTACAATAGACATATTGTACCAGCACATTTCACCTGCTTCAGCTATTGGCTATAAAAATCAAACTACCTCTACATATGCAAAGCTGGGAATGCCAATTATCTGTGAGGAGAAAAAGTCATTGTTATCTATACTGGTTCTCTTTAATATCTATATGTTCATTTGCATATATGGGCCAGTCCTAACCACATAGATGCTTTTCAACAATCAAATTGTGATGAAAATGTTTGTTGTTTTTTTCTTCATCATGGAGCCTAAAAAGCATGTGTTCATGGATGTTAACCGAAGTTATTGTGGTAATGTTTCACAATATAGGTAAGTCATTATGTTGTACACCCTAAAATTGCATAGTACTGTATGTCAGTTACATTTCAATGAAATTGAAAGAAAAAATATAAAAGAAAGTGTATGTTCAATTCACTTACTTGTAAGATACAAGTACAACAATTTGAGGGGGAAAGACAATGTCGATTAATTCAACAAATGATTAAATGTAAATACTGTTAAATATTTTTAGTTTTAAGAGCACTCCTTGAAGTATAATTGTTTCTGTACACTGAAGCCAGCATCACTTCCACTTCATGAAAGCAGTCTGAAGTTGTTTTACCCTTGCATCCCAAAAGATCTGTTTGGACTAAATTAAATGCATCTTAAATTGTTCTGACAGTTGGAAATCTGGCTACATAATATAGTTTAACTACTGATGTATTATGTGGCTTTTTTGGATGGCATTTTTCTTTTATTAATTTCTCATTAATAAGGGAGAGCTTAATGAAGCTTATAATTTTGAAAGTTTAATCAATCCATTCAGATATGTATCTTTTTGGCAAGTTTAAAATGTTTAATCCTCCTTAAGGTTAGACAGATACTACAGAATAAACTGCTGTGCAAAGAGAAAAAATGATTTTCAAAATGTCACACAAAGATGCTATCTTTAGTATTTAAAAATCTATTTTAGAAGAATTAGAAAGCTATAAGAAATTCAAATGATCTTTATAGTAAGTTATTTTATAATAAATTAATTTTACCATCTTTTATTTCTCTTGTTATAATAAAAACAAATTTGTTTTTAAAGACCAGAACAAACATACTACACATGTGAAGAAAAATATTTCTTTGCAATAGCATTTTTATGAGAACTTATCTATATTGAATAAACCAGGCCAGATACAATTTAGACACCCCAGTTCCTACTAGATCTCAACAGTTAAGCCCCAGAAGGTCTGGTTTCATTAATGAAACAGTTTCAAAATTAAGATGACTAGTATCACACTATTTTACAGGCTGATTCCCATGCTTGAGTACTCCCGACATATACACACAGTTATTGTACAGAAATAAAGTGATACACAGCCTACACGAAAAGTTATACTCCATCTAAGGTTTTAACAGAATTGGTGTGTTCTCCTTTCTAATTAACCACAAAGTGACAATGAACTTAAAGTGCTGTTCCAGCTAAGCCTTTTCAAAATAGATAAAATGAAGGAAATAATTCAGTGAAACAAAAGTGCTTTGAATAACACATTGAAATAAAATGGGATACCTCCCCCCAAACAAAACAGAGTTAAAGGAAAAAAGACATTAAGACAACAAGTTCAATTTTAGTGAGGAGATAAGCTATACACTATATTTTAAACTTACCACAAGAGCAAAGAACACCATAAAGAAAAATGATAAACTACTTGTGTAGCCAAGAAAGCCTGTAAAATAACAGTAAAATAAAAAGCAATTTATAAGGAAAATGATCCCAACGTACAGCTAAAGCTATACATCGTAGGCATGTTTTCTATTACAGCGCTTGGTATCTGGGGCTTAGGGCTGAGAGTAACAACATTCCAACTATCTGTCACAGGTCATTTATGTAGCTCTGTACGGCAGAATCGGGACTGGCTCACCACTAATGGTATGCTGTAAGGAAAGGCTGCTCTTTAATGTTCTGCTGTAAAGGTTTTATTTTAGTGGGGCAGACAAAATACTACTGCAAACCAATAGGTTAACTAGACAGGGCTGAAGGCTGAACAACCTAAAGCAAGTCCAAGTTCAAAATTATGAACCACCACTACCTTTCTGCTAAAAATGTGGTACTATAAACTTTCAAAGCCCCTTAATATTACTTTCTTTTAAACAAATAATGTTCTCTTTTACAAAGACTTACCTATTTTAGGGAGAAGGGCAAGAGGGAACACAATGACAACACAAATGATTATCAGCAATGTTTTTCCATCAAGATACCAAGACCTATTAGGAAGAAAATAGTTCCGTTTCAGGTACAGGACTCCGGTGCTTGTGTTCACACACACACACAATTACGAAAAGCCTAATTCCTTTTGTTAAAATATTTTCTTGTGGAATTCCAATATTCTTAATGAACTTACATTTGAGAAAGGTATGAAAGCAATGAGATGCCATTTTTCAACTACAAATTAGCAAATAATTAAAAGATAATCATCAGTGTTGCCAAAGAGTGACGAAGTGAACAAAACTGGTGAAAGGAAAAACTATGTACATTACCTTTTGGAAAAGCAAGTTGACGATAGATTGTGAGAGCCTACAAACATGCAACATGTATAAAAGACTATTGAAAATAAGAAAACAAGAACAAAAATTTTCATAAAAAGATTTTTTGAAAAGATTAAAAATAATAAATATTAAAAACAAACATCTAAAACCATGACATCTTAAAAATAAATTCTAGAACTATGGGACAATCATAAAAGACCATCTCGCCCTGGCTGGCGTAGCTCAGTGGATTGAGCGTGGGCTGTGAACCAAAGTGTTGCAGGTTTGATTCCCAGTCAGGGTACATGCCTGGGTTGCAGGCCATGACCCTCAGCAACTGCACATTGATGTTTCTCTCTCTCTCTCTTTCTCACTCCCTTCCCTCTCTAAAAATAAATAAATAAAATCTTTAAAAAAAAAAAGACCATCTCATAGGTATAATAATATAATGGATATTCAGTAAACGGCATGAGTATATAGGTGGCATGACAGTTTTGAGGAAAAATACATGTTCATTAAAAATTGAAAGGAATTGCAATAAACTGATAGCCATTATCTCTGGGTGGTAGAATAATAGGTAATTTTTCTTTATAGCTTTCTATATTTTTCAAATAGAAAAGGGCATGAATTACCAGAAAAAATATTAAAATTTTCATATAAAGGCACTAGAATGTTGAATTAGAAAAAGTAGGTTTAAAGTGTGGTGGTATAAGATTTCCTTCTTTTTTATGGCCAAGTAGTATTCCATTGTGTAAATATACCACAACTTTTTATCCTTTCATCGACTGATGGACACTTGGCCATGATAAACAATGCTTCAATGAACATAGGGGTGCATATATTCTTTCCAATTAGTGTTTCTGGTTTCTTTGGATATATTCCCAGAAGTGGAACCACTGGGTCATATGCTTTGTGACAGCATGTATAGACCTGGAGGGCATTATGCTAAGTGAAATAAGCCAGTCAAACAAAGACACATACCATATGACTTCACTCATATGTGGAATCTAATGAACAAAATAAATTAACAAACAAAACAGAAACAGACTCATAGATACAGAAAACAGACTGACAGCTCTTAGAGGGGAGTGGGGTTGCGGGGCTGCGTGGAAAATATGAAGGGATTAAGCAAAAGAAAAAAACTCATAGACACAGTCAATAAAATGGTAAACTCCCTTTCCCAGAGGGGAAGGGAGGTGGGGGAGGTAGAAGAGGGAAAGGGGGATAAGTGGTGATGGAAGGAGACTTGACTTGGGGCGGTGAGCACACAGTACAATGTACAGATGATGTATTATGGAATTGTACACCTGAAACCTATATAATTTTATTAACCAATGTCACCCCAATAAATTCAATAAAAAGGAAAACAAAACAAAATGTGTAATGGTGTACTGGATTATTTCAAAAAAACTGGATACACATTTTTAAAAAATCAGAAGGATATACTTAAAATACAAAAAGTAGATATTTCTATGTGGTAGCAATGTGAACAATTTTATTTTCTCTTATATAATTTTAATTTTTCAATATAAAATACCTGTGGAGACATTTTTAAAAATTAGAGTTAATTTCCGAAGACTTGAGTATGTAAAGGACAAACACTTCACGAAAGAAGTACACCTGGTAAATACACGGCGCGGAAAAATTCAACCTCTGATGCAACTAAAGAAATAAAGAGTGAGGCTTTTGGAATGAAATGAGTAAAATTATTTTAAACATAATATTTGAGGATGTAGCATAATTGGTCCTTTACATGTTGCCAAGTGACCTTATCAATCTACTACTATCTTCTGGAAGAACATTGATAATACGCAGCAAGAGCAATGAAAATGTGGTAATCTACTCTAAAAAGTAATCTAAAATCTAAATAGTTCTATGTGCGTGAAGCTGTGAACACAACATTGTTATAATGTTAAGAAGCTGGGGCAAATCCTCCATATCCAACAACAGAGAGTATCAGTAACAGCATACTCAATGGAATCTCATGCAGCTTTAAAAAAATACAATTTAGTAAAATGAAAAATGCTCTTAACAGAAATACAAAATATATGATTATTAATTATGGTTTTAAAAAGCTCTTTGAGAAAAGTCAAAGGAAATTAAAAGATAACAGTGATTCGGTTGAGAGATGGTGTTATATATAATTTTTGTTTCTTTTCTAAATTTTCTATTAAAAAGCTGTCATTTTTACACTGAAACGTATACATATATACACATACACAACAATAACAAAGTAAAATTCATTCATGCTAATATGGGACCTGGGAGCATCAGGGACAATAGGGATTACTTTTTCAAGTAATTTGGCAGATGTTCTCAGAATTCCCTGTTGGTGATAATTTGTTCTCTTTCTCTACGAGGGAACCAAAGTGTCCCACTGCTGTGTCATATTAAAAAAGTGGATAAATTCCTGGAAACATACAACACACCAACACTGAATCCTAAAGAAATGAAACATATTAACAGACCAATAATAAGTAAGGTTGTTGAATCAGTAATCAAAAATCTCCCAAAAAAGAATAGCCCACGATCAGACAGCTTTGCTAGTGAATTCTACCAAACATTTAAAGAACTAACATGACTCCTTTTTAAATTCTTCCAAAAAATTGAGGAGGGGAGACAACTTCCAAACTCATTTTACAAAGCCTGCATACCCTAATACCAAGCCAGATAAGGACACTACAAAAAGAGAAAATTACAGACCAATATTCCTGATGAGTATAGAGGCACGATTCTCAACCAAATATTAGCACACCAGATTCAACAGCTCATTAGAAGGATCAAAGAAGGTGATCAAGTGGGATTTATCCCTGGGATGGAAGAGATGTTCAACATATACAAATCTGTAAGTGTGATGTAGCACATTAATAGAATGAAAGATTAAAATCTTATGATCATCTCAATAGATGCAGAAAAAGCAGCATTTGAGAAAACACAATATCTTTTCATGATAAAACCCCTCGACGAGCTGGGCATAGAAGAAACATTCCTCAACACAATAAAGACCGCACACAACAAACCCACAGCTCACATCACGCTCAATAGTAAGAGGTCAAAAGCTTTTTTCCTAAGATCAGGAACAAGACAAAAGGTGCCTGAAGACCTAGCTAGAGCAATCAGGCAGGATAAAGAAATAAAAGGCACCTGTGTTGGAAAGAAAAAAGTAAATAAATCTGTTTTTATTTGCAGATCCGATCATCTTATACATAAAAGAACCTAAAGACTCAACCCCCCCAACTATTAGAACTAATCAACAAATTGAGTAAAGTTGCAGGATACAAAATCAACACACAGAAATCAGTTGTGTTTCTATACATTAACAATGAAGTATCACAAAAATAAAGAAAACAATCCCATTCTCAACAGCATCAAAAAATACACACCCCACCCCCCCCACCCCCCCACCCCCGTATACAGTCAACTACTATTTGACAAGAAAGCCAAGAATATTCAATGGGGAAAGAAGTCTCTTCAATAAATGGTGCTGGGAAAATTGGGTAACCATACACAGGAAAATAAAATTGTACCCCTATCTTATACCACCCAAAATGGATCAATGACTTAAATATAAGGCCCGAAACCATAAAAGTTCTAGAAGCAAGCATGGGGACAAGGTGTTTGATGTGGCTCTTGCCAATGATTTTTTGGACATGACACCAAAAACATAAGCAACAAAAGAGAAAGTCAGTAAGTGAGACTGCATCAAACTAAAAACCTTCTGATAGTAAAAGAATCAACAAAACAAAGAGGCAATCTGTAGAATGTGAGAGAATACCTGCAAACCACACACAGTGGTACCTCGGTGCTCATCATTAATTCCTTCTGTTGAGTGGTGAGCAAGCAATGACCGGTGAAGCATTTTCTCTTGCGGCGTGGAGTTGTGACTCATACAAGTTCTAGCAAGTGCAAAGAGCGGTGAGCAAGCTCGGAGTGATACAACACTTTTTCTAGTCAAAATGCAACAAGTACCAGGTTTAACGAGTTCTGAAGCTGACAAGTACCAAGGTATGACCATATCTGATAAAGGGTTAATACCCAAAATATATAAAGAACCCATACCACTCAGTAACAAATTTTTTTTAAAAATCTGATTAAAAATGGGCAGAGAAAATGAATAAACATTTTTCCAAAGAAGACATACAATGGCCAATGGGTATATGAAAATATGCTCAACATCACAAATCATCACAGAAATGCAAATCAAAACCACAATGAAATAACACTTCATACCTGTTAGAAAGGGAATCATCAAAAAGACAAGAGATAAGTGTCGGAAAGAATGTGGGGAAAAGAAACCCTGTGCACTCTTGGTGGGAATGTGAGTTGGTTCAACCGCTATGGAAAACAGTATGGAGAGTCCTCAAAAAACTAAGAAGTGAACCACCATATGACCCTGCAATCCCACTTCGGGACAGACAGCCAAAGGAAATGAAAACAGGCTGCCAGAGATGTCTGCGCCCACACGTGCACTGCAGCATTAGTCAGAATGGCCAAGATATGGAAACAACCTACATGTCTCTCAATAAATGAATCGGTAAAGAAGATGTGGTATATATAATAAAACAGTATTCAGCCAGGAAAAAGAAGAAAATCCTATCATTTATGACAACATGGGTGGACCTTGGCATTATACTAAGTGAGATAAGACAGAAAAAGACAAATACTGTATGTATATCACTTACATGTGGAATCTAAAACATCCTAACTCATAGAAACAGAAAATAATGGTGGTTATGAGAGCCTAGGGGGTTAGGGGAACCGAGGACATGTGGGTCAAAGGGCACAAACTTGCAGTTAGAGGGTGAATAAGCTCTGAGGATCTAATGCACAACACTGTGATTATAGTAAGCAGTACTGCATTACATGCTTGAAATTTGCTAGGAGACTCTGTAATGGTCTCACTACAAAAAAAGAATGATAAATATGTGACAGAATGGCAGTGTTAGATAACACCACTGTGGTAATCATACTGCAATATAGAAGTATGCGAAGTATAACATTATGTACTTTAAATTTACACAACATTATATGCCAATTATATCTCAATTAAGAAAGAATCGCCCTGGCTGGTGTGGCCCAATAGATTGAGTGCTGGCCTGTGAACCGAAGCATTGCAGGTTCAGTTCCCAGTCAGGGCACATGCCTGAGTTGCAGGCCAGGTCCCCAGTAGTGGGTACACAAGAGGCAACCACTCACTGATGTTTCTCTCCCTCTCTTTCTTCCTCACTTCCCCTCTCTCTAAAAAGTAAATAACTAAATAAACAAACAAACAAATAATCAATCTTAAAAAAAAATGAATGAACAAAAGAAATAAGGAAAGAAAGAAAATAAGAAAAGGTTTTCCTTTGCATGATTTCAACCCCTGGCTATTTACATGGACTTTATGATTAACTCACTGTGTCTTTTTACATCCTGGTTTATGAGAAAGCCCTCTCTAATGCACCTTTAGTGGGCACTACTGGGTGCTGACGACTTCCTCTTTAACAGAATAGAAGGAAAAACTGCAGAAATAGCACCAAGATCACAGCCTTCCCTTCTCCAACCTAGTTCATGTCTTTAGAAAATGCATGTGCCGGAAACTAAAACCTATGTACAACTCTTCCTAGGTCTAATGGACTTGAAGCTGTGCTCTCCGCATTTTCACACGCCCCTCAATTCCTGGTATGCAGGAGGTCCTCAGAGAGTACACATATTAACAATACAAAATGATACTCAGCATGTTCATCTTTTAGACACTCTTAAATAGGTATGTATCAGAATGGGAACTTCAAAACATCCCTCACTGAGGAACATCTGGCAACTAAACTTCTTGAGCTGGCGAAAAGCCCAGGGCTCTGCCTGAGATCTCCTTCCTCTGGGCTTCAATATCAGGCCTGACAGGTGCAGTGCCAGGAGGAAAGGGGCCCAGAGCAGCCCCCGAGCAGGTCCCATCTGTCAGTCCTGCTGCCCCTGCTGCCCTGAAGGTAGAGCTGTGAAGGGAGCATGCTAATCCACAGGACCCAAAACTCTTTCCTCTTGCGTAAGAAGAAAGGAACACTTCGAAACCCTGAACTTTATAACTTATACTAATATATTATACTTTATAATGTTATACTATTACAAATCATAATTTCACTCATGTTCATAGAAGCCACATGACTGCCCAGAGCACTGAACTGTGGGTCTGAAGATAACTTTTCTTCCCCCCAGCAGTAACTCAGAATCTCAGAGCCATGGCCTATTAGAGCTAGAAGAGACCTCACATATCACCTGGCTCAACACCTTCCTTTCATGTCAGCAGAGTCAGCAAAATGATGATAATGATCTTAGTGATAGAAGTCATGGCACCCTGGCTGGTGTGGCTCAGTGGACTGAGTGCCGGCCTGCGAACCAAAGCGTCACAGGTTTGACGTCCAGTCTAGGGCAGACCTGTGTTGCAGGCCAGGTTCCCAGTAGGGAGCAAGCGAGAGGTTACCACACATTGACGTTTCTCTCCCTCTCCTTCTTTCTCCCTTCCCCTCTCTAAAAATAAATAAATAAAATCTAAAAAGAAGAAGTAATGGAAATATTCTCTACTCTTGAATAGTCACTTTGAGATGATGGTGTTTTCTGGGTATTGCCTCATTTCTTCTCAAGATTGTGTTTTTTTTTTGACTTTCCTCTTTACTAAACTGACTTTAAATTCCTAACACAGAAAATACTTTATTCAAAATATAATGCCTCTATCCTCACTTGGCTACTGGTTATTACTAATCACTCTGTATCCTTATTAAGTTATATTAATACTGCCAATGACACAGGCGTTACATTAATGCACAGTAAAGTTCGTTTACATTTCACACACATGTCACAGTCAACTGAATTGAGTCTGGCAATGTGCATTTCCAAAGAAAAGGTGTGATTAAGCTTATGAAATAGAAACCAGGACAAAGAAATCTCAAAAGCACATATTAAATAAATGTACTTCATAAATCAAGATTTTAGAAGAATACACTAATCTTTTTTTTTTTCCCTAAGAGAGGAGAGAAAAGAATTATCTAACAGAATCCTGTTTTCCTGCTGGGATATAACCATACATTCTCTTCAAGCTAATAGAATTAGAGTAAAAAGTTTTATACTTCCTAGAAAACTTGTTTGATCTGCGGATTTAATCCTATATGATAAAAATGTTCCAAGTATAAAATATAGAGTATAAATCCTAAGCTGTATTTCAAATGCTTTGGCATGCTGACATTATTTTTCCATATTTTAATGAAAACCAGATTTATTTATAAGTTGCTTTAATTTCATTCTCGAATGGAATGGAACAAGAGTATCATATGTTCTGAATTAGGATCTTACATCCCATATCAATTTTGTAACTCAGATGCAAGACAACTTAATTGTGTCAATCATACTCCCCTGACAAGATCATTAAATGTTAACAGAGAGCTTCCAAACTTTAACAGCTGTAGATTTTCAGAATATAAGTTATTCTATGAAAAAATAGAGGTGTCTCATAAAAGTTTGGTATTAAGTATTATAGCTTCTGACATCTAATAGTAATATTTGAAATTAGAACATCACGAACATAGAGTTTCCTTTTAATAACATCTTTGTAAAGGTTTATGTTTCACAAAGGTACATCAAGTCTCACAGATAGCCCAGAAAATAAGCACACCTAAAGATCTGAACTGCAAGTCATGGTGAATCAAACTCTAAAATAAAAGCTTGCAATACCATGCTGATCTCATAGAAGACGCTACTATGTGACTCTACTCAGAAATAAACTGCCCTCGGTAGTTGAGTAAATTACCATAACATTTATTCTTAATTATTTTACAGCACTAAGTTTTAATGACTAATTATTTATCTGCATTCTAACCAGTATAATTCATCACTTACTAATTTTTTCAAAACTCTGAAATCCAAAATAAGCAAATATCTATCAGATTTTAAACAACGGGCTGTTAAAAATGTGCAATTTTAAAACATCATAACAGAGGCAATGCAAATTGGCCACAGTATTTTGAAGCATATAATTTTAAAAATCCATGTGTGACAAGTAAAAACAATAATTTTCCGCTAATATAAGTGAGATGGCAGCTAATTTTTATTTTTATAAATAAGGCAGAGAAAAATGTAAACGGCGATTGATTTAAAATGAAGTTATGGAAAAAGCATCACTTTTAGAGAATGAAGACCTAAGTTTTTTTTTATTGCATTTTTTCTATTATCATTAATCCCTGATACCCTCTTCCAGCTGCAGCCATCCTCTTCTCCCCGCAACTGCCACACTGTTGTCCGTGTCTGTGATTCCTTTTTCTTTTTTTCTGGATCCCTGCACCCCCTCAACTCCCCAGAGCTGTCAGCCTGCTCTCCATCTATGAGTCTGTTTCTATTTGCTTATTAGTTCAGTTTGTTCACTAGATTCCATATATGAGTGAAATCATATGGTATTTGACTCTGTCTGACTGGCTTATTTCACTTAGCATCATGTTCACCAGGTCCTTCCATGGTATTGCAAAAGGTAAAATCCTCTTCCTTTTTATGGTCAAGTACAATTTCATAGAATAAATGTACCATAGTTGTTTCATCCATTCATCTACTGATGAAGACTTGGGCTGCCTCCAATTCTTGGCAATTGTAAATAACGCTGCAATGAACATACGGGTGCTTCTATTCTTTTGAATTAGTGTTTCAGGCTCCTCTTTCCATAAAAACATGTAACAATAAAAAAACTGTAAACAGAAGTGACCAACAGAAATGATCAACTATTAGGATTAACATAGTTTATACAAAGCATTCAAATGTGACTCTGATCTCCCTGGCAAGCAGAATAAGAAATAATCATCTTTAATATAGTTATTAGATTTTCTTTTTATTTTTATTGAAGTATAATTGGCATACAACATTATGGAATTTCTTAATTCTATACATTTACACTATGCTATTGGCTGACAAAAACATGTGTACATATAATATTTTATTTGATCATCCCAAGAACTTCGTTAAGAAGGAAATACTGGTAACATTACAGGAGGTGAAGAAACTTAAGGCTCAAAATTAAGTTCTATGGTGAAAAGAAGTTCAATTAATTTCTTGAGGTTACTGAATATGAAATAGGTAGGACATATACCTCCTCACCCTCATTAAAATTCTTTATTTTACCTCATATTGCCAGGAGTTCTTAGCCCTGAATTATAAAAGACATTTATCACACAGATCTTTCTGAATAATACAAGTTGTCTGCAGTATTTTTACTTCAAGTGCAAAAGTAGTTTTCACATAGCTACTTCTTTTTTAAATTTTATTATTGATTTGAGAGAGAGAGAGATCAGTTTGTTGTTCCATTTATTCATGCATTCATTGGTTGATTCTCAAGTACGCCCTGACTGGGGATTGAACCCACAACCTTGGTGTATTGGGATAACACTCTAACCAACTGAGCTATCTGGCCAGGGACAAACTATTTCTTATGGGAGTTATTTATCAAAATAAGAGCATAAAAATTAAAAGTAACTAGATAAAGTGGTAGATAAAACAAGGTACCTGTGAGCATCAAATGTGATAATGAATGTGGAAGACTTGTGAACTATCAAGTATGATATAAAGGCACAATAACTTCTAATAATAAAAAATCATTAAGAACTTCTGCCTACCTTGTTTTAACCACATTTTCTTGATGGCTCTTAGTTAGACCTAAAGCATACTATACTTTTTCATTAACCAATGTCATCCCAACAAATTTAATTAAAAATAAAGTATACTGTATGTTCCATATAAATATGTATTTGCAGTTATCTAAGTAGAATTCTTTCATGAAAGTTGTAAGAGTTAAAAACAAAATTTTGAAAACTTGCTCTTTAATCCTAAACAAGTTCAAATATTGGAGCAAAACAACCATATAGTTAAATCTAAAAGAATGACAGGTTTCTTTGTTGTTGTAACTTAGAAACTATGTGAAACAACTGATGACAAAAGAACTTATTCTGTCTTTTCAAGTGTATTTTTCTCAAAATTTCTTGTTATATGTAGTGAAAGGAAAAGTATAATTTGTTTTTCCCCATAAAAAGGGATGAGTCAATAGTCTTTAGAACACAGTGTTTTTAAAACAAGGAGGAACAGGGTATAATGTGATTTAGTGTTGTTTATAATATTGTTAAAAAACAGAAATTGAAACAATTAAGTCCCTGAAAATATTTTTTCAAATCATGCTTTATCACTGGAATCCCACATGGGCATGACTGGAACTTTTATTGGCAAGATTTATCTTTATCACTATGGCTGAAAGTGACGGCCGTGCCACCCAGCCCACCCTTTGCTCACCTTCACTGTCAGTGCTGTGGTATTCTTCCCCCCACCCCAGTCCTGCATGTCCCCAGAGACTTCTCTTTACTCTTCTCCAAGCACTGGCTCATCTTGGTCCTGCCCTGTCAAACCGCCGCAGGCTGCATGGGTGAAACCTGGTGTTTGGGCGGGTTCAGTGCACAGTGCTTTGCACACGATGGGTCATCGGTAGACATCTGCTGAGCGTCTTTTCTCCATTACTTCTCTGCCCTTGACTCATACGTAAGTGTCTTGAGGGCAGGGGCTCTGCTTGTTTTACTTCCCACTAGACTGATAAATATTTATTGAATCAATAAATAAATGGATACAATGTGAAGTATTTTTCTTACCCACTATAGTCTCCAGGCAAAAATTCTGAAATAGCAGTAGGAAGCTCTGTTTTAATAATTAAAAGATAAGATGACATAGCTGCAAAAAGAATAAAAAGAATTCCTGTTATAATTCTGTAATGTTTAACCATTTAAAGAATAGTTTATCCAGAAACACAGATGACAACATGTGGAAAATTAACTTATACTTCACTGTCCTCAACCACACACACACACACACACACACACACACACACACGGAATGGGTATAAATAACTCTGCAGAGAAGAATAATGGTAAGTTCATTGAGCATCCTTTGTTTACATTTCAAGTCCAAGGCAAATCATTTTGGTAAGAGAAAGGGTCTTCATTACAGAAATTTTGGTTGAAGTTTTGCAGCACCTCTTATATGTTATGTCATTTCTGTCCAAGGCATTAGAGGTTAGTTTAGCAACAACTGATGTAGAAACAGAAGTATAATAAATACAGCTAATAATCTCAATAACTTGTTCTTTCTTACTAGAGAGAGACCTCCCTCAGAAGTCTTGCTTCCTCTCCTGCCCTTTCTCAGCTTCCCCCAACACACACACACACCACAAACATGTTATGATAAAAGAGAAACAAAACATATAATGAGCTACATTTTAAATTGTCTTCTAAAACAGATGACAAAAAATTTGATGGAAACTATTAAACATATTAAAAAGACAAAACTTAAAACTTGTATTCTACTTTATTAACAGAGCTCATCTGCACTATGTAATCGAAACCTGAAGCTAGCCTTGTTTCTCACATTTTATCTGACAGGATTGAAGAAAAACAACTAGCTTTTATAGTATTTTAATAATGATCTAATTTCTGATATAACTATAAAAAAAAACAAACCTAAAAACCAAATCCCATAAACCTTCCAGGATATACTAGGAAATGTTTATGGCTACAGAGTACAGAATTCATTTATCTGTAAATACTTGAGTTTAAGCTTAAATGCTTATGTATATAGAAACCCAGATGATTTGGAGTCAGAACTTCAGTTTAACAGGGTAATAATTAACCTCTTCCCCCAGAGATTAAGTATATACTGAAAAAGAGCCAACAAGAGTATGTCCATGAAGAATTAAGAGTGTACTCTGTGTGCACGTTAATTTTATTACTTTTATATATTTCAGGAAACACTTCACTTTCTCCTTGGACCTACAAAAACTAAGAACACAAGTGAATGCCAAGTCTGAATGGCAGAAATCTGGGGGAACATTGACCAAAAGGTTCAAATAGTTTAAGATGAAGAATGTGTATTTCTCAATCAACATCTTTAAAAGTAGCTGAACTTCTGCACAAATATTACAGTGCTGTGGGACCACTTGACCCTGGAGTAAAAGGGATATATCCTAGTTTGTATATAAATTTATATGAAGATAAATAATACTTACACACACAAACATATACACTCAATGTTTTAGTAAAATAACATGTACCTATGGCAAAGTAAAATTTAGACAGTTAAGAATCACTTCTGTGTAGTGAGAATGGACATACATACACATTTTCCAGTTATGACTCTGTCTTTTCCCCAGCAGTACAGCTGCTGAAGTACAGCTTTTCCATCAGCAGGATAGTGCATTTCTCCAAAATCTCTTTTACTTATGGGATATTACAATTGATTGTATGGGAAAAGGTTTTCCATATTGTTCATTGCTCATTAGGAAAAATGCTATCAATTTGGTACAGAAGGAAGGTTTGATTTCCTCCACTCAAGGATCTGAAGTCTGCTTATAATACTTTATCTATACCAAAGAATCATCCACATATGGTGTGATGCTGAAAATCATGATCTGAATTTTCTGAAACTGGCCTAGAGCTACTTAAATATATCTTGCCAGGAAAAAAATAAAAGGACAAAAATACCTTGAAAACAAGGAACGCAGACTTCCTACACAATGTAACTTATTATCGGCCCATCAGTCTTTCTCGCTTGGATAAATCCAACACTACATGCATTTCTAAAGTTTCAGACATTCATCTCTTTCAGTAATTTTCTATTATTTCTTTTAGATCTTTAGCTGTAAAAAGCTTCAATGAATATGAGATCATATTTCTTTCTAATATACAATCTGTCATTCTTCCCAGAATTTCTATCAGCCCCTGGCTAATCATTTGATCACTTTATCCTCAGCTGTATCCCCAACTCTTTGGTTTTCAAGTGGGTGTCCTATTTCATTAGATTCCAGTTTGAAGAATTATGTATATTTCAAGAAATGTGAACTCACCAAACAAATGTTTCCCTCTCAAAAAAAGATCTCAACATACAAGATATAAATATAATAAAACAGGCAAAATACTGCTTCTTTCTTAGAGAATGCTGGTGCTTGTTTTAAGAGCTACGGACCCACAAAACTCATGACGGGGGAAAAAACCCCACTGACTAAGCAAATAAAACAAAGAAAGACACTATCCTTTTCACTGTCCAATTTATTTTTTCTGAACCACAAGTAAGCCTTCATGCAAGGACTAGCACCTTAACCTATTATATATAATACAGAAGAGAAACAAAAATATACATTAAGTCAGGAAATATATCTTAATTAGATTCACATGAAAACAACAATCAGCTCAATAAAATAAATTGGAAAAGTTTTAAAGATATAACAGAAATAAGAAAGCTCATAATTCTATTGTTTTTAACCAAAGGGTCACTAGATCAAATAGCTCTGCCTGTCACACCTCTTGACTCATGTCTTCTGCTAATGGCATACGGAAGTGTTTAAAGGCATCTTAGAGGCAGGTCATGCAGCAAAAATTTGGAAATGATTTTTGCTGACATCAATACATAGCACCGACTCTTGACATAAGAGACACCATGTTGCACTCTTCAGTTCCAGCTGTAACAGGCTCATCCATAAGAGCCACGGCTGTAGTGAAGTGGTTCTGGCCTCCAGACCACCAAAGCCAGAATGTGTGCCAGAAGACATACCTTGATGACAGGTATTCAACCATCATGAACCATTTAGTTTCACCACATTAACTAAACAGATACTCTTTTCTCCATTTTAAACATAACTAATAGAACTTATTTAATGGAAACTGTCCTGAAAAGAACATTTAAAAATTCTATCAACTTAATCAAAACACAAAAGTTGAAAGTATTCCTTAAAAACCATGTGGGAAAGTATTAAGAAATGGCTAAAATAGGGTAAATTTTGATTAGGCAGCAGCGAGCAGTAAGGTGAGTGAATGGCAGCTAATCACAAAGAGAAACAGGAGCTGGCAGCACAGGGGCCGAGGGGCGAGCTGTCAGAAATGGAGGAAAGAGGAAGAGGGCTTTCTTTGCAGGACAAGAATGAGAACAGCAAACATTTCTGGTTTTGGAGTGCCTAGTATATGCTTGGCAGCATTTGAAATGATTGGTAAGTTATTTCCTCATTCAACCTTCACCACAAACTTGTGAGGTAGATGTCACTTATTTCACAGATGAACAAATGGGGACACAAAGGGGTAACTTGCCCCGGCTAGCGATGGTGGAAAGAGCCAGTCTGGCTTGAGAAATCTGCACTATTACCCATTATGCTGTGGGGAAGTGCAGGAAGAACTCCACCACAGCGGGGGGGGGGGGGGGGGGGGGGGGGGACAGTTTATCAAAAGTACCACTCCCTAAGATTATCCCTTTTTTCTTTTTCATCAGCATTAAACAGTCAATTTCTTCTGAATGCTGAGTTTAACATTTGGGTGCAAATAAATTAAAGAGTTTATACGACACAGAAGCTTTAAAACCATTTATAGTGTTCATTTCACTGTGAAATGTATTTTTAGCATAATTCGTCTCATTTTTGTGAGTGGGTTTGGTGAAATGATTATTCCGAGACTCCTCAGACAAGCTGAGCAGTTTCAGGACAGAACTCTTCCTGCAGGACACTATGGCTTGGACTCCCTGGCTCTGAGTCACCGTACCAACCACCACTACTGTAGTCCAGAAAGGAAAGTTTCCCACTCTCACAATGGGAGGTCCTAACACTACACTGAAATAGAAGAAAATTTAAAACAAAACCAATCCCTTTTCCCACAAGCCCTGTATCTTACAGACTAATTTTCAAATAAATAAATAAATATCACATGCATATACACAAAGCCTCAATTGGAGTTTGGGCCTAAGAAATCATTAGTTTACAAAGATAATTATCCTTTTTTGTTAAACACTTAAAGTATACATATGGAGATAAGATTACATACAGCTATTTTTAAAACAGAATTAGGTTTTCAACACTTGGATGAAGTTCAGAAGCTTCTTAAAGGACTAGTCAGCCAGCCCTAAACAGATGTACAATATTACGTGAGGGAATAATAACTTTGCCTTTCCATCTAAGAGAGGTTCAGTTTTACTTCCAGCATTTTTTTAGTGATGGACAGTAATTAGTTTATTATATTCAACGTGTCTTATTAACCTGGTGTTCCTACTAAATGTTCAAAATACCACTGACAGGTTACCCCTACTCAAAACAGCACATGAACACAATCTCTTTTTTTAAGTATATTTTATTGATTATGCTACTACAGTTGTCCCATTTTCTCCTCCTCTTTATCTCCCTCAGTCTCTTTTTTAAAAAGAAAAACTTTTTAAACCCTATAAACAATGTCATTTCCCTAATTTATGCACAAATGAAAGTAAAAATGTATGGAGGGACTTCCCTCTCCATAACCCTGAAAATATATGTATATATCTTTGTTTCATCATGATCAAGATCTTAAGTTTGAATAAAAAGTGACCAGAGTATTTACTATTCTGAAATTCCTATAAATAAAATTACTAAGAAATGCATTATTTTCTAAACCTTTTTAAAGTGACATGTTATCAGTAAATTTTGCCACAGGAAGTACTTGTGAAAAAGATGACTTCCAAATTTCCTCTCTCTCCCCCAAAGCAGTGCGTCCTCGAGTTTCTGGACAACACTGTTCCGGCTCCACGCAGCTGCAGTTGGACTACAGATGAGCTCACCAGCAGATGGCATTGTAACAGCGCACCCAACCCTGGCTTCCCAGGAGACCATACTAACTAGTACAGCTAAAAGACTTCACTAGCTTACCAAAAGAAAAAGAAAAAAGAAAAAGACCAAGTAATTTCAAAATTATCTAATATTAAATCATAAATTCGAAATAGTCCTTGACTGAAGATGATCTTATTTCTACCTGTTTATGAATGAGATTTTGTAAATATTCTGTTTGAATACATAAAAGGGCTGCTGAGTTCCTCTTAAAACTTTTATTCCCAAACTGAGGTATATATACATTGAGGCTTCCAGACTAGAAGAACTGGGTCAGTCTAGCTACTTCAGGAGGCTTCAGGAAGACTACTCATGTTTGGGGTTTTCCCTCTACAATATGTAGCAGTAACTCAGCCTCTCATCTCCGTTACAGGTTTGGGGCTTTAGAGAACTAAAGAAAGAACATGCTACCCATAGCAGCCCTTCATGTTTTTAAGCACAAAATAAGAATTTAACATACTCCTAGGAGTCACTTACCTTTCCACATTTTGAGTTGGGAACGATATGGACCAGAAATAATATCAATTAAGTCCACTTTTATCAAGTATGTGTGACAGTTCACGGTTAATAGGACTTTCTCTAGCTTGACTACAGATGAATTTGGGTTTACTGTTTGATTTCCAGGGATACTTTAGCCTACTGGGTGGTCTATCTCAGGAGTTCAAATGAACTGAAACCACATAACTACTTACCTTGGTTTTTAAGAAAAGAATTTCATAAAGCAGCACAGACGAAGTATGTAAAAACTACCTATACTTATTTGCTGTTATAGTTCTTAATCCTTTTACTAGCAGTACCTTAAATTCAAACTCTAAGAGTTCTCTTGCCTGTAACGGC
The DNA here is from genome assembly GCF_004126475.2 of Phyllostomus discolor. Taxonomy (NCBI): domain Eukaryota; kingdom Metazoa; phylum Chordata; class Mammalia; order Chiroptera; family Phyllostomidae; genus Phyllostomus; species Phyllostomus discolor. The sequence continues at coordinate 186,488,098 of NC_040903.2, read as the reverse complement.
ATTAAATATTAAAACTTCCAGATGCCTCTTTTCTGACCTTGTGTCCGGGTAGCAGTGACCCTGAGCGAACGCCACTCTGCTCCTGAGGAAACGGGCAGCGGTGGGGGGCGATCTCTGGCTCCCGCCCGTTTCAGGCCCTAGTTCATTAGTGTTGGGAAAAGATCAGAAACTGCTTCTCAGTAGCATTGAGTATTATTCTACTATATGGCTCTCCATTTTCCAAAGGCAAAGGTTCTCACAGCCTTAAAATAAAAGCACTACATTTAGTGAGTCACATCTTTTTTTCTATCATAAAGTTTAGAGATTATTCAAAGACAGATTTTTTTCCAATCAACTTGTTCGAGCGCACATTGGTGCCCAGTAACAAATACTTGGTGCCTGGTTGATCTTCAGGAAATGAGACTTTCTGGGACATTCTGAAAGTAGATTCTTCCTTAAAGAAACTATAGGTTCACCTGTACTCATACATTCTGCGGTCGTCTCTCCCCAGTTAACTCTCTTTTCCTCCTAAATGAGTACCACACCAGGTTGCTGGCTTCTCCTTCTTTCCCTCCACCCCTTGTTCCTTCCTTAAAATATTTTTTTTTCAAATCCTAATATGAGGATGTATTCACTGATTTTAGAGAGAGGGGAGAGAGGGAGGGGGAGAGAGAGAGAGGAACATTGATATGAGAGAGAAACATCGATTGGTTGCCTCCCATACACACCTGGCCAAGAATCGAACCTACAACCCAGGCATGTACCCTGATCGGAAGTTGAATCCATTGCCCTTTGGTGTACAGGACAACACTCCAATCATCTGAGCCACCTGGCCTGGGCTCTTCATTATTTCCTTTCTTCCTATAATAAACATTACTTACTAAATGCCTAGTATGTGCTGGATACTAAGGACCTAAGTGAATGAGCAAGTTACTTAGATTTATGGAGTATGGAGATATAGGGGAAAAACTGGGTCTTCACTGAAAGATCCATGTAACAATTATTGATCAAGAGCAATTCATGATATTTTGCTGGTAAAGGCCTCTCTGCAACTTTTTTCCCATAGATTCATCAGGGGCATAGACTCCCAAGAAAACTGAGAAATCTTTAAATGCTACAAAAAATAGAAAAGTCAGGAAGGATTAATCTAAAATTAATTACCCAACCTGAAAACAGTTGATTTCAAAATACCTTATTTTCTATTTTACATAAGATCTAATTTTCACCAGTACTTTCAACCTTATAATTTTTATATAATTCTAAACTACAAATCATTCTGTGGACTTTCCAGTTCCTTTCTATCATTTTTATATAATAGTATATAAAATTGTCTCTTTGAGGCAAAATCTTAGGCTTTTAAACAGAACTTTTCTAACTGTGTCGTTCACTCAACAAATATTATTTATTGAATTCCTCTACCAGAAACTGGGTCAAGTCATGAAAACACATAATTCCTGTCCCCAAGGAGTTTTTAAAATCCTCGACATTTAATCTTTTCACACAGTTAGTATATTATAGCAGAGAGAATAAAGGGTTTAGAGGTAGAGTGAGATTTGAGTCCTGCCTTGCTTAAGGGGTAAAGGTAAGCAAGTTACTTATTCCCTCTGAGCACTGAGCTCTCGCTCTGTAAAATGAGGATAATATCATCTACCTTGAAGAGTTGTTGTAGGTACAACCAAAGTGACTACTGGAATGCTTGACCTAGATAGAATACATTATATTATTTTTTGGTTCTAAACAATCAAGGGTCGAATGTAACTTTAGGACTGTATAAATGTAACTACTCCTTAACTAGGGGCAAGGAGCTCTATATCTGGCCATTTGAAGGCAACTGCAAGGCTGATGTGGCCCCCGGTGAAAATGAGTTCAACACCCATTTTTGAGCATAGTTGCTAATTTATTAAAGATACCTACAGCCCTTGCTGGTGTGGCTCAGTGGATTGAGCACAGGATTGCAAACCAAAGGGCTGTTAGTTTGATTCCCAATCAGGGCACATGCCTGGGTTGTGGGCCAGGTCCCCAGTTGGAGGTGTGCCAGGGGCAACCACACATTGATGTTTCTCTCCCTCTTTTGCTCTCTTCCTCCCCCTCTCTCTAAAAATAAAGAAATAAACTATTTTTAAAAAGATACTACAAAAACACATTCCTATAATAGAAATATTTTAATGCTCTGAAACAATTAATATGCCTCCCAAAGTACCAAGTTAGAATTTGAATTTTGGAATAAGAAGGAATCTTATGGTCCCTGCCTCCCACCCTACCCCAACAATTTAACACAGAGGAGACTGCGGCCAAGAAAGTAAGGGAGCAATTTTCCCAAGACCCATGGGAACCCAATGCCAGAGACTGGAGTAGAGAGAATTCAAGGTATCTGGCTTCCAAAGCAGTGTTCTGTTCACAAGAGTAAGTTTCCAGTTCTTTTGAAACAAGGGAATGATTTACATATACCTGGCCAGGACAAAAAGCTCTGAAATATGATTCTGTTATTATGTAGTGGACTGTCAATAAACAAACTTATAACCAATGTAAAGAAAATTATGGGAACATTCTTCTAAAAACTAAGTATTACCTGCTTTTCTCAGTTTGAGGGGCATTAAAAATTGCTGTAACTGCTTCGAAGTCACTTTTTTTTAAAAAAAGGTTCAAAACCAAGCAAGAAAATCAACAAAGTTAGAGTTGGGAGAACCAATGATTTATCTGCCACGTAAGGCAGGAATCCTTTCTAGAACATTCTGACATTTGACCAACCAGCTCTGTTTGAATGTCTTCAGGGACAAGGAGCATTTTCAAAGGAGGTAGGTCAGCACCGCTATTATACAGCTCAGCCACAAAGGTATTCTAAATGAACCCAAGCTGGCCTCGCTGCGGGCCCAGGCCCGCCCAGAGTGTGGAGCCAGCTCCGGCCTCTGAAACAATACTGAACTAGAAGTGTGTGTGTGGGTGTGGGTGTATGGGGGTGTGTGTTGTATTTCATGTTCAGCTTTTCATATATTTAAAACTAGCAATTAGTCTAGCAGTCCCCTTTTCTCTCCTTGATAGATGATATAACTAGAACACTTAAAAGTACTTGGAGATATCTCATACAAATCATATACAGGTCCATTCAGTTCAACAGAGGTTTATCAAGTCTCAGGTATGGTGCCAGGTTCTGGGATTACAAAGAGAAAAGCTCCCTGGAGGAGTTTACAGCATTGTGGGGGAGAAAAGCATATACAGAGAAAACTTTCATCTAGTAGCAGCAAGAGCTAAAATAGAGTCAAGTTCAAGAACAGTTACACACAAGGTGAGAGAACAAGGGAGGGAGCAGAGTGAAGAACCCAGGAACACAGCAGCGAGCACTGAGCCTGGGTCACAAATTTGGGTCCAAAGTCCTGGGTTGTTAATTTCTACATGAAATGCTAAACAACAGCTCAACCTAATCTAAGCAAAATGTGATGGTGCTTAGTAGTCACATGGAGAAGATAATAAGGGATTGAAAACAGCAAAATACACATTCATATTAGAGACAAGTGCATGGCTCAGCAGTACATATTCGCTAAAATAAAATAAATTATTCCAAAGAAGATCTTAAAATCAACGACATTAGGTAGATTCCTAAAGGAAGAGACTAGTTTTACTGAGTCCTAGTAGAATGTAAGTGCTGTTCGTTAGACGGAAATTATTTTTATGGCACCCAGGAAAGCATTCCTCTCCTTCAGTAACATGTTTCCATGAAAATTGCAAGAATTAAAACATAAATGTTCAGGATTTCCACAACAATGGCAACTACAATTTAATAGTTGGAATGTTAACTTTTTCCTTGACCAGGAAACCCATTAAAGATAGAATTCGGTTGAATAATACTCAGAGTGAAATAGTTCAGATGTGAGTATCAGAGCTGAACTTTATAAAAGCGGTCACCTGTAAGCCGCTTTGAACTGTTACATGGAAGAAGGAAGAGTAAAATTCCTCTGGCTACGCAATCTTGTGTAAGCCCCAAAGTGCATGTCAACCTTCTCTGTGTACATTCCTTTAAACCAGTGATTTTCAACTGTTCTCATCTCATGGCACTTATAAACTAATGACTAAAATTCTTCAGCATACCAAAAAATACATTTTTTTTGCCAAGCTGACAAAAATAGGTCTAGTTTTGACTAATTCACACTGGATAGCTATTGTTGTATTGGCTGTTGTCATTTTATTTGACAATCTAAGGGAAAAGAGGTCAGTGCCCCTGAGGAAATTGGCAGGTAGTGCATGTTTCTTTTTCATTTCAATGTTATTTTCTCCATCACTATTTATCCCCCATACCTTCTTCTACTTCCACCCCCACCCCCTCACCCAATCACCACACTGTTGTTCATTTTCATGAGTTCTTCCCCTTTTGTTTTTAGCGTATCCCTCCACCTCCCTACACCCCCATGCAGGCCTGTCATCAGCTCTCTATCTATGAGTCCGTCTCTATTTTGATTATTAGTTCAGTTTGTTCATTAGATTCCACGTATGAGTGAAATCAGATGGTACTTGCCCTTCTCTGACTGGCTTATTTCACTTATAATTAACACTAATTTTTGTCTCATTATGGTTCTTGATATTGAGCTCATTCTTTTTTTTTAAAGATTTTATTTATTTATTTTTAGAGAGGGAAAGGAGGGAGAAAGAGAGAGAGAGAGAAACATCAATGTGTGGTTGCTGAGGGCCATGGCCTGCAACCCAGGCATGTGCCCTGACTGGGAATCGAACCTGCGATGCTTTGGTTCGCAGCCTGCGCTCAATCCACTGAGCTACGCCAGCCAGGGCGAGCTCATTCTTTAAATGGGAACGAGATAACACGTAAATGTGAGAATGTTTCCATCTGGTTCATTTTCTAAACCACTTGATCATTTTAAATTTCTTTGCTACAAGTGGACATTGCTTGTCTGCACCTGATTGTCACAGCTCATGGAACACCGTTCCCACCAACGCAGCATCCACCAATGGGGTGATCAGGATACAAGTAGATGGAAAATATATTTTAGAATCACATGGAGAGTTTCTCTAAACAGTACCCCACCACTTCCACAACTGCAGAAGCAAATGCTGCAGACCTAACGGCAAGAGTGAAATCGGGGTTACCTTGGGACTGATTTAGAAGCTATTGTCCAGATTGGCTGCTTAAAAAAATCTACAAAAAAGAAATAGTAAGGAGGACAACACACAGGGCTTCTGAAGACACCTATGTCTACAGAGGTTCAGGTCCCAGCCAGCCCTGTGGTGGGGCAAGAAACCAAAAGAAGTTGTTTCCATCACACCTATGCACAAGCAGTGCACTTTCCATTGCTTACCTCCAACATTCTGAATGATTATGGTGCCTGCCACCACCACCTACAAAAGAACAAATGTATTTAGAGGATGAAAAGGGAATTAATATAAAAGGATCAGTATTTTACTAAAATCCAATAATTATTACTAAAAAAACAGATGCAGAAATTGAGAGAAGAGAAATTGGGAAGAATAAATTTTGCCAGCCCTTTGTAATATATAAAACATATAATCATCGCATAAAAAGCTTTTTTTAATAGTTCCATGGTTACTATAAAAACTACTTTTGAAAGTTTTCTTGGCAGTCATTTTTAAATAGTTAGAAAGTGTTAAAAAGCTAGTAATCAGTGGTTATCAAAATATCAAAAAATTGAAATTGAATCTATCTGGTTTCACTCTCCCATTTTCACTGGGTTGACACTTGGCGTTAGTAGGTATACTGAGACAGCCTGAGTCGTGCCGGGCCGGTGCTGTGCTCCCCAACAGGAAATGATAGTCCTCTGAGTGTACCAGGTTGGCACACACCGAGGCCTCCAACATCCCTGTCCCAGGGAATCATAACCTACAGCAGAAAACGTTAGAGCCCATATATTCTCAAATCTGAAAATTTAGCAAAGTTTCCAACTCAGTAATACTCGTACGAAGTGGGCTGAGCATAAGGCAGTAGGAGGTTGTAACATCAGCCAGCGGTAGAGAACTGGCGGACTCCTCCCTTTCAAAATGAGGCAGCTGCTGCTCAGCTCTGGTCAGTTGCTGGCATGTGAGAATATGGATCAAATGCAGCTAGAACCTCTGATTTTTGAAAGAAAGTCAGAAATTGAATTCTTTCAAAACTCCATAACTCTTAGTTGGCAAAAAGATACAGTATCTTTTAGATTAAAATTGAAAATAAAAAGGATTTGAACCAAACAAAATATGCTTGAGGACCAAGTTCAGCCTGCAGGCTGCTAGCTTGTGATCTTTGATGAGGTTCCTGGGAAACGGAAGAGAGCATTCTATCCATCCTTGGTAATCAGATGTACTCAGAGGAAATAAACACCCTGCTTGCACTGGGGCCGACTCCAATCTCAGTGGGTCCGCACCCCCAGTGTACATCTGGAGCTGACTAGCTGTCTACGATCATTCAGTCCTGCATGGACTGGAATCAGATCACCCTTCAGACCCACCTGCACGACAGTCCCATCAGTGGGGCTGTGGAGTCTGCAGAGGACTAATGACAAGGAATTTTGGAGAGATGTCTCGAAGGTGTGGGTAATTGCCATTATAACATTTTCCAGAGGGGGGAAAAAATGTCGCATGTCAACCCACTTGAAATTAGTTCCCAGACCTGCCTCATATGGCTTAGTGGATTGAGTACCAGACCGTGAACCAAAGGGTCATGGGTCCCATTCCTGGTCAGGGCACACGCCTGGGTTGTGGGCCTGGTCCCCAGTGTGGAGTCGTAGGAGTCAACCAATTGATGTTTCTCTCCCTTTCTTTCTCCCTCCTTTCCCCTCCTTCCCCTCTCTCTAAAAATAAACAAATAAAATCTTTAAAAATAATAAAATAAAAATGAGTTTCAAAATTCATTTATCTGTGAAAAGGCAATTTTGATCTTTTATATACGATCATTTGTATGCAATTGATGCCTCTTGTCAATTACACATGAAAATTGGATTTCCTTTCTACTAATATATTGCAAAAAGCAATAATATCAACTTACTGATGATTATTTTTCCATTTTTTGGTCTGCAATTAAGCATTTAAGATCTAGAAAGTCTCTCTATGTATCTATCTGGCTTCAGTGCCTACCACAATGCATGAATATGGTACTTGCTCAATAAATATTTGTTTAGTGAGCAAATAAATCAATTTATAGCCAACTTTTTAAAAATCTCCCTAAGAAGTTCAAAAAACATTTCAAAAATATTTCTTTGGTTCTCAGAACAACACTACCCTATCAAATATCATATCTGGAAAGAAAGAAATAGGAAACTTTCAACCCAATTGTGGAAATGAAGAGGAAATACTTAAATAGCAAACAACTCCTTATTTAGAGCAGCGTCTACCGTGTACTAGCCTACTCACTACCAGGTACATACATTAAAAGGATAATACCACTATTCTAGAGTTTTAGGAAAGAGGACTCTCAACAAGCCGTGCTCCTCTTTTAGAACCTGCTGCTACACAAGGAATTCCGGAAATGATAATGTCAGATCACAGTGATGGCATTTAAAGTCACGTCACAGAACAGGTTACGGTAATTGGAAAGTGTTCTCATGTAAATAACACTTTCTTCTTCCTTGGCTGAACCCAGTGCAGGAAACTGTCCGTGTCGCTACCAAACACTCTGATCTTTAGGGAAGAAAAATCGTTACCAGGGATATTAACGAACCCTTTACCTTGAAGTAACTATTCTCCATTTTGCTCAAGTTTCAGATTATTAAGAAAAGATCCAAACCAGGAGGCTACATAGTATAATTAAAATACTCCCTTCTGTACTTTAACAACTAAATTAAGCTGAATATAAATACAGATTCTTTCCCTATTACATATCATTTTCCTTCCAGACTTAACTTCTTAGAAATTTGCTTAACCATCTACAAATACAGTATCCTTTTAGATTAAAAACAAAATAAACAAGCAAAAAAAAATAACAGATTTACAAATAAATAGGGCTGCTTAGAACCAACATGAAGATAGGTTTCAGAAGTATGACAGCCCTTCAGAAATTAAAAATAAAAAAGTACTATTGCACTAACAATATTTAACTCCTGATTACCTGTGGAAGAAGGCAGTGTTTCCTTTACCTTTTAAATTAGTTTAGTATGCCTATCACAGATGAATGCCCAACAAATACTGCTATTATTTCTCTATTCTGAGGAGGAAACGCACATTTGGAGTCTAGAATCCTTTAGGTAATTGTGGACAAACAGCCCCCTCCATTACCCTGGGCTTTAATTTCCTCACCTATAAATGAGGGGAGAGCTACCTAACCTTTCGGCACTGCCCAGCTCTTAAATGGTATTATCTTCTAAACATGAGTTTTGTAAATAGTCATGCTATAATTTTAATTCCATGCTTCTTTATTCTCCTGTTTTTATGAGGATTTACTCAGAGAATATAATAAAAGTTAATAAAGAAAACTTAAAACAGGCCACTGTTACTATTTTAAAATTATTCAAATCATTGCTCTCCTTCATTAGAGTGAAAAATACTAAAAGAGTTAAGTGTTGAATGAGATTTATTGATGCACCCTGAGGAAGGGCATGTGGAGAGATTTCTTCTCTTCTGCTTCCTGTCCCCAGCAGTCTGCCTTTAGTTTAGTTTTCTTTTATTCCTCTAATTTTTTTCTCTTATATATTCATCTCTTTTAACAGGAAGCAGAAGGAAAATATGCCTCTCTGGATTTTGGACATAGCGAGGAGAAAAAAAAAAATTACCTTCCCAGGTAATCCAAAAGCAAAGAGTCCAAGATCTTCGTAAGATGTCACAGCTGTCAAGAGAAATTGTGATTTTTTTTACACAGAACCATTTGTGTGACAAGTCTTAAAGGGAAGATAGTTATTCCACTACTATATAACAGCTATTGGATGGTCACAGTAAATTTAAGGCAGAAGTAATGACTTTCGGGGAAACTTGTGAAGACTTACGGTCCGCAAGGGTAGGGTCCTCTTAGAACACGCAGAGCACAGCAGATCCCGGGGCTGACTAACCACCACCCAGGCCCATCAGTCCAAATGCAGCGACTGCCCGAGAACAGCACCACTTCCCACTACACAGTTCTTGCTGACTACACTGTTTAAATGTTCGTTTTTGTTGGCAGGTTTCTGAAAACTGCATATGTAAATCAAGCTAGATAAAGTATGAAAGTTGTATCATACTTTCAGAAACACTCATTTTTCATGTAATTATGTAATTATGATAGCTTCCAGCTATCTAGGATAATGACAATGTGTTCATGATAGAGGATGCACCTTTATCCCATAACTAGTGGGGCATACATTTTTTAAAATATATTTTATTGATTATGCTATTACAGTTGTCCCATTTCCCCCTTCACTCCCCTCAACCCTGCACACCCTCTCCCACCTACATTCCCCGCTTCAGTCATGTCCATGTGTCATAAGTTCTTTAGCTTCTACATTTTTCATACTATTCTTGCCCTCCCCCTGTCTATTTTCTACCTACCATCCATGCTACTTATTCTCTGTACCTTTTCCCTCTCTCTCCTGCTCCCACCCCCCTACTGCTAGCCCTCCATGTGCCCTCCATTTCTGTGGTTCTGGTCCTATTCTAGTTGTTTGCTTAGTTTGCTTTTGTTTTTGTTTTAGGTGTGGTTGTTAATAATTGTGAGTTTGCTGTCATTTTACTATACATGTTTTGTCTTCTTTTTCTTAGATAAGTCCCTTTAACATTTCATAAAATAAGGGCTTGGTGATGATGAACTCCTTTAACTTGACCTTATCTGAGAAGAACTTTATCTGGCCTTCCCTTCTAAATGAAAGCTTTGCTGAATAGAGCAATCTGGGATGTAGGTCCTTGCCTTTCATGCCTTGAATACTTCTTTCCAGCCCCTTCTTGCCTGTAAGGTCTCTTTTGAGAAATCAGCTGACAGTCTGATGGGAACTCCTTTGTAGGTGACTGTCTCCTTATCTCTTGCTGCTTCCAGGATTCTCTCATTCATTTTTACCTTGGCTAATGTAGTTATGATGTGCCTTGGTGTGTTCCTCCTTGGGTCCAACTTCTTTGGGACTCTCTGAGCTTCCTGGATTTCCTGGAAGTCTATTTCCTTTGCCAGATTGGGGAAGTTCTCTTTTATTATTTGTTCAAATAACTTTTCCACTGGTTGCTCTTCCTCTTCTCCTTTTGGTACCCCTACAATTCGGATGTTGGATCATTTAAAGATGTCCTGGAGGTTCCTAAGCCTCTCCTCATTTTTTTGAATTCTTAATTCTTCATTCTTTTCTGGTTGTATGTTTTTTTCTTCCTTCTGGTCCACTCTATTGATGTGAGACCCAGGTTTAATTCCATCACTATTGGGTCCCTGTGCATTTTTCTTCATTTCACTTAGTGTAGCCTTCATTTTTTCGTCTAATTTGCGACCAAAATCAACCAGTTCTGTTAGCATCCTGATCACCAGTGCTTTGAACTGTGCATCTGATAGGTTGGCTATTTCTCGGTCACTTAAAAAAAAGGATTGTGGGGCTTTAATTCTGTTTGAGCCATCTCCTGCCCCCCCCCCCCTTTGGTCTGGTTGTGCCTGTTACATATGAGGGGCAGAGCCTTAGATGTTCACCAGGGTGGGGCACCCCAGTCGCTGGGGTGTGACACTGTTTATGGGGGCAGGGTCCGAGAGGGAACAATGGTGCTTGCTATGCTCTCCGTCGGATCTCAGTCCCTTCCACTGCTTCCCCCGAGCAAACTGGGCCCCTTTGGTGCCAATTCCCATGTGGGTGGGCTTGTGCATGTTGTAGGACTTTCCAACGACCTCTCCTGTGAGGCTGGGAATCTCTCCGAGCCTCGACCCCCACAGGTGTTTTCAATCAGTGTCCTGAGGCTCTATTTCCCAGCGCTGGGATCCTGGGTTGCATGCAGTGCCTTGCTTCACAATTGCCGCCTCGCTGGGTCTGCTGGTTGCCACCCCTCAGCCGGGGTCTGTCAGCTGCCGCTTGTGGGCTCAGGGTTCGCCCACTGTGGTCTTGTGTGCCCCGGATGCCTTACATGCCCAGTCCCAACGCTCTCTGCTCTCCTCGCCGAGACCCTAGCCCAGCTACCCAACTCCGCCCCTCCTACCGGTCTGGATGAATGGGTCTATTTTAACTTCTTGGTTGTCCAACTTCCATTCAGATCAATTTTCTGTCAGTTATGGTTATTGTTCTGTTTCTAAATTGTTGTTGTCTCTATCTTGGTTGTGCAAGGAGGCACAGTGTGTCTACCTATGCCTCTATCTTGGCTGGAAGTCTGGGGCATACATTTTTTCATCATATGAGTATAAAATTACATTTTCATTTCATATGTTTAAGAGGTCTGGTCACAGCAAAGATGAAAATTAAGTGGCTCATAAAAAACTAAATTCTTCCTCAGCCCATATAGCTTCATGTTCTGTTGACGCCACTGGCAAAAATAAGAAAAATAAAAACATTTGTATAATCCTATAGTTTGGAAAGTGCTTACCCTTATAGCTCTTAGACTACGAGGAAGCAGATGAGCAGATACTAAGGCTCTGTATAGCAACACATGCCTCCTATTGAGTACAAGATATGGCTTAGCATTTCTTTAAGCAAGTTTTAATATATCCTCTCAAAGATATAAATGGGTTTTCTTTAAATTGCCAGTATAGTAACAAAAACTCTATACTTTCATATAGTTTCATATAGTTTCAAAACTATACTTTCATATAGTTTCATATAGTTTCAAAACTATACTTTCATAAACAAAGACTTCCAGATATGTGAAAATAAGCATTTTTAGAACTGTGTATGTTGGGAATGCAGACTGGTGCAGCCACTGTGGAAAGCAGTATGGAGTTACCTCAAAAAATTAAAAATGAGTGTCGCTGGTTCGATTCCCAGCCAGGGTACATACCTGGGTTGCAGGCCATAACCCCCAGCAACTGCACATTGATATTTCTCTCTCTCTCTCTCTCTATCTCCCTCCCTTCCCTCTCTAAAAATAAATAAAATAATAAAATCTTTAAAAAAATTAAAAATGGAGCTGCCTTATGACCCAGTGATTCCACTTCTGGGAATACACCTGAAGAAACCTGAAATACTAATACAAAAGAATATATGTGCCCCTATGTTCACTGCAGTTATTATCAATAGCCAAGATTTGAAATCAGCCCAAGTATCCATCAGTAGATGAGTACATTAAAAAGCTGTGGTAATTTACACAATGAACTACTACTCGGATGTAAAAAAGAAGGAAATCTTACCCCTTCTTGCAACAGCATAGATGGACCTGGACAGTATTATGCTAAGTGAAGTGACCCAATCAGAGAAAGACAAGTAACATACAATTTCACTCATTTGTGGAATCTAATGAACAAAATAAACTAACAAAGAAAATAGAAACAGACTCAGGTAGAGAACAGACCGACAGCTCCCCGAGGGGAGGGGGTTGTGGGACTGGGTGAAAAAGGTGATGGGATTAAGGAAAGAAACAACCCTCACAGATGCAAGACAACAGTGTGATGATTACCAGGGGGAAAGAGGATTGGGGGAGGTAGAAGAGGGTAAATCAGGGATAAATGGTGATGGAAGAATACATGACTTGGAGTGGTGAACACACAATACAGGTGACAAATTATAGAATTGAACACCTGAAACCTATATAATCTTATTAATCAGTCACCCCAATAAATTCAATAAAAATGGGGGAAAAAAGAAATCAGTGAAATGCTAAAAAGAAGTTTTAATACTCAAGAACAAAAAATTAACTTTTCTTGCCAAATATACATTTAATATATTTACTTTATTATAAGAGTTGATCAGAAAATTTAGAAAATTTTTGGATTATATAGCTATTTATATACTACTAAACACAACGGACAAGAACAATTTAGTTTTGAATTTGGGATATATAATTCGATTTTCAGTAAGAAACTTTATGCTTTAACTTAGGAAAGACTTCAGTAATAATCTTACAGGTACACAGTTAGCCACTGATCAACACAGGGGTTAGGGGTGCCAACCCCCAGGCAGTCAAAAATCTGTGGGTAACTTTTGACTCCCCCAAAACTTAACTCCCTACTGTTGACCAGAAGCCTTACTGATAACAAAAAGTCAGTCTTTTGTATATGTATTATATACTGCATTCTTACAATAAAGCTAGAGAAAAAATACTAAGAAAATCATAATACATTGATAGTACTGTACTGAATTTATTAACATGTAAGTTTGTGTCATCTGTTTATAAGATGGTTTGTCAGCACCTATATCAATAATGTTTTTTATGATAAAAACCACTGTAGATGTTACATGTATTACTAACACTAGACAACAAAATGAAAGGATAATGTGAAAAAGAAATTCATATGTATTTACATATATAACAATTCATGCGCTGATAACAAAGAAGCAGCTATATGGTCCCTCTACATAGCTTAGGGTAATGACACAATTGCTTCACAGCAATAAGAAAATCTCCCTAAAATTTTGCAATATATTTGCTGGAAAAAAAATCTGTGCAAAAGTGGACCCACACAGTTCAAAACTGAGTTGTTCAGGGGTCCACAGTATTTTAGAACAGGAAATTGAAAAGCAGGATTATAAAACTAAGAACTGGACTTTTTTTCCCTCCTATGGGAAATGTGGGCATTCTTTTGTTTTCAAATACACATATTCTAATAAGAATGTCATTAAAAAAATTAGTAATTATTTTAATCAATAAAACTTTACTAGTTTAATATTTCTAAACACAATGGTTAATATTATATATGGGTGCAATTCTTATATTTAACATTCTAAAGCCTTGGTATATATATATTTAAACATTGTAACACTCTCTAAATGTTAGTTTCTATCTAATTTGCCATTAGGAAGGTAATTTTGTTATATATTATGTACATGTGAACCAAGTCTCCAAAGGTCTTTGATCTGTCACTATGAGGTATGAGATGAAAGAAACATCACTGTTCATTTTCAACATCCTTCTTTTATATTACAATTAAACGTGTCGGTTCCTTCTTAAGAAAAACTTTCCTTTCGAGAATTTAAAGCAAGGAGACTTCAGAGTAATACATATAGGAATACAACGAGGTCTGTCCAGAAAGTGTTCAACAATATACTATGAAGAATAGAGACATTTATTGAAGAAGATACAAGATACAAGAAACATTGTGCAAAGAACAACAATGCCTCAGTCCTCTTCAAAGTAGGTACCTTGGGACATCACACAGTTCCAATCACCATCAGCTGCACTACTGTATTTTCCTGAATCTCACTGATGGACTGAAATCACTTCCCTTTCAAAGGTGATTTCAATTTTGGGAAAAGCCAGAGCTGCAGGGAGCCAAATCTGGGCTGTAGTGGGGCTGAGTCACCTGGGTGATTGTATGTTTTGCCAAAAATCTCTGCACAAGACATGATGCGTGAGCGGGTGCTTTGTTATGATGAAGCTGCCAATCACCAGTTGCCCATAGCTGCGGCCTTCTGAATCATCCAAATAGTTTCAGCAGAGCAATGTTCAAGTTTAATGTTGAATTTGATGCAGATTCATTGTTCTACTGGCTCAGTCATTTTACATGCAATGGCCACATAGTACACATGCTCACTCAATGGAGTCTACCACTGATCAGTATAGCAAAGTCATCATTGTTCACACATGCACATTCCAGTCCACTCTCCTTGGCTGCCAGGTAACATTGATGTCACTCAAACTGTTCTCATTATATTAATAATGGCTAGACTTTTTCCGGATAAACCTCTTATATCAAATAACCTGCTTTTATTTCTAATTGAATTTATTTTTATTGAACTAGAGTTGATATACAATATTATATTAGTTTCAGGTATGCAATACAGTGATTCGATATTTTTGTACATTACAAAATGATCAACACAAAATGTCTAGTACCCATCTGTCACCACATAAAGTTATTACAATATTAAGGACTATATTCCCCATGCTGTACATTACATCCCTGTGACTTATTTATTTTATGACTGAAGTTTGCACCTCTTATTCCCCTTCACCTGCTTCACCCATCCTGCCACTCTCCTCCCCTCTGCCAACCATCAGTTTGTTCCCTGTATCTATGAGTCTATTTCTGCTTTGTTCAAATAACTCGCTTTTAAAATGACCTATTTTGCATCAGTTTCTCGGTTGGTGAGCAAGTTATCAGGATAATACTCATCAAAAAGTTTAGGGTTTGTTTTATTTTTAAACAGCATAAGCAAGTATAGATTGTATATTTAGTAAACATGAAAAGCAAATAATTTTCCCATAAGCAAAAACCATATTAAAAGATTCCAAAGGAAATGGTATTTCAGTTATAGAAATTTAAATGAATTAAACTTTTAATCTTAATTTTTAATTAGAATGTAGCCTTTATTATTCCAGAAAATACAATCAAACCAACAACAGCATTATGAAGATGGTTGTAGCTGCAACCTCTGACAAGAGTGGCATATATTTTAGCAATCTCAAATTGCTCTCTACTGTTTTCTAGTTTTATAAAACTTATCTCTAGCCCTGGCTGGTGTGGCTCACTGGATTGAGCATTGGCCT
The DNA here is from genome assembly GCF_004126475.2 of Phyllostomus discolor. Taxonomy (NCBI): domain Eukaryota; kingdom Metazoa; phylum Chordata; class Mammalia; order Chiroptera; family Phyllostomidae; genus Phyllostomus; species Phyllostomus discolor. The sequence goes on along the minus strand of NC_040903.2, from coordinate 186,472,627 downwards.
GCAAATTGAAGGGTCATTGGTTCAATTCCCAGTCAGGGCACATGCCTGCAATCCAGGCCAGGTGCCCAGTTGGAGTCATGGGAGAGGCAACCAATTTATGTATCTTTTTCACATAGATGTTTCTCTTCCTCTCTTTAAAATAAATAGATAAATAAAATTTATCTTTACTTCAAATTAGTAGATAAGTTAAATATTTACTTAAATTCCTCCCCTCTCTCTAAAAATAAATAAATAAAATCTTTAAAAATTTTCTAGATGCTCCCTTCACTATCTGAAAGAAATTCCTAGAGGTACTATAACCTACTGGCTGCATAATGACCCCCAAAGATATCCACATCCCCATTCCTGGAACCTGGGAATGTTAACTTATATGGTAAAAAAGGACTTGGCAGGTGTGATTAAGAATATTGAGATGGGGAGATTATCCTGGTGGACTTCAAATCCAGTCCCATGTCTCATGGAAGGAGATCACAGACAGAAAAGAAGGCACTGGGAGCACAGAGGCAGAGATGTGGCCACAGACCAAGGCGTGCTAGCAGTCCCCAGAAGCTGGGAAAGACAAGGAATGGATTCTCACTAGAGCCCCTGGAGGGAGCACAGCCCCGTTAACCCCTTGATTCTGACCCACTGAAACTAGACTCTAGAACTGTGACGGAACAAATTTCTCTTGGTATAAGCCACCAAGTTTGTGATAATACATTACAGCAGCCATAGGAAACTAAATACTACGTACACACTACATAATGCCATCTAGTAAAATAAAGGAGCACCAAAACCAAAGTAAATGCCATTGGTTACATGATTTTCCTAATGGGTGAGCAATTTTTGACAAAGTTCCAAACAGAACAAAATATACATTTACATGGTAATTGTATGCCTTGAAAATTTGGTGTATATTCAAACAATTAACCATTGTTTTCTCAGCATCTACCAAACTGTGCCTAAAACACAGATGGTATGTAATGAAAGCTGGATACGTGGGCGGTGAATGGATGGATGGATTAGAGCTACAGAGAGACAATGTTTTAAAGGTTCCAAAATCAACATGCAGGCAAACATTATGTATAAATTACCTCTGAAAATTTCATATAGTTTGTAAAATAGTGTTTAACATTTACATGATGTGCTGGACACTAAGATACCATTTTTCAATAAAGCCGAGAGCCTTTTGCTCTGTTGTTGTTGGTTTTTTGTTGTTGTTGTTTTTTGTTTTGTTTTTTTTTTGTCAAGCATTGGTCTGGGTGCCATACATAGGATACGGGTTACTTCAGGGCCATGATGAATCCCACTCAGAGCTGCAAGATGCTCTCACTGTGAGAGCACATGACACGGAATTAAGAGAATGTAGGTTCATTTTCCATCTCAGCGTTCACTGTGAGCATCTGCTTATTGTTTGGAATGACAGCTGTCCAAATTATATTTTCACCTTTTTCTTCCTGTCATTACTGAGCATAGCTCAGTGGTCCCACAATTAATGAAGTGGGCTGATTACATGACTCCATCTTCAACGGATTGGTGTTCTTGTCACATCCTTTTCCTAATGAGTAGTTCTCAGTTGAGTTTGATTTTTCTCCTCTGGGTGCATTGGGCAACATCTAGAGACATTTCTGGTTGTCACAGGACTGCTGGCAACTAGAGGATAAAGGCCAGGGATGCTGCGAAACACCCTACAATGCACAGGACAACCCTCTGTTACAAAGAATGATCCAGGCCAAAAATGTAAGCAGAGGCAAGGCTGAAAAACCCTGAGCTAGATTATGCGTGTGCTCTGTTCAAGTAGTGAGTCCTTAACGTTGTTTGCCTCCACATCAGAGTGAGTGCTTCCTGTAGCACAAACCAAACGCGTTGCTATTGGGCTACAAGGGAGGAGGAGGGGGGTGTGAATCTCCGTAGGGTTGAACATTTTTAAGTTAAACTCCTATTTTATTTTTATCAAAAGTAATCTATGGTCACACAGACATGTGCATGAGTGTGTACGTGTGTGTGCACTTGTGCAGGAGTACTTAGAGCATTTTCCCATCCATTCTTCCTGACTTCTAGTATCATTTCCCAGAACTGGCAACACTGAACAGTTTTTGCTTTGTAATTCTTTTGGCATTACCTTCCTAAGACTGAATAATATTCTTTTGCTTTTATTTATTGATTTTTATTGATTTAAGAGATTATCTATTGCCCTGACAGGTGCGGCTCGGTTGGTTGGGCGTAGTCTTGCAAAGCGAAAGGTCACAGGTTTGCTTCCCAGTCAGGGCACATGACTGGTTTGCTGGTTCCAGTCAGGGTGAGTGGTAGTGTTTCTCTCTCACATCACTTTCTCCCTCTGCCCCCCCACCCTAGAAATAAATAAATAAAAATCTTTAAAAAATAAATGAACTGTCAACACTTTATTATGAAAGTCAGGTTTTAGCTTGGGTACACTAATCTTCCTTTTCCCCTTCTAATTTTCATTAGTTCATATTCAATTTCACCGCTTACCTTGTAACTCTAAATAATGCATTTAAGCCTTCATTTTTGTTCCATGCACTTAGATAGCACCTCCTGACTCACTGCTCTACATGATACCAGCGCTCCCATCCTTTCTTCCCCGTCTCTTCCCATTTCCCACAGTCTAGTTGCCGTACTCTTACATTGTCAAGGCGCACAATATTTACTTTCTGTTGTGTAATCATATTTAAGTCATTCTTGCTTTATCTATAAGTTGAAAATTAGTGAATAGCATTTATAGGCTATGGCCTTGTAAGTACTGTCACCTCAGAGCCAAGCAGCATACTGGGACCCCAGGACTCTACGCACACACTACCGCAGCCCTGTGCCGTTTGAAAGGAGCCTATTCCTAGTATCCCAGTATCCCACTTTTCTTTTTACTGCATCAAGTTCTCTAAAATATGCCACATTTAGTTAGAAAACTGACATTTAAGTACATATGAAGACAAGAAGTGGCAACATAATTGCAGAGGAGACATTCAATAAATGAATGACCTGCATGACACTATTAGGGAGAAAAGAAGGTAAAAGTAAATGATGGAAAACACAGGAAAAAAAGGATTTCAAAATAATAAGAGTGCATTCCAAACGGCCAATTTTCTGAGAGTTGAACCGTATTTGAATAACTCATGTCCCTCAATCCAGATCCAAAGATAATATTGCTGCTGCTGAAACTTGGGCTTTGTACTGTAACCACAGTTTATTAATTGTCCTATTTCATTGAGGAAAAAATGCAAAGCAGACAGAACACTGGAGTAACTAGCTGGAAATATTCCACTACTTCATGGGAATCGGCTTTCCAAACGACTCCTGCGGAGGCCAAAGTCTTAGTCTAGCCAAAACAGCACTAAAGTGTACCTTGATGGTACATTAAAGACGAAATTTTCCCCCAATTTAATTCATTAGAATTTACAGCTTTTCTGTCACCTCAAAAAACATAACATTGATTTCTTTAATATCAAAAAATAATTTCCTAAAATAGATCGCTTATGACTGCTTTTAGTCATTTATTTAAGGTGCATTATGCCAAGTACTGCTTGTATGAAGTCCTGTAAAAGACTGAGGGAATTTCAAAGTTTTCATAATTAATGTTATTCCCACTCTGCCAGAATATGCTATTAATGTGACCGGTCATCCCATCTTATTTTGATGTCTCTCAAAACATTTTTCACTTTATAAATAAAATATTAAAACATTGATCATATGAAAGAGCAGCAAAAATATCCCCTCAGTAGGCAAAGTGAAACTTAAATTACTAATCACCATAGAAATTAAAAACTACAGCTTAAATAAACCCTATCAGATATTTGGAGGAAATGGAACTATTAATTTGATACTGTTTTTAAAAGTAAAGTTTTGCCACTCCGTTATAGTCACTAGAGAATATTTGAATTCCCCTCCCCCCAAAAAGGGAAGAAAAAGACTACACAACTAATTTTTAAAATTTATTGTACTCTTGTGTTTTGCTTCATAAATCACATTTGATTCCTATTTTTTACTTTATATTGACATGTTTTATGTTAATATAAACATAGTTTTTAATGGCTGCATTTTATTTCATCAGGTATACCCACCATTATTTACTTAACCACCTCACCATGGTTGAGCACTTCGGTAGTTTATTTTCAGTGTAAATAATGCATGATGAGTATCTTTGCACATAATGATTTCTCTGATTTTTGTCTTCTTTCCTAAGATGAAAGCTCCTAGTGGTCAAATGTTATAAATATTTTAAAAGCTCATTTTTAAAAACAAAGTCCAAAAGTCAGTACCAGTGTATACTGTTTCCAGCATCTTAACTGCCCAAATGACAGAATTTTAGAAGTATTTTACTAGTGTCGTTTTGGTTTATATGTTGAGACGATCCCGAAAACCATTAAAAAATGAGTATGTGGCAATAAAGCATTTGTGTACATATTTCAATAAAGGCAACTTTAAGCCAGAAGCCGTTAGTCCGAGACATGAAGTCTCAGATGTGGGAAAGGACTTCCAGCTTTTGCAGCGCTGAAGTGTGACGACAGCGACAAAACTGAATGACTGGCCAGATGTGTCGACTGGAAGGGTGGACCTAGGATTTGAACACTGTGCTCAGTCTCCACTTAAAAGTCTATGCCCTTTCATTCTAAATTTGGAGTGTGCTATATTTAGACATACCTTTTTAAAAAGATTTTATCTATTTTTAGACAGAGGGGAGGGAGTGGGGGAGGGAGAGAGGGAGAGAAACATTGATGTGTGAGAGAAACATCGACTGCGACCTTTTGGTTAGGAGGCCGGCACTCAACCCACTGAGCCACCTAGCCAGGGCTAGAATGTCTTTCATAAAAGGGGAGGTTGTGAAGGATGGTATTGAGAATCACTGCTCTGAAGGGTTTAATTAAAAAAAATCGCTGAACACAAGGGACCATTTTATTGTTTATTTCTTCATCATATCAAAACTTAAAATCCTTATAAAAGAATTGTAACCTTATTTTAGGAAGAGGAAACTGGGGACTGTGTTCTCTTTCTCAATGAGTTCCAGGAAGGACCAAAATTCTCTTTGGATGTAACAAGTGGTGAATCCCAGTAACTGTCTTGACCCTTTTCAACACCTCAGTGCCTTCTCACTGCCTCAACAAAAACTCCAAATTCTTGCTCTGATGGGTGTGGCTCATTGGACTGAGTGCTGGCCTGTTAACCAAAAGGTTGCCAGTTCAATTCCTGGTCAGGGCAGATGCCTCGGTTGCCAGCCAGGTCCCCTGTGCGAGAGGCAACCCGTTGATATATCTCTCACACATCAACGTTTCTCTCCCTGTCTTTCTCTATCCCTTCCCATCTCTTTAAAAATAAATAAAATCTTTTTTTAAATGCCCCCAGATTCTTTAGGATCTAACACTTGTCTGTCTCTTCAGTTTCATTTTCTCCTTTGTTTGTTAGGCATGAATAATAGTAAATTATTTTTTGTACCTTAAGTAAAATATGCAATATATGCCTCGGTACCTTTGTATATGCTGGAATATTCTCTTTCGTCTTGTCTGCTAGTCAGATTCCTTGTTAGCTCAGTCCTCCAGTAGTACACACCAACCCTCACTCCCCAACCCAGAAAGCAAATCCCTCCTCTTACTTATCACTGTACCTTGCATGTTTAGATCGTTACACTTACCACTCTACATTATAAATTACATGCTCATACATTGTCTCCCTTATTAGACTTTACGCTTTTTCAGGGAAGTGAGTCTTACTTACCTCTGTAAGTAAAAAGGTACTGAACGGATAAATGAACCTCTATCCTGGGCTTTAGTTCTACGACCTGACCATCTAGATATACGTTGAAGTCCACATATTCAAATGTGAATTCATTTTTATTTTGAACCAACACCTCCCGCTGAGTTCTTGTCTCCAATAATGACACTACAACCAACCCAGTGGCCATGCCGAAACCTCCGCAAGACACCCTTGGACAGCTCCTTCCCATTCCTGTCCAGTTAGTCAGAGAGCAGCTCCTCTCAGTGCTAACTCCCACATTCCTTGGCCTGTTTCATTTTATTCCCCTTGATAATACCTTGTTTCTACCTCCCACTACTTGATTCTTAGACCTTTATTAGCAGCCAGGCCTCATGCTAACCTACTCACTACTGTGAGTGCAAATTAGAGCTAGACAAAGAAATGAGAAAGGCATCACCTTCACAAGAAGAAAAAGAAAAGGGTTTCCTGGGTGTCCATCCCGAACCCAACCCTGAGGCCAAGCCTGGCCCGGAGGGCCGACTGTGCCTTTGTAGAAGAACCAGTCCTAACTGGACATGACTCTCGGATCTGTTGCTCAGTTTTTGTCCTGGAAACTCAGAAATTCCCTTTACTTCTCTCCTGGGCTTGATTTCTGGTTCCTTTGTTACTCTCTCACTTTAGTAAATGGCATCTTTCATTGTATAATGGGAGATGATTTTTGAGTCCTTGCTTCTTTGAAAATGTCATTCCACCTTCACATTTAAATAATAAATTGGCTGGGTATAGAATTCTGTAGTGAAATCACTTTCCCCAAGATTTTTGAAAGTCATCTTCAGATTAGTGTGAGGGACATGGAAGAGAAAAGAGTGGCTACTTGAAAGGAGCATGGTGTTCTCAGAAAAGATTTAGGTTCTCTTAAAGTAGGAAAGTGGAGGAAATGCTTAGATAAGAGCTGAGGACACAGGAATTTTGCTGCTGATTGATCGTGAGTTCTAGAGAGCAAAGTGGGAGGGCCTCAGGAGTCTGGGAGGAGCAGGAAATGAGGCTGGAATATGGCTGACGGAGCCATATGGGATGACTCTAAAACATGAAGGACAATCTAGGATTCTTGAAGCAACTGACAGGAAGTGAGATAAATGGTATAATGTAGTTAATCAAAATGATCTCAAGGCAAATAATGATAACAATGAAGTGAGTAGTGGGGACTGAGGACTAGGGAATAGGGATTTGACCAAAAGCATGCAAGTTCTAAAACTCTCATTCCACGCTGGTGATAAGGGTGTGGAAGCCAGAGGAGGGGAACTTTGAGTTTATTCCCAAAGCACAGAAATTCTTCCAAAGACTCACAATGAGCCAACTATTTCTCAGACAGCAGTGTGAGAAACAAGTTTGCTTCAGTGAGAACTCACAATAATAAAAGCTAACATTTACCAAGGACCTGGCAGTTTACATACATTGTTTTATTTCATGCTCACAGCAATCCCAAAGGAAAGCATTATCATTACCATTTTACAGATGACAAACTAAGAAGTGAGTTTCAAGTACCTTATATGCTACCTCAGCTCCCAGGAAAAGTCCCAATAGGCCCCAAACCTTATTTAAAATCTAAAACAGCAGAATTTCATATGAAAAAGTCTTTTATTTTTATAAAGATAAAACTTTCTCTTCATCTTTTTCCCTTTAGGCAAGGAAATGAGGAAGTTATTTTGCAAGGACTTATGATAGCCCTTTCTCTGACCAATGGTTTCTCCCTAAGCACAATACTCCTTTATGATAGTTCTATAAACTGAGGAAAATATTTAGCTACATGCTATTCTCTAGTATGTATGTATTTTTAGAAGTCTATCTCCACAGGAAATTTTACAGTGACTGAAGGAACTCAATCAACAAAAGACAGGTGCCCCAGTGTGCACAAACAGCCACAAAGAAGTAAGTTCATAGACCAAGTAAGCTATAAAAATCATAGGAAAAGAAAGAAAACCAGGAGTTTTCACTTTCATTTTATATACCTCAAAGTTACAAAGAACAGCTTCAGAATTTTAAAGTTAAGTATAGATGAACTGAAGAACAATATATTTAGCCTTACTTGGAAATCTTCATAAACTGAATGTTACTCCTAAGTAATGAAAATTAATAAAACACAAATTTTAGTTAGTGAAAACATAATCCACATAGTTTAGGCATTAATCTTTTTGGTAGAATCCATAATAAAATAACTTCTTAAGGAGTAGATAACTATCACAATTAAGTAAAAATAACTTTTTCAGAAAAAAGAATTGAAATTTCAAAAGATGTCATAAAAATTCTAGTCAAGTTGCAGGATTTACAAATATAATTCTTTTAATGCTATTATTTCTGAATTTGGGGTGCCATTGTGAACAACTTGTTTCTTTGAGGTTACCATTTGCATTGTTTCCTGGTATTTTCATCTGCCTGCAGTTTTCCCAGTCCCCTAGAAAGCAGGGGCACACACCTGTAGGCTGGATGGCCACAGGCGTTGGCACAGTTACAGCTTTAAACTATGGGTCAGAAACCGGTTTTGCAAGAGACTCACCTAGAAGACTCGTTAAAAATATATTCCTGAATCCCACCTCAGATTCTTGGAATTAGAATCCCTGAGACTTAGAAATGTCCATTTATAGAAGGATCTGCAGGTGTGTCTGAGGCATGGACAGATTTTAGGAAAACAGACTAGAGCTGTGGATTCTGAAGAGTCTTAAGATCCTCATAAAATACCTTTGGGTATCTCTCACCTGGTTCAGCCAGAATAATTCCATTTCTATTTATTTTAGGTATCTCTCATGCATCTTAAAATTTGCAAACTACAAAATCAGCTGGAACAAAGTGAATGCACCCATATAAATATTAAACTCATTATTTTGGCATCATAACTGACCTAATCCAAAGACAAAGAGACAAAAACACCAGGATTGATGGACATAGAATATCCATTAATGCCAAAAGAAAAGCCTTATAAAAGCAGTTCTGTAATTCATATACTGCACCTTTTTATTACAACTTAAAAGAACTTATTCAATACATGAATGAATTGCATAACAAAGTTCTCCAAATAGAAAAGAACATACATAAACACATTAATTACATAAACAACTGTCGCTTACAAAAAACTACCTTTTCTAGACTTGCAAGTGAAAATACAAACTAAGTAAAGTCAAAGCTCAGTGACCTCTCCTCCCACAATCCCAACTCCACCACCCTCACCTCTGTCCAGCACACGGAGAGGAGTCAGGGAAGGCAGTGGTGGATCTGGGAAGGTGGGCTCCTTGAGAAAATGATCACCCTAGGGAACATATGACCGGAACGAACACCTGTCTACTGCTTCCCACAAGCACAAGATTTGGATCCTTGGAACTCCCTTCTGGGCCTTCCCCCAACAGGATCTCACCCAGAAACCTATGTTGTATTGTGGAGAGAGGCAGGCAAGAATGCTAGTTTCCTCCTCCCATCCTGTCCTTAGATATTCCCCAACACAGTCAACTCTATGCACCCTGACCTTTTGAAATTCCCTAGTTCCACCACCCTACCTAATAATAGAGTGTGCCCATTGGAAATCAGGTTTGAGACATCCAATCTGGCACGGGAATACAGTCTCAAGAGGCTGCTTCATCAAATGAATCAGCATAATGTTTTTACTCACCTGTCTGAGTACACATACTAAGCAGGAGGTGAACTGAGAAAGAAGCCAGGAGAGCAACTATCAGCAGCATGAAACTAAAATATAAAAGGGTACACAATAAGATTTTTAATGGTACGGTATCTCATTGTAAACACAAACTTTTCACATTTAAATAAATGCTCACGGGGACTGTCTTTGAGTAGTTGGATCACGATCATTAAAGAAAGTAAGAAGACACTTTTCTGTATTTACCAAATTTTATTTAAATGAAAATATACCACTTTTAAACTCAAAAAAAGAAATCAGAAAGAACAAACTTTATTTAAAGTGAAAACTAGTTTCCTATTTTAGCACTCGTCTGCTGATTGCTGCTTCAGCCATTCCATAATCTTGCAGCATTTCCCTTTTATGACTATTTTTCTTATTCTAAGTCTAAACAAAAGTTTTAGTTGTGAAATCTCATTGTCTTCACCTTTCTACTTCCCTCCACCCCTCCCCTTAGAATGTGTGCCTTCCTATCATATCTTTTATTCATAATATTGAATTAAGACTGAATTTCCTAGCATCTATTAAACACACACACATTCACTAATATCCCCCGTCCATGCAGTTAACACACTTCTAATAACAGAGTGTGAAAACTGTACAATGTGGGAATTGGGGTCCTGCCACCGACAATGGGAAAAGAAACCACCTGTACAATCCCCGGCCTATTCTCAGGATGATACTGACAGAATAAGCTTCTACAAAGCTGTCCCCAGTGGAGTCCCCCACCACTTAAAGAAATTCTGTCTTTGTGGTCCATTCAGTACTTGCTAATATTCAACAAGTAGCAAAACTGAGAGGTTACACTTTCCAGTAAACTAGCATCAGAGACCTCACAAAATAACAATTTGGTGTCACCAAATGGGAAGTGTGATGTGTGACAGGACTCAGTGAGCACACTTTCAGTGGCATACATCTGCACGCAAGACCGTGGAGTACAAAACATGATTTTTGAAAGGGAACCAAAAATTAAGTCCTGTGACATGGCTTGCCTAAGGTATCACATACGGTTTTAAAGTTTTAAAATTACGAAAGTTTGTGAATACGGGCCATAATAAAAGCAAGTTGAGTCCCTTAAAAGTTGGTTTGTTTATCAAGATTCAAAATCCAAAAAACCGAGGCCCTTCCTTTCCCCCTCCTTCCCCCCAGGCGGGTTACCTTTGCCTTTCTCTCTCCTAAATGCCAAGGGCCCTTCTTCTGCTCCCGGAACTGGTTTCCTGGGCTCATGCAGCCCAGCTGGCTCACTTCTACCACCTCTGTAACTTTCTAAAGAAGCTTTCTCTTATAATTTGAATAAAAATTTAATAAAAAAATAATATTAAAAAACCTAAATGAGACTGTGTACTTTAAATTTCCCAATAAAATAGGTCTGCTTCTACTGACAAAATAAACTTGTGCATTCCTTTAACCATCATGCTGGATGCTGAAGATACCGCTCAGTTCTAAAGGATTTCAGAGTTTACTGGGAACACTAACTTGCAAACAAATCACTGTATTACATGATAATAACAAAATGAATACACAAAGTACTGTGGAAACACAGAAAAGCCAGGAATGTCTTTTATTTTGGGCAAACTGGCATATGAGCAGAGTCTTGAAAGATGAAAAGGAACGGGTGCAGCCCTGGCTGAGTGTTTCAGCTGACAGGAGTGTCACCCCATACACCAAAAGGTTGCCGGTTCGATCCCCAGTCAGGGCACATACCTATGTTGCAGGTTTGATCCCCAGGTCGAGGCACCTATGGTAGGCAACCAATCAACGTTTCCCTCTTTAACTCTCCCTCCCTCCTTCTCTCTCTCTAAAAAGAAAAACCAGTAAAAACATATCCTGATGTGAGGATTAAAAATATATACCTACTATGTCTCTTGTTAACATAATGAGAAAGGTGCGCATGACATAGATGTAACCTGGCAGCCAAGGAGAATGGACTGGAATGCACATGCATGAACAACGACAATTTCACTGTACTAGTCAGTGGGTGGTAGACACCGTTGAGGGAGCATGTGTACTGTGTGGCCATCACAGTCAAAATGATTGAGCAAGTAGAGCAATGAATCTGCATCAAATTTTGCATTAAGCTTGAAAATTCCTCTGTGGTAACTATTTGAATGATCCAGAAGGCTGCAGCTATGGGCAACTGGTGACTGGCGTAGCCCTGGCTGAGTGGCTCAGCTGGCAGGAGTGTCACCCCATACACCAAAAGGTTGCCGGTTCGGCAGCTTCATCACAACAACGCACCCACTTGTGCATCACATCTCATGCAGAGTCTTTTGGTGAAACATCAAATCAAACCAGTGACTCAGCCCCCCTACAGCCCAGATTTGGTGCCCTGCAATTTCTGGCTTTTCTCAAAACTAAAACCACCTTTGAAAGGGAAGGGATTTCACACCATCAATGAGATTCAGGAAAATATGACGGGGCAGTTGATGGCGATCGGGAGAACCATGTGAGGTCCCAAGGTGCCTACTTTGGAGGGGACTGAGGCATCATTGTCCTATGTACAATGTTTCTTTTATATCTTCTGCAATAAATGTCTCTATTTTTCATATTACATAGCAGGGTGTCTTCTGGACAGACCTCGTATATATACAAAAGAAATAGGCATGGAATTCGTCTGGACTCAGAAAAGAAAACCAGACTACTTAACAGGGGAGGAGGGGAGGAGTTACACAGAAATAAAAAGATTAGGTGCTTTACTTACACTCACAAAATTGTTATTTATGAGTAAGCTGCACAGCTGATAAATTCTGATTCACTTTGGCCAACTTGACACAACAAATAAGTCACTTCTTAAGGTTATAAATGAGTATGGATCAAGTTTCCATTTTTAAAAATTAGCCACACTTTTGGATAAAAATATGCAAATTACCTACATAGCATACATCCAAGCTATAGACTAGCAATAATATAAGAGTAGCAGGAAAATGCTAAAACCCCCAAAATAATTTACTCAAAATTGTTACACACCAGCCTGGTACTGATCTCATTTTTCTCATTTCACTATCAAAATGGAAAGAAAAAGCAATGGTGAAATAAACAACTCACCTAAATCCAAGGATACCAGTATGAGCCATAACATAAGCTAAACCAAGGATGCCACTTCCCATGATGGCATTCACCAAATTCAACACTGAAAAACCATATGAAACACCGACGGATCCTGGTCTGTGAAGTTCCTGGAGGCACACAAATTTCAGAGTGTCAAATGTTTGGATGATGAATTTGTGTTCCACCAAGAAATGGAGAAAAATCTCCTGCAAAATACAGGCATCGTGTGACACATTAGTTACTCAGTCAGCACTGGCTGGTTTCCCTTCCTTCCCGTCTCACCTCCCACTAGCACAGCTCGAGGACTATAGTTTCCTAGGAAAATCGTCTCCCCCAGTACAGGATCTTGTGATTGCAAAACATTAGGATAGGACAGGAATGGGGAAGGGAGGGAGAGCAGCCAGATGGCCTCAGCTCATGTGATTACTGAAGAGTCCCTGAGTCACACTGAGACTGATGTGCACAACTGTTGCTCTCTAATTGCTAGCACTGTAACACTAATTTCTATTCATATACTTAAAGAATTAAGTCCGTCCAACTAAGAGGATGGTAATACATTGAATGACGGTATAATCAGCAATTCATGTTGCTCTGTCAAGGATATCCCTAAAAAGGCCCTTTCCCAAAATAGTATTTGGGAACAAAGTCCTAGAATCTGTACAGTCTAGGGACTTGAGTTAAACAGTCAAGTGCCCATGGTACAGGCTTTAGGGTCAGGAAAACGTTATGTACTTATTACTGGGCCACCTCGACTCCTCCTTCACCGTTAAGGATTTCTGTATTAAGATGTTTACAGGGCCCCAGTGACTAAGTGGAGGAAACAAAAATTTTGTGACTCTTGGAAAAATCTCACAAGACTGATAGAGAAAATAGGAAGCTGACAAAGATTTCAACAAACAGCAGTAATCTACATAATCCTGGGGCTGTTACTCCGGTAGTGTATGCCGCTGCACCTGTTCCACCTGAGCCTGCCTGCACCTTAGCCAGCTTTTCTTCCTAGGGCACGTTAGGCTATTATCACACTCATGAACTCCGCCGGATCACACCCGAATCTCTGCTGCTACCTTTGGGCCCCAGGACCCATGCACCTCTTCCCATGCCATTCTCCTTCTTTTTCCAATCTCATTTGGCAGGCACTTCAGGGGAGCCAGGTGACCGTCCGCGCCAACCAGCTAGGGAAGCCAACTTACGTTGCTTAGCAACGGGCTCAACTCTTCCGCCTCCTCCCCTGCCTCTTCGGGCTGATGGGAAGAGACGTACCAGCCCGGCTCCACGTTGATGACCCCCCAGGGCGCCTGCATGCCGCTCGCTGGCCGACTACCAGGTCCATCTGCGAGCTACTATCCCTGCCCTCCCGTCGCTAAGTCCCGCCAGAGGCGGAGCTGAGGGCCCGGTCCTTCCGGGTTCCAGTACCATAACAGGGCAGGAAAGGAGGGAATCGACGCGACCTAATGACGCTCTCTCCTCGGCGGCGAACAGTGATGATGTCATCCAGGGCCAACCCATCCTCTAGAGACCCTTTTTCGAGCTGCACCAGAGCATGAGGTGAGGGATCTGGTCGTGGGGCCAGGTGCACAGCGACACCGCAAATTAGGATGGTGATCTTGGTTAGGTGGCGGCCGCGCTGCCCTTTTTAACTTCTCAGGGGCTGAGGCTACCTGTCTGCCTGGGGCTGCTCTCCGCCTCGCGCTGCCTGGGCAAGGAAACGTCGCGAGGTCACTCATCATCAGCCCGGGTTCTGAGCTTATTAGGTCCGAATGCTGGAGAGTGAGGAATCTGTTTATTCTTTTCAGAAGCTTTCTGATTAATCCTTTAGCCACATTTTACGTGAGGGAAGCCGAAACTCATTAAGTGATGTACCAGGCTCACACGGCTGGTTGACTGCTAGACCCAATTTGAACCCTGGCTGTTAAGTTTGATAGTTGCTTTACAGGGTTTGGGGCAGAGACTTGCCTCTTACAATTACTTCTTTGGTATTCCAGAGTGCAAAGTGAATAACTGATACTCTTAATGGCATGTGTATATAACACTCAGTAAAATCCTTGTCCTCCAAATACTGAAACCTCTAGTTACAGGGTAGTTTGTGGCAGTGGAGCAGTATGTTAGTAACAGGCTCTGAAGTCAGACCTGAGTTTTAATCCTTGCTCAGCCACTTAACAGCAAGGAGACTGGGCGACTTAACCTACTTCTGAGCTTTAGTTTACTCATTTACAAAATGAAGGTGCGATACCACACACCTCCCAAGTTGGATGTGTGTGTTAAGCATTTAGCTTAGCATCTGACACAAGAAGCACCCACAAGAATATCCTAAGAAATAGCGTCATTAATAAAGCCGTAAATATAATGACCATTTCATTTAGAAATGATCCCTTAACTCAAGCCTCAGCCTTCTTGAGTTCCAAATGTATTCTGTGGCAAATTGAGAGTGGAGAGGTTCATTAAGTATATAGGTAAGGAGGCTAACAGATCACAAAGTCCGCATCCTGGCAGCAGGTGGGTTGAAGGTGCAAATTAATTGTTTACCACTATGAAAGTCATTCTGTCCTGGGAAAGATGGTTCACTTGTCACACACCACTAAAAGTTTTAATTACTAACATTTAGCAGGTTATGTAAAACAGTATTTGGATTTTCATTACCAAAAAGTACTGTGAACATGGAGATTGGTTTGTAGCTTTATGGTTTTTAAATGAATACTTTTTTTTTCTTTAAGGATCTTATGGAGGCCATTTGGATTCTTAAGAAGACCTCTCAAATTGGAAAGCTGTAGAGTAACTGAATCAGAATCACTGATCCCACTAGCTCGTGCATCACTGATCCAGAAACTTAACAGAGCACCTAGTATTTTCTTGCTGAATCCAAGAAGATTCTCAACCATGCCTGAAATAGAAACAAGCCAGAGGGACTCAGACTTGTTTTCACCACCCTCTGATGTTCGAGGAATGACAAAACTTGATAGAACGGCTTTTAAAAAAACAGTCACCATCCCGGTGCTTAAAGTGAGGAAAGAAATTGTCAATAAATTGCTTCGATCCCTTAAAAGGGCAGCACTGCAGCGCCCAGGCATAAAACGTGTGATTGATGATCCAGAAGATAAAGAAGGTAGACTAATTATGTTGGATCCTTATAAAATGCTTACCAGTGATTCCTTTGAGGAAGCAGAACTCAGTATTTTAAAGCAGCTTAATGTCAGTCCACAGATATCTAAATATGATTTGGAACTAACTTATGAAAACTTTAAGTCAGAAGAAATCTTAAGAGCTGTGCTTCCTGAAGGTCAAGACGTGAATTCAGGGTTTAGCAGGATTGGACATATTGCCCACCTGAACCTTCGAGATCATCAACTACCTTTCAAGCATTTAATTGGTAGGTATGTCTTAGTAATATTCCTGTACTAGAAAGCAATTACAAAATTCTGATTTTAGGTCTTTTTAAGTGCCAAATTGCAGAAGCAGGACATTTTATCTCTCAAAGTTTAAGCTGGATCTTAAGCTACAAACCATCTCTTTTGAGGGCCATTTTGGAATACCCTTTCCAGAGTCACAGCAAGCTTTACGGAGCAGGTCAAGCTTTTGTGTACACAGTGCATAAGCACAGATAACACTTGAATCACTTGCTTTGGCAGATTTCTCTGGCAACTTGTCACGTTGGTACACAGGCCTTATTAAGCCTCAGGACTATGTTGAATGGCAAGTTTCATAAATTTGAGTGTTTTATAGTCAAAAATGCAAGACAGTGTTTACTCAGACTTTCATGGATTCAACTAACTGAGCCTCTTCTATCAGCACCGTACTTTGTTTTCTCGTGCTCTGAGTCTTTCGGGAACAGTGCTTGTGTATGTTGTACCGCTATAGCTGCAGGATTGAGCCTGGACCCTTTATTCTTTGGGATAAAAGAGGAGTACCAACTAATCAAAATTGCCCTTGTCCTTGTATGAATATTTGATGTCCATGCATTCTCAAGATTAATTATTTTAATGTAGAGTAATTGTCAAAACTTCTGGGAATTCTTTTCAGCTTTAAAATATAGTGCTCAGTATTTTGCATGAGTAGGATTTCAGAAATAGGCTGTTATGCACTCCTGTGTTTTATTGATGGAAAGGACTGATAATGCATAGTGAAACATAATAAATACTTAAGCAGATCCTTGTAATTATGATGGGGTGCAAATGTCAAGTCTAGGCTTTCCTGTGACTTATTGCCTGTCATAACTCGAACATTATGTTTGTCAGTCCTGTTTTCTAAACTCTGTTTCGTAAGGGGGCACTCAGAAAAAAAGTGAAACAGTTTCATACAGTGGCAATTTTTAAACTTTTATTATAGACTTTCAGAATAGGTTTCTTTTAAATTTGATTCTTTATTTCAAACTAGCTTAAGTATTTTCAAAATTGAGTTCTGATACCTGAAGCAGAACAGGGTTAGAACAATGATTAAATAGAGTTTATTGATATCATATTCAAAATCAGGTATCTAATTATTGGAGAAATTAGACAAGTTCTGGTTATATTTCAGCATATCTGTATTATTGAGTACTTTTTACTAACTTACAAATCAAGTTATTTTTCCTTATGCAATGAGATAGATGTAGATTCTTACTGACTTTTTAACTGCTGACATAAAAAGTAGACTTTGATTAAAAGGCATCAAATATGTCATTTCTGGTGTATTTATTACCTTTGTAGCTTTTTCTGCTGTGGCAAATATTTGACAAAAAGAACAATGTAAGTAAATGAAAATTTTATCTAGTTGAAAACATTATTTTGCTGGTATATATTTGCAAAGTGTAGGCATGTGTTTCAAGTACAGTGTAAAATAAACATTTGGTTTGAGGCCAGTGGCTACAGGGCTGGTGTTTTCTGAGACCATTTGTTGTCAAGGGCCTTACAACTCTTTCTGCTCTTTACCGGTTCCCTATGGTCTGCCTTTTGCTTACTGTAGTATCGGTACATTTGAGATTTAGTAAAAAACATGGAAAAGTATTAGGTAGACCCAAACTCCTCAAAACTGTTTCCTTAAAAATGTACCATACATTTTTTGTGTGTTTGTATTGGAGGCTGTCAGACATTAGTTTTAGTAATCTGTTGAATTTTTAGAATTGCATGCCATTTTACACAGACTAAATGCAGTTTTTATCTGTAAACAACAAAAAAGCTCATTCCATTTTGTATTTACGGTTTTAGTTTTTCTTTTGCCACCAATAGGCAATATTTGTTACAAATTCTCATCTTTTCTTTTAGGTCAAGTTATGATTGACAAAAATCCAGGAATCACCTCAGCAGTAAATAAAATCAACAATATCGATAACACATACCGAAATTTCCAAATGGAAGTGCTATCTGGCGAGGAAAACATGATGACCAAGGTATGGAGTATTTCATTGTCTCCTAGTATATTAAGATTAATGTTTAGAATCAGAATAGAAGACAAAGATTAAAATATTTTTAATACCCAGTATTCAGTATGTGAGAATGTAAGCACTTACTTATACAATTGATGGGAGTTCAAATTTGATACATTCAGGAAGAGTGTATGGTAATACATTGCAATTTTGAATAGGTGTGTCCTTCGACCTAGCATTCCAGTTATAGGAAGTTATCCCAAGGATATAATTAAAGAAAACTGTAATGATGGATATACTGTTTTTTTGCCATTATTTTTATATTAACAAAATAAATTAATGGAGTTCATTAGTAGAGAATTGATTAAATTCTGGCTTAACAATACAGTGGAAGTCCATCATTAAAGATTATCTAACTCCATACTTATTAAAATTGCCATTTACAGGTAAAGCATCAAAGCAGCAAGGATATAACATAGTTCCATTTTGACTAAATACCTATGTAAATGTGCACCTACATCAGAATGTTAACAGTGGGCATATTTTTATTTGATGCAGTTATTGCTGACCTTTGTTATAATCTTCATTTTTTTCTACTGACTACATATTTCTTTTATAAGAAAGACACATCCATTTCAAAGAAAAATAATTTAAAATACATAGGAACAGATTCCTTATATAAGATACTTTTCTACTCCTCTACCACCAAAATCCTTTGGACTGCTAGGTATAATAAACTTTTTTTAAGCTAAAAATCTTAGATAATGATGTGTCAACATTATGTGAAATTCTGCACCCAAGCTAGAAAATAGGCTAAACTTTCTTTATAACTTGACAAAAATTTTAATAACAAAGGCCACTCTTAGAATGGTACATATCTTTGATTTTATTTATTTCCTTTAATATTTTATTTATTTGTTTTTAGAGAGAGGGGAAGGGAGAGAGAAAGAGAAACATTGATCGGTTGCCTTTTTCACACTCCCAACTGTGTGATACATCAAACCTGTGACCTTTCTTTCGGTTTGCAGGACAACGCCCAACCTACTGAGCCAAAACCAGTCAGGGCTGTTTCATGTCTTTTAAACAGGACTTTGTTAAACTCAGAACAGAGTTTATTGTATGCACAGTAATTATTTTTTAAGATTCTTGGCCACACAAATTCAAATGCATGTTATTTTAAGTATAATATTATTTCTTCATAACTTAATAGTATTAGAATGTTACTGGGTTGGCTAAAAAGTCCATTTAGGTTTTTCCATAAAATAAAAGACATTTTTCATTCTCATCAGTAACTTTATTGATTTGAATATTTTGAGTATGTCAGCCATTTCCCACATAGTATAATGTTAGTTGTTCTCAGTTAATGTCTTGATTTGATTGCTATCAGCTTCAACTGGTCTGCCCAGCTGTGAAGAATCACCCAGCGAGAAATCTCCAACATGAAACTTTGCAAACCACTTTTGACATGTTCACTCACAGCACCTTCTCCATAGCCTCTACAAACTTTTTTTTTGCATTTGTTGTATTTTTACCTTTCTTGAAATAATAAAGCATAATATGCCAAAACTGTTGTGTATTTTCCTCCATCTTCAATATTAAAATGGCTACCCCAAAATTCACCAATTTTGATTTTTTTAATGCACACTGATATGACAGCTGTCACAATGCAGTCTAACAAAATTGTTTCCACTGAAGTTAAAGATAATTAAACACTACTAAAGCCATTATATGGCTGGAGAAAACCAAATGAACTTTTTGGCCAACCCAATAAAATGCCATTTATTACACACTTACTGTTAGGCCCTGAGCTAAACACTTGAAATGTAACAAATCTTAAGAAACCCACAAGATAATGATAGTTAATGTTAATATCCTCTTTATGCAGATGAGGTAACAAGGAATGACTGGGCAGGGTGTTTGGAGCCAGGCTTCTGGCTGCAGAGTCCATTTATGGTCTTTCCCCGGATACCAAACCCCCACTGCCTACTGCTTGTGTATGATGTATGAGGCGTGCTATGGGAAGTAAAATTTGAATGTAAATCCTTTGGTAATACCAGTGTTTACTTCAGCTGGCATTAAGGCGTACCCTTTGGTTGTGCTGATTGAGCATCATGCATGTTCTTTACCTGGTACTGACTCTTAGGGAATAGGTAACAACATCGTCATCCTTAAGAGAAAATCTAAAAGTTCTGAGAAACTTCTGTAATTTTATGAATGCCTGACCATTGATTCCCTAAATCATAATGTTTGTTCTTAGGACATATTTTATACCTAGTAATTTTACCATAAAATAAATGTTAAAAATTAGTATAATTTCTGTGTTCCAAATAGCATTGGATTTTAAAGTTAAACAACATTTAACTTTACCTTTAGGACTCATGCAAAATTTAAATACTGTATGTGTATATTGTGAGTAAAATGATTCCCAAAAGTGAATTTGGCAGAAATTAATGCTAAGGGAGTGAGGTATCAAAGACAGCATGAATTAAATCAGAAGGATTAAATTAGATTTGTGCCTCACTTTAAGGACCTTAAAAGAGAAAGTAGACAGATTTCAGGAAAAGCAGTCACAAGACATATTTAAACTTCCCAGGTTATATCCCCAGAAAGACTTAGTTGGTAGACTCATGAGGAAACATTTCCAACTCTGGAACCTTAATAATATCGCCATGGCATCTGATGTGGTTGGAGGGGGTGGGGCAGGGAATGGACAAATATGGAATTAAAGTCCATGAAAGCAGAATGTAGAAGATATGTCTACCAGATTTATAGGACTTTCTGGCCTTTGATTTTTTTATGAATTAAAATTGGGAAAAAAGAAAATAGGAGAATGATTTGTTCTGTACACTGGTTCTAATTTATAGGTATGAAACTTGCAAAGTCCCAGTAACTACCTAAAAACAGCAAAATATCTGAATATTGAATGGTACATGACACATGCCTCCCTCTTACAAACAAAATAAACGAGGAAAGCTTGTCTGCCTTGTGGAAGTGCTGTCTGCAACTTAGCTACCTACCAGGAAGATACATGTCGTGTGTTTCAAATTACAGGGTTTTTTTCTCTCATTCAGGTCAGCCAGTCAATTGGCCTATCTGAAAAATTCCTCATGTGATTTGGGAACCATTTCATGGCCCTTTAGGATGGATGAGATAGGAAGCTACTTGACTTTGAAAAGATGACTTCTCATGAAAAAGTCTAATGCAGGATATTAACTGGTTTCAAGTACAGCATAAACACCAGAATTCTAATTAAAATGCCTTTAAATGCACTGTAATTTGCTCTTAACAGTGTACTAAATTGAAATATGTGTGTGTGCATAGGTGCATCTACCTGTAACAGCGGCTGTGATTTCAGACTAGGCAGATTAACCAAGAGCTTAATATGTTTTTCAGGTTCGAGAAAACAACTACATCTATGAATTTGATTTTTCAAAAGTCTATTGGAATCCCCGTCTCTCTACAGAACACAGCCGCATCACAGAACTTCTCAAACCTGGAGATGTCCTATTTGATGTTTTTGCTGGGGTTGGGCCCTTTGCCATTCCAGTAGCAAAGAAAAACTGCACTGTATTTGCCAATGATCTCAATCCTGAATCCTATAAATGGCTATTGCACAACTGTACATTAAATAAAGTGGAAAAAAGGGTAAAAGTCTTTAACTTGGATGGGAAAGACTTCCTCCAAGGACCGGTCAGAGAAGAGTTAATGCAGCAGCTGGGACCACTGTCGAAAGAAAAAAAACACTCTGTGCACATTGTCATGAACTTACCAGCAAAAGCGATCGAGTTTCTCAGTGCCTTCAAATCACTTCTGGATGGGCAGCCATGCAGCAGTGAGCTCCTTCCCATAGTACACTGTTACAGCTTTTCCAAAGACGCTCGTCCTGCTGAGGATGTGCAGCAGCAAGCTGAAGCTGTGCTAGGCATCTCCTTGGATGCGTGCAGTTCGGTTCACCTGGTGAGAAATGTGGCCCCTAACAAGGAAATGCTGTGCATCACCTTTCGGGTCCCTGCTGCTGTACTCTACAAGAACCACACCCTAGAGCTAGGTGAGCAATGTCTGGGAAAGAAAATGTAAACTCCAGTATCTTTCATGTACCTTTCTTAGTCTATATGTTATTTATTAAGTTTGGAATAGGTTCAACTAATTCTAGTTAGATAGTTCAGTTTAGGACCCCTTGCCATTTGCGACTAGCTTCTCCCAATGTAGCAAATTTTAGTATGTCACACTGTTCAAAGTATAAGATTATTTCATTAAAATAATAAATCCACAGGAATGTTACTATTTCATATATAAGTTGAATAGATTAAAAACCTTTAAAATGCCTATATTATTTGCTTTTTTAAAGTATTCTCATATGCTAAGTATCTTATTTGATACAGGTTTTCTCATTTGTTACAGAGAGTCATGAAGACCCTCCACCTCTTAAACGCCAGAGGACAGACAAAGCCTTTTCAGAAGAAAAAACAATGGTTTAAATCACTTATTAGAAATGTTTTCGCCATCTTCCCACTAGATCGTTATGTAGTGAAATATAATTTGTATGATTTCATAAAACGTTAGCATTTAAGTTACCTTAGTATTGAACTGTTATATTTTACCCATGCTATGCTAGCTTATAAATCAAGGATTATCAAATTAAAGTTTAAATGAAATAAAGTCTACTAAACATTTTTATTAATGTTATAATTATGCTATATAACTATCATTTTATAATCTAAATTATTTAAATAAGTTTAAATATGTCTGTCTCTTGGGAGAGTAGACTTTGAAGGTAGGGTAACTGCATGCCAACTAGGAAAGCACTAATAATACTGTGCAGTGTTCCTTAGCTAAAGACTGTAGCTAAATTTTATGTGGTCCTCTTATCTGGTATCACTATAAAAGTGATAACCATTAGATTATTCAGATCAGGGACAAGCACACCATGCCTGGCAGGGCAAATCATAAGCTGACAGGTGTTACAAATAACCGCTTAGTTCCTGTTTACCTGAGGCATCGATACTGAGTTTGAAGTTTCTAAAGAATTAGTCCCTGAATACTCTACATGAGACACCTACCAGTGAGTATTTTCAAAGAAGTTGAGAAAACTAACTCTGTACTACCTGAAGTAGGATCTGCTAAGATGTTCTAACTGATGGTGGTAAGCCCTAGTTGGAGAAATGTACAAAGCTTGTGAAAATGTGAGGTGTTTAAAACCTATGCTTATTCACTATCTCACCAGCAAGTACCTTATAGAAAATGTTTTAATCATATGTTACTGCACCAGTAGCGTCAATGGTAAACTTCATTTGTTTTCATGGAATTGAACATTTCTGTAGTTCTTGGATTTTGTCAGAAGTTGAAGCTAAATTTCCTGACTTGCTTGATTTAAATTTGCTTTGCTTAGCAATTATAAAATTTGACTGCAATATTTTTTGAGATCAGGGTCAAGAAGAACCAACCTTAAACACTATTCTTAGAACACTGAACAGCTTTAGAAATTAGCTTTTGCTAAAGGTCATAATATTTCTTAAAGATTTAGCAAACATAACGTGAAAACACCGCAGTAGTCACTGCAGCAGACGTTTGAATCACAATGTCCTGTGCTGTGCATTTCTCATGCTACCAACTCATACTAAGACAATGAAGACTTCCCCCTCGCACAAATTAGCAGTGGATATACTTTCTGAGTTCAGCATTTTTGGGACCTTGGTGCAAATGCAAAGGAAATTTCCCTATTTCAAACTACATTCAACTACAGTAGAGCTTCCATCTAATCTTCAATTGAAAGTCAGTAATTCTCTGAGTAATGACATGCTAAAAACTAGATACCAAGGGAAGAATAGTAAGTGTTTTACTAAAATTCCTTCCAAGTGATGACTATGCTTAGAATCATATGCTTCTGGATTGGTATCAGTATTAGGCAGCATCTATCTGTGTTAAAAGACATTTATGTAAAGGTGAAGTGTGTAAAGTCTCTGCAAATAACCATTAACAGGTGATAATTTACAGTTGATTTTAATAGGAAGAAACATTTGGAACCTTGATTAAAGGGAATGTTCCTCCAAAAAAGGGCATTACAAAAAATATACTGTTATATTTGGAATTTTTGTTAATTTAAAAGACTGTACCAATTTATCTCTTGTTATGTAAGTGCTCCCACTTTAATGCCTTCAATTTTGCCTCTTAGCCCACAAAGCCTAAAATATGTCCTGTCCAGCCTTACAGAAAGTTTGAGGAGCCTTGATCCAAGTCATGAATTACAAACTCAAATGCCTTCAGAGGCCAGGCAGGTAACATAAATAGATGAAGACAATAAATAATAATAAAAAGTAGTAGGAAAGTAATGAATTGGAGTCTTTATTCCTTATCTAAAGCGCTTTAAACTGTTTTGAAATTCAACCCAACCTATCCTCTGTAAGAGCTTGAGGGCTAATTCAGCCAAGGATTGCTAGTTTGGGACTTATTTTCTTAACCTCCCTGCCCTCCCAGGGAGAAGTAAGTAGGTCAGTGGTCAGCAAACTTTCTGTAGTGGGCCAAATAGTATCTTGGGCTTTGGAAGCCATGAGATCTGTAGCTTCTCACTCTGCCAGGAGTAGCCCAAAGGCAGCCACAGACAATACACAAACACTATGTTCCAAAAAAACCTCTATTTGTGGACACTAAAATTTGAATTTCAAATGCTTTCCACATGTTAAAAAGTTTATTAATCCTGGCTTTTTTCAAACTTGAAGGTGACACCACTCAGCGTACAGAGCATACAGGAGCAGGCAGCAACTGGGTTTGTCCAGGGGTCAACAGTTCCCCCTCTCCTTATCTAGATGAAGAGAATTAATCTGCAAGTAGGAATAAAATTTTCTTCTAGTGCTGTATGTAGAGTGTGGGTTCAAATGGTGTTCTAATTTGTACAAGTGGTAGGATTCCTGCCTCCATTTAGTCATGCCTCAACTAGACAAAATATGCAGCATACAGCTGTAAAGATAACACAATCCTTGCTTAAATGCTTCTATTAACATTTTAACCCCTCCCCTCTTTCCCCTCAGGGTGGATAAATGAACATGTCATTATTTCATTATTTAAATCTATGTCCTTCCTAGAGGTGATATTTGGTAACTAAATTCTTAATGAATCCACTAGAAAATCACAGAAAGCTTATCAGATACACTTTTTGAATTTTGTTAATTTTTGACGAGTTTTGTGTGGGCTTAATTTGAAATGATTATCTGACCGCCTGTTGACATCCTAAAGACTACTTCTAAGAGAAGCTTAGATCAAATATTTGTTGAATGAAATTAAGGAATACTGAGTAAAAATGCATCCTAACCATGATGTAAGTATATTCAGTGCCATTCACATCTGCTTAAATGGGAATGTAATAGTTAATAACCATGTTCTACGTAACGAATTTCTTTAAACTCCTCTCAAGGAATTCAAGGTTATTTAATTGATGTCATTTATATCATAAAAAACTAGATACTTGATCTATAAAATTTCTTGGAGTCTTAAGAAGTTTCCTACTCAGACTTGATTTTACAAAGGTATCAAGGGAGGGAGTCTGACAGTCATCTCTGGAGCACAGACTCTGGAGTTTGACTGCTTGGATTCAAATCCAAACGCTGCAAGTCACTTACCCTTCCTATGGCTCAGCTCCTCTATCTGTTAAAGTGGGGAAAACAAGACCAGCACAGTTGTAAGGATTAGAAAACGCACAAAGCAGCAAGCATGGTGCTTGACACATGCACAATAGCTGGCTGTTATATTTCTGTGCTCCTGTTCTAAAATGTTAAAAGACTTCATGTAGTTGAAAGACTTGTACAACCTTTTGTCTCAGAGGGGAAATCACTGGAAGAATAGGGAATAACCTCATCAATTTAGAATACTTCTGTTATTTAGTCAATTGCTGTCTTAGGTTATCTTTCACCATTCCTTTTGATCTAATACGATCATTGAACAACTTCTAAGTCTGCCTATTGAACAAAACATGGCAATAGTAGGGGTGAAATATATATAAACATATAAAAGTTTTGGACTTTATTTGCCAAGTGAGGGCAATTCCCACAATAAGAAGGTAGGCTCAAAAGTCTCAAAGCTTTTGAAATATGCCATTAATTAGTTAATCCCATTTAAATATGCCATGCAAGGTATTGAGAACTAGCAACAGTGTTTATTTTTAAAAGACTGGATGCCTAACTTTGGCAGCTGGGTAGAGCAAAGCATTAGTGTCATGTCTAAAATTCTCCCTGTTCTTTGAATAGATGTATACATTTTACTGAAAATACTAATCCTGAGCTGGGGAATACCAGTAGATACATAAATCTAGACTTAAAAACAAAACAAAAAAACCTGTTATCTAAGTTCTGGCTCTTTGCTAATTTGTGTATATGACCTTAGCCTACCCAATTATTTGATGTCCCAGTTTTCTCAGTTTTCAAAGATAGTTGGAAGTACTCTAAAGTTGAAGATGCATTCCTAAAATTAATGCCTGTTTAGTCAAATAAGATGGATTTGTAAAATAAGGATATCTCAACCTAATGTAAGCAACCTTGTTTCACATAACTCTCCACCCATAAAATTAACATCTGTTGTAATGGAGATTTGATAGGAAATCCCTTAATTTGCTTGAGAAACTCTGACCCATACCCAGTGGTCTACGGAACAGAGTAATAGAAGGTTGAGATCCTACAAATATCCATCTTATCCACATCTAAACTCTTCAAGCAAAATCATGGATATACCAAAAGCCTTTGAAGTTTCAACAGAAACTACATCAGAGTCTCATAAGGAAATTTCATTTAAAGTGTATCCATTCTGCAGTCCCCAGGGTTTCATCATAAAATGAGTTCACTTTTGAGGTGAAAGGCTTCATTTAAGTATTAAATTTTATTAACTTACTTCTTTGCATTTGTCATTAAAGCAGGTTAATACTCTTCCCTAGTTTATCCTGAGTGTGGTTCACAGCTGGAAACTTTAACCTTGATCAAGGTTTGTCTCACATTCCACTGCTCAAAACAGGCACTGAGTCCTTAATATTAAGAGAGTGACATTATCACAGGTCTGGTTTTACTTGCCATAACCTGCTGGTAGAAGGAAATATATCCACTTGTCTGAACTAGTATTAAGAAGACATTGGGAGGGGAAAAAAAGGAACATTTTATGAGAAGAAATAATAGACTTGCATATTAACACTAAATGTCGTATTCAAAGTGGCATTTTATAATGTGTTCAAGTGAAATACTGTAATAAGAGAAAAACCACAAAACTTAACATAAAGTCTAGCTTTATTTTTTAAAAGATTTTACAAGCCTGTCAACCTCAACTATACATGGGTAAATTATTCATATCTCCCATCAGATGAGGCTTCCAGCTTATAATCCCTCTCAAAAAAATATAAGTAAAAAATAAATCTTTTTCCACGAATATTTATCCACTATATCGTTCAGCTCAGTTCTGAAATAGTCTCTCCATAAACACTTTCACACAGCTGCTGTGGTGGGACTGTTGTGCAGCTGCGTATGGTTGCAGTTTTACAAGTTTGCTTTACTTCTGCAGGCTCCCTCATTCTGCTCCCGAGTCCAAATCTTTTAAAGAAGAAATAAAGGTTAACGGGCCTGCCAGAAAAGCCCACTGAATGCATCCTGTAGCGCTCTGTGACAGGCCAGAGAAGAAGTATAGCCTCCAGCAAGGTCCTGTGGAGAGGCAGCTCTGACATGGTTCAAATACCTGAAACAAAACAAAACAAAACAAAACAAAAATGTAGCATTGATATAGAAGGCACATAAAAGTTGGTAACATTTTTTTAAAGCAGGAGTAAAGCTGTGGACTGGAAAAAGGAGTCACATACTAAATCTGACAGGCCCCTGTAAGGGATCCATGATGGGCCTTACATACTCAAGAGACCTAAAGTAGCCACATAGGATGGTTTGAAATCATAACTTCCTACTAAATGCTAGCCATGACTGGCAGTCCTGCCCTACTTCCTTGACAAAGATCAGTCTTTACCTGAACTAAGCCTGACTATTGTCCTTTTGCATCTACTGTAACAGGAATGTCAGGGTAATTTCCTTTTTCCAGACCCCTCAGGGCACAATTTCCCACCTGAGCAGAGTCCACAAAGCCCCTCATTGTTATTGTTATCATGTTAATTGTAAACTGTTAACTATCCTATACCCACTGATATATATTAAAAAAAAGGTATGTCTATTCATTACATCGTATCCAATCCCAGAGGTTTCCCTGCTTCGCTCTCTCCCACCTCCCTAATCTATCACCAATGGATTCCACGCATCCCCTTTACACCCCCTCCCTTTGACTGTTATGTAGAATAAGGCGCAAAACTACCCCTCTTTGGAGCATTTTCGCAGTACGTTGACATTTTGCTTCCCAGCAATTTTCATCAGTTTGGCTCAAATAAACTTATAAAAATTCTTAGAGGTTTGGCTGACATCAACAAGCAGATTGAAATCCCAAAGAGGAATTTCGATTTGAAATGTACATCATGAGAGAAAAACGCTTGTTTTAGATGAAGGTTGACCCAATGGTGAGGGACAATATGGGGAATGCTCTCTGCCAAATTTTGTGTTTGGAATATCAAGAACATAAAGATCTTTTTCTAACAGTTCAAATTTAAGTCTATTTAAATTAATTTTTGTCTGAAATAAGACTTTTCTTTAAATCATTGAGGTTTCTTTCAGTAGTCGGAGCTGCCAACCAATCATGTGCTTTTTTCCCAGAGGAAATAATCTGCCCTGGCTAAGAATGAGTGGTTCCCTCCAATTCTTCAAGATCTTTGGCTCACTTTCTAGAGGTCTCCAGCCCTTCAGCTACATGCTTGGTATTTTCATCTGCTTAAGAAAGTTGTCCCTCTTTCTCTTAACAAGTAATTTTCTTCTGTTAATTTCCTGTAGTGTGATTTCATTTCTTGATCACTCATTACTTTAAATTTTTGCCAAAGCTTTTGATTCATTTTCAAGACATTCATCTCATTTTCTGACTGCAAAGATACTTGTTCAGTCTGGAGATTTTTAATACACTCTGTAAGCTCTTCCTTTCTTTTGTCTACTTCAGTTAATTCAATGTTACGTTTGGTCTCTTTCTCCTAGGGTTTTTAAAGAAGCCTTTAACTTAGAAGCATGAATCAACATTATTCAAAGCCCCTTTTGGCTCATTAAGAGTGCACCGTTTTTCTGAGTCTCTCTTCATTTCCAATTCCAAATTACCATCTGTTAAGTCTTCTCCAAGGACAGTAGCCCAATCTTGCATCTTTTGATCAGATACTAGATCTGATTTGCTTTATCACATAGAACTTGTTTTGCATATACTTTGGAGTCTTTAAATGTTACTTTGTTTAAGTTTATTCACTTGTTCTTTCTATTCTCGTAAATGCTGTTTCTGGCTTTCCCGAAGTTGGGAATTTTCACTCCAAGCATCTTTTATAGCTATCTTACGTTATTCATACATTTGAAATATTTTGAAGGTTGTTTCAACTTCAGCTACTTGTGATTTGAGTGATTCGGATTCATCTTATAAGGACTTTGTATCCTTTTTGAAATATCTACCACCAATTCATCCAGTTCAGAATGTTGAGATTTTTCTTCCTTTAACTCTTCTTCTAGAAAGAGTCTTTCTTCCTTAAATTCAGATTTGGAACTGTTGGGCTTTTCAGGCTGCCTCCAAATTTTGAGTTCCTGTTAACTCCTTCTCAAAGCTAGAATCCTTTAATGACTCAGCCTTCATACTTTTTCTGTGTAAGGCTGAGTTTTTCAAATAGTTTATATTTTTCTTTTATTAGTATAGAAAGTTCTACAGCAAGCTTCTCCTCTCCACATTAAGCCGGCTTCTAATCATTCGAAAACTTCTCCAAAAAAAAAATAATTCGAGAGCAAAAAAATTCAACAATGCTACACATGTCAGCAATTCCCGTGGGATTAGGGCCTTTTCTCGTATCTCCAGGCAATGCTGCAACAGCCTTGCATAGCTTTTCCAGGACCAGCCCCAAGTACGGCTGAGTGGCAGCCCTGGGCTCCTCCATGGCACCAAGGCTGCCGTGGATACAGCGGCCGCCGCGGTGGCCAGGCTGGGCCACAAACAGTAGAGAACACACAGCTGCAGCTGCGTTCCGTCTAGGACCCAAACCTGCAGAGGCAACCGGAGCAGACCACTGTGGAACAGGCCGCAGCAGGTTGCTGAAGGGTATGGAGACTAAGGGCCTCAAGTGTCCACACTGCCCACTGGGGACCCCCGGCCCCTGTGTGGCCCTTTGAGTCCAGATGATCCAGAGGTCGGAGCCCGTCCTGCAAGAGCCTGTGACTTGCCCTCTGCTCCCGCCTCACCCCTGGGTTTGGTTTCAGCCAGGCCAGGAGGGAGGCGGGGACACAGTAAATTTCCTCTCCTCTGAGAAGGTTCGAAGACAGGTCCTAGGAGTTGCTCTAAAAGGGGCTGGGGCTCCGAGCATCTGGCGAAGCCTCCCACCTTTGCAAGTCCAGAAGCTCAGGCCCAAGGAAATGGGACTTGGCCTCAAGCTCTGCAATGCAGTGTGGGTAGCTCAGACCTGATAAAGAAGGCTTTGGCCCAAGACCACCCCACCAAGCCGGACCTCTGCCAGCTGCTGGACACAGAGGCAGTAAGGCTTCTCCTGGAAAGGCCTCGGCACAGCCTGGTTGAGTGCTGCGTGACCCTCCGCCCTGGAGCCAGTGCGGGACTCAACCCCAGTCCGCAGCCCCTTCCTCTCGCAGCCCCACAAAAGCCTTCTATCTGCACCCGGCCCGATCATATCCCGGGGGGATGCTGCTGGTTCGGGAAAACCAGCCACCGCCTTGGTTCCAGTGAGAAATGGCCTGGGCCTGTGTGTCTTGTCCAAATTTCTAAAAATAAAAGTATTAATTCCATTGTTCCCAGAGTTTCCTTTTTTCCCTGTGTGTTTTTGCGACTTCTCTCCTATGTGTGTGCCTATGTTAAATACAGACAAGCCATTTGAGAGGGATCTATTATTGTTATTTTAGAGAATTCATTTTCAAATGATGCGGCAGGATCTTTGACAATTTATAAGCCCTTCAGGCCTGTATTTAACTTACAGAGGATTTATTTATAGTGATGAATTCTTAAAGCACAGAGCTTGGGGAAACTGCAGCTTTTTTTCTGTCTTCACTACAAAACGGAGGATCTTTGGTTTGACTACTTCAGTATATTTACATTTACACGTGCAAAAAACACATTTACTTGTCTTTTATGAATACGTGCTGAGTTGTGTTCTACATTTTCTTTATTCTTTCTTTCATCTGCTATCAGTATGATCATGGCTACTACCCTATGACAATTTGTATATTTTTTCTTCTTCTTTAAAAAAATACGTTACTTTTGTTCAAATTTATTTGAAAGCATTCTTAGAGGTGAACTGCGGGCACTCCCTGGATGAAAATGGACCTACTGCCAGTTGCTATCTTTGAAAGTTTTACCACTATTTATTACATAACAACTGAGTCTTCATGCGACTAATCTGATTCATCATTCACTACACATCTTAAACCTTTACAAGTGCTGGGCTTTGGACTCTCCTTTCCATTCTGCCTACTTTAAATTGCCCAAATTAGATTAAAATAGAATCAAACTGTGAGGGAAAAGTAAGTGTACATGAATAAAAATTTGTCCTCATTGCCAAAAGGATATCAGAATAGAGAATGACCTTGGAAGACTGCTCTGTTATACACATCTGCACAATGAACTCTATCCCTGTTATCAAGGAATTACAGATAGGGAAGGCTTATTTATGTATTCAGCATTTACATATGTCTTGAAACAAACACATAAATGCAGGAAGGGAGAGAAAATATTACTTGCTTCAAATTACTTTCATATTACAAAATACATTGTCTTCTTTACAGGAAAGGAAACCTTAGAAAATTACATGTCTAAGAAATCTCTGCGACTGAGCCCTCAGTTCAAAAAAATGTCCCAATTAGTAAATACAGAAGAATCTTTGAACTGTTCTCAAACGACAGTGTGGCCCTGACTGGTGTGGCTCAGTGGATTGAGTGCCAGCTGCCAGTTCAATTCCCAGTCGGGGCACATGCCTGGGTTGTGGGCCAGGTCCCCAGTAGGGGGCACGTGAGATGTTTCACACATTGATGTTTCCCTCTTTCTTCCTCTCTTGCCCTCTGTCTAAAAATAAATAATTTTTTAAAAAGACAGTGTAAAAGACACTATTTTTATTCAATCACACATAATTATTTAGTCACTCAAACTTTCTAACTTGATAAAAGTAGACAAACAGGCCTGGGAAAACTTGGGAGAATCCTAACCAAAGAGGGGCAACTTGTTAGCATGACTGCCAGCACTGCTGGAAAACAAATATTTCTAGCTTTGCTTTAATGCCTAGTTTAAGAAACCACATTGTTTCTTCAGGCCTCAGGAAGTAAAGGAGCTTCACCCACCTTAGAATTAGGGGTATGGCAAATGAATAAATCAGGCACCAGAACATTTTAATAACTTGGAAACTTTTCTACTCATTCATTCAAACTTCCTGTGTGTCAAAGTCTTGATGCATGAGCAACTTATTATTTCCAACATAATAACAAGTCTGTTTTTCATTTGTATCCATGTTTAATAAGCTTGTGTGATTAAAAAATATATGGCGTTATAAGAGGCCAAATAGAAAAAGTAGTCCCAGTAAGACATGGCATAAGCTCCTGGAATTAGCTATAATTTATTCACATTGCCACAAATCAAGGTGTTAACTCAATTCTTTGCTTCTCTGCCAAGGGTGAAAGGGGAAAGTGGAAGGAAAAGGGAAATTAATATTTACTGAGCAACAATCTCCAAACTTTTTTGATAGTGTCTTTATAGCAGTAAAAATATATTTGAGCATGTATCTCTAAAATCTGTGTACTTATTTAGAAATTATATACATGTAATATCAGTAACATAATAATCATATATACCATACTAACATAAGTATATTATAAAATATATAATAGAAATATTTAAAAGATGAAATAAAAATACTTAATAGTAAGTTTCAATAACTTCTCCCACCTTACATACCCCGGTGGGATGCATCCCACTTTGGAGACTACTGTTACTAAATAGTCATTGTCAAACTATTGGTAGAACCCTACGTCCCATGGAATTTAAATAAGAATTCACCAAACCTACGTGGTGGTCATAAAAATATCTGTTTATTACCTCCCAGAACACAATGAAATGTCAAACTGTTAAGTCTCTGATGCACGAGAAATGAGGTAAGTGTTAAATCACCTTTGAAAAATCTAAAAATCAGGCTAGAACAGCATAAAATCACTGGGAACTCAATCACTATCAAATAAGTAGTAAGTGAATAACATTTTTACAGTATCTTGGGAATGCAATGTTTCAGTGCTGACACAAGCTTCTGGCTAATTTTTATCCATACGCCAGATAATGCTGTATCACCCTTTCCCCTCTCCTCAGACCCTGCAAAGGAAAGCACAGTCTGCTTTGGCTCCAATGGCTGTTCACTCACGGCAGAGCTCAAGTACCACAGAGGAATGTCTGTCAGCCTCACAACCCAACTATCATACATGGGAACTGGTTTTCACAGTGCTGATACAAACCACTAGCCACTAGCTGTTTTGATTCATCACATTTTGGTACAACTTGCTTCTGGGAAAGTTGAGTCATACCATCTCGGGCTTGGCAATTCAAGCATAAACTTGCAGTGTGCATACAGCTTTTTATATGTTATCCTGAGAAACCTGAAACAGCTGCACTGCTGGCAGGAAAACACAGGACCACCAGTAAAATATCCAAAACAGTTGCATCTTTTAATTTATGACTGTGCACTGTTTCCATAAAGAGTATATAAAACAGTTCAACTTTTTATAGGTAAAATGTAATAAACAGTCATACTCACTGATGCCATAAATGTGTAAAAAAAGTTTATTTAAAATGATTAATTAGTGTCTGAAAATAGTGTTTCTTCAACAGTCATAACCCAGAGCAATGAGCAAATATTTTCAATTTTGAGTTATTAATGCTAAGTTGTAGATTCTCACTGCCAAAACCAAGCCAATTAAAATTTCTTTGCATAGCACTGAAGAAACTGCATTTCCTTTCTAGCAATCATTTACATGAAACATGTCTGTGAGAATAATTCTTTAAAGACTTGCCTGTTTACATTGCTGGTTTTGATCTCTAGGGCTGCACAAAACAGTTACTGTTAAATATTTCAACCTGTTTTCACCATGGCAACCTACATTAATTCCAATTTTAAAAATAAAACACAGTTCATTCTTGTTATTCAACTGTGGGCTTTATTTTCTAGGTATCTTAACTTAATGTTCTTAAACACTTTAATTATTGTGGTACACCAAAGTATTTTAAAGGATCTGCCACATTGAAACCACACAATGAGAATTTTGTGTTTTGCCTACTTTTTCACATTAATCCACATCTGTGTTGTTTTAATTCTTTCATGACCATTACAAGTACATCACTGAATAGGATTCCTGGGGTTTCTGGCAGAGGTCAGTATCATTTCATGTACACCTTTATACAACAGAAGGAGGAAGAAGTCTTAGCCAAATTTATTTCCAAAAGTCAAGCTCAGTTGGCTTTTGGAGCCCAGAGGTAATTGCTCTGACTATTAGCCAATCCCAGGGCAGTATTTCTGTTTTTCATGGGTTTATTTTAAATACCTGTAAATCTTATAAGCAGAAACCGGGGCGGGGAGGTGGGGTGTGTGTGTGTGCTTATTTTGGTACCTATACCTTTTTATACCTTATTTTTACTAAAAGCAGACTAAATTCAAAGATTTAAAAATCATATTTTTTATTATTTTCTTAATAAGGTTTAAAAAAGTCTGTTTTCAAAAACATGTCTAAGATAATTCCTGTGCAGAGGGCATCTTATGCCCTAATTTATGCTGTGTCTAAAGTTGCCTTCCTTGGTCATTGCCCATCAAAGTCTCTTTCAAATGGACTTTGGAGGAAGGGGAGGAAAGGAGCCAATGGCTCCTGGGAGGGGAGGAAGAGAGTATTAAGCACTAGAAAACCACACTTGAAGTTTGTTCCTGAACTTTGATTTCTTACACTGTTATTTTCTTCTGTTACATTTAGCAGCTTTTGCTCCCAAAGAAGGTGGTATAATTTACACTTAGCTTCAGAAAGACTTCATAGGACAGTTCCCCTAAGATTACTCTTTCACCATTTCCCTTCCTTTAAAAGCCCAGTATTGACCATCTGGCTGAAGTAGCGGACTCGGCTGACCGCAGTGCTATTCTACAGGCTTCTGAGTTCAGAGCTGGGGCCAGAGGGCAGGGGTCGTCGCTCAAGACCAAGAGGCAGCCAGCACTCTTCCCCTCCAGCCAGAACCCCTTCACGAAAACCCTGGAAAAACTTTGGCTCCAGAGAATCAAAGAATCTTGGAATTTAAATTGAAATGAAAATGTGAAGTTCATATTAGTTCCCTCTACCTCAAATTACCAGGCCCTATGGAGAGTTAAAAGAAAAAAAGAAAAACACAGAGTTGCAAACTTGGACTGGTTTAAACTAAGAAAGGGAATGAACTCTAGAGACTAAGATTTTATTTTTACAAGGTGGCCCATTTTTTAAAGTCTGCATTTAAAGCCATCATGCATTAAACAGACCAGTTCCAAGTAGTTCTGCCTCCCAGCCTACAAAATTTAAATGTAAATGCCATTAAGAGAGATCAGCCATCTGATCCTCAGCTGTCAAGACCAAAAGCTCTTATAAGAAATTCAGTCAAAACTATAAAAAATTTACATTAACAACCTGGAGTCTATCTCAATGAGAGTTAAAAACAATCATAGCAATAGTGTGCTCAGACAATTATCTCTAAAGGGCAGAAACATTCTGAAAACTGAGGTTAAAGTTCAGGGATCCTAACTTAATCACAATGTCAGGATAGACAAACTGCCTAGAGAGGGAGATTGATCTTCATATATTCTATGATAAATGGGGAAAGCACTACAAATCAGTAATATCCATAAATGGGAGGGCAATGTGGTTATAAAAACACATGGCTCATGAACTATAAGCAAGCAGTCACGATGTTACGCTTCACTTTTATTATCCAGCCATCAAGTAAAAACACAACTTGAATAAACTAATTATTAAAGCTGATTTCAGATTTATACTAATACACTTGGAAATCAAGTGACCAATTACACCAGATGTTTACAGCATCCAACACCAAAGCTCAGATTTGGAAATTAAAAGCCACATGATGCCCAAGCATACAGGTGAATACAGATTGCTCAGATAAGTCTTTCTGAATTATAACTGAAGTACACTGTACAATTAGTTGCTGTCAAAGAACACACTAGGTATTTTAGGAGAGGGTAGCTATTACTGAAAGTTAATGTAACTACACAGCAAAAGGAACGCGTCTTGATTTGGGTGTGAACTATCAAACACAAAGATGATATAGCTGTAAGAGTCCATGAACAACTGGTAGCTGGCAGATCTGGATATCTCAGCTGACAGAACTCTGAGGATAGGTCCCATCAATTTAATACAGACAAATACAGGAAATATCTCAGGAATCAGGTGCGATGAGGCAAATTTGAGTTGCCAACAGACCAAATGATTTTTGATAAATCTTAAATATACTTCTCAAAATCATGTATTATCTCAGTAACCATTATGTTTGGCTTCTTTGTTCTTATATGCTTAGATGAGATTAAGCAGAAAAATGGTATAAATAATGCTTTTAGTTACTGTTCCTTAAAACATTATGATACTCATTCCTATGAATTTACTCAAGAAAATAACTAGGGGAGAGTGTGGAAGGCAAAGTTTCATGAAAAATCTAAAAATAAGTCAAATCAGAGTCATACAGAATATATCCTAGGGAATTTATTCCAGATAATAACTAGGGGAGAAAGAAGGCAAAATTTCATGAAAAAAATCTAAAAATAAGTCAAATCAGAATCATATAAAAATATATCCAAGTGAGGGACAAGTGCAATTCTGTGGTGAAAATACAATAGGTATTATAAAAATAAATATCCTAGTTTCTGAACTTCTTAAATCAAGTTCTTTAAAAAATTCTGGTTTGTCTAACGTAATTTTTTACTATGAGATCCATGCTTAATAACATATGTGTGTCAAAAGTGTCATCACATCTTTAAAAAGGCAGGATGAGTAATTTTTCCCTGAGGGTAGGATAGGTAAAAGGCAGACATTCATATATATGTAGCTCATTCATTCTTAAAAAAAAAAAGTTACTGAGTGCCTAATATGTGCCAAGTATTGCAGCAACCCTGAGAATAAAACAGCAAAGATTCCATGTTTTCATGGACCTTATAATTCAGCAAGAGAAAAAACATGTTCAATAATGAGTATCACGAGAAAGACAGGGCTCTACAGGTTTGGATAAAAAGGGAAGCCAATGTGAACAAGTTTAGCAAAGGTCTCCCTAAGGAAATGACAGTTTAGACCCAAAGGACAAAGAGGAGCAGAGATCCAGTGGAGGAGGAACATACAGGAAGTGGCCAGAAGCCCCACCCAGCGCAGGGGGAGGGGGGGACAGACACGAGGAAAAGGTGGCTCCCACTCAGTGTAAGGCTACAGATGTGGGCAGAAAGTACCAAAAGAAGGCCTTCCACAACCAATGTCACACCAACAAATTCTATTTTTTTAAAAGAAAGACCTTCTTGGACATATTAAGAACTGTGAAATGCATTCACAGGACAATGGACAGCCACTGAAAAGTTACTGTTAGGAACCTCATCATTTAAATAAGCTGCACCACAGATTGGGAGAAAAGCATGAGCTGATTATAGAGACTCCTTATGAAAATGCTTCTGTATTTCAGGTGTGAGACAATGCTGTCTGAATTAGGGTGGTGTTAGTGCAAATAAAGAAAAGTACTGGTTCAAGCAATATTTAAGGACCAACTGCATGAGTGCCTATGAGAGCAGGGAAGGGAAGAATGAAGTACTGTCAAGGTCAACTTTCAGCTACCTCGTCATGTGTAATAGGGAGGACACCCTCACAGCAATAATGGAGAAGGAGGATACTGGGGTGGGACAGAAGAGAAGAGAAAGATCCTAAGTGTAATTTTGGACTTGAATCTGAAGTGATATAGAAAAGGCATATAGTGAAGTTAAGATAACAATTTGGAAGTTATCAGTATTTAGATGGTATTTGAAACCATAAGAGCAGATGCTAATATTTAGGAACAGTGGGTGGAATGAGAAAACAAAAGGGCCTAAGGCAGAGGCCTAGAAAACTACAATATAGAAGCTGTGGTGGTTAATTTTATGTGTCAACATAAAATTATGTTGAGTGGCCATAGGATGCCCAGATATCTGGCTAATCACTATTTCTGTGTGTCTGTGTCTACGTCTGTGAGGGTGTTTCTGGAAGAGATAAGCATATGGTCCTCCCTTATTTGGGTGGGCATTGTCCAATCTGTTGAGGGCATGAGGATAACAAAAAGGTGGGGGAAGATTGATTCACTCTGCCTGACTGTTTTAGCTGGAACATCCATCTTCTCCTGTCCTGATCTCCAGACTGGCCTTTAGACTTGGACAGGCCTCTACACCATTGATTTTCTCTCAGGCCTTCAAGTGCAGCACTAGTTTTCATGGGTCTCCAGCT
The DNA here is from genome assembly GCF_004126475.2 of Phyllostomus discolor. Classification (NCBI taxonomy): domain Eukaryota; kingdom Metazoa; phylum Chordata; class Mammalia; order Chiroptera; family Phyllostomidae; genus Phyllostomus; species Phyllostomus discolor. The sequence continues at coordinate 186,434,301 of NC_040903.2, read as the reverse complement.
TGCAAACAGCAGATTGTGGAACTGCTCAGCCTCCATAATTGTGTGAGCCAATACCTTATAATAAATCTCTTTCTTCCTATCTATGATCATTTTCAATATCTATCTATCTATCTATCTATCTATCCTACCTACCGACCTATCTCTCTCTCTCTCTTGCTTGCTCCCTTCCTCTCCTATAGGCTCTGTTTCTCTGCACAACCTTGACTAATACTCAAAGATATTTTAAAGAGAAAGGTGCGTTCAGGTTTACCACATGCTGCAATCTCCTCCCAATACCTCATACACGCCCTTCCCTGGTCTTACAAATGAAGTAGAAGTAAGAGAGGTGTAAACAACTTGAAAAGGAGTAAAACCTGCTTCTTGGCTTGACTCCTTTTTGACCCGTTCTTATAATAACAGAGACAGAAAACATGAGATTTCTCCATCTAGGCTCCAAAAGCCCTATTCCTGGGATATAAAGCAGCAGTGCCTCTTATGGCAAAAAGCAAAGGAAACAATGCAAATGTCCATTGGCAGGAGAATAAACAAAGTGGTATTTTATGCAGAATACTATACAGCAGTGAAAACAAAGGAGCTATAGCTACATACATTCATCAACATTACAGAATCTCACAACGCTCAGTTAAAAAAAAGCAAATTAAAGAAAATACGTAGAGCATGTTCCATTTATATAAAGTTCCAGACAAGTAAAACTAAACAGAGAATATATAGATATGATCAAACTGTAAAGAAACTTGAGGAAATGATAATCACCATATTTAGGGTGAGTGAATCTCTAATGTGCAGTGGGAAGAGGAGTGAATACAGGGAGCTTCAACAGCACTGGCTATGCTCCATTCCTTAAATCAATAACTGGAATTGTTATGCTCCATCTCTTAAATCAATAACTGGAATTCAAAATACAGGACTTGAAGGAGTGAGGAGGGAGAAGCAACGAGAATGGAAATGATTCAGCAATTGTTTTATTATTATTCTCCATACAATACATATAGTATATATGTTCTCTATGTATGAAATATTTCATTAATAAAAAAAGGAGTGCACAGAACACAGTCATGAAACTGCAGCTGCAATCCAGTCAATAATCTGCATGGACACATGGCCTTAGTTTCAGCGAATACTACTATTTATAGCTACTCCAATCCTGTTAGCAAACCTAAGTGTTGATCAGAGGTTTAAAAGGTGACCTACCAAAGCAGCAAAATAAAGTGGCAGATAAAAATCACTTAAGTGGTCAATGAGACCCCATCCAAAACCCTGATAATCTGGAATTTTCCCCCATGACAATACTGAAAATTTCTATTTCTTTACCAGAATGAAACATACTGAGCTCTATGTGACTAATATTACAGTAACAGCCTACATGAAGAAACCAAACTCACTTCCTCTCCCTGTTTAGTGGTAGTTAGTCAAGCACTGTCCAAAGTTTGCAAAAGGGAAACTCTCCCCATGAGTGTGGTTTTCTGCTGATGGCAAATTCTCTAAACTAAATATAAACAATCTCAGTCTTCTACCTTGTATCACTTCTCATCTTTCCCTGTACCACATAAATATATAAAGACATCATAGTTAGAAGGGGCAAAGATTTTGGAAACAGATGCATCTGAGTTTGAATCCCTCCTTGGACAATTATTAACATTATGATTTGGAAAGTGCTTTTATTTTTTTTTAAGCCTCAAGTTTCTTTATCTGTAAAAGTGAGACAATACCTCACAGTAGTTTTTAGAAGATTAAACAAGAAAAATATGTAAATTGTCTGGCAGAGTATAGTGTCCCTGTCCACCCTTCATACTCTCTTCGACACTATTAATACAAAGTAAGCTGTCACAATGAATAGGCCTTTCATAGCCCAAATTTCCAAAGCATTTTACCTTCTGCTAATCAGTATGTACCTCATCTTTCCCAACTCTGTGACCTTCCTATCTATTCCCATATCTATTCCAACAAAAATAATGTTGCCCTCACTTCTACCTTTCAATGTACACCAAATATGGAGATGCAAGTGGAGGTTATATATTTTTTTAATTAGGCAAAATAAAAGAAGTAGACCTGCTTATTAATCTATTATCACAAGGTAACAGAGCAAACCAAGGACACGAACACCTACTTATTAAAAAACAAAAAGCAAAATTTATATACATGTATACATATATAATACATTATACACACATTAACATATATACAGATCTATATTTCACAAATACTATGCATGCACTAGTAAATTTTATTTCAAATGTTAAAATGCTACATTATTTCCACTCTCACTGAATTTCTTTTCTCTTATTCCTCATATCCAGGATTTTGACTCCACCACCATTAAATGGCCATTTCTCTGTCCTCATCCTCCTTCACCTCTCAAAATCTGGAGACAGCCTCTGGTTGTGAAATGTTCTTAGCCTCTGACTTCCATAATAATGCCTATAATTTAGGCGACAAGTCTACTCTCTGATAAAGATTCCCTAAACTTCTCTTTTTCCACCTACTTCCTAATTACTAGTTTTCTTCTTGGCTTACCTACTCTCCTATTCTGGACTCTATCTCTGAAATGTGCAGCTTCATTTATCACCTCTGATCTACTAGACCATAACACTCCATCGTTTGCCCTTCTGCCCATTTTAGTTATAGCTGAGCATTTTTATCTGCTTGGATGTCCCACTGGGCACTGCAAATTTAATATTTTCATAACTGAGCTCATCTTCCTTTATAAACCTACCCCTATCTCTGTGCCTCTTAATTTCTCTTCATAGTTTCAACATGCCCCGTTGTCATCGTGGGATCCTCTTTCTCCTGAATGCCAATGGGAAACCTACATCACACTATCTCTACAAACATCTAATTTACCTCTCATGTCATCATCCTTGCCACTATTGCTGCCTATTTCAGCTCTTTATTACCTCTTTTGTGGACTATCGTTAACTATCTCTTAACTGATCTCCCTATGTACAGTATGTTTTCTCTATTTCTAACCTATTCATAGCTACTATATTAATCTTCTTAAGACAAAGCTCTACATACAAAGACATCCATTGGCTCCCTGCTGTATGTAGAATAAAGTCCAAACTGCTTAGCCGACTATTCAAGGCCTACTCTTACAAACATATTTCCCAGTAGTTGTCTCTGTATACATAAACTTAAACCAAAGTCAGCCATAAGGTTTTCAGTTACTCCCTATGAAAGCCTGATAACTACTCATTCCACATCTTCACTCACAGTGTTTCATTATCTCGGAATGCCTTCACCATTGCCTGTCTTCGTAAGCCTAGGTTCAACTATCAACCCCTCAATTCTGAAAAGAGACATAAGAAGTTTCCCTATATAACACAAAATGTTATATATTACAACAAACAATAATAATAAAATAATTAAGCTTAAAAGCAAGAAAACTTCAGGTACCAGAAATTATATAGCACTCATAATCAGTGCATGAGCAGGGGCTAAAGTTCAGAAAGGTCCTGGGTACCAGCGACTCACCAACCACATAAGCGCAAGGGACATGGGTCTCAGTCCTGTTGGAGGCAGGGACTGGGTTTGGCTTCCTGCATATTAACCCATATCTACAGAATGTTGTCCCACGTGTGAAACAACCTGTAGGAAAATTTTGCTCACTGGCCTAGGGACAGTCACAAGAAAGTCAAGGGGCATGAGTAGGAAAGAAATTATACATAATATATCATAATACCTAAGCCCGTCCCCCCTCTCACAAATGAAGAATTAACAATGGGTCCAGCCTGTTGGTGAGCCAACAGAAGTTTGGCAGATGCAAATGTGAGTTCCTGTATCAACATGCCTTCATAACCCAAGGCTCATGGGAAAACAACTCCCACCAAAAAGGGGTTCATAGATTTTTAAAAGATGAAATTGAGCCTCACTTATAAAAAACTCAGAAGACACAACCAATGGCAAGATAACACACTCAGACCCATAGATAAGAAAATCTGAAAAGAAACATTAAAAGAAGTATTCAATTGATCCTTCAACAATATGGACTTGAACCACACAGTTCCACTTATACAGGGTTTTCCATACATACATTGTTGGCCCTCCTATCCCTGGACTTGGCATCCATGGATGGAAACAACTGATGATGGGAATCCCTGGACACAAATGGCCGACTATCTATGTTGTTCCACACCACCTTATATAAGGACTTGAGTGTCCACAAATTTGGGTTTCTGCAGGGGGAATCATAGACCCATTCCTTGCAAATACTGAAGGACTATAGTTAAGTTTGGGGGGAGTCGAAAGTTATGTAGAAAGAAATCAATGCCATAAGATAAGAAAAAGACAATATGAAAAAGACAGGCATTTTCTTTTTAAACTAAATCAACAGAGATTCTGGGTATAAAAATCTCAATTAACAGGTTAAGCAGTTGAAATTAGTGAATTAGACTATGGCCATACCATCCTGAAAGTGCCCAATCTTGTCTGAAATTAGTGAATTAGAAGATACACTAGGTCTGTCCAGAAGGTATCCAGCCATGTAATATGAAAAATAGAGACATTTATTGAAGAAGATACAAGAAACACTGTACATAGGACAATGGACCCTCGGTCCCCTTCAAAGTAGGCACCTTCGGACTTCACACAGTTCTCTCAATTGCCATCAGCTGCCCCATCATATTTTCCTGAATCTCAGCGATGGTCTCAAATCCCTTCCCTTTCAAAGTGATTTTAGTTTTGGGAAAAGCCAGAAGTCATAGGGCACAATATCTGGGCTGTAGGGGTGCTGAGTCACCTGGGTAATTTGATACTTCGCCAAAAAACTGCATGGGACATGATGCATGAGCAGGTGTGTTGTTGCGATGAAGCAACCAATCACCAGTTACCCATAGCTGCAGCCTTCTGAATCATCTGAATAGTTTCCATAGAGGAAGTTTAACACAAAATTTGATTAGATTTGTTGCTCTACTCACTCAGTCATTTTGAATGCCTCGACCACAGAGTACACTGCTCACTCAAAGTGTCTACCACCCTCACTGACTGGTACAGTGAAGTTGCCATTGTTCATGCATGTGCATTTCAGTCCACTCTCCTTGGCTGCCAGGCTACATCAATGCTGTGCAAACTATTCTCATTATATTGACAATGGCTGGATTCTTTCTGGACAGATCTCGTATGTAAAGAAAAACACAAAGAATTTAGCAGCACTAGAACACAGAAAATGAGAAAGACTCGCTAAAGAAGATATTTCAGCAACAAGGAAATAAAATCCCAATAGGAGAATAGGATACATGAAGCAAAGATGAGCCAAAAACACTCTCACCACCACTACCACCATACACTGGTAACAAAGACAGCAAGAAAAATAGGAGGGAGTGGTCTAACATTAAGCATTCTATAGCCTTTGTTTTGCTTGGAAGGAAGAGATATCTTACCTTTAGACTTTTGAAAATAACATTTATTAATTCTGAGTGGCAGAATTTTAATAGTTCTTTTTTATATTACTCTTTGTATTTATCTATGTTAAAATATTTAACAGTATTTTAGATGCTACCTCCTGTGGACTGCCCAGGTAGAATTCTTTCTTTCTTCTTCTGAATTTGCATAGTACTTTATCCCTACTTCTCTTATAAATACCATGGCTATTTATAAACATTATCCACTCCCTGTCACATAAGTTTCTCTTTTTTTTTAAGATTTTATTTATTTCTTTTTAGAGAGGGAAGGGAAGGAGAAAGAGAGAGAGAGAGAGAAACATCAATGTGCGGCTGCTGGGGGTCATGGCCTGCAACCCAGGCATGTGCTCTGACTGGGAATCGAACCTTCAACACTTTGGTTCACAGCCCGAGCCCAATCCACTGAGCTACACCAGCCAGGGCATAAGTTTCTTGATAGCAAGATAAATACTGACTCACTAAAGAGCCATCACTTTTTTAAAAAATAAATCACCCTAACTTATATGCAGAGAGTACAGAATTTTAAAAGTAAATCAAGATTCTAGGTAGTTAAGATAGAGATCTAAAGAATGGCCATGATAAAGATGGCACAGAGGATATGAAGAATTATCACCACAAAATACAAAGCTGTGAAGGAAGGTGGCAGAGGATTCTGTGGAACACAACTTGTACATCAGTCACTGAGGACAGGAAAGTTTCTTGCAAATTAGAAGATGCCTATAAAAATGACAGAGAGATGGGGTATAATGTAGAGTGTAAAATAACTTAATTTAAATTCTAAATATTGGCATTTTCCTTAATAGATATATTTAGAAATTCTTTGATATTTTACTATCCTGTCTCATATGCTGAACCCATTTTATACTCAAATATACACTCTATATTGGAAGACAGGTGTGAATGCAAAGAAAAACAAGAAATTCAAATAGAACTGAACACACCCAAAGCTACACATTTTGTAAGATGTTTATTTTTCCATTCAAAGCACCTTCTCAAAAGGTCTGTTTCACACACTGGAATCTGAATCATGTCAACAACTTATATAAATCTCTAAAGCAAACAATAACAAGCAAAGACAAAGCCAAGTGGATAAAATAACTGATGTTTTCTCTTAATTATGGAAAATTCTATTTTTCCAGCAAGTGGAAACAAGTTCATAAAATATCTACTAAAGGGAATGTGTAACTATAAGCAATATAATCTGGAAAAGCTCCAAGAGTTCTGGTTTAATGCATAACAATTTCAAGTTTTTAAGAAGCATTTTTAATACTTAAGCCACAGAAAACTTGCACTCTCTTCCAAAAGCAAAACCACAGCATCACTTTAGGGAGAAAAAAAAATCTATGCCCATTATTGTAAGTAACGTGCTAATGCAATCAATTTTATCAAAAATGAAGCTTTTCTGGGAGAGAATGCTTTAACAGACAAGTCAGTTAGTTGGTTACATACCACTTGAACCAAAAACTTCATGTGTAAAAAAATATTTTCCTCTTATTTAAAAGATTATAGCATTATTTTCAGTATTCTGGTTTGCTTCCAGACTACAGTTTTTTGGCAATGCATTATGACTCTGAATATGCTAGAATAATACTTTAATTGAAAACACATTCTAATCATTTACATATGACTTTTTGAAAGTCATTACATTTTAAAAATTTAATTTTTAAAAAAGTTTACTTTAAACCTAAATTTCTTATTTTATTACTTTAAAAGGATAAAGTGAAGGTGGGGAACACCTTACTGTTTTCTTGAATTTTACCTTTTAGGAGCAAAATTATTTCCACCTGTCATACCAAGTTCATAAAATAAGCCACACAGTTTCCGCATTTCAAAATCATGGTTTGGAGTGAATCTGCCCTTATAAGTCAACAAAAGTAAAAATAAAAAACAAAATCCAAACTAAGATTATTCTGATAAATTTTGTTCCTAATAGGCCTCCATTTGTGACAATTACTTTAAGAAACTAAAGATAGCATTCTTTTTGAAATGACAGCACATATATACTGAAGAAATAAATCCCATCCTTGAAAGGAACACCTTCGATTAATCATACATGTGGTTACTAAAAATAAAATTTAAATGTAAAATAAATGAAAAGACTAGTAGGTAAAGGCAGTCAGTATATACAGTATAATAAGGGAAGTAACTTAAAATCCTAAATTGAAAGGAACATTATAATGAAATCTTATCCCAGGACCTCACCAAGACACATCATAATTAAAATGGCAAAGATTAGAACAATTATATGCCAACAAATTAGGCAATCTGGATTAAAGGGATCTCTAGAAACATACTATCTTCCAAAACTGAATCAGGAAGAGTCAGAGAATCTGAATAGACCATAACTAAGTGGTCTAACTGAATAGACTATAACTAAGAAGTGAAGCAATGACCACAAAACTCCCAACAAACAAAAGCCCTGGGCTGGATGGCTTGACAGGTGAACTTTCCAAACATTCAAAAAAGAATTAACACCTAATTTTCTCAAACTATGCCAAAAAATGCAAGAGGAGGGAACACTCTCAGCTCATTTTATGAGGCCAGCATCATCCTAATTCCAAAACTAAATAAAAACACTACAAAGAAAGAAAATTATAGGCCAATATCCCTGATGAATATATTAATAGATGCTAAAATCCTCAACAAAATATTAGCAAACTGGATCCAGCAGTACAATGAAGAGATGATACACCATGATCAAGTGTGATTTATTCCAGGGATGGAAGGTTGGTACAATATTTGCAAATCAATAAACATGATATACCAAATAAACAAAATGAAGGATAAAAACCACATGATCATATCAATAGATACAGAAAAAGCATTTGATAAAATCAAGCACCCATTTATGATAAAAAAAAAACGCTCAGCAAAGTGGTACTAGAGAGAGCACACCTCAATATAATAAAGGCCATATATAACAAACCCACTTCCAACATCATAATCAATGGGCAAAAAACACAAGACTTTTCCTGAAGATGGGAAACAAGACAGGGATGTCCACTTTCACAACTCTTATTCACCATAGTACTGGAAGTCCTAGCCATAGCTATGAGACAAGAAATAAAAGGCATCCAAAGTAAAACCGTCATTATTTGAAGATGACATAATACTATGTGTAAAGAATCCCAAAAGTTCCACCAAAAAGAAACCATTAGAACTGATAAATGAATTCAAGAAAGTAGGAAACAAAATAAATATCCAGAAATCAGTAGCATTTTTATACACCAATAATAAGCTATCAGAAAGAAAAACTAAGAAAACAATCCCAGTTATAATTGGATCAGAAAAATAATAAAATATCTAGACATAAATTTAACCAAGTATGTAAAAGACCTATACTCAGAAAACGGTAAGACCCTGAAGAAAGAAATTGAAGATGATATAAACAGTGGAAACATACACCATGTTCATGGATAGGAGGAATTAACATCATTAAAATGTCCATACTACCCAAATCAATCTATAGATTCAATGCAATTCCTATTAAGATACCAATAGCATATTTCACAGAACTAGAACAAATATTCCAAAAATGTATATGGAACCGCAAAAGACCCCCAACAGTCACTGCAATCTTGAGAAAAAGAACATAATTGGAAAAATCATGCTAACTGATATCAAACTATACTATAAGGCCATAGTAATTAAAACAGCATGGTACTACTCTAAGTGAGTGGCATCATCCTGTACATCAAAAGGTTGTGGGCTCACCCTCAGTCAGAGCACATACCTAGGGTGTAGGTTAGATCCCCAGTCAGGGCGCATACGGAAGGCAACCAATTGATGTTTCTCTCTCACATCAATGTCTGTCTCTGTCTGTCTGCCTATCTGTCTCTTTCTCTCCTCCATCCTGTCCTCTCTCTCTAAATCAGTAAACATATCCTCAGGTGCGGATTTAAGAAAAATATCATGGCTCTGGCATAAAAACAGAAATATAGAGAAATGGACTAGAACAGATAGCCCAGAAAAAAACCCATGCCTTATGGTCAACTACTATTTGACAAAGGAGGCAAAAGCATACTATGTGATAAAGACAGTCTATTCAATAAATAGTACTGAGAAAACTGGACAGATACATGAATGAATGAATAGAAAACTAGACCACCTTCTCACACCATACACAAGAATAAACTCAAAATGGATTAAAGGCTTAAATATAAGACTAAAACCCATAAAATTTCTAGAAGAAAACAGAGGCAGTAAAATCTCAGACATCTCTCATAGCAATATTTTTTCTGCTATATCTCCTCAGGCAAGGGAAACAAGGGAAAAAATAACAAATCGGACTACATCAAACAAAAAAGGTTTTGTATAGCCAAGGAAACCATCAACAAAATGAAGGCAACCACTGAATGAGGAGAACATACTTGCCAATGATATATCAATAAGGAGTTAATATCCAAAATTTATGAAGAACTTATTCAACTCAATACCAAAAAAACAACCAACCTCATTTTAAAAAATGAACAAAGGACCTGAATAGACACTTCTCCAAAGAGGACATACAGATGGCCATTAGACATATGGAAAGATACTCAATGGCACTAATCATCAGAGAAATTCAAAATAAAAACTCAATGAGATATCACCTCATACCTGTAAGAATGACTATCAACAATAAAACAACAAACAACAAGTGCTGTGAGGATGTGGAGAAAAGGGAACCCAGGTACACTGTTGGTGGGAATGGGATTGGTACAGCCACCGTGCAAAAACAGTATGGAGGTTCCATAAAATATTAAAAATGGAACTGCCTAATAACCAACCCAGAGATTCCATTTCTTGGAAAACACTAATTCAAAAGAATATATGCACCCCATGCTCAATGCAGCATTATTTACAGTAGCCCAGAAATGGAAGCAACCCAAGTGTCCATCAGTAAATGAGTCGATTAAAAAAGCTATGGTCCATTTACACAATGGAATATACTACTCTGTCATAAAGAAGGAAATCTTACCCTTTGTGACATCATGGATGGACTTAAAGAGCATATGCTAAGTGAAATAAGCCAGTCAGAGAAAAACAAGTACCATATGATCTCACTCATATGTAAAATCTAATGAACAAAATAAACAGACAAAACAGAAACAGACTCATAGATACAGAACAGACTAACAGCTGTCAGAGGAGTGGGGTGTTGCAGGGCTATGTGAAAAAGGTAAAGGGATTAAGCAAAAAACAAAAACATACTATAGACACCGTCAACAGTATGGTGATTACTAGAGGAAATGGGGACTGTGCGGTAGTAGAAGAGAATGTAAGGGGGATAAATGGTGATGGAAGGAGACTTGACTTGGAGTGGTGAACATAATACAATATACAGATGATATAGGTTTAAAATTTTTTATCTTCTTGGGGAGAATATATTCATTCAATGAACATATATTAAACACTTACTAATGAAACAGTATTGTGTGAGGTACTAAATGAGAAGATGGTCCCTATTCCCAAGGAACTCAAAGTCTAGTGTAAAGAAAGATACGAAGATAAACAATTTTAAAACAGGAGAAATGGCCACCTGGAGAAGTCATGAGAGTGTCTTCTCATGCAGAAAATATAGTGTATAAGTTGATATATGAAGGGAGAATAATAATTTGGCAGGTAAAAAGGCAAGAAGGGTATTCTAGAAAGGGAAAAAATATACAAAATGTCTAGAGGCCTGAGTGTCAAATTTGAAGGGCCCTGTGTGCCTTAAATATTTTTTAACAGATAATGGGAACTCATTAAAAATGTTAGTGGGTAAATGATGCAATCTGACCTAAATTTTAGAAATCTTTGTATGAAAGAGAGATTAGAGAAAGAGAGGGTATAAAAGGAGGCAAATAAAATGATTATGAGCACCTCTAGGGATCATGACCCTAAGGAGCTCAATTATCTAATTATAAGAGATATAGCAGCAAGGAAAAAATTCTTTAACAACCCCCAAGTCTCAGGCACAGAAGACTGGCTGGGCTAGAAAGTTTCATCACAACAGAATATACATAGTTATAATAGTTTTCACAAAGAAGATAGGTCCATTTTGAACATAACATACTGTCAGGCACATAGGAAGAAAATAGAAATTCCCAGGATCCAGCTGGAAATCTGGGTTTAAAACAAACAGGCTTGGGATTTAATAAAAATCACTTTACCTTCTAAACTGCTTTTGCAGAGCCCTTGGGTTCTAAGTAAATGCCTGTAGGGCAGAATGCAGAGTAGGGCCAGGCTGGATATGTCACCCCCTTCTGTAACGAGTACTTATGCTTTCATCTTTTGGGGTTCCAGTAAGATTAAAAAAAACTATTCTGTCTCTTTTAAAAGCCTGAAAACTATTAAAACATAATATAGGATCAAACAGATAGGGTTTTAATCCTGACCACTCCCTTAGTAATGAACTCAAAACAAGTCACATGACTGCTCAGGTTGTTATAAATTGTCAGGCACCATGTATGAGAAGTGCCTAGGACACATGAGCCTAGCTCACAGTAAGTACTCAATAATAAGCGGAACCCGAAGATCAAAGAGCCACATGCATGATAACAACTTCAGCAGAGGGAGTTTAAAGAAGATACAGAAGCAGAGATCAGAGAGAATGAAAGACAACTGTCACAAAGCAAAGGAAAGACATAGCTTGAGGAAAAGAAAGTGGTCACCAGAGATAAAATAAGACAAGGGCTACAAGATAACCCACCAAATTTTTTAACTAGAAATTCAATGATGAATTAGCAAAGTCAGATTCTAAGTAAAAGACAAAACAAACTAGGTCTGGAATAAATCTGGAAATAAGTCAGTGGAGATAGCAGGCATAAAACTTCTTTCGAAAGTTTGATGAATATGGGAGAAAGACAGTATTTCGAGGGAAGATTAAGGATTGATGAAAGAAGTTGTTTTCAAGATGGAAATTTGAGTATGTTCATGTGGTAAACTAAAGATCTAACAAGAGAAGTGAAGATCAGAAAAAGGGGCGGAGACCAATTTGATGGAGTAACACCCCTGAGTGGAAGGTCCAAGCAGACCACAGAACACAAATGGCATGGTTAGTTTCAGACACAGGATAGGCCCCTCTCTCTGCATCTAAGGATGGACAGAAGGTGTTAACAATGTGTGCGAACATAGACAAGTTTACAGTTGGGACTTCTATTTCCTCTGTGTAGTGGGTTATCTGCTGAGTCTGAAAGAAGGAAGGTGGGCCCTGGCTGGCGTAGCTCAGTAGATTGAGCGTGGGCTGCGAACTAAAGTGTCGCAGGTTCGATTCCCAGTCAGGGTACATGCCTGGGTTGCAAGCCATGACCCCCCAGCAACCACACATTGATATTTTCTCTCTCTCTTTCTCTCTCTCTCTCTATCTCCCTCCCTAAAAATAATAAATAAGATCTTTTAAAAAAAAAAGAAAGAAAGAAAGAAGAAGGAAGGTGGGAGTGAGAGATTTGGGAGAGGGGTGATCTGGGAAAGTCATTGTGGGAAAAAAGAGAAACCAACCATGGTTTTGTGCAAAATGATTGCTGAGTGGCACCAAATCTACAATTGCATGATTTTCTCCAGCTGTACTCAGTAGAACCATATAATAATTCATATATGTAACAAATATTTCCAATTACTCTTTGTATGTAAATGTCATATACTAACACAATATGATTAAACACTAAAATTACTCATGTAATTTTGATCCATAAAAATAAATTATGTGACTATAAAGGAATTTTAGAAAGTACCCCAATAGCTGATACCCTTCTTGTCTTGTGGTTACAGAGAAGAATGACCAAAGATGTATTCAGCCTCACTCAGGTCTGGGTGTATATTGTAAAGTGTTTCTTATAAGAAATCTATTTTGAATTCAAATTTATTCCAATAAAAACAAAGAATACACATAACATCAATTCCTTCACACAGGATTCCTCTCTCTTTTTTCCTGGCAAAGAGTTCGGATAGAGGCCAAAGTACTGACTCCTTTCTTAAATAAGGGTTTTCTTTCATAACATATTATAGACTCAGAGATAAACTTTTGGTTTTGGGGTTTTTTTTAAAGAAAATGCTACTGTGTCTCAAGAAATCCTTCTGAACACAGTAGGCAGCTATAGACTTTGAAAACTCCTTACTCCTAAAGAAGTTCACCTTGAACAAGAAAGCACACTGCTGAGACTTGATAAGTGTAAGCACTTGGAGCCGACATGATGATAGTAAGTGGTACTTAGTAGCTTTGCAATTCTGATCAATGTCTTCACATAGCTGCTTAATTGCACCGACTGAATTTTTCTCTTAGCTGACCAAATACTTACTTTATTGACTTTGGGAAACTGTTATAATCATATTTACAGTAAGAATTTTCTAAACATTTATTTCCTCACAGTGAACAAAGACTAACACTCTTTAATAGCTATGTTTGCATGAAACTTCCTGGGTTCTCAATATTATTTTTCTATGAATAGTAAAATAATAAAAAAGTTCTCAGTACTAGCCAGAAAACCAGAGATAATTTCTCCATAGAAAATTATCTAGCCTCTAGAAACCAAAATTGAAGTGCCTGACTTACCAGAACTTGGACAATTTGTAGTTTTGTAATTCTTAAGGAATTTTGTAATTTTTAAGGCATTAAGAGGAAATCAGCTTTTAAGCTGGTATAAACCAATATATCCTGTGAACTTAAAAAATGGTCACACATTGGCTATTTGGGGCAAATGTTTTAAATACTACCTAAACAAGAAAGTAAAGATTTCACATTTACTGTTTTAAAAATAGCAAGGCATAAAGAAAACAGATGATTAAGAATGATCTCTAAAATGCAGAACACTGAGTACAGCTATTTAATCAATTTGTGCTTTAATATTCTAGGTAATTGGCAATCTTTAAATTCAGATTTGATTACAAAAGACTGAAAGAAGTTTGATAATGTATTTCTCCCTAGTTTGCTTCCTTTTCTTTCTTTGCTCAAGAGCAAGTATTTAGTCTGCAGTGATGCAAAAAAAGTACATGTTCTCCAGTAACCATAATTTGCTGACAAAATATGTAGAACAGAGAATAGACTCAGAGCTCCCAGTTTAACTTATCTCTACTTAATGGTTTTCAATGACTCATATTTCTTTCTTTCTTTTTCAGAGAAAAGGGGAAGGGAGGGAGAAAGAGAGGAAGAGAAACACCAATGTGTGGTTGCCTCTCATGCGCCTCCCACTGGGGAGTGGGCTACAACCCAGGCATGTGCCCTGACTGGAATTGAACCAGCAACTCTTTGTTTCACAGGCCAGCACTCAGTCCACTAAGCCACACCAACCAGGGCTAACTTTTTTTAAATGCACACTGATATGACAGCTGTCATAATACAATCTAACAAAATTGTTCAAAGGAAATGAAAGACCACCAGGCACCACTAGAGCCATCTCACAGAAAAAAAAAAAAAATTTTTTGGTCAACACAATACAGTTGAGACTTATAGTAGACTGCCTAAAGCCTGGGAGTAAGTGCTAGGGAGAGAATACGCAATTTTTTTTAATGCATGTGGAACCCTTTCTAGGACAGAGCATATGTTAGGACACAAAACAAGACTTAAGACTGAAATCATACAAAACATATTCTCTGATCACAATGAAACAAAGCTAGAAATCAATAAAAGTTGGAAAGTAGAAATTTTAAGGAAAGTGGAAAAGAAGGTAAGTAGAAATCAAACAACCTACACCTGAACAAGCAATGGATTAAAAAAGATACCAAAAGGAAAATTAGAAAATACTTAGTGATGAATGCAAATGAAAATACAACATATAAAACTTGGGATACAGAGAAGGCTGAAGTTGGAGGGAAATTTATAGCACTTAATGCTTACATTAAAAAAGAAGAAAGACCGCAAATCAATAAGCTAATGTTATACCTTAAGAACTTAGAAAAAGAAGAGCAAACTAAACCGAAAGGTAGCAAAAAGAACCATCAGTAATGATTAGAGTGAACATAAATTAAATAGAGAACAAAGAAGAATAAAAGAAATCAATGAGAACAAAAGTCAGGAGAAAAAAGTTGGTGGTTTGAAAACATGAGCAAAACTGACTAATCTTTAGCAGACTGACAGAAAAAAAAAAAAAAAGAAGAAGAAGACAAAGCCCTGACTGGTGTGGCTCAGTGGTTTGGGCACTGCCTTACAAACCAAAGGTCACAGGTTCTGGTCAGAGCACATGCCTGAGTTGTGGGCCAGGTCCCCTCATAGAGGGTGTGTGAGAGGGAGCCAATCAATATTCTCTCGCACATCCATGTTTTCTCTCCATCTCTCTCCCTCCCTTACCTTCTCTCTAAAAATAAATAAAATCTTTTTTAAAAGACAATAACTAAAAACTATGAACAAACTCTATACAACAAATTAGACACCTAGATGACATGGACAATTCTAGAAAGACACACTTCATCTAAATTCATTCAAGAAGAAAAGAAAATCTTACCAGACCTATAACAAGTAAGAAATTGCACAATAATCAAAACCTCTCAGAAAATAAAAATCCAGAACCAAGTTGCTTCATTGGGCTAAGTCCACCAGACATTTATAGAAGACGTACACCAATCCTTTTCAAACTTCAAAAATTAGAAGGGGGATGGTGGGAGGGGAGAGATTGAGATCACTGTCTAAACTCATTCTATAAGGCCAGAATTACCAATATCAAAGCCAAATAAAGACTCACACACACACACACAAAAAGTACATACCATATTCCTTATCATTCCTTATCCATTTCCTTATCAAAAATTACAGACCAATATTCCTTATCATTAAAGGTATAAAAACCCTCAACAAAATACAAGCAACCAAATTCAACAATATATTAAAAGGATTATATACTATGACCAAGTGGAATTTATCCCAGGAACACAAGGATGGTTCAACATCAAAAATTTATCAATGTATATAATATATTAACAGAATAAAGAGGTAAAAACACATGATCAGCTCAATTGATACAGAGAAAGCACATGGAAAATCCAACACCTTTTCATATTAAAAACACTCAGAGAACTAGAAATAGAATAGGAACTTCCTCACTATGATTAAGGGCGTTTGCCAAAAATCCACAGCTAATGCCACACTCAATGGTAAAAGACTAAAAGGCTTTCCCCTAAGATCAAGAACAAGACAAGGATACTGTTCAACACTGTACTAGAAGTTCTAAAAAGAGTAATCAGGCAAGAAAAGGAATTAAAGGCGTCCAAATTCGAAGGAAGGAGGAAAACTATCTTTATCACAAATCACATGATCCTATATATGAAAATTCCAAAGGAATTCACAAAAAGGTCACTAGTGTAACAAATTTTAAAAAGCTGCAGGGTACAAGATTAACACACAAAAACCACCTGTATTCCTATATACTAGCAACAATAATAAAAAAAATTTGAGAAAACAATTCCATTTATATTAGCATCAAAAAGAATAAAATACCTGGGAACAAATTTGACCAAGGGGGTGAAAGATTTGCACACTGAAAACTATAAAATACTGCCAAGAGAAATTAAAGACCTAAAATAAAAACCAACTAAATAAATAAATAAATATTCCACGTTCATGGATTTAGAAGACTTGATGTTAAGATGTCAGTACTCAAAGACAACAACAGATTCGATGCAATCTGAATCAAAATTATACCAGCAATTTTCACAGGAATGGAAAAGTTAATCCTCAAATTCATAGAAAATTGCAAGAGGCCCAGTTATTCACAACAACCTTGAAAACAAAGTTGGAAGCTCACACTTCACAATTTCAAAACTTATTATAAAGCCACAGTAATTAAAATACCATGGTATTAGCATAAGGATAGAGATGTAGCCCAATGTGAAGAATTGAGAGCCCAGAAATAAACCCATACATCTATGGCCAACTGATTTACAACAAGGGCATCAACATCACTCAGCAGGAAAAAACTAGTTTCTACAACAAAGTTGCTGAGACAACTGGATATCCACATAGAAAGAATGAGTCTGGATATCTACCTTATACCATGTATAAAAATTAACTCAAAATTGGTCAACAACCTAATATATATATAATAAAACCAATCAACTTTTACAAGAAAAGATGAGGTTAAATCTTCATGACCTTGGATTTGGCAATAAGAGTCTTATAAATGACATTAAACCCAGTAATTAACATAAAGAAATAAATAAATCATTTTGTGTATGAAGGACAATTATCAAAAAGTAGAAAAACAACCTAGAAATGAGAGCAAAATTTCCTTATCACATATCTGATAAGGTTCTGGTATTCAGAATATATAAGGAACTCTTACAACTTAGTAACAAAAAGACAAACAACCTAAATAAAAAACAGGCAAAGAATTTGAATCGACATTCTCCAAAACAGACATATAAATGGCCAGCCAACGTGTAAGATCCTCAATATAATTTAGTCACTAGGAAAATGCAAATCCAAAACTAAAATGAGATTCTATTGCGCATACTCACTAGACTAATTACAGTAAATTTTAAAAAGAAAAACAAGTGTTGGCAATTATGTGGAGAGATTAGAATCCTTGTACATTGCTGATGGGAATGAAAATTGTTTACCTGCTACAGAAAAACAGTTTGGTAGTTCCTCAAAAAATTCAATAGACCACATGACCCTGAAATTCCCTCCTCAGTATAGACTCCAAAGAACTAAAAAATATTGAAATAAATATATGAACAGGCAGATTTATAGCAGCACTTCTCACAATAGCCAAAAGGCAGGAACAACCCAATGTCCATCAATAATAAATGTCTATACAAATTGCAGTCTATCTACACAATGCAATATTATTATCTACAGAAAGAATAAGGTACTCATACGATGTGGAATGAACATCAAAACATATGCTCTGGGTAAGAAGCGAGACACAAAAGGTCACAAATTGTTTTAAGAGAATAAAGCTAAAGAGACAGAAGGCAGATTGGTGGTTATTAAGGGCTGAGCATTGGAAAATGGAGAGAAACTCCTTAATAGTAAGAGGTTTTACTTTGGAATGATGGAAATGTGTGGAATGACACAGAAGCGGTGATTGTACAACATTCTGAATGTACTAAATGCCACTGAATTATTTACTTTAAAATAAAAAAATAAAATGGCTGATTTTGTTATATGAATTTCACCTCAATAAATTATTAGGAAAAGAAAAAATGAATGGCAGTCCATATTCAGCCCAAATACAGGATTCAGTATTTAAGACTAGAAATTATATATTTGTTTTAAAAAGTTATTACTATGGCCATGAAAAAAAGTCTTTAGGTAAAGCTTAAAAGAGCCACTATCTCAGGGAAAGGCACTAAACAGCAAGACCAAAAAAAAAAAGTTGGGGGGCAGCTAGGAAAAAAATCACTGCTATAATTAAGTCCCAGTGACAAGCATGAATGGGTTCAGAGAGCCCCATGGACCAAACAGGAAAGATCTGACTACACCGACTTGGGTTTTGGATTGTGGAACAGAATTCCAACTAAAAACAGATGACACACTCTACTTAGGATAACCTGAGGAGGGTTTATTTACAAAAGGACTATTTATAGAAGTGAAGATGTAGAGAAATAAGGGGATAGTTCAGTAACCCAGGGTAGTAGCAGAGACATTGCCATTCTAAGCAAGAGAAATAAGTGTAGTTCTAAATCCCCGAAAAAGAGTTTAGAAAAGGTTGTCATGAAAAAAACTGTGACTTTTTGTTCAAGGACAGAGCCAGAATATAGCAACCTGGTATGGAAATGAATACCTTTGTCTCACTCCCCTCCCTCTCTTTGATTTCCTACTGAGGCTACCCACTGCACACCCCAACTCCAACCTGAAACCCAAAGCCACAGGAGCCACTGACACAGTCCATACAAATCAGTATCCCAGGGTATAGAGCAGGGCAGAGAAGAGAGAAGAATGGATTCGAAGAAGCTAACAAAAGATAACCATCATGAAAAGTATTCCAAAATCATGATCTCCAATCAAGAATCCCAAGCTATTAACTCAGTTCCAGGACTAATAAGATAAGTAATTCTGCTTACCTTGGATAGTGAGTGAATATTAGTTTTAGGAAAAGTAAATTGAAACTACATTAGTGATACTTTTGTGTAAACCATAATTACATGGATATATACAAAGGTTCTGTAACTAATGAGATGTGTTGAATATACTGATTTTCTTTTTAAAATGTTTGAACCACTTAATTTGATTTACTTAATTTTTAAGTCAGATTTATTCCACTTACAAGAGCTTGAGTTCTTGGAAGATTCTGTTAGATCTGTAAATCTGTTTTATTAAGAGTTTGATATGTTTTAAAGAATCAGACTTTTAAATTTGTAACTAAGAGTTCAAATTAAATTTCTGAGTTAATTGAACATTAAGAAAAATGGTTATTTTATATAAGATTCATAAATAAAATCTGTAAAGATTAAACGCTTAAGAATAGTTCGATTTATATTTATAGTTGTAATTAAGTTAGTAATTTACATAAGTGATTGTGTAAATTCCTTCCAATACACAGCAAAGGAAATGCATATTCTATGTAAAAGTGATAAAATAAAGCCACACAAAAGACAGAAAAATATTTTCAAAAATACCACATACATGGCAAACATTAACAAGAAAGAAGACTAGTTTAACATATTGCTATAGTTTGATTATAAATTTAAAATGCAAGCTATTGTTCATAGGAATAGAGAAGAAATCTACACAATAGTAAAAGGAGTAATCCTTTAAGAGTGTTTAATAAATTTGTATGTAGCTAAAAAGTAATCCCAAAGTATACAAAGAAAAATAAGTATAGTATCTCTATATATTAGTTCTTTTATAGTGAGTCAGAACATTTGTTTTGGACAGTTACTTATAAAATATGACTTTTTAATTAAAATTCTAAAATAGTAATGTTTTAAATTTCTAAATTTACTACTGAAGTAGAAAGAGAGAATCTCTTCTTCTTATACCTCATGATATTACCTTCCAAATATGTTTAAAATTAAAATTACCAAAAATGTTCATGATCAAAAAACTAGCCCCTCTTGCCTTCAGCTTTGCTACCTATACCACCCTGGCCCCTGAAATCTACAAAATGCTACACTAGCTCTTTCTACAAGAGTATTTCATCAAGTCACTTATCTGCTTAACATTAGTCTCTTACCACCTACCTATACTGTAGCAAAATCCAAATTCTTCAGCAGGATTCAGAAGGCCCTTGATTTGAGTTGCCTATTTCTGCATTCTCTCCCAGTGTCTCTCCTCCCTAACCCTATGCCACCCGTATTTTCTCTCCTAGTATCAACAAACATAATCTTCTGCCCCTTTCAGCTTCTTACCCTTCACATACACTTTTTCTTTCTACTTAGAATGCCTTTCCCCTAATAGTCTGGGCAAATATCTTGTCCTCCTTTAGATCCTACTTAGGCACCACTTCCCACAAAAGTTTTCCCAGACAGGATTTCCACTTGTTCTCCAAAAAAACTTAATGGCTGCCTCTTCCATCCTGTTTCTGAATTTTATCCCACTTTTAACATATTCTATTTCTGTATTTTTCATATTTTAAAGGGCTTGCAAAGTAAGCTTTGGATCTGAAAACCCCTATATCAATTTATTTTTCTATTTCTATTCTAATAAAAAATGTTTAAGACTTGCTATAGCTGTGAAACAAACAAGACAAGAAAAAAGGAAAAGAAATAAAGAGGTCATGAAAATAGTTTTAAGACTGGATACAATGAAAACAATACTAATGCAGCATACTTATTAAACAGTGACAATATATTTTGATAGATATGAGAACTGAGGCTTTATATACTGAGTGACCAAAGAGTAAAAGTGCATACTTCTTTGACAAATGAGCTGATGATTTTTTAAATGACTAAATGTTTTCTCATACAGCTTACTTTTTATAGTTCTAAACATTTTAGAAATGAACATTTAAAACATACCCTTTCTGATAAACAGGACCCCTTTTCCCAATCAGGTTTCAAGTGGAGTCAAGCATAATTCGAAGATAACATAGATATTTTATTAAATTTATTACTTTTCTAAACAACTTATTTCTACAGTATGTTAACACTTAAATATAAAATATAATCTTTCTGTAATATGCAATAAGAAACTACCTTTTAATATTTTTAAATATCAGAAGCAAAAGGGGCTTTTCATGACCCACATGGCAATAGATTTCTCACATATAATTAGTAATGTAAAATTAACTCTTAAATTTTAGAAAACTCTTATTTGTAAGAATAATCTATGGCACAGTAAGTCCTCTTTTTATTTACAAATCACTTCCACATTACAGGACTGTACAAACTGAGAGTCTTTGATGAGCAAGCACACCTGGCGGACCATTCATCATTTCCTTCAGCCTAAGAGCCAGTTAACTACCTTCTCAACACTACAATACAAGAAACATTCTACCTCCTTCAATGGTTCATACTTCTGCTTCACCTATATTTCCAGGTCCAAATTGCTGTATGTGATAAATTACGAGCTAATCACAGCAGTAAGCACTTTAATAGCTTCAGGAAGAGCAAGAGCCCTGCAGTCCCAGCTAGAGAGCAGTAAGAGAGCATTCTACATGCTGAACCTGATGGGTAACACTTCCGAGTTCTGTGGTGCCCCAAATTCCTATCCCCAACTGAAATTCCTGTATAACTTCTAAGCTTACCTAAATCTGTCCCAAAGAGTAGAAAAAAACACACTTTGAAGTCAGACAGTTCTAGGTTTAAATCTTGTTTCCAAAACTCTATGACTTTGGAAAGTTATTTAGTGTCTTTTAAAGCCCAGTCTCCTTATCTATAAAATGGTGACAACCAATCATAGAGTTGTACAATGAATTAATATTAGATAAATGCTCAATACAGTGTCTGGCAAAGAGTGGGTATGTTAAGCATTGCATGTCAGGAGCTAGGACTGTACACATTCAAAATCAGTTGTTTTTCATCCCCTCCTCTAGACCCCAACAGTACTCTATATCTAGTTCTTATGGTTCTTCCTTTCTGCTTTGTGTTATAGATGATCATTTATATGACTAGTCTGTAAACTCTGGAGCAAAAGACATGTCTAATGTATCTTTTAATTTTTCATAATGTCAAATATATCAAGTATCCATAATGCACTCAACAATATTTGGTAAATGAATTAAAAATATTGAAAAATAAAAGGTACTAGTTCATGATTAAAGGTAATAACAGCAACACATCTGGAAGTTAATATAAAATAGTTTCTTTTTCATTCTACTAATAAAAAATGAGTATCAGTGAGAATCAGAATGACAACTTTTCATCAGTGCCACATCTAAGTATATTCTTGTACTTTATGTAAAATATTTCAATATCAATTATAATGTTTTTTTAAAGGCAATTGCCTGGAAAGTTATGAGTATCTACATAAATGATCCTTCCCCTTCAGGTACACTTTTTTTTTTTACTAGATATAGTCATCCTGATTGGCAAAAAAGAAAAAAGAAGGAAGGGAGAGAGGAAGGAAAAAGGAAAACAACCTTTTCCTAGATGATGTCTGAAGTTCATTTAAAACTCAGTTAAATTTTCTGCAACATGCAAGATAAACTTTAAGACTTTAATAAACACCCAAGTTATAAACCAGAAAAAACAATATGCAATTTGGTTCTTCCAAATCGGTACTATACATTCTCATTCCATTGTAATCCAATATCATTTAACACACATGGTTTTTTTTTTGGTATCAATGAGTAGACGGTTAAAACATTCACCAGTCGAACTCTGGTGGTGGCAGTGGTGGTGATAACAGCAAGAGCAGTTACCATTTATGAAGGATTCACTATGTGCCCAATACCGTCCTAAGCCCCCTAACACTTTATCTCATTTGTTCCGTACAACAGCCCTATAGAGTATTACATTTCTCATTTCAGATATGAGGAAACGAAGGCTTAGAGAGGTTAAGCCACTTGTGAAATGTTATACAACTAATGTGTGATAGCGTAAGGTATAGAATGTACTAAACCTGACAATTCTGTTGCTTCCCTCACATTTATGCCTAAATTTTACCATCTAAAATACAAAAAGAAAAGAAAAGTGAAGAAAAGAAGGAAAAAATAACTAATAAACAAGCACAAATACACATGTACTAAGGTACAGAAAATTACCAGAATTCCTTGCAGGAAAAGCACTGTCTGTATTTGTTCGTACTCTTTATTTGTCTAGAAGGAAACTCTTGATAATCTGGAGCAGGTGAAATACCCTGCCCCTTCCAACAACACTTAAATAGGGGAGAAAATGCCCTCTATAAGAGAAAGGAGGGAATTTCGTTAAGTTACTGAAAAGAAGAAAAAAAAACGGGGTGAGAGAAGAGGTAAAATGCAAACACAGTGACACAAGTCTGAAGTTGCAGGTAGGTAATATGATCCCTCCTTTTGTAACCCTTAAATCTTCAGGAAAAGTGAGACTTCTGGGAGACTCCACAGAAATGATAAAGTTGTATATCCAAGGTATGACAAAGTTCTATATCCACTAGGTGGGACAGAGCCTTTTAAAGGACTACATGCACACCACAGAGGTGGAGCGGAGCAGGGAGAAAGCAACAAAATGATGTGGAGGGCTTCAGATCGTCAAGCTACTGAATTGAGATCCATGTTATAGATGTCGTTATTCGTTTTCTTTAAGTAACTAAGAAGAGCATATCCTTTTCTTCTTTGATAACTATAACTGTCATTAAATTTAAAAAGTATAGGAATTAAGTCATTCATGTCTCCTCCCCTTTTTTCTTTACATCGTTCCTTAAATTCTTGTGATGTTGACGTGGTTTTGTTAAGAGGCCAAGTGAAATCATTGAAACAAAACTTCTTACCTGCTACTTTATCTATTTCAAAACATTAGAATACCATAGTGGTTTTCCTCAAAGATAAACTAAATCTTTAAGTAATTAAAAAGCAAGTGCTTACACTTAACCAAATGTCAAAACTATAAGGAAGAATAACAATGCAACCATTATCATTGAGTTGATACCTCCAATTGATCAAATTAGGGGGAAAGGAAGGAAAGGTAGGAAAACTCAATAGACCTAAAAACAGTATACTATTAATAAATTCTAAGGGAGCAGACTTTCCATATTGTACTTTCTTCTTCTACCAGCAGTATTCTAGGCCCTTAAATATATTCTCTCATTTAGTACTCAAAATGACCTCATAAGGTAGGTACTATTATCTCTATTTTATAAAGGAGAAAAACTGACATTGACTAATTAAGTAACTTGTTCAGGATTATAAACCAAGCACAGACACAGTCAGGATTTAAACCCCAGCAATATAACTCCAAAAACCTTTCTCACAACATCTATCTATATTATACTGCAACTTATTATTTATAAAATGATTTATATGTCCTCAACTATTAGGTTATTATATTTATCAAATCAAATTTTTTGAAAATAAAATGTAACAATGTATGAAATTATGGTACAAAATCACTAATATGTAGCTATTTAGAAACAAGCATAACCTCTGACACATGGCTTTAAACATGATAAATGCTAGAGCATCAGAGGATAAGAAATAGTTAAACAACAACTATGTGGTATATTTAATTGTCTTGGGAATTAATGTCAATAGTGCAGACTAAATCCTCAAGTAAGTTACCTTAATATGGGTATTATACATATGCAGATGGGTATTATACATATACTTTCATAATAATGTAATAATGTCCTAAAGGAGTAAATTAAAATGTATTTAACATTTAAAAAAGAATACAGAGTAAAAAACAAATAGCTTCAATACCTACACATTCACCTGTCATATTTCCTTGAACCATTTAATAATTATTCAACCATATCTCTAAGGAAAGGGGAAGGGGAATCTCCAAAATTTTTAAAAATGGTAACTCCTTCTTAAAAATCAAATAAAATGCTCCTGGCTGATGTGGCTCAGTAGATTAAGCACCAGCCTGCAAACCAAAGGGTCGCAGGTTCAATCCCCAGTCAGGGCACATGCCTAGGTTTTGGGCCAGGTTCCCTGTAGGGGGCACATGAGAGGCAACCACACATTGCTGTTTTTCTCCCTCCCTTTCCCCCTCTCTAAAAATAAATAAATAAAACCTTTTTAAAAATCAAGCCCTGGCTGGCATAGCTCAGTGGATTGAACTCGGGCTGCAAACCAAAGCATCGCAGGTTCGATTCCCAGTCAGGGCACATGCCTGGGTTGCTGGCCAGGCCCCCAGTGGGGGCCACATGAGAAGCAACCACACATTGATGTTTCTCTCTCTCTCTTTCTCCCCCCCTTCCCCTCCCTAAAAATAAATAAATCTTAAAAAAAAAAAAATGTATTTTAAAAAATCAAATAAAATGCTAAACTAAGTGAAATTAATAGTCTGGGATAAAAGCCAATTTACAATGAACCAACACTGAACACCCATGACATAATTTAAAGTTCTAGTTTTGCAAGGAGAAAGAAAAACTAAATATAATTATCTTAAAAAAGTATTTTTTAAAAAACAAAACACATTTTAAGAAATAAGAATAAGAAACTAGTCAGTCTAATTTTAGACTGTACTTATAAGAAAAAAGGTAATGGAACTTTAATAAAAATGAGAGAAATCATTTCCCACAGTTAAGTAATAATAAATTCCTGATGTTGTTGGTTACCAAAGTATTAGTACTCAAAGAAAGTGCCTGCATGCTCTTGGTAAGAAAACCTCATTTTTCCTATCTGCAACTGGAACCAATATCATGCTAATTTGAAAGTATCTGTCTTTTATAAGGCTAAAAGCAGGAAGTATCATAGAAATTAAAAATGCAGTTGAGTCCATAAAATGAAAGAGATTCTCTATCATTTTTTTCTATTTGATATTCTCAAATAAATTATGAAAAATAAAATAAAAATTAAGTGACAATTTAAAGTATCTACTGGTCATCAGAAAAGTAACATTGACAAAATAGTATCCAACAGTATCTCAGTTGAACTGAGAGGTTCAACTTGTTTAAAAAAAAAAAGCTGTGATTGTAAAAGAGATTTATTCCATTTTTAAACATGATGGGGAACGGCTCTAGTCACCCAATGAAGATGGTACTGTTCTCCACAATTTAAGAAAACAGAAACAGAAGGGTAATGGGCAGGTGTGAATGTCAACCTGATACAATAAATATTTTGAGCCATTGACTATATTTTACAAAATTTACATATTTATATCTTAGGTTACCAACAAGCATAATCAAGTAAGTAGAATGATAAATCCAAAGACAGTCTCTGAAAGAGTTTTTGATCTCCTCAGACAGATCACCAGCTGCTGAATAAAGAACAAGGTAAAGAGAAAAAGTATAAAACTTTGCTTTTCTAGACAGGAAAGCCCATGGGACTTGTACAAAGAAAAATAAAGACATACTACATGGGCGAAGAAAAACTTGATAATTAAATATAAAATAGATGAAAACTAATATCCTTATAATACAAAGTTTGGACTAAAGAAAAATTAGTAAAAGATGTTTGAACATTCTAGAAATGGCAAGCTTAAATACAAACTGTCCTGTTAACAAATAGCATGCTTAATTCCCACAGTCATTGAGTAAAACATTTAAATAGTTAGTTCTTTATCTAATAGAAAAACAATTCACCATTAATTTAAAAAACTGGCCCTGGCTAATGTGGCTCAGTGGATTGAGTGCTGGCCTGTGAACCAGTGTCCCTGGTTCAATTCCTGGTCAGGACACATGCCTGGGTTGTGGGCGAGGTGCCTGGTAGGGGCACACGAGAGGCAACCACACATTGAAGTTTCTCTCCCTCTCTCCTCCCTCCCTTCCACTCTCTAAAATTAAATAAATAAAATCTTAATAAATAAATACATAAATAAATAACTGAATTTGAGAGTGTTTAAAAATCTTTTACCTTGACAACTATGCAATTCTCATCAGATTCCACAACTGTGGAATTATATTATTTAAAATTACATATACAATATATGTGTAAGCTTAAACATATGTTTGAACTTTAAACAAGTAGTATTCATACATACTGACTAAATCCTCAATATTAAGAGTTTCAGCATATTCAATGACCAATTTAGGTCTAAGATAAATTTTTCTATTAATCTGTCTATTTTTTAGGTTCTAAAGCTAATATATCTGTTATACGATAGATTTCTAAAATAAAAGGATACTTTTCTAAGACAAAAACTGGAGAAATACCGTGAACACAAAATTTTAAGTTACACCCAGTGCCACAACGGGCTTTGTTATGACAGAAGTTTTTGCCGTCTACCTACTTTGGTCCAGCCTAGCAGCTGTGGCAAGTGGTGTGGTGTGAATCAGAAGGAAGCAGCAGCTGTATGTGCTCTCTGGCAGCTCTGGAATAATTGCAGTCCTTGTCCCCCACTGACTTCTCTCCCTGACGCCCACCCCCCCCATGCAGTAGGCAACAAGAGTGAGCAGAGAAGAAAGCAAGTCAAAAGCAGCTGCCTTAATCACTCAGACACTTGCTGCAGCTCTCAGACAGTCTTGTGTCCCAGCGTTGTATTCTGTAGGCCATGCCAAATGCTGATTGAGGCCTCTCCCTCTGAAAGTTATCATGACTGTCCAAGCGCAAGCCAAAAACCATGGCATTTTCCTAGACTAGTCTTTACTTTCCACATGAAGTTAGTTGCCAAGTCCAACTAATTGTATCCCTTAAATCTCAAATGTACTCTTTAACTCCATCCTTACTGTCCTGACATCTCTATTTTGGGCTATTTTTTCTTAAATTTCAGCCTTCTCAGACACATCCTCCACATTGTTGCCTTCAGAAGTATTTTTCTGAAATGTAAATATGAACATGTCATCTATTAAAAGTTCTTCAACAGCTCCCTATGACTAAAAGTGCATGGTCCAGAGCCCAGCTTTAAAGAAAATGTTGGTTTTCCTACCTTGATTTAAGACACACAGAAATAAAAGAGGAAAACACGTATCCTGTAAAATATTTATATGGCAAATAAGACTCTTCATGATCTGAATCCCAATTAATTTCTTGTCCCTATCTGTTATAAACTGTGGCCCTAGTTAGACTGAACTACTTATATTTCTGTCAAGGGACAAGGCTCTTTCAAATTTCCCTCTCATCTAACAGAATGGTCTATGCATGCACTACAGACGCCAATTTAGTCTTTAAAATGGAAGCGACAGTCCACCATCTCTATGAAGCTTCCTGGGCACTCTCCCATACAATGGTGTGCTTGTTTAACGTGCAGTCTCCATTTCCAGACATCAGTCCCAAAGGAGAAACCGTAGATGACTGGTGTTCACAGTTCCAGTGCCCAGCGTGATTACACTGAACACATTTCAGAAGGAAGAAGAATCTTGGCGCTTGGCACTGTCATACCTCTCTCTGCTACACCTAAGTGCTATTCATTTAAAATGTCAGTTTAGAACATCTGTGCCTTCGAGGCACTGTGGGATGAAGTGAGATGGGGTACAGTGAGTGGAAAAACTTTAAATGATAAGAGATATTCCCAGACTTAGAGGAATTTACAATCTAGACGAAAAAAACAGACTTAAAAAGATTAAAGAAGGAAAATAAACCTTAGTAATAAGGATTTTGAAGGGGGATGTCTTCTTAAGCAAATACCCTGGAATTAACTGATGACAGTATTTGTAAACACAGCCAAAACGAAACGCTGCCTAAGTGACCTCTAATTTTTGACCTGGAAAAGTAATTAAGGGAGCCAGTTTTGCTTTACCAGGGCATGTATATTTTTCTGACCTCTGAATACAAACATTTTGGGTTTGAAGACTAAAACAAAACTTAGACTTCTTGACATTAGAAAGTTAGGTATTTGCTTGTTTGAGGTTGAAAGAGGATTCCTGTCGAAATGCTTCCTTGCTAAGGGATCTTGGATCGAAAACATTAATAATAATATTTATTTCAAGACTTAATTATAAATTGACAGGAGAGAAGTGAAATGTTTCCTTATAGTTTTTACATTTAAAACTAAACATTCCTCAAATGTAATACACACCTCTAACACTCAACTATTCCAGATAGATTCAAAGCTAAAAATGTAATTCAAGAAAAGACATATTCCTCAGGTCAAAGAAAAATTCAGGACTCAATAATCACATAGCTTTGCTTCTAGTAAGAATTACTGAGGATAACAGGCAAAATACATGGCTTTAAGGGGTATTAACAGCAAAAGGATATTCTTTTCAATAAATAGTACTGGGACAACTGGGTATCTATGTGCATAAAAGATGAACTTGGACCCATATCTCACCCCATACATAAAAATTAACTCAGATCAGAGACCCAAATGTAAGAGTTAAAACTATAAAACTTTTAGAAGAAAAAAATAGCAGGAAATCTTCATGGTCTTTAGTTAGGCAAAGGTATATTAGAC
This sequence comes from Phyllostomus discolor, assembly GCF_004126475.2. Taxonomy (NCBI): domain Eukaryota; kingdom Metazoa; phylum Chordata; class Mammalia; order Chiroptera; family Phyllostomidae; genus Phyllostomus; species Phyllostomus discolor. The sequence continues at coordinate 186,404,659 of NC_040903.2, read as the reverse complement.
ACGACACCAAAAGCATCAGCCATGAAAGCAAAAAATCGGTAAGATGAACCTCATCCAGTTCAGTATGTTATGCTTCAAAAGACACCATTAAAAATGAAAAGGTAAACCACACTCAGAGAGAAAATACTTACAAGTTACATATCTAATAAAGAATTGGTATCTAAAATCTATAAGGAACTCTTACAACTTATAAGACAAATGATCAAATTTCAAAATATGTTAAAAAAAAACAAAACCTGAATAAACATGTCAACAAAGATGTTAGACTGGTTAATAAAAGTATAAAAAAGATGCTCAACATCATTTATCACTAGGGAAGTGCAAATTTAAATCCACAAAGGGACACCACTTTCACCTACTAGAATGATTACATCAAAGTGACAGGTGATACTATCTTTGGTCCATACACACATCTGGCTTCTCCGAAATTTATTCTATTTTGGGAACTGGAAACATTGTGCATCTTTTCAAAAGCTAAACAGAAGCCCATCCCCTTCTTCCTTTACCATACCCTCCACACACATTGTTTTTAAATAAGAGGTAATAATATTTACCAAAGGAGTAAAGCATCCTAGAGAGTGCTCGTGTCAGTATTTTATGTGTATGTGTACGCCTAAGAGAGTATCCCAACACGAGGGCCTTTTCCACAGCCACATAAGGAAAGGGTCCCCTCTGACGAAGGAACTGTATCTCTGAAAGTCACACACTAGAAGACATGGTCCTCCTTTTGAAAGTGTACATCAACAACTCTTTGTAGACAGAAGAAGGGTGACCTGTGGGATAGTAAGTTCATCTCATAAATGGAGAAAACCTTTTATATGCTAAGGTTTCCAGAGAGTACGTTTCAAAGAAACAGCATTATGTTCAAGTCTACAGTCAAAACTGAATCTCCATCAGAGGATTTCCGGTGCTAATTATTTCTGACTGAGCATACTCCTACTCAGCAAACCAGAGGCCTATACCTCTATGCTCGTGTGTCAGTAATAACATGGTGTAAGTGTTCTTGAAAGACCTCACATTCAGCCCAATGCATACATTAAAATTATGGCAAAAACTGCATTGAGGCAGTGTACATAAAAACCTATGCAAACTTTCTAATCAGAGCACTAACAAAAACATTAATAATCCTCCCAAAAGTATTAGCACAGTTTTATTTTTAAAGGCTGGTTAAAGTTCAAATAGATAATATATGTAGTTTTATGATAAAGGAAGAAAAAGTGAATATAATTTGAAGGAAAGAAGCTGTAAGAAAGGGACAAAGTTGCCAAGGGCAAAATTTACAAAAACTGGGGAAAACTCCAAAAACAGCACTTCCAAGAGAGAATGCATGGCAAAACTAAGCCAAAAAAAAAAGAAAGTGGTAAGAATGAACATCCTGTATAATATTTTATTCATTCTTCTATGACTTGCTGCACTCAGCTATTTTAAGGTATCTGTATATCTGAGTTCTGCTGCTATTATTCCATAATGTAACACATTTTACCTGCTGGGGAAAATTATTCAATTTGTGTCCCAGTTATCGATTCTCCCTCACCCCGAGTTGCTTTACGCAAGACCCACAACATTGGACACCTGTAAGTGGTCACATTTGTGGAAACCTCTTAGAGATTATTTTTCTCTGTATGGGTTTAGTACTTTGGGAGTCAGGAGATGAGGGTGCTTGCTGTTTGTCAGGATGGTTTTACAACACAATGGAGAGATTTAATGTACATGAGGGGGGATTCCCCCCCCCACCAGAAAAACCTAGCATTATCTTCTGGAGGGCGGGCTCCTTGTAGTACAGGCTTCCCCAGCTAGATGAGTGTTATAGGATCCCATCTGTTTCAGTGTACCAGATGGCGTTGTTGTGAGAGGCTGTGTTGTACTTTAGTGAATTTTTTTTGAAGACTCCTTCATCATGTTTGCCCATTTTATGATGAGTCATTACAAGTGCACCTGCCCACACAGTGCTGAGTGTTCAACAGTTTTTGGCCAAAATTGGGATCACCCCCACATCCCACCCTCCCTAATCACCCAACATGGCCCCAAGTGACATTATTTTTGTCCATTTCCCTGAATGATAAAAATCCTCAAGAGACACATTTTGCCGATGTGAAAGAGGTAAAACAGAAAAATGGTAGAAGCCCTAAAGGCATCTAAATCGACAAGTTTAAAAACCGTTATGAGCAGTGGAAGGTAAGTCTCAATAGGCATATTGCTTCAAATGGACATGACGGGAAGGTGACTGAAGTTTACACATAAGAATAAAAACACAATTTTTTTATAAATAAATTCCAGGGGGAGGTTTGGGTCCCCCCTTGTATGTCTTTTCTTAGTTTTAAAACTGGATGAATACTTCATTTTTTTCAAATTCAAAACAATGTCTCTTGATTTCATTTTTCTTACTATAGCTCTAGATAGAAAAAAAAAGACTTCTCCACATTAATCTACATCACAGATTTGCTATTTTCAAGGCATAGAGTACAATTTTTTTTAAAGGCACTGATATGAATAGCTCTTTAATGCTGGCACAACTTAGTTATATAAATTTTGTATAAACTTAAACTCTATGTATATATGACATACCAAGAGAGTAAAACAAGGCAAATATTGCCCAATTACTTTTTAAAAGCTATTATTACTCTCTAGAAATGTTATTACCATTACAAAAATTAAATCTTTCTAACTTAGAAAATTCTACGGCTCAAACAAGTTTTCATCATTAAAAAAAAGATACAAACTACTGAATGAAAAAACAAGGTTTTTTGATTTACTTTTAAAATTTCTGTCTCTTATAAAGTGGTGATCATTACAGTTATTAGTGTTCAGGTGCCTGCCAGATGTTAAAAGTAATTTAGCTTCAAACGAGCTTTAGAAATATGTCTATCCTTCAATCCAGGGATCTTCCAATTATTTTTGTTAATAAAATAATTGGAAGATTATACAAAAATTCAGCTACAACTTATTCATAAAAACAAGTGAAAAGTAACCTAAATGCCTAATAGAGAACTGGTTAAATAAATTATAATATAAATATTTTAAATGATGCTATAGATAAATATGGAAAATTATACTAAGTTAAAAGAGGTAATAAGTTAATATAACGTAAGTGTTTTTGTAAAATATATATTATATATAAAAATAGGAAAAGGTCTAGAAAGCTATGGACCAAGGCTATACCAGTAGTTCTAAAAGATTATTCCCCAAGGAACATCAGTATCACTTGAGAACTTGTTTGAAATGAAAATTCTGGGGCGGCACTCCACTCCTACAGAGCCAGAAACCCAGGCGGTAGGGCTAAGCAATCTGTGCTCTAGTAAACAGTCCAAGTGACTCTGATTTATGCCGAAGTTTGAGAACCATTATTCTGCATCCTTTGGGATTAAAATCCCATTGCAACTTATGAAAATCATGAATTTCCTCTCAGAGAAGTGCACATTTAAACAAATGCACTACTTTACATATATTTCAAAAACAAACACAGAAGCATCTGCTATGTACAATATTCCCAAGTAAATTATATCTATTGAGTCCTACAACCCTTTACCTACAACAAATAACGCATGCTTACTATGTATAAGTTGCCAAAATTAGATTGAGAAAAATGAAAGAACCAGGAAACTGTAAATCAACCCCTCAAATCTGGCACACCAATATTTTTATTCTGATTTGTCTTCACTTACTCAGATTCCAAGGGTGACACAAAACCTCCTGAGTTTAACTTTCCATACTTCTGAACTTTATTGAGCTTACAGGTTGAACTAGTAGCCTTTCCAATGGAGAATTCTCACATGAGTACTATTCCATTTGACTATCAACCTGTACTTCCTGGTCTTAAGAGAAAAACGTTTATAGAAGTTCAAACACTTATTTCTAAATTTTGAACAATGTGAATACTTTAGAAACAATGAGGCATAGAACTCACATATCCTTGGATTTAAGCAGATCCCTGATTTCCTCTTAGCTTATACCAAGAACTGATACTGAACTACAGAGACTTCAATTAAGAAAACAAAGAATGAAAGTTTAAAAATTTAATTACGCTATCGGTAACAGTCTCCTAATTTTATTTTTCCATATCAACTTCACGTTTCTGTAGCAATATATGCATCTCCCATGATAAGAAATTTTAATAATATAAAAACATTAATGTAATTCTAAGAAAAATATTCCAATGCTTTTTAAAAAACACTATATGCACACCTGCTATTCTCCTATCAATCCAAGCAGGAAACCATTTCTCCTCCACATCATGAGCAATAGAAAAGTACTTATTAAAACATTAATCACAGTCCATTATATTCTGACTCACTGCCAAAAGTTCCCATTACATCACTGAAAATATCTATTAACCAAAACCTGCTTCTGACAAGTTACAGGAGTGTAGTGTTTAGAATTTAGTAGTGTAAAAGTCAGTTTAAAAAGAACAGTTACACAATTGATTTTGCAGTGGCAGCAAAAATGATTCATTTTTTTCCGACATTTATTACCAAAAAGTTGATTTAACTGGTGTTTCTACTGTAAAATTATTTAAAAATTATTTCAAATTTCACCTAGCATTATTAAACACATTTACTATGAAAGTATTAAATACAGATGACTAGTTAAAGAATTTCAAAATGTGCTGAATATACCACTGTATATAAAACTATAAAGTCTTGTGTAAATATGGGCCTTGTTTAGAGCTATGTCTCACAGGAAATTGTAGCAAATGAAAACCATCCCTGTTTTTCCACTCCCACTCTTTAGGATTTATGTTTTTACATTTAAAACCAGTTACCCAGAGAAACAAAAAAACACGGTAATATTACCTTCAGATGAGAATAATGACTACTTTGGGCATTTTTATCATGTTTAAATAACTGAATATTATTAGAAGCAATGCTTAAATATATTTTGATTCTGTACCAGCAGAACCAACTATCTAGTTTCCACTTGCAGGATTTTTTGTTTGAGGAGTGCTGACACTGGCTTCTTCCAAACCAGGAAGAAGGCAGCTGACATTTTGATAATAAAGTGCTAAGAAAAAAATGCATGGAGGATATGGGTAATTATTTCCTGAAGGTAGAAACCACTTAGGGCTTATTATGACTTTGCATACTGAAAAAAACAGTAACTCAATAGTTGAAACGTGGGTAAGTGTTCTGTTTACTTATATTTTCAGAGCCCTTCTGTAATAAACATGTATTATCTTTGTAACAGTGAAAAGTCAATGAATTTATTTATGTTAATAGAAGCTCTTAAGAAAGCTACATGTAACTCCAATGATTAGGGGAAACTCAGAGAAGAAAAAGCTTACTTGTCTTAACACATTTCGTACAGGGTGGGGCAAAAGTAGGTTTATAGTTCTTCATATGGAAAATAATAACTAATAGTAAGAATGAACTCTGTGTTTGCATGCTCACAACTGTAAACATACTTTTGCCCCACCCTGTACTGTATGTATCGTCTTGCAAATCTAAATTTTTACAATATCTATTCTTTCTGAAAACAAGAATGAAGGACAGTTTCTAATAGCTTGTATAAAAATCTAATATTTCTTATGCTAGATGCTTAATTTAATTGGCAAATTCATGGTAGAAGAAGTAGGAAACATTAAAACCATGAATTATATCTTAGTTAATAAGGAGGCAGAAAAAGCAAACAGACCTAGGTTAAAATCATAGAACATGGTAACTGTAAGTTAGCAGGGTTCTTTAACCCAAAAGCCAACACGTTTTACATTTGAAAGGTTAAGAAAGCCACCAAGCTACATATGTCTAATAATTTCCTAACAGCTCAATCTGCAGATTACTTTTGTTTTTTAAAAAACTTTAGTGTCTTTAAATGGAAATACAATTTCTACATATCTTAAAAAAATAAAGTTATCTCTACAAGTGCTTTTTAAGGGAACATGAATCTTTTAGTGCATACCTCCAAATAGTTACCTGAATCCTAGCCTGTGTTCCTGAGTTCTCGCCAAGAAAATGAAGAATTAATTATTGATTGTACACTGTACAATACCTTCAATTAACAGGCTATCCAACATATAATTAAAAAAGAGACTCTTGCTGATGTTTTTAAAGGCCCTCACACTTCATGCAAGCATGAACATATTTTCCCCAAAGTGAATATAAATCTACAAGTGATTAATTTTTGTTCTACGTTTGATTACTAAAATCATTATTTACAAAACTCGAAACTATCTCTAAAAACACTTAATAATTCCAATAAGTGTTCTTTAGAACAATTTACAAACAAAAGATAAATAACGAAAATCTACTAGTCTCACTTCTTCTTACTGTTTAAGCCCTTAGGAAGCATTCCTTGATTACTACTTATGTTACAGAATACTGCCTAGGAAAGAGTTCTCCTTGGTATGATATGTGCAGATTACATATGTTGATACTTGGAAAGGAAAACGAACTACAGGGTACAATTATTCTTCATAGGCCTTTAAAAATCATTACACTTAATAAAAAAATAGAGATTACAGAAACAGAAATAGGATCTAGATTAAAAATAAAACAATTTTGAAAAAGAACCAAACTCATACAGATCATGCAGGACAATTAAATGAATCATAATTTGACATTGTTTTTATATTAAAATACCTTTGGTCTGAAAATAAAACATAATGAGAAATTATGAAATGAAGAATTATGAAATTAGGATAATGTCACAATGCAAAAATAAACAAAACCAATCAACAAAGTTAAGATGAGCTTAAACTTTAAAAATATATTAAATTTTAATATTTATGGAGCTCACTACACAGTACCAATATTCCCAGTAACAAATGTTAAATCCAATGGTAACATTTTTTCCCTCCATCTTTCCTTCCTTCTTTTTCTTCCTCCCTCACTCCCTTCATTTATTTAGAACACTCCCATCACCTCAATAAGATCCCTCCTGTCCGCTATCATAGTCAATCCCCATTCCCACCTTCAGATCAAGAGAACCAACACATGTTTTTTTTTCTTAATATATATACTTGGGAGTTTATGTTTGATACTGATTTCTATGATTTCTACAATAAAGGGTGTGAGCATTTTTATGACTCACAATTCATATTATTTTTTAGTTGAATTTACTGAGGGGACATGGGTTAATAAAATTATATAGTTTCAGGTACACAATTCCATAATACATTATCTACATGTTGTATTATGTATTCACCACCCCAAGTGAAGTCCCCTTTCACTACCATTTATCCCTCTCTTACCTTCTACCTCCCCCCACCTCCTCTTTATCTCTGGCTAAAAAATAATCTTTATGCCATTTACAATTACATTAAAATATAAAATACTTAGGGATAAATCTGACAAATTAAATACAAGACCTGTACACTAAAAATGTGCATTGCTGAAGGAAGTTAAATGTTACTCATCACAAATTAGCAAAGCAGATAAATTGCATGTATAACTCAAGGCAAACATGAGGACAGCAGAGATTAAGCTTTTAACAAAAATAGCACTCAAGTGCTATCTGAACTGTATACGGAGCTGAAAGAAAGCAAAAGGTGACAAATGGTAAGATCCCATTTTGTTTTCATATCTATTAGCCCCAGAAAAGGCAGGACGATTTTAGAGATTGATGAGGTCAGCGAGATGCTGATGAATGGTGAGATTCTATTTGTTTTCACATCCATTAGCCCCAGAATGGTTAAGATGATTTCAGGGTTTGATGAGGCAGGGAAGATACAAATGAAATCTAGCAGAAAAATTTGAAAAAAGAAAGGAAAAAAAAAAGACAAGCATTAAGAGAAATATAAAACATAATCATTATAAAATATGTGGCTCTGCTGAAAATAATATTTATATATTTACATGGAAATAATGAATATTGATTCAATTTATAATTCTATCCAGAGATAACAGGGGAAGTGAAACAAGGATAGGAAAGAAGTCTCTAAAGGCTAAATCTTCATCTCTTACATTATGATGTCAAGAGACAGGTCTAAAATTGGAAATCAAGAAGCTACAGTCTGTGTTACAATAGTTAGAAATATCTGATAAATAGTATGACAAAAAAAACAAGACTTTGAAGTGGGGCACAGTCAACAAAATTATACTGAGGCATGCAGAATCCAAGAATGGCAAAAGGCTTTGGAAAATTACCTGAAACAGCATCTTGCTCTCAGTAAAATAGATCAAAGCTATACAGAACCAACCAGCATCTTCTACCAGACTAAACAGTCCAGCACTAATAGCCAATCCTCTGTCAGCCATGTCAAGACACGAGACTGTCTGCAAGCCACAAAGAGGGCCCTCACAGATTACCTGCTGTGCTACCACCTGGATCCTGAATTTCCAGACTCTAGAGCTGTGAGAAAATAAAGGTCTGGTATTTAAGCCAAAAATAAACAAACAAACAAACAAACAAACAAACAAATGCCAATCCTTTGTATGTTTTCTTGGGAGAAGTGCTAGTATATATCCCAAAATTTGAAAACCTTTATTCACAAAGATATATGCACCCTATGTTCACTGCAGCCTTATTCACAGTGGCCAAGACATGGAAACCACCAAAGCTCCTTCAATAGACGACCAGACAAAGAAGATGTGGTACATTTATACAATGGAACACTACTCAGCCATAAGATAATTGAAATAATGTCATTTGCAACAACATGGATGGATCCTGAGAATATCATGCTAAGTGAAGTAAGTCAGATGGAAGCAGTTAAGGATCATATGATTTCACTCATATGTGGGAGATAAAACTGAATGAACAAAAGAACAAAAACTCATACACACAGACAACAAAACGGTAGTTAACAGAGGGGCAATGGGGTAAGGAAGTAGTAAGGAGGCAAAATACACGGTGAGAGAAGAAGACTTGCCTGGGTGGTGAGCACACAATGCAATATACAGATGATGTATCATGGAACTGTCCACTTGAAACCTACATAATCTTATTAACCACTGTCACCCAAAATAATTAAAAATTTTCCAATCCCAGATGGTCATCAGATCCACATTTTACCATCTTATTAGCAATTTTCCTTTCAAAGAGTACTCTTTCCAAAAATCTTGCATAAATTAAAAAATGATTACCAACCATGCTCATTATGCTTTCCCAAAGCATGGCCATTTGTTTTCCAGATCAAACCATTGCAATCCTTTAACCTAAGTAGTAGCTAACTCCTAACCATTATACATTTTTGTTGCTTTTTTTCCCAAATCCCTCTAAGTCTCCACGTCCTTCTGAAAACAATAGGGCCAACTATAATGGAGAACTTATACTTATTCTACATTAACAAGATGTTTGGTGTTACAGAGGCCTAGGACACAGGATCCTGCTGTCGGGGTCAATTCTTCTCAGGCCGCTGCACACCTAGCAAATTGGACAGCCAGAGAAATCATTTCTTTTGTTGCTGTTGTTTTGTTTTTTACCATACTTGCTCCTCTGTACAACAAAATTTTCTGTAATAAAGACACATAGCACACAGCAAGATTTTTCTTTCACTGGATTTTGTACACATAACAATGCCAGTAAAATTTTTTACTGTAAAATAAAAATAAAATTTATATCACAAAAGAGGTGGGAAAGTTACACTGAAATACCCATTAATTATACTAATTTTTGAAAACAAGAAAATGTAAGTACATAATGGACTATCACATTGTAGTTTGAGTTTTTACTTCTGCAAATTGTCAGTGAATTCACTAAAATTGATATTCTTTGTATATTTATGTTCAACAGGTAATAAATTCATATTTGTCAAATTATTTATGCTCATGATAACATCAAGAATATGTTTTGTGCCCTGGCCGGTGAGTCAACTGACTAAAAAACACTGTCCTGTGTGTACAGGACAGGTTGCAGGTTCTATCCCGTCGGGGTGCATATGGAAAGTAACTGATTGATGTTTCTGTTTCTCTCACTCTCACAATCAATAAACATATCCTCATGTAAGGATTAAAATACTAATACTAATACTAGTAATAACAATAAAGGTATCTTAATGATAAAGATGAGTTTGACAGCTTCATAAATATATATGAGTATTTCATAATAAATTCCAGAAAATGTAATACTGTTCATGTCTTTGTTTCTTTAGGATGGATTCCAGCAGCTTTCAGATGTCCCCTAGTTGAAAGATTTAAATGCAAGTAAATGCCTAAGAACTTAAGTTCTATTTCTTCAACTTTACAATCACAGGGGTATTATTGCTTACTTGAAATCTACTGCTTAAACTCAGAAATACATAGTACCACAGAGGAGCTGGAAATAGAAATTTTGCCAAAAGGAGCTGGAAGGATTCTAAAACCTTACAGACTTACTCTGGAGTGAGGCTAAATGTAGCTGAATTTGCCAGTGTTGCAGGGGCAGGTGGGGTGGAGTCTGGGGAAAATTATAAAACTGGGAGTTCTCTAGATTAACTTCTCTATAAAATACAATGTTATTAAAGAACAAAAATAAAGATGTGCTCATTGGGAGCTTACGTATTCACTATTAAATTCAAAAGTAACAACAGCAATTGTTTAAGAATTTGGACCAGCAACAGATATTTTCAGGAAGGAGTGTATTAACCAACATTGTTTAGAACTGTTGTACATGTGATAAAATAAAAAGACTTAAATTGGTTTTATTATTTTTTTAATTCTCTACAGACAATGCAACCCCTTATTGCCTGTTCCAGGGACATACCATTCCTACCCTCTCACCCTGGATATACATACCTCTGCTATCAAGTTATCAGTCACCTTTACCTGCGTTCTCACCCAAAAGTTTATGAATCACCATGCCCAACGCAACCTCATTTTCCTCATAAACAGTAACAAAAAACCACACACGGCCCTGGCCAGGTTGGTGGGAGTGCCAGCTGTGTGCACCACAGTTGCGGGTTGGTATGGGTTAAAGCACATGCAGGAACCAACCCAGGAATCCATGAATGGGTGGAGCAGCTGATCGATGTCTGTCTCTCTGTCTGTCTCTCTGTCTGTCTCCCTCCCCCTCCCTTCCTCCATCTCCCTCCCCTGCCTCTCTGCCTCTCCCCCTCCCACTTTCCCTCCTTCCTTTCCTCTCTCTTGCTAAAATTAATAAATAAGAAATTTAAAAACACATACCCAGCATAGAGACTGAGAACTTGGCTCATGCTTAGAGTAGAATAATTTTATTTTCTTTTTTTGAGAATATAAGGAAAGTTGCTACATAGCTGAATCCATTGATTTTAAATATACTACCTGAAACCATAATAATCTAAAAGCATAATAAAAATAAAGCTCATTCAGATTTTGAAAGCTCTATAAATGGCAAGGTCATACGGTACGGCAAAGAAAAATTATCCTAAGAAACTGAGCATCCAGTACTAGCTTTGCACTGCCCAAAGGTGTAACTATGAGGACAAGACTTTTTTCTTCTCCAGCCTCTCCTATGGTGACTTCATGTAAAACAGGAGTTGCACGGAGTCTCTCAAAGTCCCCACCCAGCTCTTGCAGTCTCTTTAGAAACGTATTTTTAATAACACCTAATAAATAACTGAACCTAAAGCAACTGGCACATCTATGTTGCCTCAAAGGTCCACCCCCCAACCCCAGTTCACCTCATCACAGTACATAGCAGGTTTGTCCCTCAGACATAACTCTGGGGGCAACTTTTTCATGCGTCCCACATCCAATTCATCAAAAATTCTCCGGTCTGCTATCAAAATTACATCCATAATCTGGCCGCTTCCTCAGGGTTACACAGCTGCCATCTCAGTATTATAAGCCACTATCACCTTCATCAGGACTGTTGCAACTTTGTTTCCCTTCACCCTACCATTGATTCTCCTAAAACAGACCTTTCTAAATCATGTAACATACCTAGATCCAAAATCCTCCTATACCTTCCCATCTTCTTCAAAGTAAAAGCCTAAGTCTTGGCCACCATCTAAAAGACCCTACATGATCTAACTAGGCTCAGCCTGCTTCCCACATAAAAACCTGCCACGCCTCAGACCTCATTTCCTATCATTTCCCAATGCGCTCTGCTTCAGACACTGGCTTCCTTTCTCTTCCTCATACACCCCCACCTCAGGGCCTTTGCACCATCCCCATAATACTACACTACCACACGATTAGCTCCTTTGCTTCATTCGTTTCTGTTCAAATATCATCCTATAAAAACTGCATCACTACTTACACAAAAATAGCACTCTACTCCAATCACTACATTTCCCTTTTTCCTGCTGTGTTTGTCTTCAAAGTACTAGTCACTGTCCAACAGATTCATTCATACATTTTCTATTGTTGGTTTCACCTCAGTAGAATATATACTGAATGACAGTAGGTGGTTTCTCCGTTTTACTCACTGCTATTTTCTCAGCACCTAGAAGAGAAACTGGCACAGGAGGTGCTAGATAATCAAATGAATAACAAAAGTAAAGAAAGTGCTAAATAACGAATTGTTTTCTTAATTAGCATGAGGTAAATACTATGAGACTTCATTTCCCAGTGGAGACAATTATATACTGAGTCTACTGAATTTTATAGTGATTTGAGAGGAACTGACCGAATTCCAATAATAAACTGAAACTGAACTTGCTTTAGGGTCCTAAAAGAATCTGAATTAAAACTATATTTCATTGTAATAATTTGGTTTATTTAGTGCTGCTTTTCTTTCTGAGCTTAATTTTGCAATATATTTATATTTTAAATTAATATGGTGATTTAATACTCTTAAAGTCCTTACTACAAAAGACTATTCTGGAATCAACTGCATAATTACATTTCCTCAGTGACCTTGTAATCTCGTGAGCATTTACTCTAGACTAAACAGGCTCATTCAGCTGCCCTGTGTCTGACTGTCGATGAAAGAAGCTTGTTTGACAACTGCTTCAAGCAGAAACATATTTTTTCCATGATTGCATAAAAAAGATTTAAAACTTAACACACTAGAGCCAGACTAAAACTTTAAGCATAAAGCTTCATGCTAGATATATGAGTTGATTTCTAATTCAAATGCCAACAAAAACAGACACTAAAGACATTTGTTGTCATGTCCAGTAAAGAAGAGTTAATTTATCAATACTCTCATAGTAAAAACAAAATACATACAGACAAAGCACTTAAGAGAAAAAATTCACTTTTTAAGATGACTGAATTCCAAATAAAACTCCAGATATTCACCAAAAAGAACAATTAAAATTATTAGAGCTCAGTAAAGCAGTTTGATCCAAAACAGAAGTATATTTAAGTAAGAACAAGTTGAAAGGTATAATGAAAATTTTATAGCAAGTATAAGAAAAGTTAATTTTCAAGAAATGTGTGATATGTGTGAAAACTCAATACATTTAAATGTCTATTCTTTTCTAATCAGTTTATAAGTTTAAAGCAATTTCAAATAAAATCCCTAAACTAGTGGCACTTGGTTGTTATCTAGGGGGGAGACAGAGATGGCTGTGTCTAGTTAAGTTGGTGACTTTTGTTTGATTTGTTTATTTCAATATTTTATGCAGAAAATTTTCAAATGTAGAGAAAACTTGAAAGAATCAATCAGTGCTTTGTTGCTTTAGAAGCATGAATGTATAAAAATGCTAAGAATCCTTTGAGAAAGATAAGTAGCACAGGAAGACACAAGTCTTCCACCTACAATCGCTAAGTCCCCTGTGGTAGGCAGAACCCTGAGGCGGCCTCCTAGATCCCCACCACACTGTGTGCATCCCTGCCTGCCTCCTTCCCCACTCCGCCCATCTGATGACTTCCACTGCTGAGATTATACTGCAGTAGTCCCCTGTTTTCACAGTTTGTTTTCTGTGGTTTCAGTAACCAGTAGTCAACCACAGTTCAAAAACATTAAAGGAAAACTTCTAGAAATAAACAATTCATAAGTTTTCAATTGTGCGCTGGTCTGAGTAGCATGATGAAATCTTTCACTGTCCTGCTCCATCCCACCCGGGATGGAATCATCCCTTTGTCCAACATGTCTACATGGTATATGCTTCCCCCTCATTAGTCACTTAGTAGCCATTTCACTTATCAGATCAACTGCCATGATATCGCAGTGCTTCTGTTCAAGTAACCCTTATTTTGCCTAATAATAACCCCAAAATGCAAGAGTAGTGATGCTTGCAACTGCCAAATATGCCTCAGATATGCCAAAGAGAAGCTTTAAAGTGCTTCTTGTATGATAAAGTGAAAGTTCTCTACTAAAAAAAAAAAAAATCATATACTGAGGCTGCTAAGTCCCACAGTAAAAATGAATCTTCTATTCCTGAAATTGTGAAGGTGAAAAAATTTGTGCTAGTTTTGCTGTCCCACCTCAAACTGCAAAAGTTATGGCCAAAGTATGTGGTAAGTGCTTGGTTAAGATGGAAAAGGCATTACAACTGTAGGTGGAAGACATAAACAGACAACATATTCTGCTGGAGGCAACATGCTACACCAGATGACATTCAGCCTGTATGAAGACTTCACAAGGGATCTCCTGACATGAGTAACACCAAGCCATTTACTACAGGTACAGGGTAGTCACACAGATTCTGGACTAGGTTTGGCATTTTACCACCTCACATCATCACAAGGGTGAGTATAATGCATTAAGACATTTTGAGAGACCACACATTGTTATAATTGTTCCATTTCATTTTTAGTTATTTTAATCTCTTACTGTGCCTAATTTATAAATCCAAGTTTATCATAAGTATGCATGTATATGAAAAAAAAGTATAGGGTTCAGTACTATCTGCAGTTTCAGGTATATACTGGGGACCTCAGAATGCATGACCCAGAGATGGTGTGGGGAAACACTGTAAATAGCAAAAGGGATTTTGCAGATGTAGTTATAATCTCAAATTGGTTGACTGAGAGTTAATAAAAAGAAAGATCATCTAGGTGGGCCAGACTTAATCAGATAGGAGAACTTAAAAAAAAAAGAGAGAGAGATTTCAGAGATTTTTCTCCTGCTAGTGTTAAAAATGATGAAAGTCATTGTGAATTCTACATCTGCAAAAACCCTAATGCTCCTAATAATATGAACAAACTCGGAAGACAACCCTCCATCCCTGCTCACATAGAACCACAGAACCTGCTGACACTTGGATTGCGACCACAGGCAACTAGAGCAGGGAGTCATGGTAACCCATCCCCAAAAGGCTAAGTGTAGCCCACCTAGGTAAGAATGTTGTTTTAATCCGCTTAAACCTGATGTATAGCAATAGAAAATAAATAGACAGCTTAATATTAAAACATCATGATTTTAAATTAATAATGATACTATTAAAAATTAAAACAAATTAATGGAAAAGAAAGGATAGCAGAGAAAAAATATATTAATATAGGTTCCAGCAAAGATGGAGACGTAGGTAGAAAGCCTTTGCTTCCTTGCACAAGCAAAGGGAGGATAACAACCAATCTAAAATCAATAAACAACCAAAATCACCAGAAAATCAAACTGCATGGAACTCCAACAACCAAAGAATTCAAAAAAAAATCAACCAGAACAACCAGACCGGTAAGGCGGATCTCGAAGGCCAACTCAGAAAAACCATGGCGGAGGCTGGGGGGCGGGGGCTCACTGCCAAGCTCCGTGGAGCTACAGGGGAGGGAGTAACTTAAGGGGAAAACTGAGACTCAGAGCTGCCTGTGGGCTAAGGCTGGGGTTGCCGAGGTGGGAGATACTTCCACTCTGGCACCAGAGTCTGTTGAAAAGGGGGGCTAGGAACAAGCAGGCAAGCTGCACTGTTCCCTCTTTGGCCCCTCCCACACAGGCAGTGCAGCAAAGAGGGTTGCCTGGGTGAACACCTAAGCCCCCGCCTCCTTACAACCTAACAGCTGCGCCAAGACAAAGAAATATGGACCAAATGAAAGAACACAGCAAAACCTCAAAAAAAGAACTAAGCGATGAGGAGATTGCCAACCTATCTGATGAAGAATTTAAAGCCCTGGTAATCAAAATGCTCACAGAGCTGATTGAAATTGGTCGAAAAATGAAAGAACAAATGAAAGATACCCAAAATGAAATAAAGCAAAATATTCAGGGAACCAACAGTGACAAGAAGGAAACCAGGATTCAAAGCAATGATTATGTTCCAGAATTTGGAACATAAGGAAGAAATAAACATCCAACTAGACCAGAACGAAGAAACAAGAATCAAAAAAAAAATGAAGAGAGGCTAAGGACAAGTTAGTTCTCTGGGACAACCTGAAACATTCCAATATCCAAATTATAGGGGTCCCAGAAGGAGAAAACAGCAGCAAGAAATTGAAAACTTATTTGAACAAATAATGAAGGAAAACTTCCCCAATCTGGAGAAGGAAATAGACTTCCAGGAAGTCCAGGAAGCCCAGAGAGTCCCAAAGATGTTGGATCCAAAGAGGAACACACCAAGGTACATCATCAAGTTACCCAAGATTAAAGACAAAGAGAAAATCCTAAAAGCAGCAAAAGATAAGGAGACAGTTACCTACAAAGGAGTTCTCATAAGACTATCAGCTGATTTCTTAAAAGAAACCTTACAGTCAAGAAGGGACTGGAAAGAAGTATTCCAAGTCATGAAATGCAAGGAACTACACCCAAGATGACTCTATCCAGCAAAGCTATCATTTAGAATGGAAGGGCAGATAAAGTGCTTCCCAGGTAAGGTCAAGTTAAAGGAGTTCATCATCACCAAGCCCTTATTATATGACACATTAAAGGGCCTTAATCTAAGAAAAAGAAGATCAAAATATGAACAATAAAATGACAACAAAATCACAACTATCAACAAATGAACCTAAAAGAAAAGGAAAACAAAAACTAAGCAAACAACCAGAACAGGAACAGAACCAGAGAAATGGACATCACACAGAGGGAGTTCAGTGGGGAAGGGGAAGGGAGGAATGGGGGGAAAAGGTACAGGGAAGAAGAAGCATAATTAGTAGGCATAAAATAGATGGGGAGAGATAAAAAATGGTATAGGAAACAGAGGACTCAAAGAACTTATATGTACCACCCATGGACATGAACTAAGGGGGGGCAGGAAATGCTGGAGGGTTGGGGGGCAGAGTGGAGGGGGGATAAAGTGGAAAAAATTGGGAAAACTGTAATAGCATAATCAATAAAAAACACTTAAAAATATATTAATATAACACATCAATGGAGAAAAAAGGATTATTAAATAAATTATTCTGGGTAAAATAATTTACTATGTTGAAAAAAGTAAAAATTACTTTATATATCCTCACAACAAAATAAATTCCAGATGGATTAAGTGATTAAAAGTAAAAATTGAAGCTGCATAAAAATTAGGATATATATATAAACACACACACATATATGTGTATGTCTGTGTGTATGTGTGTGGGTATATATATATCCACACACACACACATATATAATAACGTTTTGTGCTAGTTTAGGATTTCCTAAGTAGAACAACATTGGAAAATTAACAGGACCTCATCAATATATTTTACTGCTCAGAGATTAAAACTACTTCATATCATAAATAATATAAAAATAGTGAAAAATTTAAAATTTCAAGGTTAATAGTCTTAGCATACAGCTGACTCATATAAATAAGAACAATACTATACCAACAGGAAAGGGGACACAGGGCATAAACAGACAATTCCTACATAGGGAAGAAAAGAGAGAAAATAATTACTAGGGGGACTATGCAACAAATATAAAGACACAGAATCTCCTAAGAAAACGAAACAGCATATGCAATGGCACAAAAATGTGTGAGGCACCATGAGGTTCTTAATAAACACTGAGTATAAGAAGGGCAGGATATATGGCTATGAGGGTAGATGGGGTCAGATTATGCAGGTGAAAATGAGATTCACCATCTCAGGGAAAGGCAACCATGAGGAAAGATTTAAGAAGGGAGACAAAGAGAGCATTATAAGAAAAAAATATTGTTACAATACCTTTAACATCTCATTTCAAATTCTTGTGATATAAAGTTTGATTTATCAATTTTTAAGAGTAAAAGAAAGTATCTCCAAGATTACCATGAAGGTGGATCTTCTATTATGGGGGGACTATACCTTATTCTAGTCCCTCAAGAATGAACACTCGCAATTGCATTGCCATTAATAGTAATGGATTTCTAACAAGTCAGTTACTTTTGCTCAGTAAGTTGGTTTTTGTTAATGTAGTCCATGGCCACACACACCAAAAAAATGACAGATGCTGACGGTGATCAAACAAGAAACTCTCTTCTAATTATCATCAGGTTCTAATTAATTTACTACTATCATTACTACTGCAAATTTTTTTCACTAACTTTGTAATAATAATTAAATCATCTATCATCTAGTTAGAAAGGACTCAAGACATTAAATCACCAGAGTTTAAATCTATTAGTTATGTTGGTAGAAGAGACATAAATAAACATGTGCATTTGGCTACAATGCTCTACAATACTCTACCACAAAGAAACATACAGGAATGTTCTACATGAGTCTACGGCCATGCCACCCTGAACGCGCTTGGTTTTTTTTGACCTCGGAAGCTAGGCAGTGTTGGGCTTGGTTAGTACTTGGATGGGAGTAATGTTCTACATGAAATTAAGATTAAATTTTTATTCTACAAAACTTTGGTAGCAAACTGAAAAATATACATCTTACTTAAAGATCATATTTTATTTCTATAATAGGTTCACAAATGAACAGCTCATGTTAAGTGAATCACATATCTATTTAAAACAGCCGTGATACCTGATTAAATAATTTGAAATTGATAAATACAGCTGATTACTGCTTATAACTTACATCAGTTACAGGAATAATTCTTCTTTGGGTGGAAGGTAGTAAAATATTCACTAGAAAGGCAGTTGATTATTACAAAGACAGTCTCACAGTGCCGATCAATGAGACTTCACAGAACTAACCACTAAAGCCATAGTCTGGGGAATTTCAATTAGCAGTTAAGTTTTCCCAATGCTTGCTCCCACTGGCACAGAATTAATAAGACATGTTTACATTGCCTTCAGCAAACCAGAAGAGTACTGCAAGTGCAATTTGAACTATAACTATATATTCATAATACCCTTCTGAATGAGAAACTCTCACTTATTCTTCATCTACGTCTAAAGTTTAACTAACTTTAGAATAGATCTCAATAAAACTGCCTAAACTGTCACAGTAATGTACTTTTGATTTCATCCTTTATCAAAGTTATCCATGAGGACAAAAACAGTTTTTAGGCAGCCTTCTTACAAAACCTTGTTACCTACTCCTAAAAATATGTAATTAAAGTTATTTCGAAAGTGCCTGCATCCACAGTTTTGCACCAACTAAAGTGAAGCTGTAAGTGCACTATTCTTAACTTCATGTCATAAAGATTTCAAAGCAGATATAAGAAAATGGAAATGAGGTAATTTACTCTCTATTTGCCTCTAAAGAAACTAAACTTGTTCCTGCTGAAGAATAACACAATGTGAAAAGGAAATTTTGTTGTAATAGGAAAATAAAAAAGATAGGAGGAGAAGTTGGAGGTTTGGGGGAAAGGGGAGAACCTGCTGAAAAGGGATAACCGGGGCTTATCGGATGCAACCTTCTGGCAAAGATGTGGACAACTCTTGGGACAGATGTGTAACGATTACATCTTTAGTTAATTGAGATCATATTCTTTGAACCTTCGAGGACACCAAATCATTCTCTGAAAAGTCACTTCACAGAGCAACTTCCTCAGTTTCTGTTTTTGAAAATGATAGTAGGCAAAAATGTATTCTTAATCAGAGTAATAAGAAAAAGGTAAGAAAGCACATTGCTTCTAATAATTCCATAATAGAAAATGAACTAGTACTATAAAAAATGATTGGTGTTTATTTTGCCAAATGTTTAGGTGTTAGGTCACACACATTACCGAAGAGATTGCTGAGCTACTAATCCCAGCTTCACAGAAAACTGTAACTATCTGTATGGAATTTAACCCTTTTCTCAAGGTAGAAGATTAAAGAGAAGGAAGGGATGAGATACATTCTATTTTGGTGTATAAGTAGTTCTATGTCAAGAAAAATCAAATGTTTCTTTAGCAATTCTCGTATCACTCTTGTTGATCTAAATTCCTCTACTCCTTATCCAGAAATGTTTAAAAGAAATTTACACTGGGCTATTGCTCAAAATAATACATATTTCTTTGTAATCAAAACAATTTTCCTTCTTAACTTTTGTGGACACAGAATACATGTACAGTCTTTGTTGAGAGAAACAAAAGTCTACTTCTAGAAAGCTGGAACCAACTGTATTCTAAACAGCCAATGGTTAATAATGAAGGACCCCAACAACCATCACTCCCCCTTCCCCACCAAAAAAGCAACCCAGCTTTCTTTATTTCAGTTTACATAAAATTTTAGGCATGAAAAACTTGGGAAAAAGTATAAACACTATTGGTATACCTTATCTAAAAAACACTTATCCTACTTTTTAAAATCAAAACCATAATGGTAAAGGCAGAAGTAAATTAAGAAGGTTCCAAACAATTCCAAACAATCAAAGGTATTGCCAAAGTGTATTCAATGTAATACTTCACGACAAGAAAAACAAGAAAAAAAGTCTATTAGGCTATATCTATTTTACACAAAATTCTATCAGCATTAATTAGTCAAATAATATATATACAGTGTGGGGTGAAAGTACGTTTACAGTTTTTAGTATGTGAAACAGAGATTGTTCTTGTATTGTTTATTAATTATTATATTATTTTCTATACAAAGCACTGTAAACCTACTCATCCCACCCTGTACATAGCAGCACAAATCATCGTAACAGATTAAAAGAGAAAGATGAGGAGAATATTTCATTAAAGAGACCCAATAAAAATCAGCACTAACTGAACAATAAATGGGAAAGGAAATGAACTACTAAAAAAGAAAAAAAACAGCCAAGGCTAGCTGCTGAGGAAAGGCAAAGGTTATAGATGCCACTGAGGGAGGAATAGAAAACCTATTGCAACCCTCTCCAATCCTATACTGACACAACAAAAGCCTTCAACTATTGAGGAAAGCAGGATACCCACTCTTACTCAAGCTAACACTCTGATCCAAAGCAGAGATCAGGGGAGGGACGGGAAACTGTATTATACTCAAGAACTCCCACTGCCTCCAAAACAAGATGTTGTTCAGTTGGGGGGTTGAGAGAAGAAGAGCAAACCCACTGGCACCCTGATGTACATAGGAGACTGCAGTTGTTTCCCTCAGGGACAGAGATAGGTGCACTGAGAAGGCACAACCCTGAGGCTCCAGCACACAGGGCCTCCTAAGACTAAAGCTCAAACAGGAGAACTAGGAAACCCCTTGCTCCCACCACACAACATACTCCAAGTAAAAAGGAAGAGCAGTCTACTGCTGAGGAGGGATATCCAGAGAAAATCCCTTCAGCACTACAGGCCTAGTATTAGACACAAAGAAGCAACAGACCACAACTGGAAGGATTTGAAGCCATGATACTCTGATGGTAACAATAGCAACCACAAAACCCAAAATGAGATCAAACTACAGATTTAATATTCAACTCCCTACACTAATGGCCTGACAAGAAAAAAAGGGCATAAATATTATTTATCTCAATCTCTACTGTTCTTTTGCACAAAATGTCCAATATGCAAGCAATCATTACAATAAACACAAAAAATAAGAAAAAAACAAATTTATCATCAAGACATAGAACAGTCAACAGAACTAGACCACAAGATGTCACAAGTATTGAAGAGGCACTGTAAAATAACATAAGTTAAAGGATCTAGTGAGAAGGGTGGATAACATGTAAACACACAGGGAATTTCAGCAAAGACATGGAAATTACAAAAAGGAGTGAAATAGAAATGCAATATATGAAAACTGCAGTAACAGAAAGAATTCCTTTGATGAACTTATCAAAGGAAGGACACAAAAAGAAGAATAAGTGAACTTGAGGATAGGATAAGAGGAACTATCCAAACTTCTGAAACACAAATTTAAGAAAAGATTTAAAAACACAAAACAGACCATCCAAGAACTGTAAAACAACATCAGATGGTCTAACATATATGAAATCAAGTCTCAGAATGAAAAAAGAAAAATGGAGCAAGATAAAAATAATGAATTATAGATTCAAGAAGTTCAAACAAACTTGTAAAGCTCAGAGAAACTATATGTTTATACATAATGCAAAAATATGAACATTAAGATGACAACAAACTTACAACTATCAACAACTAAACCTAAAAAAAAAACCCAAAATCGAACTAAGCAAACAACTAGAACATGAACAGAATCACAGAAATGGAGATCACACAGAGGGTTATCAGCAGGGAAGGGGAGGGGAGAATGGGGGAAAAGATACAGGAAATAAGTAGCATAAATGGTAGAAAGAAAATAGACAGGGGGAGGTTAAGAATAGTATAGGAAATGTAGAAGCCAAAGAACTTATAAGTACTACCCATGGACATGAACTAAGGTGGTGGTGGGGGGGGCAGAGATGCAGGTAGGGCAAGCTTGCAGGGTGGAGGGGAATAAAGAGGGGGAAATGGGACAATAGCTGTAATAGCATAATCAATAAAATATATTTAAAAAATGCAAGATCCTTGCAGAAAATATAGTAAATCTCGCTTTTTAAAATCTAATCTGGAAATTTCAACCTATTATTTGTAGTATTAAGACCTTGTGCTATCCAATATGGTAGCCACAAGTCACGTGTGTTTATTTAAGTTAAAATGAATACAATTTAAAATTCAATTATTAACTTGCACTAGACACACTTAAATGTTCAGTTAAAATGTGCAAGTGGTGGCTACTATCTTCAATAGCACTGACAGAGACTATTTCCATCACTTCTGAAAGTCTCTTGGATGATGTCTGTTTAGAACATTCACATTTCATGTAATTACTGATAGAGTTAAAACTGAATCTACCACCATGCTATTTGTTTCCTAATGATCCCCTTTATTTTTGTCCACTCTTCTCTTGCCCTCCGTTTTTTTTATATCATTTTCTCTGATATGGATTTATTCATGATCCCACTTTGTTTTACATTTTATTAGTTGTTCCAGGGTTTATAGTAAACATGTTTAACTTATAGTCTATCTCCAGATATTACTACATCAATTCACACATAATAGGAGATCACTGCAACAGCAGTTTTTTCCCTGTTCCTATCCATTGTATTAACTGTTGTCATACACTGTTTTTATACCTGGCCATTTCCATAATCTTTCAAATGTAATTTTGAAATTGTCAGAAAATGAATCACAGTGTAACAGAGGAATACTATTTAAATATTTGTCTTCACTGACATAAAAAATAAAGATTTTAAGAAAACTTATTTTAGAGATACAGAGTTCTGGCTCTTCGTTACCAAGAGAAAAGAAATCAATGTCTAAATCACTTACAACTTTTACATCATACAACCCTATATCGTTTGTCTCCTCAACCTTCAATTTCAGCATTTGGGTCAATTATTTGATAAATTTGTTATCTCAAACTCAAATGGGGTTTTAGTTTTTGTTTCACACCCTCCTGACTTTATGCTTGGAGATCATAGGACATTAAGAGTACAGAAAATCATAAGATCTACCAAAGAACAAATATGTAAATTATCCATCATTTTAATAGTAATTTCCCCTTGGAACCTCTATGTTCATATGCAAAACACTATGTATCATCTTTAAGATTCTGATTTTGTTTTTAAAGATGCATGTAGATGTTATGTGTTTCATCTATCTTATCTTTGCTGTTAGCATCTTTTTTAATTAGTTGGTTTCATTGCGCTGATTATTTTCTTTTCAATTATATCTTTACACTATTTTATTTTGTTAGAAAACCAATTCTGGGTCATCTTTTCATTTGATAATCTATGTTGAAGTACCACAGCAAAATATGATTTGCTCCATCCAACAAAGTCTGTGCCTGTACTCTTCAAGTATACAAATACCTCCCATGTCCCTGAGAAAGACTATAATCAAATCCATCACTCACAGAAGCCATGATCCCACATTCATTTTCAAAACGAATGCATACGACTTTTGAGCCACTGGTCACCCCTACATTATAACTTTTCACAAAATGTATTCTGTGGCTAATTTCTCATCAATACAGTTTCACTGTAGACAATACACAGTGAGTGAATCTACTCTTTTTCATGGGAAGGAGTTTAACTCTCATATTTTACTGGCATACTACTAACTAAATTAAGCCCCTTTTTCCTTTTTAAAAAAAGGGGGGGTGCTGAAAATGAATAGCTACTTCAGTATGGCTGCCAAGGACAGCCTTAAAAAGGAACTAATATAATCCAATCTCAAAAAAAAACTAACAAAACCATAAAAAATTATGTATTAACTTACTATTAAGCACTATTCTTTTTATAAAAGGGAATAAAATTCTGTAACTTCAAAATCTAGTAATGGTAAAATGTCAGCTGAAAAAGGTAAAAACAAAGCACTAAACATTGGCTCTTCAATGAGAAGTTCTTCTGGGTACTCACCCAAGTCTTCCTAGCATCTCAAACTCAGGAACTTGTGGTCCACATGTCTCTACTTGCAGAGGGTGGTATTCATATAGAGCTTCTTCAAGCTTTTGAATAGGTGCCAAGGAAATATGTTGACCCTGTTAAAAAAATGAAAGACAGTGGTAACAGATGCACAACAATGTGCATATATATAATGCTAAGAAACATATATTTAAAAATGATTAAAGTTGTAAAGTTTACATTATATATATATATATATATATATATATATATATATTACCTCAATTTCTAAAGATGGGTTTTGAATATTCTAATATATTCATTTACTTTACTGAAATAATGCACAGGGGAAAGAGAATAGAAGTGAAATATCTGGAAAACTTCATTAAGATTATTTTAACCCTTAACTTTTATATGTTTCACAGCCTTTTAAAATAAACATGAAACTGTCAAGCTAAATCTTATACTATCTCACAGTAATCCAATTGCTAAAAAATGAATCTGACTACAGAGCATTCCATTCCTTAAGAAGAGGCCAGCCTACCTTGTTGATAGTAGCCATTCTAACAGGTATGAGGCAGAATCTCATTGTAGTTTTGATATGCATTTCCCTAAAAGCTAGTAAGTTGCGTATCTTTTCATATGTCTTCGCCATTTGTATGCTTTCTTGGGAGAAGCGTCTGTTCAGGCCCTCTCCCAATTTTTTAATTGGATTGTTTGTTTGGTATTGAGTTGTATGAATCCTTTACGTATTTTAGATATTAATCCCTTGTTGGAGCTGTTGTTTGCAAGTATGAAATAAATACCATTATCCTTTATGGGTGAGAAAGGAGTTTACATAAGTTACTTAGCAAGGTCACACTATAGTTAATGGCAGGTTGAAAATTAGAAGCCAAGTCAAATTCTAAAGCCCATGTTCTTTTCCCCTAACTTCCTTATTTTATAGATTAAAAAAACTCTAAATGTCCCAAAATATAAATTTTCCTAAGGTCACACAGAGTCATATTTCCTAATTCCTGTCCAGTGTGGGTTCTACTATACCGCAATGCCTTTTAATGTCCTATTTTTAGACAATATAGTCACAGTTGCTCAATTTGAAACTTTGATGTTTGCCCTGGCTGGTATGGCTCAGTGGATCAATCAGAGGAGTACAAATTGAAAGGTTGCTGGTTCAATTCCTGGTCAAGGCACATGCCTGGGTTGTCGGCCAGATCCCTGTTTGGGGGCATGAGAGGCAACCAATCAATGTTTCTCTTCTCCTCTTTCGTCCTCCCTTCCCCTCTCTCTAAAAATAATAAAACCTTTTAAAAAAATTAAAAAGACAAAAATGAAACTTTGATGTTAATAAGCAAATCCTAGATGGTTTAAAAAAATTTTTATAAAAATTCTAATAACTCAGATATGGTCAAAACACTATAGGGTCAAAAAAGAATTTTTTAAATTATGGTATTTAAAGAGAAATAAACATTATGACACTTAGAAAGAAATTACTCAGTGGTAATTCTGTTTACCATGATCATAAACGATGCAAAACCTGGCCTTATAACATTCAATCTATCCTACCCCACAAAAAAACCTGGTGTGAGATAGATGCTAAATTTCTTAAATCCAAAGCTTGGGAAGAATCTAACAGGAAAAGGCAGTGGCATAATTAAAATTTTTTTTAAAAAACTTCTTTAAAAAAGACCAGTGCTATATGTTGTATCTTGAGACAATAACAGACAAACATCATTGGAGAATGGGTATATAAGGAGGCAGGGGTGGGCAGAGACTGAATCAGTATAGCATAGCTTAAATTATAGCCAGAAAATACTCCAGGACTAATTTAAACTCATATGATAAAAAATCAGACCCTTAAAACAATGTAAAATATTCTATCGCCATTAAGTTATAAAATCAGTGATAAAACAAACAGGAAAGCAAATTATGAAATTGCTCCTTTATGAAAAGCAATTTAGTAAACCACTAAAATACATATTTTGACGCAATGATTCCAGCTGAACAATTTATAATAAAAAAGTCAGATATATAATCAAATTTTTATTCAAAAGACCATTCATCATAGGCTAACTTATAATTAAAAAAACCAAAAGGATCATAAATGTTCAACAATATTGGGAAATTTAAGTAAATATGAATTCAACTGTAATCATGTGTATGTCATTTAAAATTATGTTAAAGAGGATTTAATAAAATATTAAATATATAATCAGGATGACCTAAATTATTTTTAAATCTGCATAAGATCTATAATGAAAAGTATGAAAAGGTTCACAGTAATTATTTGTAGGTGATCAGATTATGAACTATTTATACTTTTATTTTTATACAGCATTTTCTAAATTGGCCAAAGTAGATATATTATCTATGTATAACCATTAAAAAGATAATAAAAATATACTCAGAACCATACGGAATACCATTATTGGAAAAAATTAGAATAATCATACTACAAAACAACTGATCTGGTCTCTTCAATAAGTCAGTGTCATGAAAAACAACAACTGCTAAAATGACTTTTATTTGCCAGGCTAGCCTCATCTTTAACATATTTGCTAATAAACCCTATAACTTTCTTTAACTTTCTGTATAATTATCTCCTTAATATCTGTCTCCCCATGAGATGGTAAAGCCCTATATTCACAGCCGTAATTTACAGCACAGTGCCTGGAATCAAAGATCTGCTCAAGCGTTTTACTGAATGAACGAATAATATGAAACAGCAGGAGAACAGCCATTTGCTATAGAGGTATGAACACTAAGAAAACTGTAAGATTAGAGTCAGGTTTCCAAATTCAGTAAATTAAAAAAATGTTCTTACTGGAGTTTGTGGCTCTGGGGAGAGAACTGAAGGGATAGCTGTGGGGACCCCTGTGCTGAGTCCCTCTTCCACACCACAGAAACAATTTTTCTTGGGTAAGCACTATCTTTCTTAGAGCATCAGCCTGGGGACTGAAATAGCTCAGAAGCCTGAGCTGTGTGGTCCCCTCCTTCCACATTCCCCTAAGCTTCAATGGCACCCTCTGGACTCCCTGTTCCCACACCGTGCATTGCACATGCCATGCTGAAAAGTCAGCTGCCTGCACCAGGGTGTAGTGGTCTGGCAGACTCGGGGGTGTCAGTGACTGAGTGTGTAGCTTTGGGGTGGGGGCCACACAGAAACAAAAGCGGTTGTAAGAAAATATTAAAAACAATTATATGCTAAAAATTTAGACAATCTAGAAATGGATAAATTCCTAGAAACATACAATCTCCCTAAACTGAATCAGGAAGAATCAGAAAATCTGAAAAGACAGAT
This sequence comes from Phyllostomus discolor, assembly GCF_004126475.2. Lineage (NCBI taxonomy): Eukaryota > Metazoa > Chordata > Mammalia > Chiroptera > Phyllostomidae > Phyllostomus > Phyllostomus discolor. The sequence continues at coordinate 186,377,041 of NC_040903.2, read as the reverse complement.
TACAACTAATGAAATTAAAACAGTAATCAAAAAATGTCCAACAACAAAAGCCCTGGACTGATGGCTTTAAGGGTGAATTTTACCAAACATTCAAAGAACTGACACCCAGCCTTCTCAAACTAGTCTAAAAATTTCAAGAGGAGGTAAAACTCCCAAGATGATTTTATAAGGCCAGCATTATCACAATTGCAAAACCAGATAAAGACACTACAAAGGAAGAAAATTATAGGCCAATGTCCCTGATGAATATACAGTAGATGCTAAAAATCCTCAACAAAATATTAGCAAACCAGATCCAGCAATACATTAAGAAGGTGATACACCATGATCAAGTGGACTTTATTCCAAGGATGCAAGTTTGATACAAGATCCACAAATCAATAAATGTGATACACTACATAAACAAAATGAAGGATAAAAACCACATGATTGTATCATTAAATTCAGAAAAAACATCTAACAAAAATGTAGCACCAATTTATGACAAAAACTCTCAGCAAAGTACAATAGAAGGAGCATATCTTAATGTAATAACGGCCATATATGACCCACTGTCAACAGCATACTCAATGCACAAAAACTACAAGCCAGGGATATCCGCTTTCACCTCTCTTATGACAAACAGTACTGGAAGTCCTACCCACAACAATCAGACAAAAAGAAGAAATAAAAGCCATCCACACTGAAAAGGAAAAAATAAAATTGTCATTATTTGCAGATGACATGATACTCTATATAGAGAACCCTAAAGATACCACCAGAAATCTACCAGAACTGATAAATGAATTCAGTAAAGTAACAGGATACAAAATAAGTATCCAGAAATTGGTTGTATTTTTATACAACAATAATGAACTATCAAGAAAGGGAAACTAAAAAACACAATCTCATTAAAAAAAATACCTAGGAATAAATTTAACCAAAGATGGAAAAGACCTGTACTCAGAAAATTGTAGGACACTGAATAAAGAAATTAAGGAAGGCACAAAAAAGTGGAAGCACATACCGTGTTCATGGATAAAAAAAATTAACATCATTAAAATCCCATACTACCCAAAGCAATTTATAGATTCAATATAATCCCTATTAAAATACCAATGACGTATTTCACATAGAACATTTCAAAAATTTATACGGAACCATAAATGACCCCCATATCCTCAGGAGATTTGAGAAAGAAGAACAAAGTTGGAGGGATCACAATACCTGATATCAAACTCTATTACAAGGCCACTATAATCAAATCGACTCTGGTACTGGCATAAGAACAGACACATAGATTGATGGAACAGAACAGAGAGCCCAGAAATAAACCCATGTCTCTATGGTCAATTAATATTTGACAAAGGGGGCATGAGCATACCAGGGAGTAAAAACTAATCTTTTCAACAAATGGTGTTAAGAGATCTGGACAGGTATATGCAAAAAAAAAAAAAAAAGAAACTAGACCACCAACTTATATTATACACCAAAATAAATTCAAGATTGTTAAAAGACTTAAATGTAAGTCATGACACCATGAAAATCAGGCAGGAAAATCTCAGTCCATGCAGCAATATTTTCACTGATATGTCCCCTAGATCAAGGGACATAAGGGAAAGAATAAACAAATGACACTAATCAAATTAAAGTTTCTGCACAGCTAAGGAAAACATTAACAAAATGAAAGGGGAACCAACCATAAGGGAAAACATATTTGCCAATGATACTTCAGACAAGGGTTTGATCGCCAAAATATATAAAGAACTCACATGACTCCACACTGAGAAGACAAACAATCCAATTAAAAAATGGGCAAAGGACCTGAACAGACACTTCTCCAAGGACATATAGAGGGCCCAGAGACATATGAAAGTATGCTCAGCATAACTAGCCATTAGAGAGATGCATATTAAAACCACAATGAGATACCACATCACACCAGTCAGAATGGCCATCATAAACAAATCAATAAACAACAAGTGCTGGCAAAGTTGCAGAGATGGAGATAAGGGAACCCCAGTGCACTGTTGGTGGGAATGCAGGCTGGTGCTGCCAAGGTGGAAAAAAGTATAGAATTTCCTCAGAAAACTGAAAATGGAACTGCCTTTTTATCCAGTGGATTCCACTGCTGGGACTATATCCTAAGAATCCTGAAACACCAATTCAGAAGAAACTGTGCACCCCAATGTTCATAGCAGTGTTATATACAATAGCCAAGTGCTGGAAACAGCCTAACTACCCATTACTAGGTGAGTGGATTAAAAAAACTGTGGTACATTTACATAATGGAATACTATGCAGCAGAAAGAAAGAACTTCTACCCTTCATAACAGCATGGATGGAACTAGAGAGTACTATGCTAAGTGAAATATGCCAGGCAGTGAAAGACAAATGCCATTATGATTTCACCTATAAGTGGAACCTAAACCACAAAACAAACAAATGAGGAAAACAGAACCAGAGACATGGAAATAAAGAACAAACTGTCAGTAACCAGAGGGGAGGGGGCAGGAGGATAACAGGAAAAAAAGCGCCAAGTCAAGGAACATGTATAAAGGACCCATGGACATGAACAATGGGATGGGGAATGGCTGGGGGGGTGTAGAAGGGGTGGAGCAAGGGAAAGCAACAGGGAAAAAATTGGGACAACTGTAATGGAACAATAATAAAAAAAAAAGAAAATTATAAGACATTGAAGAAATAAACTAAAGAATATACAAATAAGTGAAAGCATATACCGTGTTCATGGATAAGAAGAATTAACATCATTAAAATGTTCATACTACCCAAATCAATCTATAGGCACAACACAATTCCTATCAAGATACCAATGGTGTATTTTACAAAACTAAACAAATATTTCAAAAATGTATATGAAACCACACACACACATACAAAACAGAATAGACACAGCAATCTGGAGAAAGATCAACAAAGTTGGAGGAGATATAAGGTCAAGGCCATAGGAATTAAACTGAATGATACTGACATAAAAATAGACATAGAGATCAACAGAATGGAATAGAGAAATAAACCCACACCTGTATGGCCAATTAATATTCAACAAAGGAAGCAAGAACATAAAATGGAGATGGTCTGTTCAATAAGTGATTGGGAAAACTGGACTGATATGTGCAAAAATGAAACTAGACAACCCTCTTACACCACACAAGAATAAACTCAACGTGGATCAAAGATTTAAATGTAAGACTCAAATCATACAAATCCAAGAAGAAAACATAGGCAGTAAAATCTCAGACATTTCTTATAGCATTAATCTTTTCTGATACATCTTCTTGGGCAAGGGAAACAAAAGAAAAATAGACAAATGGGACTATATAAAACTAAAAAATTTTTACACAGGAAAAGAAACCATCAACAAAATGAAAAGATTACCCACCAAATGGAAGAACATACTCACCAATGATACATCTCATAAGGATTTAATATCCAAAATTTATACAGAACTTATACAACTCAACACCAAAAAACAAAAATCCAATTTAAAAATGAACAAAGGACTGGAATAGACACTTCTCCAAAGAAGACATACAGATAGTAAATAGATATATGAAAAAAAAATGCTCAACATCACTAATTATCAGAGAAATGAAAATTAAAACCACAATGAGATGTCACCTTTCTCATGTCAAAATGACTATCATCAATAAATCAACAGACAAGTGCTGGTAAAGACACACACCTGCTGGTGGGAATACAGACTGGTGCAACCAACTATGGAAAGCGGTATGGAGTTACCTCAAAAAATTAAAAATTTAAGAACAACCAATTCAACTTATAGGAATACATCCAAAGAAATCTGTAACGCTGATCAAAAAAATATATGCAAGAAAAGAATATATGCATTCATATATTCCTTGCAGCCTTATTTACAATAGTCAAGATTTGTAAGCAGCCCCAATGCCCATCAGAAGAAGAGTGGATAAAAATATCTGGGGTAGCCACGGCTGGTGTAACTGAGTGGACTGAACGTGGGTCTGCGAACCAAAGGGTTAACAGTTCGATTCCTGGTCAAGGCACATGCCTGGGTTGCAGACTGGGTCCCCAGTTGGTGGCATGCAAGAGGCGACTATACATGGATGTTTCTTTCCCTCTCTTTCTCCTTCCCTTCCCCTCTCTCTAAAAATAAATAAAATCTTTTTTAAAATAATTTTTAAAAATCTGTGGTATATTTATATGCTGGAATACTACTCAGCCATAAAAAGAAGGAAATTTTACCTTTTTCAACAGTATGGATGAACCTGGAGAACATTATGCTAAGTGAAATAAGCTAGTCACAGAAAGACAAGTACCATATCTCACTCATATGAGGAATCTAATGAACAAAATAAACTAACAAACAAAATAGAAATGGACTCACAAATACAGAAAACAATGACAGCTGTCACAGGGGAGGAGGGTTGAGGAGCTGGGTGAAAAAGGTGAAGGGATTAAGCAAAAAAGAAAAATAACTTCATAGACACAACAGTATGGTGATTAGACGAAAAGGGGATGTAGGGGAAGAGGGTAACAAGGGGGATAAATGCTAACAGAAGGAGACGACTTTGCATTGTGAACACACAATACAATATACAGATGATGTATGGTAGAATTATGTACCTGAAACCTATATAATTTTATTAACCAATGTCACTCAATATAGTCAATAAAAATTAAAATTTAAATAAATGAGAAAAAACAACAAAAAATGCTCTTACTAACTGTAACAATCAAAATTTTGTTAATCATCTATAAGATTACATAAGGATTACATTTCCACCTTCTCCACACTTTAATAAAACTTTTTTTCTCTTTTCATTACAGAGTGTCAGTGGGTGTTTTTTAACACATCTACTGGAAATGTGCTTTTAGCCAGCTAAGAAGAAATTTCAGATAAAAAACATTGCGGTTATTTTGTTGGAATCATCACCCACTCACATTAACAAATACTGAATGAACACTGACTATATACAACAAACTAAAAAGTACAGCAGAGAACAAAAGAGATAATAGCCCCTGCCCTTGGGGAGCTTGTATTCTAGTAAATCACTTTCCAATGAGATCACGCCTTCTACTTTTACTTTCTTTTCTGAATTATATAAATGTAAAACATAAATTAAGAAAATAAAATTTTAAAAAATAAAACAATAATAGTGGTGGTTGTTTTCATAAATTGGTCCTATCACGTGTTAAATTTATCAAATCCTACAGAGTGCATCACACTGCTAAAGGGAATTAGAAACTAGAATACTTCCCTGTTCTCAGGGCATTAAACCAATACAAGTTTAGTGATTATCTCCAAAGAAAATATCTATGCTTAGAATTATCAGAAAATCAGTTAAGTTATTCCTGTTTCTATGTTGGTAAATGTCCTAATAATTTAAACATGTGTGCATACAGGTGCATGTGTTTTCTGTTTGTGCATACATATTTTTAATCGTGTGTTTTTATACTCACACAATATTTTAGGGGATATAGAATACTTAGAAATATACCTGGCACTGCCTTCAAGCTGCTCAATTTAAGTAACATATTGGGGTGGGGGAATAATTCAGTTGTTTTCTATTTATTTAGAAGCAAACAAAACAGAAACATTTTTATACTATGCCGTTCTGGTCACTCTCAGGGGATATAAGCCTGTCATCACTGCAACAGCTGAATGGTAATAACTTCCTGGTGGCACATAATCTCATGGTAAGTGCAATTCATTTTCTCCCATTGAAATGGCTTTCTCCAATTTCTTTCAAAACTTATAGTAAACAGCATAAGACAAATGATGGACAAGTTTCTATATGGTAAGAGTAACATGCTGAAACAGCCTGTAAACCAAAATGAACTGAAGTGATACAATTTATCTAAACTTCATCTTCATTATCTATAATAGGGGTTGGGAATGAATCGGGGGTTGGACTAAATGTTCTTCCAAGTCTAACCTGCTATGATTGCATGATCACCAAGTGGAAATAAGCTACTACCTCACATGTATCATAAAAAAAAGAATTTTCCCAAAATCTAATGTACAATAATTTGATACACACACACACAATGTATATAATATTCACATATACACTAGAGAAATAGCCAGTGGAAGAAAAACAAACAAGCACTAATCCTCAGATTCCCAGCTCACTACTAGAATCATCAGACTACATTCCCTATCTAAATGCATGTTTTGGAAAGAGCAGAATATATAAACTGTTAAAAAAATTATTATGGCCATGCTCTCCCGCCCAGGAGCATATCCACGCCTTTCCCTTCCCCTCTTTTTCCCTCTCAGGTGTGCATCTCCTAAACTCTAAGGGCCCCCACAAGACTTGCAACCAGGGGGGCAAAGGGCAGTGGCAGCTCATCCAGGACTAAACTTCCGAACCTGTCCCCGAGGTCTCCTTTTCTCTGACTCTCCAATGAGCCAAATCAGCCCTGCCTAGGCTCTCTCCTGTTGCTGATTCTATCTTAAGCCTTTCCTTGTTTTACTGTCCCCAGCTTAATAAACATACCTTCAAAAACAATTATTAGGGTTGGCTATTTGCTCACTTATTCCAACAAATCAGCCTTTATAAGCATTCCTTATCTTTTAAAAATACGGTGCCCAGTAGTTAGATTACCAATTTCTCCAAAAAATTTTCCATTGCAAAGAAAACAGGCTTTTCCAGAATCCACATTCAAATCTTTACAGAGGTTTCATCCTGAATATACTAAGAATGGCACTATATTTTTCTAGCTTTTCAGTAATGAACAGTTCCATTCAAATATGTACAACATGCTTGAAAACATCAAATAATAATTTCTATAACTATTCATTTGGACTTAAGCTTTCTGTTAAATAAAAGTCAAAAGCCCTAAAAGAGTTATATTCTCACTTGCCCAAGCCAAGACTCTGAAACTATTTCTATCAATTGGCCCTGGAAATGTCATTAAAATCTGCTCAATGCACTAAAATTATTTTTAAGTCTTTGTTAAATAAGTTTATTTGTATTCCCCTCTCTGCAATACACACCACTTAGTCTTCAAATTATCACACAAAAAATATTCTTTAATAATACATCAACTCTAATTTGAAATTCTTATTGTTACACCAATGTAAACTATTCCTGGAGAAAAAAAATCAAAAATAAAATGTAAAACATTTAGAAAAGTAAAATGTTGGGGAAAATAAGGAAATAATATCTATTTTAAAAGATCACTATCATTAAAGCTTCTCAAATATAATTACAACCTAACCCTATATGTTAAAAAAAGGATTTCTATAAATTCCTTTGTATTTGGTTAGAACTGTTACAGCTCATATGGAAACAAAATGCAACAATATATTTGCAGACACGTGCAATTAGTTTTCAGAAGGCTAAGGGTCTCAAAATATAGGTGAACATGAAATAAAAAGGAATAGCATTTTCTCCTCCTGTTTTATCCTGTCATGACTAGAACTGCATTCATATCATTTATTTCACAAAATACAGAAAAGGAATTAAGCTAGTCATCTCTGCCTCAGATAGTTCTATACCTACAACACTCAAAAAAGATCCAAATGTTACCTAGAAGGGTCCTAAATGATGTGCCTGACTCAAGTTCAACATAGCTGTAACAGTAAAGACACATCTTGCACCCAAAGATAAGGTTCTAAAGTTGGAATAAGGCAAAAACTGGTCAAAATAACCCCTTAAAAATCCCTAAAATAGCTCATAAAGTACAGTATATATTGCTTTTTGTTTTTGGGGGCGTTTTTTGCCTACTATAATATCTTTGTATAAATCCTCTACCATCGGAATAAATGACTGTTCTGCGGAAAACCAGAAGTAGTTGGCTTGCTTTTGGCAACGATGTTGTTTCAAACCCACTTTTTACTTGGGGAAGAGAAGAATTCTCTGCTATTTTTCTCCCTATTTGGTGTTTTTTCAACTTCAGCTGAATTCAAGTAAGTTAAATATGTATATATGATATGACTCTGCTGAAAATGACAGATATTTGAATGTTCATTCAATTGAATTCATGGAGAAAAATGACATTTAAGATGGGTTTGGAGACTGCATGGGCCTGAAACTGGCAGGGGGTGTTGGGGGCAGAGCATTTGTAGTGAAGGGAATTTCAATACCGAGAGAAGCTTCAGTATTATAGTGACAATAGTAGTCAAAATATCAATGATAGAAGAAAGAATGGGAGTTAAGGGAGTAGAAACACTGAGAGAACTTGATTATTATTTTCATCAAGTTATAAGGTAAAATAAAAATAGGGAGATGGTAGTGGCTTAAAGAAAAGGCAGAGTCCAAGGAAGAGATTTTGTTTGTTTTTGTGGTTCTAGGTTCTATTTTTCCCTGAGCACTGATAACCATGAGGCAGTGTTGAAAAGTAGTATTTTTACATTCTTTCTCTGATGCTTGTCTTACTACTGAACCACCAGTTGTTGCCAAGAGGACAGAGTGTCCAGCAAATCATATCTGTTTCTATAAAAAGATCAGAAAAGAAAAACATCAAGGAGACTATTTGGTGAGATAAACCCTGTCTCCTTAAAAGAGTCTACATTAATTTCAAGAAAAACAGTACTTGCCAAAATTTTGAAAACAACTTTTCAGGCATATACCATTTGAGCTTATTTATTTTTAGTAATTACAAAAAGAGCTTCCAAGAAAGAATTCTTATCTTGGCACTTTAAGTGTACCTTTCACTAACCAACAATTATGATAACTTATAAGTCTGAATTTCTGAATGTGATAAAATATGAAAATTACTTCATATAAAGTTCTTTAAAAGCATTATAATTATTTTATAAACCAAAAATATAGCATATAAGATTAGTAATCTTCTGAAGCAGAAATATTTTTCAATGAAAAGATAGCAGAAGGCTTATTCATGCCATGATAGAAACTGAATAATTCTAGAGATCATATTTTAGTAGTGTTTTTATTTAGATCTAAACTCTATGCTACCACAGTGCCTAAGAAGGTTTGTTTCATGAATGAACAACTGTTTTGTAAGGATATGACAGTATCCCACTCCCTCTAATCCCCTACCCCAAAAAAGTACATGACAAACCTCCTGGCTCTGTTTGAGGTCACTTAACTATAGTCTGGGTCATTATTGTGCCACTCCCATTGTAGAAGATAAGTAAACCACTAAGCCAAGCTGTAACTGACTATATCCTTCTTCTGTCTTAACAGGAAACAACAGAAACAACAAATATTACAAATACTACACCCCAATCTGTCTTCCTTAAACACACACCACCACCACAACCACTGCCTTCACAAAACCACCATGCAATTAAATCTGGGCTGTACATGCAGAATGGAATAGAACAGAACACTTAGGACTCCCTGATTCCCTTTCACTTGCAATTGTCCATAAATTGTCTTTTACAAAAATCATGCACATATGGGTGATTACTAACAGTGGAATTCCACACAAAGGACACAAATATTTATTGAATATAAATATCTGTAGACACTATATGCCATGCTAGGCGCTATACATACACTACAGGTAACTACTATTTTGCCTATTTAATAGGAAAAGAAACTGAAGTTTTCCAAGGCCAACCAAGTGTTAAACCCTATCCTATCCTGCCAGAATGCACCAAGCACTTTCTATTGCAGGGCTACAGTACAAAAATTCATTTATATGAACATTTCGTGGATACCAGGCCCTGTGAAGGTATGACAGAAAGGATATACCACAAAAACTGATTCTAACTTCAAACATTTAACAATATATATATTTATATTTATTAAACAAATTAGAAAGTGCCCATTTGTTTTTAAAATATTAGTATACAAGTGCTTTTTGAATTAGTATATAAGTGCCAGTTCATTAAAATATAGAACCACTTTTTAGAAAATATTCACATTTGACTTTTCCATAATACATTTAGACTGATGCAAATTTCACCCATACCGAGGCATGTGCTTCATCATTTTAGATACTCTCTTAGAAGCTCAGTCTTCTTTTCATAACAAAAATATTATCTTCCTCAAATAATATACATATTGATGATTTGTTGAATCTATATAAATTGAATATATTTTGAAATATGAACCAGAACAATTATTTCAACAAGAATAATTTCTATCAACATAGAAGTAAACTACCTTCCTAGAATGTTAACTATAATCACCAACCCTTTAAAGCACATTTTGCTATACTTTAACAGATCATTTTTCATAATTAACAAGTATGTTCCATGTTTATGATATGAATTATAAAAGCAATGCAGAGAAATCACAATCTTGGTAAATTTTTCATCTGGGAATATTAAGTGTAAATGGCGGTTCCACAAACACAGGAGTACATAAGTTTTGTTAAAATTCTTTTTAAAACTAACTTTGTTTTATAACCTTCATAAATAAAACACATAAATAAATAAAAATTAAACAGTACATTTAGTAAAACAGTGCCCCAGAGAACAAAGAAAGTAATTAGTATGGAAGACTTTAATGAACACATCTTTGAAGCCCTTCTGGAAATTACAGGCTTGACAAAAGCACTAACATTCTACCAGTTGCTGAAACAGGTGATACTGCCAATCAGTTGCATTTGCTGAAGCATATTCTAAAGATTACGAATTAATCCCTACACTGAAACCAATGGCTGCCTGCCATTTTGGTCACTGTTTTAAAAAAGAAAAAGAAAGTCACTCTATGACCATATGCAACTAGGTAAAACAACTCTCAGTAAGCTCTACATCTACTTGATTACTTAGTTGTATCATTTTCTGGTATTGTTTATACTAAATCCAACAGTATTGCTGGCGGGGGTCATGAGACTTAAAGCCTCTCCATCTGTGATTTGAATTATCTCTATTTACTACAAAAACAATAAAGTGTTTGTGAGAAACTTGGGAAAAAAAAGTCATATAATTATATGATAACATTTTCTTTGTTGTTAATTTTGAATCTTTTGATCATAAGTTCAACAGAAGTATGAGTCTTAGAGGCAATCTTCAGATCACATCTGTCTTTTCCTTAGAACTTAACCCCCACACACAGGTCTTTGACCCCCACCCCAGCACACACATTTGCACGCTTTGTTCTACCACCATCGTAGCCCACCTTTATTATATGAACTCTGTTCAGAGCACTGCTCAGAATTTAACATTAAAACAGCCAATGTTTCCAAGTATGGGCAATTATTATAAAAGTGTTCCTGAAGTTAATTTAAAATATGCTGGCACAACGTGCTAAAGAACTAATTTTAAATCCATGTGCAAACATAAACATATACAGATAAAGTGAAAAATGTATGTGAGGGCTCTTTTTGGGATTTCCCATACTTTTAATGTTTTAAATCATCATTGATTTTTGAATCTTAAGTAATACTATGTTCTACTATGTTTTAAAAGTTGCTTTCATTCAACTGTACATGCCTGTGACCTCCACAATGACCTCTATAAAAGCAGTTGTGCATTTTACTATGGTGCAAATCCTCACAGACAAGTTGAACCTGTTCTTTTTGGCACTGAGCCTTTGTTCTGAACACATAGCTGAGATTTATTATAAAAGGAAAACTAAGGGGCATTATTGCACAAGATTTATCTTTCACATATAGCCACGTATAATCTTTTATAACCTCTGAGAGCTCTTAAATAAACAGATCTCTTAATTGCGCGGAGTTCCTTACATGTCACCAATTGTATGGCATATTGAGATTCATTTTACATTAGGAAAAAAGTTAGCACACAAATTATTTATACCGAATTGTTAAAGCTGATCTCTTTTTTTTTTAATTGTTGTTCAAGTACAGTTGTCTCCATTTTCACCCCTCCACAGACCCCTCCCACCCCACCCTTCCCCGCCTTCCACCCTCAAACCTACACCCTTTGGCTTTGTCCATGTGTCTTTTATACATGTTCCTTGATGGCCCTTCCCCATCTTTCCCCCTTTATCTCTCTCCCCTGCCTCTCTGCTTACCATCCATTTGTTCTTTATTTCCATGTCTCTGGTTATATTTTGCTTGCTTGTTTGTTTGTTGATTAGGTTCCACTTATAGGTGAGATCATATGGTATTTGTCTTTTACCTCCTGGCTTATTTCACTTAGCATAATGCTCTCCAGTTCCATCCATGTTGATCTCTTCATATTTATTCAAAAATAGTAGTACTTTTAATACTCAGACTTAGGGATAATTACCTGCCTTGCTATCCTCTTAGTAAAGTCAATGCAATGAAGTCTAACAAACACCTGCTTTAAGAATCTATACTTTAAGAAAAATAGGTTTTACCCTGGCTGGTGTAGCTCAGTGGACTGAGCGCAGGCCTGCAAATCAGTGGGTCACTGGTTCGATTCCCAATCTAGGGCACATATCTAGGTTGTAGGCCAGGTCCCCATTGTGGGGACGTGTGAGAACCAACCACAAACTGATATTTCTGTCCCTCTCTTTTTCCTTTCCTTCTCCTCTCTCTAAAAATAAATAAAATCTTTTTAAAAAAAGAAAAAGAAAAATAGGTTTAAAAAATAATCTCCCTACAGCACCCTTACAGGTGTTTTAAAATCATTACAGAGAAAACATTAGCATTTAACTCTACAGTTTTGTTTTCTTTTTAATGTCAAAGTTCAGTTTTAATTAGTTTTCCTACAGCATTTTAAAAACACTTTCTTTCAATAGATGCAAAGAATATGGCTGCCTGAGGGGTTGGGGGAGTGGGGGCTGGGAGAACAAAAGTGAAAGGGTAAGCACAAACTGGTAGTTACAAAATAGTCACAGGCACACAGAGTACAGCAAAGGGAATACAGTCAATAGTATTATAATAACCATGTGAGTACTTGAAATATTGAAGGGAATCACTTTATTAAGTATATGATTGTTGAACCACTATGCTGTACATCTGAAACTAATACAAAATAATACTGAATGTAAACTGTAATCGAAACATTTTTAAAAACTAAAACAACACTTCTCATTTTAAACAAATTTGAACTGATACACAACACTGCTGTCAGGTGACATCCTCGATCTAACAGTAAATCTGATGCACTGAGGAAAGGAGGAATTTCACGAGTTCTAAGCAGTATCTCATAATAGAATTACCACATTATTTACATTAATTCTTCAGGGTTTGCTAATTGATCTATCATCAAGACTTGCTTTGTCAAAAACCAAAAAAAGAATATAACCTCAAAAGTATTCTATCCTGAAAGTCAGGTTCAAACTAGCTAATCAGCTAATTGTGCAACATAAAGGAAACTGAAATAAGCTGAATTAGGTGAATATTTCTTTCTTCTAAACTCTTCTAATTTTTTTCTTTACTATTAAGTACACAAACAATTGAAAAATGTCTGTAGAACTATGGTAGAAGGGAGTATCGCTCAATGGCTATAGAGTTTCAGTTTTACAAGATGAAAAGAGTTATGGAAATTTATGGCACTGATGGCTACACAGTATCAATCTATTTAATACCAAAGAACTATGAGCATAAAAATGGTTAGATGGTAAATTTTGTGTTATGTGTATTTTACCAGAATTTTTAAAATTTCAACTTAAAAAAAGAAATTGTAAAGATCGACTATTGAACTAGATTTTTTTTTAGGTGAAAAAAATCTAATGATACATTTTTAAGAATTGGGTGTTAACAGTAAGCAAAACAGACATGTTCATAGATGGCATCAAATATATTTTATAAAAACAAAATAACTGAAGAGTTAAATAAAAATCTATTTCATTAAAGTTTAACATTTTAAGCAACATATTCCTATTTTTCTAAGAAAAGATGTCTTAAGCAATTTCTATCCCTAATACTTTCTCTGCCTAGCATATACAAGCAGAAGTTTATGAGTTTATATTTTTTTTAATTCATCACTAAAACAAAACATTTTTTTCTTAAAATATACACTTTCAGAAAAAAACTAATTATGTTAAATTTTAAATGTTCTGCAGGCACTTCATCTTTAAATAGATATAATTAGTGTGAAAAAAATACTAACCAGTTTTATTCATACTATTAACCTATACTGTATGAGGCAACATAAAAATTGAGAATAACTATAAAACATGGATCAAATATGTTAAAAAAATGCCTCAAGACCTCACCTTACACTATGTTCTAATATTATGTCAATGCTGGTGGTATTTTTTAAATGCCTAAGCCCTCTATTCATTTTGAAATGCATGTGCTTCAAGATTTCCATAATATCCAAAACTATCTTGATGAAGTCATAACTATAATTAAAAATAACACCCAAAGAGTCCATAGTTGGAAAGTCAAGCAGGTTAACCCAGGTTAATCTCCAAATAAGTTAAAGCAGCTGCAAGAACAACCCCAGACTCCATTTATTTTGGTTCTTCACACCACAACAGCTTTCCCAACTGTAGCTCCTCTTTCCTCAGGAATGCGAGCATATGCTCTATTCTTTTCAAGTCCCTATATCACAAACCCCCCTGAATAACACAATGTTAAAAACACAAGCCTTGGAGTCCAAAGAGTCAAATCCTAATTTCACCTTGAGCAACTTTTTTTAACAACTCTCATTTTCACCTGTAAAGTTATTTTAAGGTATCAAATAAAAATCTATTTTAAAAACATAGCAGAATCAAATGTCCACAAAATGCTACCAATAGTTATTATTATTTCTGTATCATGAACTTCATCAGGAGCAGGAAGAGGAAAGAGATTTCGCACCATCTCCAAAGACTGACAGTCACTACCAGCAGGTAAAGTCACCACAGGCAATTGTCACCAGATGAACAGTAACCTTTCAAAAGTCTGCGTGAAAGTAAGTCAGAACTCCAAACATCTCCAAAATTTAGTCTCAGAGCCCTGGGAGCAATATAGGAGGGGAAACAAGATTACTTTCTCTTTCCTAGATACAACCCTGGCCTTAGGTGAAATTTTCAAGTTTCTAAAATTTTAGCTTCTCTCATTTCACTTTTTGCATTCCTATCTAGCACCTAAGTGCCTTTCCCAGAGTGTGTATGTCCCCACAACACTTTAACACTTAGCTCCTAATTGGAAACACGCCATTCAAACCTACTGAGTCCCAACATTCTCCCTGATCTTAAGTCACCAACATGCATCTTACACTCAAAACTTCCTGATATCACTAAGGTGTGAGGAGGACAGAAATTGCATTGCATGATTTTGCTTAGTGGACATCTTGATTTTATTAGGTTATTATTGCTCTTAAAAAGAACATTTGTAAAACATGTTTTTCTGAAATAAAATACAAAGCAGTAGCTGCCTTTTAAAGACATGAACTAAGAAATATTCATTGATCATTTTATGTTGCTTATACTTTTTGTATGTTTAATAACTGTCAACAAATTATGTAAGCCAAATTTTTTTTATCTTTATATTTCTCTACGTAATAAACAGATTTTTTAAAAAGATTAATATTTTTCACAATGACTCAATTAAAGTAACATCAGGAATTTCATGATGAGGACTGGGAATGTTACAGACATGCTGGGTAAAATTTAATAAAATTCACAGAATCTCAAAAGTAGACAAGACTTTAAAGATTATCTCCAGTCTCACTAGCCACTGAATTTTTTTAATACTTTCTTCAATAATACTGTCTATGGCTAAATACCTCATAATTTACCAAGATAGGCCAAAGCACCAAAACAGGCTATAAAGAGAAGTCTCAGTACTCAATAGATGTATAAAAGTGCATCTAAATGAATGAGTGATAAAATCTGTATGACACAGTAAAAATTCTACATATCTTCTAATGCACACAAACCACAGTATTTGTCTTCCAAAAGTTGAACCACAACTTTTCAATTTCTTTGTGCATAAGACCTACTAAGGTACATGATTCTTACTGAAGAAAGATATGTTTTTGCTCAGGAAGATGCATTGACATGAATCATCATGGTAATACAAAATACAAATTCATAATATTTAGGAAACCTCTTTAACTACTGTATTGTAATCAAGAAAGCACCAGATTGTTTCTTTTTCTTTTTAAATATTCTATTTATTTACTTTTAGAGAGAGGGGAAAGGAGAAAGACAGAGAGAGAAACATCAATGTTTGAAAGATATATCGATCAGTTGCCTCTCACATGTCCCCAACTGGCCTGGCCTGCAACCCAGGCATTTGCCCTGACAAGGAATCAAACCAGCAACCTTTCAGTTCACAGGCCAGCACTTAATCCGCTGAGCCACACCAGCCAGGACACATTGTTTCTTTTCTTTTCTTTTTTTTAAATATATTTTATTGATTATGCTATTACAGTTGTCTCATTTTCCCCCTTCACTCCCCTCCACCCTGCACATCCCCTTCCATCCACATTCCTTCCCTTTGGTTCATGTCCATGGGTCATACATATGAGTTCTTCAGCTTCTATATTTCCCATACTATTCTTACCTTTCCCCTGTCTATTTTCTACCTACCATCTATGCTTATTCTCTGTACCTTTTCCCCCTCTCCTCCTCCCACTCCCGTTACTAACCGTCCATGTAATCTCCATTTCTGTGATTCTGGTCCTGTTCTAGTTGTTTGCTTTTGTTTTTGTTTTAGGTGTGGTTGTTAATAATTGTGAGTTTGCTGTCATTTTACTGTTCATTTTTTAATCTTTTTCTTAGATAAATCCTTTTAACATTTCATATAATAAGGGCTTGGTGATGATGAACTCCTTTAACTTGACCTTATCTGAGTAGCACTTTATCTGCCCTTCCATTCTAAATGAAAGCTTTGCTGGATAGAGCAATCTGGGATGTAGGTCTTTGCCTTTCATGACTTCAAATACTTCTTTCCAGCCCCTTCTTGCTTGTAAGGTCTGTTTTGAGAAATCAGCTGACAGTCTGATGAGAACTCCTTTGTAGGTGACTATCTCCTTATCTCTTGCTGCTTCTAGGATTCTCTCCTTATCTTTAATCTTGGGTAATGTAATTATGATGTGCCCTGGTGTGTTCCTCCTTGTGTCCAACTTCTTTGGGACTCTCTGAGCTGCTGGGACTTCCTGGAAGTCTATATCCTTTGCCAGATTGGGGAAGCTCTCCTCTACTATTTGTTTGAATAACTTTTCCACTTGTTGCTCTTCCTCTTCCCCTTTGCGTACCCCTATAATTCAGATGTTGGAATGTTTAAAGATGTCCTGGAGATTCCTAAGCCTCTCCTCATTTTTTTGAATTCTTGTTTCTTCATTCTTTTCTGGTTGGATGTTTCTTTCTTCCTTCTGGTCCACTCCATTGATTTGAGTTCCAGGTTCCTTCCCATCACTATTGGTTCCCTGTACATTTTCCTTTATTTCACTTAGTGTAACCTTCATTTTTTCATCTAATGTGTGACCAAATTCAACCAATTCTGAGTGCATCCTGATTACCAGTGTTTTGAACTGTGCATCTGATAGGCTGGCTACCTCTTAGTTGCTTAGTTGTATTTTTTTCTGGACCTTTGATCTGTTCTTTCATTTGGGCCATTTTTTGGCCAGGGTCAGGGGGTCTTGATGTGCCTGTTATGCAACTGTTACGTGGTGAGGGGCAGAGCCTTATGTATTCACCAGGGCAGGGCAACGCAGTTGCTGGGATGGGATGCTGCTATATGTAGGGGAGGGATCCAAGAGGGAACAATTGCGCTTGCTCTGCTCTCTGCCTGATTTCAGTCACTTCCCCCACCACCCACAGCAATTGGGTCCTTCTGGTACTGATTCCCATGTGGGTGGGGTTGTGTATGTTCTAGAACCCTATGGGTCTCTCCAACGAACTCTCCTGTGAGACTGAGTTTCTCCCTGCACCTCAACCCCCACAAGTGTTTTCAATCAGTGGTTTGAGGCTTTACTTTCCTGGGCTGAGGCCTTGGGTTGTGCAAACCATCCTGCTTCCCAGTTGTTCCTCCTGGTTTATCTGTGCGTGAATGTGGGACCACTCAGTCCACAATCTGCCACCTCGCCAGGTCCACCCACTGCTGCCTTGCCGGCCAGCTGCCACTTTGCGCACCCTGTTCCTGTTGCTGAAAGTCCTCTCCTCCCAGCTGCCCATCTCCTACTGGTCTGGATGAATGTTTCTTCTTTAACTCCTTGGTTGTCAGACTTCCATACAGTTCGGTTTTCTGTCAGTTCTGTTTGTTTTTGTTTTTAAATTGCTGTTGTCCTTCTTTTGGTTGTGTACCTCCATCTTGGCCAGAAGTTTCCAGATTGTTTGTTAATGATGATTTCATCTAAGTCTTTGTCCCACTCTGCATTCTTGGTTTCTGCTTCTAATAATTACAATCAATGGCTAAAGCAATGTTTGTCTTTTCATATATTCACCAGACAAGATCTATTTAACAGAAATTCAGATAAAATGTAAAATCCAATAAAGAACAGGGTTACTTTTAGGGTTCCTATTATCTGCTAAGTGAAATTATCCTCTAAATCACCTTTTATATGACTTAAAAAGTCATTAATACTTTTTAATAGAATATATCATTATTTCCTAGTATCCTATTCATAAGTTAAAACATACCATTCTTCGTTTGTCTTTAGACTGCTTAAAATTTTGGAAAATTCTATAATACAACCAGATCTAAGATGTATCTTGTTTGGAGTGGTCCCTCAATCACTCTCTTCCTCTTACTTTAGTGTTACTTCTTTATGGTTCTTTAAGAAAATTAACTATGTTACCCATGGGAGAACTAATAGGTTAAATCTGGAAAACAGTTTATCTTTGTAATTGATAATATCTAAGAAAATCATTCAAATAATATTCTGAGCTTATGTTCATTTCATTTTATTCTCACAAACACCATATTATGAGGCCATATTATGAGATCATATTATTCCAATGATAAGGCTTACACTATTTCCAATGAATATTCCATAAGCCTTAACTCACAGAGCCATAATTGGAACCCACCTGGTCAAATATTAAATCCGTATTTATCCCTAGCCATACTGCTAACCTGTTTATCTTCCATAAAAATGCAAGGAAAAAAGTCTCCTGATTGTGTGTGCCATTACAGAGAATGACAGGAGGCTACAAATACTCCCCATTACTTCTCATGCTCAACTGAAATGATCTTCCTACTGACAAAAGTGCATGTTACTATACAAAAGAAGGAAAGTACCTTGATAATCTTTGATAAAACATAGTGGAATTTTGCCAACACTGGTGACGGCAATGAAAAAATATGCAACATTATTTACCATTTCAAGGATAAGAGGCCTTGCACCAGAAACAGGTCATTACACTTATAGATCTAATTTCTACTAAAATCAATACTACAGAAACAGAAAGACTGAGACTCTATTTTACAGAGCCATGTCATTACCAGTAATCCTCTTTCAAGAAACCAGGGCAATGTAAGAGCTCCTACCACTGATAATATGATTGGCTTACAGTATAACATTACTTCCTACATTAAATTCTTTTTC
Organism: Phyllostomus discolor; assembly: GCF_004126475.2. Classification (NCBI taxonomy): domain Eukaryota; kingdom Metazoa; phylum Chordata; class Mammalia; order Chiroptera; family Phyllostomidae; genus Phyllostomus; species Phyllostomus discolor. The sequence continues at coordinate 186,357,780 of NC_040903.2, read as the reverse complement.
CTTTTTTAATTTCTATCTTTACCCATCTCTCTGCTGCTCTGCATGTTTAACTGGAGAGACACTGTGGTATAATGAAAAAAAAAAAAAAAAGAACTAGGAATCTGAAGGCTTATATTCTCACCCTGACTTCCATTTTCCTATGGGGTGTAGAAACATATCAGCAAAAACTAGGGTTGGGGGAGAAGATTAATAATATCCATGCTGCAGATTTACATGCAAAAATATTCTTCATTCACAATATTTAATTTATGATTACAGATGCAGAAATCTAGCTTCACAGACATTTCAAGATAACTAATTGTATTGACTTAAGGTGCATTCTGAAATGTCCAATCTCACTAACATTCATTTTTTTTAAAGATTTTATTTATTTATTATTTTTAGGGAGGGAAGGGAGGGAGATAGAGAGAGAGAGAGAGAGAGAGAGAGAGAGAGAAACATCAATGTGCGGTTGCTGGGGGTTCTGGCCTGCAACCCAGGAATGTACCCTGGCTGGAAATCGAACCTAGGACACTTTGGATCCCAGCCCGCGCTCAATCCACTGAGCTACGCCAGCCAGGGCCACTAACATTCATTTTTAAAGCTGAATACACTTCAACAAGATTATAAATACTCAAGAAGTTTTAAGTGAATGTTTGTCATTTATTTGCATTAGCATCATTCAATTTAAGTTTATGTTTATGATCCCCCAAAACAGCCAGAATATGATTTGAAAGAAGGCTCTGATATTTATCTTATGAAAGAGTAAGACCCAGAAATGTAAAGTTCTAGTTAATCTATAATTGTGTTTATATTACATGAATGATTTGTGTTTCTCAAAAATAACATGTAGGAAGTCAGTAATTCTCAAAGGTGCCAAGTATTTCCATGTGTTTAACAAGAAAACAACCCAAACAAATAATGCTCAAGAAATTTTTAATTTCTTTTACTTCCCTACCATCTGTTTCAGTCTTTTTCTTTCTTGGTCCCAATCACCTTCTTTGTTTCTGCTGCCTGCCTACTGCTCATAGTAACACTTCCAAAAGAATAAGGCAGAAAAATTAGATACCCAGTTGGGAACTCTAATCCCAGATGTTACTTGACAATGACATAGTCCAGAGCTAACTATTTATGGACATAAACTCCTAAAGAAAATAATACATGCCTCAATACAAATACTAAAAACACTACAGTATGTTTTACCTAGTCTTAAAGATTATCATTCGATGTTCATCAGAAAGAAAATATATTACATTAAGATCATATATCACTTAAGAAAGTATTTTTATTCCCGTAAGCCTTATTTTTATACATGTTTTTATCTGGCAAATATATGCGAAAAGGTATGTATGGGTGTATGTGTACAAAATGGTATGTATGGGTGTATTTTTCTCCTCCTCTCATGAGGCAGGAGAAAAATCTGAAAGCAATGGTAAATAATGCCACAACATAAAATAAAACTGAAACACTATTACCATTTCTTACTAAGATACTTAAGTAGCCTCTCAAAGGGGTGTTACTCAATTACAGGAATACAAAAACAAGAAAAAAGGCAAATATATAAAAGATAACTTCAGTCTGTAAGTATTTTAAAACAGTAAAAATCTAAGAAATTTTCCTTTAAAATTTACCTCTTTAAACTAAAGCCCTAAAAGGGTGATAAAATTAGGGAAATTAAGCACTACTGGGCCCTACAAATGCAGAAAGACAAAGAGAAAATATTGAAAGTAGCAAAAAAAAATGGTTCCTGATATACACACAAGGGACCCCAATAAAGTTAACAACTGAAATCTCTCATCAGAAAACACAAAATGTAATAGGCTTGTGTATTCAAAGTGCTATAAGGAAAATACTGTGTCAATCAAGAATTCTTTATACAGCCCTGACTGGTGTGGCTCAGTGGATTCGGCATCATCCCATACACCAAAAGGTTGAAGGTTGGATTCCTGGTAAGGGCACATGCCCGGGCTGGGCCAGCTCCCTGCTTTGGGGCCTGCAACAGGAAACCAATCAACATTTCTCTCGCATATCAATGTTTCTCTCCATCTCTGTCCCCCCTTTCTCTCTCTCTAAAAATAAATAAATAAAATCTATTTTAAAAAAGAATTCTTTATCCTACTAAACTACCCAACAGAGACAGAATGAAGACATTTCCAGATAAACAAAGATTGACTAATCTGTTGCTGGGATATGCATTACAAAGAAAAAAAAAATACTAAAAACATCCTTCAGGATGAAAGGAAATGACAACAGGCATTTCTCATAAAAGAATAAAGAACTCTCCAAATGTTATTACATAGGTAAATACAAAAGACTTGATGGAAACATTTCTTTCTCTCTTCTTCTCTTAATTAATTTTTAAAATAACTCCAATAATAAGCCCTGGCTGGCGTAGCTCAGGGGGTTGAACACGGGCTGCGAACTCAAGTGTCGCAGGTTCGATTCCCAGTCAGGGTACATGCCTGGGTTGCAGGCCATAACCCCCAGCAACCGCACATTAATGTCTGTCTGTCTGTCTGTCTGTCTCTCTCTCCCCCCCCCTTCCCTCTCTAAAAATAAATAAATAAAATCTTAAAAAAAAATCACACATTAGATCAACCCTGGCTGGGTGGCTCAGTTAATTAGAGCATCATTCCATACACCAAGAGGCTGCAGGTTCAATTCCCAGTCAGGGAACATTACACAGGTTGTAGGTTCAATCCTCAGTCAGGATGAATACAAGAAGCAACTGATCAATGTTTCTCTCACATCAATGTCTGTCTGTCTGATATTCTCTCTCTCTCCCTCTCTCTCTCTCCCTGCCCCTGTTCCCCCTTCCTCTATCTCTAAAATCAATAAGCATCTCCTCAGGTGAGGATTATAAAAGTGATAATAATAAAATGAATGACACACTAGATCAGGATAATTTAATTGATATTTCCAGAGCATTTCACCCCAGAGCAGCAGAGTACACATTCTTTTGTAAGTGCACATGGAACATTTTGAGCATAGACACAGGTTAGAATACAAAACAAGTCTCAATGAATTTAAGAAAACTTATATCAAGCATCTTCTCTGACCACAATGTATGAAACTAGAAATCACAAGAAAAACCTGAAAAACACATAAACACATGGAGGCTAAATAACATTCACTAAACAATGAATGTATTAACAATGAGATCAAGGAAGAAATGAAAAGATACCTTGAAACAAATGCAAATGAGAACACAACAAACCAAAATCTATGGGACAGAAAGAAAGCAGTCCTAAGAGGGAAATTCACAGCATCACAAGCCTACCACAGGAAACAAGAAAAATCTCAGATAAATGATCTAATCTTATACTTAAAGTAACTAGAAAAAGAACAAAAACTAAAGGCTGAAGTGAGTCAAAGAAAAGAAATAATAAAGTTTAGAGCAGAAATAAATAAAATAGAATCTAAAAAAACTACAGAAGATCAATTAGAACAGCTGATTCTTTGAAAAGATAACAAGATTAACAAATCTTTAAACAGAGTCATAAAAAAGAGGATCCAAATAAATAAAATCAGAAATAAAAGAGGAAAAGTAAAAATTGCCACCACAGAAATACAAAGGATTATTAAAATATGTTATGAACAACTATATGCCAACAAAATCAACAATCTAAAAGAAAAAGTTCCTAGAAACATACAACCTTCTGTAACTGAATCAAAAAGAAACAGAAAATATAAACAGATTGATTACAACTAATGAAATAAAAAATTCGAGAGAGACGACTCCCAAGCTCATTTTACAAAGCCAACATTATCCTCATTCCAAAACCAGATAAAAAGACTACAAAGAAAAAAATTAGCCCTGGCTGTGTGGCTCAGCTGGATGGAGCGTCATCCTATGCACCGAACTCATACAGGTTTGATTCCCAGTCAAGGCACATACCTGGGTTGCAGGTTAGATCCCTGGTTGGGGTGAGTACAGAAAGCAACTAACTGTTTCTCTCTCACGTTGATGTTTCTCTTGCCCCATCTTTCTCTCTCTAAAATCAATTTTAAAAATCCTTAGGTAAGGATTACAAAAAGGAAGGAAGGAAAAAAAGGAAGGGAAGAAAGGGAAGGAAGAGAAGGAAAAGGAGGAAGGGGAGGAAGGGGAGGGAGGGAGGGAGGGAGGAAGGAAGGAAGGAAGGAGGGAAGGAAATTATAGGCCAATATCCTTAATAAACAGAGATGTAAAATTCCTCAACAAAATATTTGCAAACCAAATCCTGCAGTACACTGAAAATATGATACACAATGATAAAACAGGATTCATTCCTAGGATTCAAGATTAGTAAATATTTGCAAATCAGTAAGTGTGATATACCACATAAACAAAATGAAATATAAAAATTATATGATTATATCAATAGATACAGAACAAAACATTTGACAAAATCCAGCACCCATTTATGAAAAATTGCTCAGCAAAATGGGAAGAGAGGGAACACACCTCAACATGATAAAGGCCATATATGACAAACCCACAATGAACATCATACTCACTGAGAAAACTTAAAGTATTTCCTTAAAGTTCAGATAAAAGACAGAGATGTCTACATTCACCACTCTTATTCAACATAGTACTGGAAGCCCTAGCCACAGCAGTTAGAAAAGAAGAAGAAATAAAAGGCATCCAAACTGAAAAGGAAGAAATAAAACTGTCTTTATTTCCAGATGACATGATACTGTACAGAGAGAACTCTAAAGATTCCAACAAAAATGACTAGAATTTCAGTAAAGTAGAAGGATACAAAATAAACATTCAAAATCAGTTGCATTTGTATACACCAATAATGAGCTGTCATAAAGGGGAAAAAAGAAAATAATCCCTCTTACAATTGCAAAAACATTTTAAAAATACCTAGGAATAAATTTAACCAAGGAGGCAAGAAATCTGTATGCAGAACGTTATAATACAAATGAATGAAAGCATATACCATGCTCATGGATAGAAAATTAACATTATTAAAATTTCCATACTACCCAAAGTAATATATAGATTCAAAGCAATTCCTATCAAAATACCAATGACATATTTCATAGAACCAGAACAAATCAACTCACAGCAATCTTGAGAAAGAAGAACAAAGTTGGAGGAATTATGCTACCTGATATCAAACTATACTACAAAGCCATAGTAATCAAAACAGCAAGGTACTGGCATTAAAACACACATATAACACTAATTCAAAAGAATATAAGCACACCTATGTTAATTGCAGAGTTATTTACAATACCAAGCTATGGAAGCAATGCACGTTCCAATCAATAGACTACTGGGTTAAAAAAGCTGTGATACATATACACAATGAAATATTACTCAGTTATAAAAAAGAACAAAATGTTACCATTTGCAAAAGCATGAATGAACCTAGAGGATATTATGCTAAGTGAAATATGTCAGTCAGAGTAAGACAAATACCATATGATTTCACTTATATATAAAATCTAAAGAAATTTATAAACAAACAACAGAACAGAATCAGACTCATAGATACAGACAATGGACTGACAGTTGCCAGAGAGAAAAGGTGTTGGGGGACTGGGAGAAAAAGGTGAAGGAATTGAGAAGTAAAGATTAGTAGTCACAAAATAATCATGGGGATGTAAAATGCAGCATAGGAGACATTGTCAATGACACTGTAATCACTATGTATGGCACCAGTTGGGTACTGGAAATACCAAAGGGTACATTTTGCAAAGTATATGATTGTGTAACCATGATGCTGAACACCTGAAACTAGTACGAAACAATGTTAATTGTAAAGTGTAATTGAAAAGTTTAAAAAGTTAAAAAATGAAAAAAGAAAACAGTAGAAAGTCTCCCAGACCATAAACACAATGTATCTTTCCATTTATATAGTTTTTATTTCTCTCATTTTGTTGCATACAATATTTTTTGTATACAGTTCTTACATATATTTTACTACTTACCCCTAAGTATTTCATGTTTTGATGCTATTACATATGGTAGTTTTCATAGTTAAAATTCTGAATTAAGACCTTTATTCATTTTTTTCTTACTGTGTTTTTCTGCTTTTGCCATACTGCACCAGTAGGACTATCAGTACCATGTAGAATAGCAGTGGCAAAGGCACACATCCTTGCCTTGTTTCCTGTACTGAAGGAAAGCATTCATTCTTGTCATCATACATATTATGTGAGTGATAGGTTTTGGTATATTTCCTTTATCAGTTCAGGAAGTGCTATTCTATTTTTAATTTACTAAAATATTTGGTTATGAATAAATGTTGAATTATATTAACATTTTTGTCTCAAAAAAAAGAACTAGATAAATCATTCCCATGTTAAGCATCTAGAAAACAGAAAGAAATATAAGAATCAACGGTATTCAGAAACTGAATATCAGTCCAAACAGGCCTGTGTTCTCCAAGGGAATGGAAGCAAACAAGGTTATAGCCCTGTATTGTCCTGGCTTACTGCACTGAGGCCATTTCCAGGCCAAGGTATGTGGAAGGGGAACCCAAATAAAGCCTGGCCTGTCGGGGTGTCTATAATTTGCAGGGCAGATTACCAGAGAATAGTCTGCACAGACAAAATTCTAAAGCAGGATCAGCAAACATTTTCTGTAAAGGGCAGATAAATATTTTAGGCTTTGCAGGCCATATGATCTCTGTCATAAATACTCAACTCTGCAATTAAAACACAAAAAGAGACAAAGGCAATACATAAATGAATGAGTATGGCTATGTGCCAATAAAACTTTAGTTACAATAACAGGTGGTAGGTGGGACTTGGCCTGTGAGCTGTAATTTGCTTACCTGTGTTCTAGAGATGCTAGAATAATATCCTTGATTTTTGCACGGGTAATAATCTACACATAAGGGAGTATAAACTACTCGAGGCCAAGTAAATAACCTGAAAAACCAATAGGTCAAACAATTCCCAAATTCACACAAGACCAGAATAACTCACATTCTCAATAAACAAGATAAAAGGCCTCTCAATTCAAGGGGCATCAGGTGCAGTTTTCAAAATAATATCCCATTCAAAGTGGAGCTAAATTAGACTAACATTCAAGTCTGCTCTTGTATGCTCTTAACAATGCTTAAAAGCAATCCTTGCAAGAATCTTATAGGTTATAGGTGACTTAACTGTTCCCAAACAAAGTCTGAAAATATTTAATGGAATACCAAAAACTACTAGGTATTCAAAAACAATGCAGAAATATATGACCCACACCAGGCAAAAACAAACAGCCAACAGAAACACACATAGAAATGGCAAAGAGGATGATATTAGCAGACAAGGAAGTCAAAACAGCTATTAAAAATATGCTTCACAGCCCTGGCTGGTGTAGCTCAGTGGATTGAGCGTGTGCTGCAAACCAAAGCATCGCAGGTTCGATTCCCAGTCAGGGCACATGCCTGGGTTGCAGGCCATGGCCCCCAGCAACCACACATTGATGTTTCTCTCTCTCTCTCTCTTTCTCCCTCCCTTCCCTCAGAAAAAAAAAAAAAATATGCTTCACATGTTCAAGAAGGTAGGAAAAAAGTATGAAAATGATGAGGAGAGAAATAGAAGATGTTAAAAAACTTCCAAATGGAACACACAGAGATTTAAAACACAATCTGAAACGAAAAATATAACAAGTTGGATAAAGAACAGATTAGACATTAGTGAAATAAAGATAAGTGAACTTAAGGACACATCAACAGTAGCCACCCAAAGCAAAAAAAAAACTAAAACTATCAGAGTAATGAACAAAGGCCTTGGCCAGGTGGTTCAGATGGTTGGAACACCATCCCAAACACCAAAAGGCTACACAGGTTTGATTCCCAGTCAAGGCATATACCTAGGTTGCAGGTTTGATCCCTGGTCGGGGTGTATATGGGAGGCAAGTGATAGATGTTTCTCTCTCTTTCTCTCTCTCTCCTTTCCTCTCTCTCTAAAAATTAATAAATATATCCTTGGGTGAGGATTGAAATAATAATAACAATAATAAATAAATAAAATAACAAAGTATTAATGAACTGTGTAACAATATCAAGCAATATAACATGTAATTAAAATCACAGAGGAAGGAAGGAAAGAATAGAAAAATATATAAAGAAATATTTTTCCAAATTGATTAAGGTAAATTAAATCCAACCATATCAATAACTGCCTTAAAACAATAAATAAAAGGAGGTTATCAGATTTAATGAAAAAGCAAGCTCCAACTATATGCTGTCTTTAAAAAACAACTCATACAATGAAAATACTAATAAAAAAAAGCTAATGTGGCTATATTAGTGCAGTAAAAGTAGTAGTTCAAACAAAGAATATTACCAGGAATAAAGAGATATATTTCATAATAATAAAGATGTCAAAGAATCAGAGGACATAACAATCTTATGTTTATGCAACTAAAAACAAAGCTTGAAAAGATATGTGCAAAATTTATTTTTTCATCTATAATTATTCTAAAATACTTCAACACTGCTCTCAGTAACTGAAAGAAAACAAGAAAATCAATAAGGAAACAAAGAACAAAATCAATTAAGTTGACCTAGTTCACACTCATGGACACTGTCCAAGAGCAAATGACCTCATCAAGCAAGAAAAAAGTTTCAATACATCCAAGATGTTTGAAACCATACAAAGTATGTTCTCTCACTACAATGGAATTAAACTAGAAATCAGTAGCAAAAAGATATTTAGAAAAACTGAACCTAATTTGGGAACTAAACACATTTCTAAACAGCCTAAAGGTCAAGCAAAAAGTCAAAAATAAAATTACACAATAACTTGAACTAAATGAAAATGAAAACACAACTGTGATTGGCGGCCAGGGAACTGCACCTCTCTCAGCTCTTCAACTGCAGAAGTGTAATGGGCCAAGACGCCTAGTTGCTGCGCTCTCAAATCCATCTCCACATTTGCACCAAGTCCATGAATTCCACAGGCTGCTTTTAGCCAGTCTAAGTGAGGCAATAATACCCAGGCAGTTCCATACTTAGGAGATGCAAGACTCCTCTGCCAGAAAACTTCACCACAAGTACTCCCCAGCCACCTTACTAAACTTTCCTTAGAAATACACTGTCATAGGAGATACTTCTAACCCAACCTTTCTTCTGTCTTCACTTGGAATCAAACCTATATCCAGTCTGATGATGCTCTCAGCCCCTTATAGCTGCCTCCTCATTTTCTTTCATAGGCATTTTCCCCAACACATTTCTTGCATATTTAAACCAATTTTGGTAAATGCTTCTCAAAGGACTCAAAAGTATGAAGACAGCATGTCAAAATGTGTTAGATGCAACTAAATAATGGTCAAAATAATATTTATACTATAAATGCTAATAATAAAAATCAGAAAGGTATCAAATCAATGATCTAAGCTTCTAACTTTAGAAACTAGAAAAGCAGAGCAAGTTACAGCCCAATTAAGAAGAATAAAGGAAATAATAAAGAACAAGTATAAGTGTAATAAAAAACAAAAACAATAGGAAAATAAATAAAATTAAAAACTGTTTCTTTGAACAGCATTTAGATTTTCATCTATATTATGTGTCAATATCCACATTCAGTACATATTAATAAGTCCACATAAAACCTGTCATTTGAAATTTCACCTGAAATATGCCATGAACATAATACTGAATTCTGTCATAATAAACAATAACAAGTATTTCATCAGACACTGTGATATGAATCTCAACATGCATTAAAGTAATTGGATCATCAGGAAGGAAGGAAGGAAGGAAGGAAGGAAGGAAGGAAGGAAGGGAGGGAGGGATTCCAGAGAGATAATAGAAAAACAACAAAGACATCCTTAAGAGAGTAGAAAAGAGAAGCCACGTGTGACAAAAATTATTTACAACACATATGACTAACAGAGGGCTTAAATCCAGAACATATAAAGAACTTCTACATAAGAGCAAGAGTGTTGAACAGGTATTTCACAAAAACAAGATAGCCCATGCTCAATCTCATTAGCAATCAGTGACATAAAATGTAGATTAAAATCACAAAGCACTACAAAATACCCACCAGACTGGTTAAACTGGAAGAGAGAGAAAATCACAAGTCTTTACAAGAACATGGAATAACAAGAACACTGCTGATAAAAGTACAATTAGTAAAAACCACTCTGGAAAACAATTTAGTAGTACCTTCTAAAGTGAACATACATATTCACAATGATCTATTAAAACTGTTCTTAGGTAAATAAATATCTACCAAAAATGTATGTACATGTGTACAAAGAAACATATATAAAAATGTTAGGATAATTTATAATACCAAAAACTCAAAAAAATCCAAAAGTCCATCAACAGTAGAATAAATAGCAGTACCATTGACCCTTGAACAATATGGGCACCCAAACTCTAGCTATCCCTCGGTCTCCATGGGGAACTGGTTCTAGGACACCCACCCCTGCAGATAACAAAACCCACAGATGCTCAGTCTCCTAAATAAAATGGCACAGATCAATGTATACAGTCGGCCCTCTGTGGCCACAGAATCCCAACCACAGATCAAAAACACTGCAGATTTTTATTTAAAAAAAATCCACGAATAAGTGGACCTGCACAGTTCAGACCCCTGCTGTTCAAGGGTCAGCTGTATATTCCTCCAATGAAACATTAACCAGCAATGAAAATAAAAAAACCTATAGCTATATGCAAAAACCTGGATGAATCTCACATATATAACATGGACAAGCAAACATTAATTAGGTTAAGGCATATATGCTTAGATGTTAAAGCTATTTATAAGAGCCAGAAAAAAAACTGCCATTAAAAGAAAGTGACTAATTTGCGGAAAAGGAACTGGGAGCTGACTGGGAAGAGGGGTCATGAGAAGGGTTCCTACAGTGCTGACGATACTGTATTCTTTTACCTGACGGCTACACTGATGTTCACTTTGTGATAACTCACTGAGCTGTATGATTTGGTTCTGTGCACTTTTGTGTATACATATTACATTTCACAAAACAGAAAGAGAGGGAGAGAGGATGAAAATAATAAGATCACAACAGTTTCTAGTAAGGTATCTGATATATTAAGTTAAATGCTAGATTGAATGAAATATTGATGGCAAATAAGTTCATGAAGAGATTTTCACCATTATTAGTCATTATGGAAATACATATTAAAATAATAACAAGATGCCACTACACACTTGTTAGAATGCCTAAAATATTTTTAAAACTCATAATACGGAGCATCGTCAAGGATGCAGAGCAACTAGAACACTTATACAATGGTGGTGGAAATGCAAACTGGTACAGCCACTTTGGAAAACAGTTGGGCAGTTTCTTACAAAGTCAAACATATCCTTACCATATAAATTGCCGATCTCATTCTCAGTATTTACCCAAGAGAAATGAAAACTTATGTACACACACAACTGTATGCAATGTTTACAGAAGCTTTATTCATAACCATAAAAAAAAAAAGGAAACCACCCAAATGTCCTTCAACTGATGAATGGATAAAAAACTGGTAAATCCATACATATGGTATATTACACAACAAAAAGGAACAACTATGAATACATGCAACAATATGGATGATATCAAATGTGTGCTGTTAAACTAACAAAGCTAGACCTGAAAGAACAGATCACTAACTGCTGGGGGGGACAAGGCATGTGCAGGATTGACTAAGAAAGGCTAACACAAGGGAATTTGGAGGAGAAATTGAACTGCTCTCTATTATGATGATGGTGGTAGATATATAACTCTGCATTTGTCAAGACCCTGTACATCACAAAGAATGACCTTTACCATATCTGCATTTAAAAATAAATTTTAGGCCCTGGCTGGTGTAGCTCAGTGGATTGAGCGCAGGCCTGTGAACCAAAGGGTTGCTGGTTTCATTCCCAGTCAGGGCACATGCCTGGGTTGTGGCCCAGGTCCCCATTTGGGGGCACGTGAGGAGCAACCACACACTGATGCTTCTCTCCTTCTCTTTCTCCCTCCTTTCCCCTCTCTCTAAAAATAAACAAAATCTTTTAAAAAATAAACATAAATAAATTTTAAAACAAAACACCATGGTCACAGCAATACCACAGATTTACAGAAGTATCAAAATTCCAAATGTATCATAAAATCCCCTCAAATTCAAGAATCCTAAAAATGTTTACCTACTTTTATATATACATACACACATGTTGTAATACTCCAAATAGTCATATACAGTTTAAAATATCTCAAATTTACCAGTGAGAAAACATACTCAGAAAGAATAAAGTGAAATCTTACCCATGGATATACATCTAGTAAATAGTGAAGCTGAAGTTTAATCCAATTTTATCTGAGTCTTCCCATGCCCATTTTCTTCCCTCTATACTATACTGTCTCTTAATTAAAAGCACTGGTAATTTCTTAATTAGTAGTGTTTTTCTTCACATTTGAAAACGTATTAATATTTCCTACATTTATAAGTTTAAAACTAGTCATGAATATTTTATACTATCCAGGTTCCCACATATCCATAAATCAAATAATTCTGACTGCTTCCTCCTATTCCTTGTATTATCAGTCATTCATTTAACTTATAAATAAGCATGTATGTGTGTGTATATAAGCATATATACACACATAAGCATACATACACACACATACATAAATAAAGATAGTCAAGTACAGTGTTGCTTATTATTTTAAGCAAATGATTACCTGTTAGGTCAATTAAGAACAAAAAATTAAGGTTTTATTTTTACCTTTATTTATTTCTTCTCTGATGCTCTTCCTTTATGTAGATCGGTTTTTTAGCTACAGCATTTTCCTTGTCTCTAAAGAACTTCCTTTAACACTTCTTGCAAGGAGGGTCTACTGGCAAAAAACTTCCTTGAATTTTGTTTGTCTGATAATCTTCATTTCTCCTTGACTTTTAAAGGATATTTTAACAGGGTAAATCATTCTAGGTTGGTGGCTTTTTTGTCTCAGCACTTTAAATATTTCACTCCACTCTCCTCTTGCTTGTATAGTTTCTAAGAAGTCAGATACAATTTTTACCTTTGCTCCTCTTTGGGGAAGGTGTTTGTTTCCCCCTCTGGCTTCTTCAGGATTTTTTTCCTTTTCTGTAACTTAAAAAGGATATGCATAGATGTGGGGCGGGGGTTGGCATTTATCCTACTTCATGTTCTCTGAGCTTCCTGGATCTTCGGTGGTATCTAATGTTAATTTACAGAAGTTCTCAGTCATTATTGTTTCAAATATTTCTTCTGCTCCTTTCTCTCCTTTTTCTGGTATTCCCATTACATGTATTTACACCTTCTACAGTTGTCCCAAAGTCCTTGGATATTGTTCTTGTTTCTCCAGTCTTTTTCTCTTTGGTTTTCAGTTTTCTAGGATTCTACTGATATACCCTGTTGCTCAAAGATTCTTTCCTCAGGTGTGTCCAGTCTACTAATAAGTCCATCAAAGACATTCTTGATTTTTCTTTGTTTTTTCTCTGTAGCATTTCTATTTGGTTCTTTCTAAGAATTTCCATCTCTCTGCTTACATTGTCCATCTGTTCCTGCATATTGTCTACTTTATTCATATTGATCACAGTTGTTTTAAATTCCCAGTCTGATAATTCCAACAGCCCTGCCACATCTGAGCCTAGTTCTTATGTTTGCTCTATCTATCCTAACTGTGTTTTCTGTCTTTTAGTATGCCTCATAATTTTTTCTTGACAGCCAGACAATGATGCACTAGGTAAAGGCACTGCTATAAATAAGCCTTGAGTACTGTGGTGGTAAGGGAAGATGGCAGAGCATTTTATAGTCACAAGATTAGGTCTCAGTCTTCTAGAGGGTCGGTGCTCCTGGACTGTGAACTTCACACACACTTCTCAGTCCATCTTCCTCCTCTTAGGTGGGTCAGAACTGCAAAGATGGTCTAAAGTTGTGCATTTCTTTTTCCCATATGAAGCCTTGAGTAGCTAGAGTTAGTTATTTCCCTTCCCCCACATCAGTTAGGCTCTGATAAAACCCCAGCAGGTTAAGCTCTGGTGAAAAGTTTCTTGAGAGAAGGCCTTCTTAAGCAAAACAGAATACTCTTATTTCAAAACGGTTCCTTTTCCCCTTTATCTGCCAGAAGAACAAGGGGATTTTTCTCGATATTCACTGAAAGAACCTGGTAGAGATACAAGAGGTAGAACAAAAGTGTGGGACCCTCCAATGTCTGGTGCCCTCTGGAGTTTTAACTCTCAGAGTTGTCCACACGGAGCCTCCACAATTTGTCAATGACAGTTCAGATTTCCCTACACCACCACTGGTTCCCTGCAAGGTTGCTGAGGAGTTGTGATTCTAGTAAGTTGTGATTCTCTGTATTCTCTACCAGCCTCTCCAAGTTTCAGAGCAGTAATTAGCCTTGTGACCTCTCTTCATTTATGGATCTAAGAAAAGTTGTTTTTTCCAGTGTGAGGATGGAGTGGCAATTTCCAAGCTTTACTTGTAAGGATGTAATGGCAACTTCTTCCAAGCTTCTTACATGATGTTCCAGAAACCAGAAATCTGCATTTTCTTTTAAGAAATGTTTTCCTACACTATAAACTTAAAATTTTATGTAGACTAAGAAAACACATACAAACCATTATTATATACAACAAAATTGTGTTGCATACTTGGAAAATTATTTATTACTTTCCCCTTTCTCACACACCGTGTATATTCTTATTTCTAGACATCCAGCCTAGATCAGACACTGTTCTTAAACAGCTAAAACTTTCCACTTATCAGTAGAAATCAATATAAAATTATAAAGTGTAATCCTTGAAATATATCTTTCAAACAAGCGATTAAAATGTGGCTTACCATTTTGATGCCTGTGGAAAATGTCACTGGTTTTATAGGTTTAGGTTTCTCAAGTTGCATTTCCAATTGGGTAGATCTATCTTTATGCTGGGCCAAAAGTAGAGCAACAGGGAGATCAGAACTCTCCTGTAAGAAAAGTTAACATGCAATATAAAAGTTAAAAAAAAAAAAACTTAAAGAGCAACAGGTCCATTATTTTAAATTATGCCTTTCCATAAGCATTTGATGTCAACCTAAATATTCACTTTATGGAGAACACTTTACAAAAAATTTAACATTCCATAATAAGAAAAGGCTGTTTTACACTCATAAATCAAAACCTGCAAAAAATTATTTTTATAAAATCCACATTAAAGAAAATATAATAGGGTCTTATTTCATCTAGCAATGCCAACCATATTTATTAAAATAAAAAAATTAGAAGCTAATCACAAAAAGAGTAGTACAAAGTACCATAACTTAGATCAGATGTTTATCTAAGACACATTCTTTGTAGCAGTGAATTCAGACCAGTTTGAAATTGTTTCCCATTAGATTTCACCTGAGGCTGTTTGGAAATGATCCTTGCTGTTTTGCACAATGGAATGATTGTTAAGTACAACCAAAAGTACATTTATTTTCTCTTTTACTGACTTATTTTTGGAAATGAAGTTTAATTTTTTTAACAAAATTATAATCAATATTTTTAATATGTTGATACTAAACCAGGGCCACTATTCACACAAATCTGTACATACACATATTAATAACACAAGCAAATTACTAATTCTTATATGTAGGTTGTTATTTATCCTGTTTAACATGAAGCTCTACTACATGTAAAGTACTGTGAAGCTAAAGTCTAAACTAAATGATATCCCGACTTTTTCCTCTCTGAGTTGTGAACTGAATAAGAACACAGAAACATGCAGAAGGAGCTCAGGAGCCTGAGATATCACACACACACACACACACACACACACACACAACTTTCTATTTCTGTAAACAAAAATAAAGGGCACAAATGCATTTTGATCTCCTATATCAAGGTTACTTGCAAAAATAAACATATTCTTCAAATGGCCTACAAATTTTTTAAATAGTAACTACCCATAATTTAATACTAAAAAAAACCTATATTGCTAACACTTCGTAGTAGTAGGATAAACTTATAGCAGAATCTAATTGTATTTCCAAATCTAACAACTTAATAATATTTTTTAGGCACACATGTGGCTAATGAATATAGTTAAAGGAATTGTCTTAGGGTTCTAGTACAGAAGTAATTCAAATAACAAGCCAATTTATTTCAACAGAACTGTCCTGGAATAAATCTGTACCTCAAGACAGTAACAGAAGTGCTCTGCAAGAGCAACGTGTTACAAAGATTAAATCTTTTAAAAATAAATGAAAGAACACATTTTATTTCTAAAATAGAACCTTATTAAGAAGCAAACCCCTTGCGACCTGGCTTTAGCAATAATGGAGAATGAATGAAACTTACTATAAGAATATACTTGAATATCTTTCATATTCTATAATGAAACAAAACAGTAGTAATGCATTAGTAACAGCACTGCTATGAGTCTCTGCAGTTATTCTAGATTTCCATTAAGAATTTTATAATAAAAATGTAAAATTATAGAACACTTTAAATAGGCTATAACCCAAAATATCTCTTAAAATCTATTACTATCTTTCATATATAAAAAACTAATTTCCTTGGCTAAAAAGCTAAAACATTGCTTCCCAATTTATACTCTAAGTGAATTCAAATGCTCTTGCATACCTGGTATTTACTCTTAAAAAGTAAATGTTCTTCTGTAAAAGCAAGACAATGTGTTCACTTAAAAAACCTGCTAATCAATATTTTGGCCTGGTTTCACTTTCACATAAAAGGCCCAAACTATTAAAATGTCTTGGTAAACAGCTGAAATTTAATATAAGTAAACATTCTAGGAATCTAAAACCAATTTTGACACTACAGCATACAATTACCTCAAATCTGCTTTATTCCCTTTTAGCACTCAAAACTTTGGAGGCTGAAAATCTTTGTGAATGTTAAACTAGAATTAAGCAGGAGTTCTAACAACTACAGAAAATCTATAGAGTAAAATAAACCATGGGAAACACACATCCTCTTGGGAATACATAAAATGCAGATTCAGTCTTTCAAATTATTTCATTCTTCTTAGCTTTCCATTTTACCTTGAAAGGTTCCTTAACCTACATTAATTGCCTGAAGGTACCTTATTTGATACTTAAAGAAATTTTAATAAGACTGCCTGTAATACTCATTAAAAGCTTTATAATGACCATTTTTAAAAGATTATTTTAACTGACTTTAAGCAAGCCATCTGGCAAACAATATTTCTAATAAAAATCAGCTACTGCATTTGACAGCAATATTAGCCCATACAAAATTTCAGACATAAACTGAAGAGAATTTTCAAACAGGAATATAAAACGATTTACTAAGTCAGGACCTGTTTTAAAATCTTTTTCCAAAGTATTTTTAAAAAAACCCTGAATTTACAGTTAGGATTAAATAAGTGGACTTTTTAAGGCAACATTATGGTAAATACTAAGTCATAAACATTAAGACCATAACATTAAAATTGTCATGTACATTATAATATAATGTCAATGCTTTACAAAAATTTAAAAAGTGACTTTTAGTACAAGGACCAAATCTTAAAAAAGGAGGAAAAAAATTCTAGTAAGTAGTGCTTATTGCCTAAATTAGAATCAGAAAATAATTCTAAGATTTGAGCTTCTAGGCATATTTACCAATGCCAATGCTATCTTTTTTAAATAAAATGTAACTCAACATTCGTAGAAAAAGAAATACAATGTATTTTTTTACTTAATAAGGATCAGGAGGATAAAAAATTGAATGAATTCTTTCAATTAGTCAATAAGGAATAAACTTGTTAACATTTTAACAAAAAAACCCTAAATATTCAAAAATTAAAGTAAAAAACAATCTTTAAAATAAATTTTAAAATGGAAACCAGAAATTCAACCTTCACTGGTATTCTAAACCAATATGTTGTAATTAATTGTTCTAATGAATACAGTAAATTGCTAAGAATTATTTAACTACCATGTTACATGATCTAAACAGTGAAGAAAGTATGTGCAGTAATGACTTGCAGGTGAAGAAAAACAGGAAGTGGGGGTGGTCCTCACAAAAACCAATATTAACTCCAGATTATACACAATGTACAACAGTGGCAGTTTCACATCTTGCTCCGTGCCCCACTGACTTAAAAGGGAGCTTCATGCCAACAGCAACTCAATGAGGCAACAAAACACAGTACTTTGAGGACTAAAAGAATATGCAAGTATAATTGCTATGCAAAGCTACCTAACCTCAAGATAAAATCTAAAAACTCTTTACATTAGATGAAACATCTTTAAAATGTTAAAGTTTAATTTCATCTTATGTCTAAGTTCTGTATTTGTAATTAATTCAATTGACTGTATAGAGGAGAAGCATTAGCGAAGACAAGTGTGTTCCTCTTTGTATAAAATTATAAGGGAAAGAACCTTTCAATAAATAATTACAACATCAATATTCACTAACTGATTTATTAAAAGTTTGAATTTCTCACAAACTGTATGTCCACAAAAACTATAAAACACAACATGTGTCATTTCACAAGTTAAAGCCTTATCTGCCACTTAACAGTTTCAAGAAAAATTAATGGAAGCTGCTAAGGAAAACATCATATTCTACTTTATATGCCACTGTTTTTGAACCAATTTACATTCCTCTCAAAGTACATATGGTTTATGATAATAAGCATTTTTCGTCTAAGCCTCATTAATGTCCTTACCACTACTTTCCCTTTACCTTCTCACCTAACTCTAAATAACCTCACTTTCTCTCCTTATTCTTGGTTAGCTGGCTTAAATGTTGTTGGGGCAAAAGTATAATAAAAAAATATACACATATACCTGTACCTGATCACAAAATAACAGTCTATCAACTAAACCGAGGAGTTAGGTGTTTAAACACCTCATGGAAATTAATTATTTGGGCAGAAATAGAAAGAGAAGAATACAAAAGACCTACCTGGAGAGGATGATATTCTAGTTAATCAGTATCACACTGGGTTATAAGGATCAAATAATACATGAAATCTATGAAATACTTCATAAACCTTAGTTATTATCATTGCTATTATCTAACAATGTCTACTACTTGAGGAGCTAATTTCTGGAAAACACCAATGACTTGCAAAACACCACTACTACTTTTAATTACTTTTCACGCTAAAATATGAAATATAGTTCTCACAGAGTAACCAGAGCCACTATAAACTTCAGTAAGGAGCTGAAATAACTGAAAATGAGCCAGTTAGAAAAGACGTATTAATTGGGAAAAATTTACTCTGAAAACAATGTGTTTTAGTCAGTAAGCTTAGAAGCATGTAAACAATCTATTAACATACACTGGATTATGTCAGTTGTATTACTCTCACTTCTGAAAACAAGATGGATATTGACAATTTTTTTAAATAAAGGAATAGAAGTTGAATACACCAGCACAGACTGTAGGAATGTCATTTAAATGCCATTATCCAGCATAATACATAAGAAATACAAACCCTGAAGACTAATGACTTTTTTTATCACAATTAGCATTAATACGAACCAGTTCATCTAAAAAAGCCTGCTTATTCTTCTTTTTTAGAATCTGCTGCAGTTGTTCTTCTTTTTGTACAAACAGTCTTCTTTGTTCATTTTCCTGTCGTTCTACCTCTAAAGCTTCTTCCAATTCCTCCTGTTCCCGAGTCTAAAACAGAAACATTTATATGTGGTATGGAATAAATTTAGTAACCAACATCAATCTCATACCACATTTTTGAAAGCATAAAGCACACTGGTCACTTATTGTTTAATAGCATAGCAATTCCACTTTGAAGGAACTAAAATCCATTTTCTTCCATGCAGACATGTTACTATTAAAGAGAATGACATCCAGCACTAAACAAACACCTAAACAAAGTATATGAAGCTCAGTTGCAGAACTATATGAACTGTGCTTAACAATGGGTTAATTTATTTATGATGATTACAGACAGTTTCAAGTCATTCATTTTAGAGGATTTAACAAGGAAAACAAAACAAAATAAAAAACATGACAATAACAAACAGATAATCTCCACACAGAACTACTGACTGAAATGCTCCATTTAAAAGACTGGTTTAATAGCAATAATTTCCCAAACATATAAAATAATGAAAACTTATCACAGCACCTAGCTTCTTCTTTCCAAGGTAAAATAAGTCTATATGATGCTAGAGTTCCAAAAAGCATTCATTAAGGTAATTTTTTTTAAAAATGAAGTTATTTTCTAATACAGGCATGCAAATTTCAAGAGTCCTCTTTCTAGACTGGAAAATTCAAAATTCAAAGTTATTATGTACACAGAATTAACTACAGGTCTACTCATTCCTCTTTTATGAAGTTCTTCAGCAATATTAAATACTTCTCAGCTCTGAAATCTATTCCAACTCTAACTCATATTTAAACACAGTATTATACCAAGTCTTTGCTCTTTAGGTCTTATGAATAAAAAATGTAGTAAAATCTGAATGGCTTTATTTTAAAACCTTGGCTCTTGCTCTTGAAAATGTTGTAATGCTTTTGTTTTAATTCAACAGAACATTGTGAATTCAAGCCACCTGAAGGTAAATATGGAATGGGGGGAGAGAACATAATAAATTTGTGGATCACTAAAATAATATAGAAATTTAACAGAGACCTTAGACAAAGGAGTATTTTTAATGTAAAATATTTAAAACACTTCATTGGATTTTTAAATTTCATACAATAAACTACCCCCCCCCAAAAAAAACAAAGTTCTCCTGGAAAAAGATGTTTCACTTATAATTCAAACTCAGTATATCCAAAATTAAGTTAAGCATCTGGTCTCCCAAAATTGATCACCCTCTATATTCCTTATTCTGCTAAATGCACACCTGTATCTCAGTCAACTCAGGCTGAAACTGCAAAGTTATCCTTATTTAATCCCTCCCCCCCCCTCCACCATTCCCTTTAAATTAAGTGAGTCACTAAGTGCTACTAGCATCTCTCTCTACAATTTTACAAACTTCTCCTCCTCTAGTACTCTTCTAGTGGAGAATTCAAATTTGATCTAGTAGGATGGATTAATAGGAATAAACATAAAAAGTTAGGGTTAAAGGCTGAGGTAGTAGGGCTGGAAAAATGAACTACCTGGTTTGGAGCCCCACCAAACAGAAAAAGATGAGCTTCATAATAAAGCATGACACGAAAGCAACTAAGTATGACAAGTGTTATAGAAGTATATACACAGGTACAGTGGGAACAGAATTGATAGAGAGGTAAATTCTTTTTGAGATGATAGAAGACAAGTAGAATCAGAAAAGACCTCAGAGTGCTGTGGTCTGGATGTGTCCTCACAAAACATATGTTGAAGTCATTTTTTTTTTCCAACTTAAATGTCTTTATTTTTTTTTTCAGAGTGCCTCACAGAGGGAAATCAAACCATCTCTTCAAATATCTTACTCTTAGTCATCAAGTTCTGCCTGGACAAGGGTTTCAAAAGACTAACTGCAATTTTCTACCTGTGGGACTTCTAAAAGGCATGTGACCTCTCTGTGGGCCATTTGTACATCTTCCTTTTTGGCTTTTCAGATGGCCTTTTGGAGTGCTACAGGCTTCTGACAGATCAAAACCGTCAGAGGAATAGACTGTGTGAAAGCACCTTCAGAGTAGGTTAGAAATGATGATGTGAGTGATTAGAACAAGAATGAGCGCAGTAGTTTATTGGAAATTCCAGAAGCATCCCAGGCTCACCTTCCTGCACGGATCAGAGAGTTCAGAGGCCTAGGAAAACTAAGAGGAGCTCCCCTGCACCAAATTTCAACCACTTTGAGGTTCACCATCATAATTTTTTCCCAGGCATAAAGTTGACAAATCCCCCTGACAATTCCTACCACCGAAATCATCCTTCTTTAACATATTTTTTGGACTATAAGATCCACTTTTTCCCCCAAATTTGGGAGGAAACGGGGATGCGTCTTACAGTCCAAATGTAGCTTTACATTTACATTGGTGAAATATTATATTATTTATGTTATTAAATATTTTACCACATTTTTTACACTTCCAAATTTTTTTCCCTATTTTCCTCCTCTAAAACCTAGGTGCATCTTATGGTCCGAAAATACGGTGTTTGTTTATTTGATTCTTTAGATTCTACTTATAAGTGAAACCATATGGTGCTTGTCTTTGTTGACTCATTTCACTCAGCATAATACCCTCAAGGTCCATCCATGCTGTCACAAAGGCAAAATGTCATTCTTTTTTATGGTCAAGTGGTATTTTACTATGTGTATGAACAACAGCTTTTTTATCCACTCATTTGTTGATGAGCACCTGGGTTGCTTCCATACCTTGGCTACTGTAAAAAATGCTGCACTAAACATAGGGATGCATATACGAGTATTCTTTCAAATTAGTATTTTGGATTTCTTTGGATATATTCCCAGAATTGCTGGGAATTACTGGGTCATAAGGCAATTTCATTTTTAATGTTTTAAAGAACTTCCACACTGCTTCCCACAGTGGTTGCAGCAATCTCCACTCCAACCAACAGTGCACTAGGGTTTCCTTACATTGAAGTCTTAACCCCTGGTACCTGCCAATGGAATCTTATTTGGAAATAGGGTCTTTGCATAGGTAAGCAAGTCCAGGTCCACTGGAAATCTGGACAGACACACAGGGGAGAAGGCCATGTGAAGACTAAGGCAGAGGTCAGAGGAGTGCCAAAGGTTGCTGGCAAACACTAGAAGCTAGAAGAGGCAAAAATAAAAAACAAAAAGCAAACAAAAAAGGAAGCTTCACTAGGGATTTCAGAGAAAACACAGCCCTGACGATACCTTGATCCTAACTTATAGCCTCCAGAACTATGAGAGAATAAATTCCTGTTGCTATAAGCCACTTAGTTTGTGACAATTTGTTAGAGCAGCTCTAGGAAACTAATATAGGTAGGATGAGCTAAGACTGAAATAGCAGGTATTTACCGCCACTGGAGAGTGGAATGGCCATTAGACACAAAAAACAAAGGTGCAAAGACATGAATCAACTGGATTGCTTGGTGTGGCCAAGTCATGAAGTGTGAGGGTAGAGAAAAGCTCTCAACACAGCGGGACAGGCAAGCAGAGAGCAGACATGGAAGGTCTATGGCACCATACATACTAAGGGAATCTGTGCCGTACTAAAGCAACTGGGAAAAATTAAGGAAATTTGAACTGAGTTTAGAAAAATGACTAGAAGCAGATCAACAGGGTTCAAGACTGAAGACAGGAAAACTAGTTAGAAAAATATTTTAATAACCCAGGTAAGAAATCATGTACAAGCATTCATTTCTAAAACAAAAGAAGAAAATACTTAGCAACTAACCAGCTTTAATTTATTTTTCTGAATGACATCTTTGTTTTCCTTTTGGTATAGCTCCATTTTCTTTTTGGTGTTGTCCAAATCCACATTGTTGGTCAAGTTGAAAACTACATCAGAAAGGAAATAATGACATGAAATATAGTTTTAATAAAATCTTAAGTAGGCAAAAACCAAATATTCATCTCAATGACCTCTTAATTCCTTACAGTTCTATTTGTGCCCTTTTACCTACTACCTATTTTAGAGACTAGCTCTAGTTCAACAATTATGTTTTCTGAGTCAAATATAAGGGACTGTCAGACTATCACAAAATATGTGTGTGCCATAATCACATTAAATTTGATTTTTATAGTCCTCACTCTAATTTTAAAAGCATACAAAAGGAAAAGTTAAAATTTAAATAAAAAGAGTAAGTATGGAATCAATCTACTACACTGGTCAGAATCAATCTTCAAAAGAATCTGTGCTCCAGAAACAACAAAAAAATATCCAAAAGGAAAAAAATGTCATATATAATTTATATTTTGAAAAAACAGGTTTCATTGATACATGAATGGTCTCCAACATGGCTAGTCACAGCTTGAATTATTTCCCATCTAGTCTAGATCTAGAAAAATATGAAAGACACAAGAGCTAAAACTTAACAGAAAGGTAAAGGATAAATTAGCACCAAAATAATGTTGTAAGAGAAGCTGCTGAGGCATGTTATGATAGCTAATAAATTTTCAGTGAATTAGACCTGCCTTTTAATAATTCCAATTCAAAATAATTTGAATTATAAGTACCTTTACTCCCTCTTAAGTTTACAGATATAAATCAGGAATTTGCTATAGTACTCTGAACAAGAAAAAAACTTTGGTATACATAAATTCACATTATAAAGTACTGCCCCACTGCCCCACTACTTACAGTGTTTTAGCATCAGCCTTTCTAGAGAAGGATCCAAATCATTAAGATTATCCTGTTCCATAATTCAATTCAGACCTCCCTTGGTTTCCTCTGCAATCTTTCTCCATCCATTACTAGCTCCTCTACCCCTTTTCCAGTTACTTACCACTGCTTCCTGCTGTTTATCCTATAAATAGGTTTGATCTGTCCTAAATAACTGCTCTACTCCGTGTTCCTCCAAATTCCTTCCCCATCCCACTCCCTCTTTTAACTAACAACCAACTAAAATAGTTTTTAGACTTTTGGATTAGAGTCTTGTAAGATTTGAAAAGTAATGTCGGAGGCCTAAAATGGGGCTACCCATTTGTTGAGTAAGGCCATCAAGCATACCCAAAAGACCAATCTCATCCATTTTTATCTCTTCAAAAGGCCAACTTACTTCAGAACATCAAAAATTCAGGTTAATTCAGCTATGTAGAAAAACAAAAGCAATTCTCAATTCTATTATATGCAATTTAAAAACTCTGGGAGACACAGAGAAAATGAGAAACAAGAGCCCTCTAACTTCCTCTCCAGCTTTTTCACTACAAATAGCAAAGTAGTAATTTCAGTAAACCAGGGAATCTGGCTAGGATGCAATGTAGGGTATTCTCCAGAAAGTACATTCTGGACCCAACACAAAACAGAGAAGGCAGCTCCAAACTAGCACTGGCCCTCAGAAAAGCAACTGTGATCCATTAGTTAATGTGGTCTGATTCTACTGTCTCTCCCAACCACTTACAATTTACTCCTTGTACTTATCAGGCCATCCACTGAGCCACCCAATCCAACAATCTTTCACAACCTCTACCATCCTCAATATCTGCAACCACTTAATTCTTTTTTTTTTCATCTTTTTTTCCCCATTACCATTTAGCCCCTTTAGCCCCCGATCCCCAACAGTGGTCACACTGTCGTCCATGTCCATGTGTCCTTTTTCCTTTTTGCTCAATCCCTCCACCACATCCCCTTCTCTCCCTGCTCTTAGCTGTAATCCTGCTCTCCATCTATGAGTCTGTCTCTGTTTTGCTTGTTAGTCCAATTTGTCCATTAGATGTCACATATGAGTGAAATCGTGTTATTTTTTTCTCTGACTAGCTTATTTCACTTAGCATATAATGTTCTCCAGGTCCATCCATACTATCGCAAAGGATAAAACTTTCTTCTTTTTATGGCCAAGTAATATTTCATTGTGTAAATGTACCCTAGTTGTTTTATCCACTTAATTATTTATCTGTCAATGATAGGACTGTCAGGCTAAAACACCAAGATTTAACACTTCACTCATCTAATCCATTCCCCTTTGCATTCTACAAGCACCAGCTGCCAAATCCTGCAGATTCTACCACCAAAATCTCTTTACAACTGCCCTGTTCTACCCTGCCAATGCACCAAGCTGGGATCTATTGTCCTCTCCTTGAATAATTGATAATAATCTCTGACTAAACCTCCTTTCTCCAGGATCTTTTCATCTTACCCTATACACTAACCCCATCCATAATATACAATACTGTCAGACTAATATTTCTGAATCATACTCATATCACTTTCCACCTCTACCATCATGATACTACCTCTGTCATCTCCTCTTTTACTAGGAAAAAAAAACACTTTTAGAATTCAGAACTCTTCTGGATGCAACTACTGGCTCTGATCTAAACTAACAACCTAGCTATAACTACTTTCATCGCCCCTTAATTAAGACCTCTCTTGAAACTAGTCAGCTCTTCGTTTTCCAAATGTCCCCACACTTCTGTTCCAATTCCTTTGATCACACCATTCTGCCTAGAATGCTTGACCCCCCTTTTCTTACTACTGCAAATATACCCAATCTTTAAGTGTCTGCCCAAATACTTTTCCATGAGGTTCTCCCCAATCTCCCAACAAGAAATAACTTCCTTCACTCATAAATGTTGAAAACATTATTTACAACTCACATAAAAATCTTTCTACTTTACATGATTGTACACACATACACAGCATTATTTACTTTGTACTTCATCTTGCACTCAAAAATCATATTTTTCACAATCTCTATATCACCCAGAGATAAGGGAAAAAAGCAAAGGGGAAAAATTTAATGATTATCTATTAGATTCCCAACACTATGGTGTTGTGAGCATACAAAAGAACATCTTGCTTTCAAAAACAAACATTCTTATTAGAGAGATCACCCCTACACACATAAAATTAAAGTAAAAACATAAAACACAGCCCTGGCTGGCGTAGCTCAGTGGATTGAGCGCGGGCTGTGAACCAAAGTGTCGCAGGTTCGATTCCTAGTCAGGGTACATGCCTGGGTTGCAGGCCATGACCTCCAGCAACTGCACATTGACGTTTTTCTCTCTCTCTATCTCCCTCCCTTCCCTCTCTAAAAATAAATAAATAAAATATTTTTTAAAAAAACACTATATGATGAAATGATAATAGCAAAAAGCAAAAGTATGCTTATGTCATTCATTAAACAATATTTAACGCTATGCTAATTATTGAAAAATATTTATTAAAGAAATAAACTGTCCTCCCTTTCAATGGAATCAGCTACCACCTAACCTTCTAAAACAAAGTTCTGATTATGTCATTTAGTTATGAGTCACTAAGTTCACTCATTGTTTCTGCATCCATAATGCCTTGAAAAAAAACTCCAAACTTATCTGTCACATTCCACATTCCTTTTCCATGTCTGCTTTGTAAGTTCTGCAAATTCTTCAGTCTCTTCAAGAAGCAAATGGAAGAGAGACCAAGCAATTCCAACCAGAGTAGCTTTCCCTCATTTGTATGCCTATGTGACCTCTACAGTGTGTGTGTGTGTGTGTGTGTGTGTGTGTGTGAATCAAAATTTATGAAATACATATGACAGGTACGATATCCAGCATTTGACTTAATTTCAGCAAGTTCAATCTTTGGTATTTAGCCAATGTTGTTAACAACTATGTCTATACAAAAATCTACACACAAATATTTACAGTAGCTTTATTCATAATTACCAAAACATGGAAGCAAACAAGCTGTCCTTCCATAGGTGAATGGATAAGTAATCTGTGGTACATACAGACAAGGGAATACTATTCAGCACTAGAAAGAAATGAGGTATCAAACCATGAGAAGACATTAAGTAATTGTAAATACACTTTACTAAGCAAAATAAGTCAACTTGAGAAAACTACATACTGTATGACTCCAACTATATGACACTCTGGACAAAGCAAAACTACAGAAAAACTAAAACGATCAGTGATTGCCAGGAGTTGGGTGGAAGGAGGACAATAGGCAGAAAACAGAGAATTGGGGGGCAGTGGAACTATTATGTATGATGCCACTGGGTTGGCCAAAAAGTTCATTTGATTTTTTTCCGTAAGATGGCTCTACTAGTGCTTAGTTGTCTTGAACTTCATTCAAAACAGTTTTGTTAGAATGTATTATGACAGCTGTCATATCAGCATGCATTAAAAAAACTTACCAACATTGGTGAATTTTTGTATAGCCATTTTAATATTGAAGATGGGAGAAAATATGCAACATTTTTGGCATATCATGCTTTATTATTTCAAGAAAGGTAAAAATGCAACTGAAACACCAAAAAAAAGATTTGTGCAGTGTATGGAGAAGGTGCTGTGACTGACCAAACATGTCACAAGTGGTTTGCGAGGTTTCATGCTGGGGATTTCTCTCTGGATGATACTCAACAGTTGGGTAGACCAGTTGAAGTCAATAGCAATCAAATTGAGACATTAATTGAGAACAATCAACATTATACCATGGGGGAGATAGCCAACATACTCAAAATATCTAAATCAATAAAGTTACTGGTGAAAA
The DNA here is from genome assembly GCF_004126475.2 of Phyllostomus discolor. Lineage (NCBI taxonomy): Eukaryota > Metazoa > Chordata > Mammalia > Chiroptera > Phyllostomidae > Phyllostomus > Phyllostomus discolor. Next base: position 186,329,870 of record NC_040903.2, on the reverse strand, counting down.
TGAAAAATATGTCCTTTATTTTATGGAAAAAAAAACATAAAAACTTTCTGGCCAATCCAATATAATGGTGAATACTTGATATTATACATTTGTCCAAGCCCATAAAATGTGCAGCATCAAGGGTAAACCCTAATGTGAACTATGGACTTTGGACAATGTCCCTGTGAGTTCATCAATTACAATAAACTTACCACTCTGGTGGGGGATGTTTACAGTAAAGGAGTCTGTACAGTGTAGGGTATATGGGAACTCTGTACTTTCTCATTAATTGTACTGTGAATCTAAAACTGCTCTAAAAAATAAAGTCTATTAAAAAGGGGTGGGGGGACCTTCCCATCTGTTAAGAGTATAAGAACTATCTGTTGAATTATCACAAGAGCAAAAATAAATAAACCAATGCCAACATTTATAATTCTCTTTATAATTATAGATTTAATTGAAATGATCTTTATAATTACAGAATTGAATGATACAGATGGCAAAATAAGCAGCTTATAGAAATTACCTATTAAAATTATAGAAATAATCTTAGTTCCTTATGGTATGAACCTACTGAGAAGTAAAGGTAATCAACTTGATATCCTATGTTGAACTCAACAGAATGTTTAGAGCAATTTAAGAAAAAAATATCAGTTTATCAGCAAGCTAAAATAAAGTACTACTGACTTAAACTTTCCATTAAATAGAACCTAGAAATGCTCTGGCTGGTGTGGCTCAGTGGGTTGGGCATCATCCCACAGACCCAAAGGTCGCCAGTTCAATTCCTGGTCAGGGCACAGGCCTGGGTTGCAGGCCAGGTCCCCAGTTGGTTCTCTTGCACATTGATGTTTGTCTTCCTCTCTTTCTCCCCCCCTTCCCCCCTCTCTAAAAATAAATAAAAATATTTAAATAGAACCCAGAAATAGGTAAAGTTAAATTCTAAGTGAAATCTGTACATAATTTCTTTCTTTTATGCTTATTAAAAACTTTGATAAATTCCAATAAAATCAAAATAATGTATTTGTATATTTCATTTTTAATTTAGAAAGCAAAGGTAATAGCAATAATAGATGTGAATCATAATCATAAATAATACAAATCTCTACCTTTAAAAAGAAGAAGAGAAACAAAAGTGAATTACTATTTTAAAAACTTTCCAGATGAAGTGAGTCTCATTCATGCCACAATGAATCAGGTTGTGATATAATAGCCTTGAAGAAAAAGAAATAGAAGATAATTTTCTATGCAATCATTTACCCCTTTATCTGGTTACTGGTGTAGCTCAGATGTTGACCTGTCTTTGGTCGAGTATTAAAAGCCAACAAAAAACCTATTGTGTTTTCTGAAAGATTTAATGTTAAGAACAATTTTAAAGTCTTTTTGACATCTAGAATTTATAATTAAAGCCCTCAGGACTTTCTCACCCTTTTAAAATAAGCAATACCCTGAACCAAAAGAATAATCTGTTTATTATGAAACTAAGAACAAACCTTTGAGATAATCCCTGGGGCCAAAGAACAAGAATTTTTATGTTTAGATTGCCATAACCACAAAAAAGAGCCTATTGTTAATTCTGTAAGAAAGATCATCTTCATGTGTGCCCTTTATATTATAATTTCTATACCATTATTCAAATTCTAAAATTTTAAAATTTTTACATTGGTGATGTCCAAAGGATTCATCATGAAATTTATATAACAAAATGACCAGTCCCCAATTTATAAATACTCAAACGCTCATTCCTTAGCCACCATAACAACTCTTATTTCTCATTCTAGGTCTAACCATCTTCAAGGGAACCCTTCTACCTGTAAGATCAAGTTCAAACTTAAGATCCTCCAAAATATGGCTACAACCTACTTTTTTTTCTTACCTCCCACATTTCTACCAATCAGAACCCCATGTTCTAGACTCAGGTTATTAACTACTCTCAAACACTAATAAGCACTTTCATGAGCTCTGAAAGTCAGAAAAAACTATGTTCAAAATCTGGTTCCATTATTTACTAGCAATGTGATCTTAGGCACAATACTTCAGCTCTCTCTGCCTCGTCTCCATATGTAAAATAGGGATAAAAATGTCTGTCTCCCTTAGAGTTATAAAAATTATTATACAAGATGATACGAGTAGAGCTCAGTCTGGCTCTTATTAAATTAACATTTTAAGTATGGTGATTACCAGAGGGGGGTGGAGGAGGTATAACAGGGTAAAGGGGGAATAATTGGTGACAAAGGGAGACTTGACTGTGAACACACAATACAATATAGAGATGATGTATTATAGAATTGTACACTTGAAACCTATATAATTTTATTAATCAATCTCATACCAATAAATTCAGTAAAATAATTTTTAATTAACATTTTATACTTTTGATTAACACACACATAACCAATACAGAAACAACAAACATCTAACCATCTTTGAAAGCATGAATAAAACACCAAGTAAACAGCTGTTGAAGCAAGACTTTTAAAGGAAGTTTATGCCACCACAATCAGAACAATGACACACAACGAAGTGGTAGAACCACATCTAACAAACTTAAAAAGGCTCAAACTAGTATTTCCCTCATTTCTATACTTTCCACCTAACAAAACAAAAGAAAATACTGTCTGTTCTCCAGCTTTTATTTTTCTGATGAACAGCATGCAACTGCTCAAGGTCAGATTACTTTAATTTATCCTTGCCTGTTCTTTCCTACATCAAAATAGTCACCTGAATATTCAATCTCTAAAACATCACCTTTATCTATCACCCCTGCTACCTATGCCAAGCTCACACTATTTCTCATCCAAATTACTGTCATGGTTTATTTATTTTATTTTATTTTATTTTATATTTTATTTTATATTTTATTATTTTATTTTATTTTATTTTAATTGTTGTTGCACTACAATTTTCTCTTTTACCCCCATCCCAACCCACCCACCCAGCCCTCCCCTTCACCCTCCCATTTTCACCCGCCCCTAGTTTTTATCCATGTGTCCTTTATACTTGTTCCCTGTAAACTCTTCCCCTTTTCCCCTGAAATTCCCTCTCCTCTCCCCTCTTAAAAATGGTTTTCCAGCCTTGAGTATCTCCTGTCATTATTCCACATCTCTACCACACTGTCCCACTGGCTCACTTGATCATAGAATAAATTCTTACCCTGACAGCCTAGTCTGTTTTTCAAGCCTCATTTCTGGTCATTCCCCACTTCTGTCCACCTATAACAGATTACGTGCTTATTCTCCAACATGTGCAACAAGCACCCTTGTATCTCTGTGACTTGGTCTTTTGCTACAAAGGTTCTTCCATTCTCCTTCTACCTGGTAAACTCCTATTCATCCTTTAAGATCAAACTCAAATGTGACCTTTTCTCTGAATTTCACAAAACTATAACTGTATTTCCTAAATGTTGAATTGTTTTGTTATCTGTACTCCATAACTCCATAAATAAATGCCTATACTTCGTATTAAATTGTAGTCATTAGTTTACCTAATTATCAACCCCTTTGGAGTCTGAACTTATTGAAAGCAAAATCTTATGTCCCCAGCAAGTGAAGCAGTTCACACAGAACAATTATTTGCTAAACTGAACTGAAGTTCAGAAAATAAACTGTTAAGTCCACAAGACTAGGTCCCAAGCTTCATCAATATCTTCAAATACAATAGAACTGCTCTTTACCCAACATAATCAGAATTAGTAGTTAATTATTTTAAAAATCTGTTAAAGGAAGAAAACATACATACTGCTGAGTACTTTAATTTAAAACATACATAGTAAGGGTACAGTCATTTTCTAACTTAATTACATAAGCCAAGATCTAGTCTTTAATTGGAGTATCATATATAAATCATACCGGCCATCTATATTGTTAAATTTGTCTTTCTACAAGTGGACCAGGAATTTGAGAAGCAGAATCCTCATGGAGTTTTGCAATTCTTCTCAACCTTATAAACTACCTAACTAAATTGCATAATTACAATAATAAGTACCACTCGCATAAGGTTTGGTTACTGATGCCTACAACTCCGGGTGTATAGCTGAACTGGTGAAAGAAGTGCAGAGGTGTACCGGAGAACATCTGCTAATGGAGAGAATTCATCGTGTATTCATTATGCTTTGGGCAACAGTAAATAACATTTTCCAGAAAAACTGGGAAATGTCAGTTACTCGATGAGTCAACTGAGTGGAAGTTAATTAAGAACGCTTCAACATACTGCAACTGAGAATAGTCCTCCTTCACAAAATCACTTTCAAATGAAATGCTCTGAACCACAGTTTCCTTTCCTGGTAAAAGATTACATATTGTATAGGCCTAATATCCGGATTTGCTCTTACCTGTCAGTCCTAGCTCTCACTTCTGGACATAAACTTCATTTTACCAATGGGTCCCTGACTGTTCATATCGTCACACTAATTCATCTCATAGCAAAAATACACATATATTTTTAAATCATGACTCAACAAGAACCTTGTTCCAGACTCAAGACCCTTTCCTCCCCACCTTCTTTATCCATCAATTTTTCTTAATTATCCTGCCTGCCTGGTTAGACCTGTGGCCATGTATTCAACTTGCTCTGTGGCATCTATGATGTCCTTTCCCTTTACTGCCTGACCAGACTCTTTGTCCTATACTTCATATCTATGTGTATAGCCAGATTTCTACATATCTGCGTACCTGCAGATTTTTTTTATTTATCTTCTCAGTCTATAACTTAACTTTTCTACTTTGCCTTGGTTTTCCCAATTCCACCACCTTTTCAGCTAAAATCCATAGCCATTCATAGTTGCTAAGATTACATTCAAAGTGCAATGAACAATTACAATGAAAAAGCAATGGGTCCAAAGTACTAAGAGATCCCAGAAACGGCCCAAATTATGTTCTCTACATAGCAAATATGCTATGACACAACAAATAAACTTAGATATCTTAGAAAAGTTTCAGTAACAGTTGAAACAAAAAGATTTTCTGGGTTTCTCAGAGTTAGTAAAAAAAAAAAAAAAAGGAATTAGAATACTCCATTCCTCAATTTTTAAATTTTCTATAAATTTACCATATATAAACCTTACCAAGAATAATCAATTTTATTATAATCATATTTTAAATAAGAATGTGAGGCCCTGGCTGGTGTGGCCCAGTGGACTGAGTGCTGGCCTGCAAACGGAAAGGTTGCTCGTCTGATTCTCAATCAGGGCACATGCCTGGGTTGTGGGCCAGGTCCCCAGTTGGGCGCATTCAAGAGGCAACAAATCAATGTATCTATCACACACTGATATATATCTCTCATACATCAATGTTTCTCTCCCTCTTCCTCCCTCCCTTCCCTCTCTAAAAATAAATAAAATCTTTAAAATAAATAAGTAAATAAGAATGTGGTATAGCTTGAAACAAGATGATTATTTGATTCTCTTACTCTCATTCTAATTTTTATGGTCTATGATTTTTTTTAACATTTCTAAGCCTGTATTAAGTAACAATAATGGCAACTTTAAAACAAGATTAAGCCCTCACTGGTGTAGCTCAGTGTATTGAGCACTGGCCTGTGAACCAAAGGGTCACTGGTCTGATTCCCAGTCAGGGCACAAGCCTGGATTGTGGGCTGGTCCCCAGTGGGGGGTACATAAAAGGCAACCACATGTTGATGTTTCTCTCACTCTTTTTCTCCCTCCCTTCCCCTCTGTCTAAATATAAATAAATAAAATATTTTTTTAAAACGTTGATATTTTTAATTGATATATAACAACTTTCAGAGTTTTTAACATCTCTTAAATCTTACATAAGAAAATGAAACAATACTTTCTTTTGACAAAAACACCCTCTTAACAAATCATAGCATGAAAAAAAGGCACTAAGATTACTCTAACCTGATTCTAGAATAACACTAAATAACAGAATGCCATTTCAACAGTAAACTGCTTCCAAGTATTTTGAAACTACTATATGCACAGAAGCATAAATGATGATAAACAACATATACCTTTAGTCATCATGGATATAAGTAATAAAAATCCTGTTTTAAAAAATCTAAATATTCTTTCTAGTGTTGATTCTAATACATCATCAACAAAGAGATGATATACACAGGTACAGCCTTCTTTCCCAGCTATAGAGTATATTCCTCATATTTTTTCCTAAAACAAAATGTTTATGGCTTAAGCCTATCCTTTACTTAAGTATGCCTTCAATATAACAAACAGAAAGTAATGATGGTAAACATCAGCTATCACAACAAAATTCATTCAAGTTTTGAAATGTTCTCCTAGGCATCTAAAAGATAAAACCACGTTAGAACACCACAAATATAAGCATTAAAAACTTACCAATTTCTTCTACTTCTTCCAGGAAATCATTATATTCTCTTAGACTAGGAAAGTCTTCTTCTCTTTTATTGTATCTTTAAGAAAAGAACAAATTAACATATCATTTGCTTTCAATATTATCCAACTACTTTGTTTATTTTTACTTAATTCATATATGATACATAGAAAAGGATTGCTTACTATGTAAAATACTATTTTCTTGACACCAAGTTTGTAACTAAGACCACGAATGTTGTTCTTGCCCTGACTGATGTGGCTCAGGAGGTTGGGCATCGTCCCACAAAGTTAATGATCACTAGTTTGATTCCCAGTCAGGACACATGCCTGAGTTGTAGGCCAGGTCCCCAGCTGGGGGCACACAAGAGGCAACTATTGATGTTTCTCTCACACATCGATGTTTCTCTCTCTCTCTATCCCCCTCCTTTCCCATCTCTGTAAAAATAAATATATGAAATCTTTGAAAAAAATGTTGTTCTTAAATTTGTATAGCTACAGAGAGGCAGTAGAATCAAAAAAGTGGTACAATAAGAAATCCTTCTAAGACTTATGGGAAAGAAAAAGAAACTAGGACCCTGAAGGAATGGAAAATGAGCTTAAAGTATGTCTATCACTGGAAATCATGATATTGTTTACTTTTCCTATAGATTCATTAATTCCCAGAAAGCTAAAAATTAATTCAAAAACTGCATTTCTCTCTTTCATGACAGTTATAGTCTAAGGAATGCTACATCAGAAAAATCTGTAAATACTGTAATGTACCTGTGAAGAATTAGAAAACCACAGCCATTAATGTTAAGAGAGACTCCCTCTAGAAGTAATCCAGATAACAAAAGAGCAGCTTAGGGCACTGACAAACTAACACTGGTTAGACACCCAGAAAGATGCTGCTCAAACACTAGTGACCAAGGTTGAAATGCAATCACCAAAATAAATAAACAAAAATAAATTAAATATACATATTAATTCTTCAAAATTCAAAAACAGTAAGATGGCTTACAGCAAGAAGCTGAATAAAATGAAACCCAAATCTATCAACACAGGGTAAAAATCTAAATTATAAATTGAAAAGAATATATACATACACATACATACACATACCTACAAATATATATCAAGATAAATAATAGCTAACATATGATTTCTCTCTAATAGCCTTCAAATCTCAACTTAAACGTTACCTCCTCAGGCCTTACCTGACATCACTGTCTCACACCAACATTCCGTCACTAACTTCACAGCATTTTTCTCATTTTATAATCCCATACAGTTTTGTTTGCCTGTTTCATATTACCTACCTCTGTGCTATCCTATGATACCATGCTGTAAAAGCCTCTGAGGACAAGGTTCATAGCTGTTTCACTCATTTCATACCTAGTGCCTAATATGTATAATGCAGTGCTTGCTCATAGCAGGTACTCAGTATATATTTAACTAAATTAAGTCAAAAGTAACAAATAAATGAATTGTGAAGCCATCAATCAAGAGGATCTACTCTTTTCTAACAAAGTTTAGATAGTATTCCTGAGTTCTCTAAGAACTTAAATGTTTGTTGAACAAATACACAGATGAATTTATACTTATTTACTTGCCAAACTGTCCATATTACAATCCTCAAGTAATGATATCAATTATGGAAATAATTATTTAAGTCCTCTGTGGAATGAATCATTCAAGCAATAATAATACTTACATCTTTAGCACTTTTTTCCGAATCTCAACCTCCTTGTCAACAGCAGGATCTTCGAAGAGCTGTACCCTGAAGTTGCTCTTCCTAAGAGGCGTGCCACACTCAGGACAGTTTCCAGCTCCTCTCACAAAAAGTAAATCCACACAACTTTCACACCTGTCAGAGAAAAGTACAATATAACTTTTAAGCTAGTATTCAAGTGTGCAACAAATCTGTATATAGTTTGTCTTTTCATGTTTGGGGTTTCTTTTGTGTGTGTTTGGGCAGGCTCTTGGGGGTGGAAAATTAGTCATTGCCACTTCAAGTCTTACCAAAAATTTTTGGAAAATGTTCATTTTCATTCAGAGATTACTTTTCATACATAGGTATTCCAAGTGATAGCAATTTGGTTTTCACCAAATTAAACAGCAAATTACATTTCAGCAAATTAAACAGAGTTGAAGACTAGAAGGATTCAGAGGGAGCAGGACAGGGAGAAGTCAAAGAGACGTGTAAAAGACTGGTACATGGTCACCTCCGTTCTCAGTCCAGCATCACCTTTAGACCTGGGCAAGAAAAGCCTCGGCCAGAGGCTTGGCCCTGCTAAGGGCAAGATATACCTTAGGGAGCACTGCTTAAGTCAATCACTAAGACCAAGACTTTCTTTCCCTTTCAGCCTTGTAAGGAAGTTTTTTGCAAGTTCAGTAAGCAACTAAACAAATGGGAATTAGAGGAGAGAAGTGCTTGTTGAAGGAGGACACCCCCAAGCCAGAGGGTAAAAAACTGAGAGGGCTCCCATGTGTAGTGCAGAGCAAGAGGAAAATTACCACAGCCTCTGCCCAAGAAGTCCTAGAAAGAGTGGTTACTTACAAAAACTTTAACCAGTCAAACCTGGCTACCTCAAATCCACCAGAGTGATTGCCTACACAGGTTTGCCAGATACCTGTATCCTCTCTTCTTGAGTTGTTCGGTATGGGAAAGAACTTAGAAGCCTTGAGTTGGAAAAGCGAGGAGCTGGAGAGGTTGACTTCTTTGTACCAGATTTCTGGGGATTTGACAGGATCAGCTCCCATGCTGTTTTAGACAGATCCAGGTACCACCCAATCATCCCTGTCCTACCCCAACAGATTGACACTATTAATCAGACTAGCAAGTGGAAAGGCTGGCTGGAGAAGAGAGCAGCCCCTTTAGCCCTTGGTTCTTGAGAATGCAAGCAACACGGAACTCAGGGTGCAGAACGGAAACTAAGGCTGTGCCAGAAATGTACCTTGATTCATAACTTGTTTTTAATCCTCATCTGATAATATGCTTATTGATTTTAGAGGGGAAGGACGGGAAAGAGAGTCAGAGAGAAACATCGGTAGGTTGCCTCTGGTACATACCCCAACCAGGGACCAAACCAGCTACCCAGGCATGTGCCCTGAACGATAATCAAACCCGTGGTGACCTTTCGGTTTACAGGATGATACTCCAACCAACTGAGCCATACCAGCCAGGACTGATTCATAGCTTTTAAATATTTACATGTTTTGGTACATAGTCATCCAGTTGTAATCTTGCCCAACTCCACACAGGTTAGGGCCACATGAAATTCCTTTCGTAGCATTGCCTGAAATTCTTTCTTTATGTGTTGATTTTCTGTAACCTCCACTAGGATGTAAATTTCATGCGGGCAGGCAATAATCTTTTACCTACTCTTTTTCCATTTCTTTTGCTGGCTCCTTCTCCTCTGTAAGACATCTGAAAGTTGAAATGCCTACAGTTATGTCCTGGGCACTCTTCTCCCTCCACAACTAATCACATTTGGTATAAACAGCTCTAAATGTGATTCTCAGAACTAGACTATAGATTTGATCTCATTCCTGAGCTCCAGATTCCAACTGAACTACCTAATCAACAGTTCCATTCAAATGTCTAGGGTTATCTCAAACATACCAAGTCCAAACAGAATTCTTGATCCCTTCGTCCTGTTCTACCTGCTCCTCCCCCAACTACTTCTATTTCAGTAAATGTCACCACCGCCCACCAAGTTGCTCAAAAAATCTAAGGTCCTTGATCTCTCTCTTCCTAATTCCTCACATCTAATTTAGAGCAAGACCACATCTAAAATACTTGCTAAAATACATCCACTTCTGGCCATTTCCACTGTTACAAGCCACTATCACTCATTATCTGAAGTACTGCTAAAGCCTCCCAACTGCTCTCCTTGCGTTCACTATCGCCCTCAATCCTTTCTCGCCTCCTTTCCCCCAAATTTGTTCTTTACAAAACAGCCAGAATAATCTCTTTAAATCAGAAGTTAGCTCATTTCACTTCCTTGCTCATGACCAAATGGAGTCTCATATTAAATAGCAGACACTAAATGACCTGACCCCTACCTAACTCTCCAGCTACATGTCCTATCAATCAACATACCCCTGTGTTCTTTCTGCCCTTCCAACATGCCAAGGTCACTCAAGTTTCGGGGCAACTGTACTTATCTTCTCTACCAGAAACTCCCTTCTCCCCAGTCTTCCTACAGCTGTCTCCTTTCATAAGTCGAGTCTCAAACCACATGTCATCTGTTCAGAAAGACTCTTACTGAAGAATTGTCCCTATTCCTATCTAAGGTTGTCTTCTACTTGTGCCATAAAACAGCCACAATTCTTGTTAGAAATTGACCTCTCCACCTTTTAAAACATCGCATCCAAGAGATATCTTCTCTTTAGAGATGCCTTCTTTACCAAACCCAATCTATAGTTGGCAACCCTGTTATCTTCTCTCATAGTTAACTATAGGAGATTGTTTCCCCAGGGACTCTGGGAAATCTGGGAACTACATTTTCCAAAGTCCCTGGCAGCAAGACTCCAGTTTTGATTCTACCTCTTGATAAACATCTGCAAAAGATCTGGAAAACTAAAGGGCAGCAGAAACATTATTGCTCCTTCAGCAGCAAAAGACAGGCATGTTGCGGGCATAAGCAGATGACACATGAGGTTTCATTCTCAGCTTGTAGGCATTCTCCTGTGAATCACCAACCTCAATGATAAAAACTACTGACAGCAGAAGTAGAAGTTTTTCTACAATTCCTGCTCTTCCTGACTTTCTGAATGTGGCAGTTTATTTTCCCTCACTGCTCTAGTCCTTCTAAGCAGGTTTGTGAGTCTACAATTGCCTGTATTAAATTCCTAACAGCTTAAAATATCTAACCCCTGGCACAGTGGCTCAATTGGTTGGAGCAACATCCTATACATCAAAAGGTTGCAGGTTCCATCCCTGATTAGGGCACATACCTACGTTATGGGTTCAATTCCCATTTGGGGTGCATATGGGAGACAACAGATCAGTGCTTCTCTCTCACATCAATCTTTCTTTTTCAATTACTCTTATTCTTTCTTTCTCTGTCTCTCTCCCTCTCTCTCTCCCTGCCTCTCTCACTAAAATCAATAAAAACATATCCTCTCGAGAGGATTAAAAAAAAAGAGAGACTGACTCAGAGAGCATGCTGACAGCAGGGGGATGGCAGAGAGAGGTGGGAAGGGCAGAGGGATTGAGCCAAAAAGAAAAAAGAGGAAAAACTCATGAACACAGACAGCAGTGTGGTGACTGCCAGAGGGAACAGGGTGTGGGGGGAGATGGAGAAGGATATAGGGAAGATAAATGGTGACAGGAGATTTGACTGGGCATGGTGAACAAACAGTACAGTGTACAGATGATGTGTTGTGGAATCGTGTATCTGAAACCTACATAGTTTTATTAACCAGTCCCACCCAATAAATTTAATCAAAAAGTAAAAAAAAAAAAAAAAAAAAGAATCACTCTGGCTGTTGTGTGGAAAGCAGACTATAGGGGCATGGGCAAATCAAGTAAACTAAGTTGTGAGCTATTACTATAAATGAAGGTACTCAAAGCAAGGTGAAAGCAGCGAATACAGAGTGAAAAGTGGTCAGATTCTCAGCTTATAGAGGCATTAACAGAAGAGGAACTAGAAACTACCAAGAAGTATGAAAAGATGAACCTTCAAGGGAATATATAACCATAGTAAATTACCATTTGACACATGAAATTTTTTTTAAATTTTAAAATCCCTTAACACCAGAAGTTGACAATGATATAGAAAACTACAGCCCTGGCTAGCATAGCTCAGTGGATTGAGCGCGGGCTGGGAATTAAAGTGTCCCAGGTTCGATTCCCAGCCAGGGGTACATTCCTGGGTTGCAGGCCATAACCCCCAGCAACCACACATTGATGTTTCTCTCTCTCTCTCTTTCTCTCTCTCCCTCTCTCTCCCCCCACTTCCCTCCCTAAAAATGGATGAATAAAATCTTTAAAAAAAAAAAAAAAAAAGAAAAGAAAACTACATATTCACAGTGCTGATTGGAATGTAGACTGTACAGCCTCTTTGGAGACATGTACAAGCCTTGTGACCAAACAATTCTACTCTAACCCATGTGCCCCAGGAGACATGTACAAGAACATTATGAATGTACTTCCTATAGCAAAAACAAATTTGGAAACAACCCATATGTCCATTAGCAGTAGGATGGATAAATAAAATGAAATATTGTCAGGCAGTAAAATGTTATTAGCAGTAAAAATGAAAAAATTACAACTATATGCATCATCATGAATAAATTTCAAAACTGTAACTCAAAAACATAATGCTGAATGAACAAAGTTGAAAAAGAACACACATATAAACTGGAACACTTGTACACTGCTTGTGGTAATGTCAAATGGTGAAGCCACTATGGAAAACAGTGTGGTGGTTCTTGTTTACCATAAGAGCTAGCAATCACACTCTGGGCATATATCCAAAAGAACTGATATCAGGATCTTGAAAAGATATCTACACTCCCCGTGTTCACTGTAACATTATTAGCAAATAGCTAAAATATGCAAACAACCTGAATGTCCATCAATGGTTGAATGGAGAAACAAAATATGGCATTTACACCCAATGGAATTCAGCCTTAAAAAAGGAAGAAATTCTGCCACATTCAACAAAATGGGAGAACCTTGGCAACATTATGCTAAGTGAAATAAGCCAGTCACTAAAGGACAATTACTGTATGAGTCCACTTGCATGAAGTACCTAAAGTAGTCAAAATCAGAAAAACAGAAAATAGAAAAGTGGGTATCAAGGGGTTGGGGGTCAGGAGAGTAGAAGTGACTGTTCATGGGTATAGAGTTTCAGTTCTGCAAGGTAAGAAAGAAAGTTGTACAGATCTCTTGCACAACAATGTAAACATACTTAACACTACTAAACTATACACTTAAAATATCTTTTAAAAAAGAACACACATATAATACACACACATAAAATTCAAAACTAAACTGCTTAGAGATCCAGCAATATGTGGCAAATCTAAGAGGAGAAAAAAGAATGACTAACACAAAATTCAGGGTAGTAGTCATGCCTAGGGGAGAAGGAAGAAATATGATAAAGGATAGAAGCTTCAAAGTTACCAGTAATATCCTATTAATCTAGGTGGTAAGTACAGGTGTTTGAGTTACTGTTATTATTTATTAAGCTACACATGTTTCATGTATGTTATTTATTAAGCTACACATGTTTCATGTACACATGTTTCATTATTTTTATGCAAAAATAATTTGAAATATAAACTCAACACTATAACCTTGGAGACTAGGGTAACTTTTTGAAAATGCACATGCCTATGCCATCATCCCCATCTGATACAGAGAAGAAAGACAAAAAACGGTTTGTAGGAAGTGAATTATAGCATAGTGATTTAGAAGCAGAGATTTGTCATCAATTAGACAATGTTGAATCCAGGCTGAGCCATTTACTAGTTTTGTTACCTTAGGCAAGTTACTTAAAGTCTCTCAGCCTCAATTCCCACATCCATAAAAAGAGGATATTAATAGTACCTACCAATTAAAGTTATTATAAAGATTAAATGAGATAATGAATAAAGAACATTCAGTATTATGCCTAAGACACAATAAGTATTTCTATAGGAGGAAGAGTACTTTTTTAAAAACATTCCTAGGTTACTTTAATCCTCCTTTTGCCCTACCTCTATTTGAAAGATTTTGTTGTTATCCTAAAAGAAAGGTTATAAAAATACTGTTCAGAGACATAACTCTAAAATCCATTAGAATTTTTCCTTGTGTTTCTATGGGACACATCATTTACATAGACCCCCCCACAAAAAAAAATTTAGGTAAACCAAGACTTTTAAAAGTCAACCAAGCCTTCCAGCCAAGATGGAGGTGTAAGCAGACACACTGCCTCTTCCCACAACCAAAATAAGGACAACAACAATTTAGAAACAAGATAACAACCAGATCTAACAGAAAATTGAACTGTATGGAAGTCCAACAACCAAGAAGTTAAAATATACATATTCATCCAGACCGGTAGGAGGGGTGGAGTCGGGCAGCCAGGAGGAGAGGGGTCGAGGCACAAAAAGCGGTGCCACCAAACACAAAACGCATCCCAGGCACATACGGCATCCCGAGCACAAGAGCACAGGCGGCTGGCAGACCCAGCGAGGCAGTGACTGTGAAGTGAGGTGCACAAGACACTTGGCTGTCCGGGCCACATTCACACGCAGATAAACCAGGCGAAATTGGGCAGTGAGACAGACTTCGCAACCCAGGGGCCCAGCGTCAAGAAATAGAACCTCAGGACACTGACAGAAAACACCTGTGGGGGTTGAGGCACAGGGAGAGACACCCAGCCTCACAGGAGAGTGCGTTGGAGAGACCCACAAGGTCCTAGAACGTACACAAGCCCACCTACACTGGAATTCGCACCAGAAAGGCCCAGTTACCTTGGGGAAAGCGGTGGAAGGGACTGGAATCCAACGGAGAGAGGAACAAGTGCCATTGTTTCCTCTCAGACCCCTGCCCCCACATACATCACAACCCAGCTACTGGGTGGCCCCGCCCCTGGTGAATGCCTAAGGCTCCGCCCCTCATATGTAACAGGCATGACCAGATTAAAAAAAAAATGGCTAACAGAAGTACAAATCAAAGCCTCAGAGCCAATATTTTTAAGCGACCAAGAGATAGCCAACCTATCAGATACACAGTTCAAAGCACTGGTGATCATGGTGCTCACAGAATTGGTTGAATTTGGTCACAAATTAGATGAAAAAAATGAAGGCTACAATAAGAGAAATGAAGGAAAATGAACAGGGAACCAATAGTGATGGAAAGGAAACTGGGATTCAAATCAATGGAGTGGACCAGAAGAAAGAAAGAAACAGCCAAACAGAAAAGAATGGTGAAATAGGAATTTTTAAAAAATGAGAAGCTTAGGAACCTCCAGGACATCTTTAAACATTCCAACATCCAAATTATAGGGATACCAGAAGGGGAAGAAGAAGAGCAACAAGTAGAAAAGTTCTTTGAACAAATAATAAAGGAGAACTTCCCCAATCTGGCAAAGGATACAGACTTCCAGGAAATCCAGGAAGCTCAGAGAGTCCCAAAGAAGTTGAACCCAAGGAAGAACACACCAAGGCACATCATAATTACAATAGTCAAGATTAAAGATAAGGAGAGAATCCTAGAAGCAACAAGAGATAAGGGGGCAGTCACCTACAAAGGAGTTCCCATCAGACTGTCAGCTGATTTCTCAAAACAGACCTTACAAGCAAGAAGGGGCTAGAAAGAAGTATTTGAGGTCATGAAAGGCAAGGACCTACATCCAAGATTATTCTATCCAGCAAAGCTTTCATTTAGAATGGAAGGGCAGATAAAGTGCTTCTCAGATAAGGTCAAGTTCAAGGAGTTCATCGTCACCAAGCCCTTATTTTATGAAATGTTAAAGGAACTTATCTAAGAAAAAGAAGATAAAAAACATGTATAGTAAAATGACAGCAAACTCACAATTATTAACCACCACACCTAAAACAAAAACAAAGCAAACATCTACAACAGGAACAGAACCACAGAAATGAAGATCACATGGAGGGTTAGCAACAGGGGAGTGGGAGGAGGGGAGAGGGGGAAAAGGTACAGAGAATAAGTAGCATAGATGGTAGGCAGAAAATAGACAGGGGAAGGGTAAGAATAGTATGGCAAATGTAGAAGCTAAAGAACTTATGACACATGGACATGAACTAAAGGGGGGAATGTGGGTGGGAGAGGGAGTACAGGGTGGAGGGGAGTGAAAGGAGGAAAATGGGACAACTGTAATAGCATAATGAATAAAATATATTTGAAAAAAGAAAAAAGAAATCAAATTAGTTATAATTCAAAAACTTACTTGTTCTTGTTTCTAAAATCACTAGAAAACCCAAAGGGTCTGGTAGATATAACTACCACTGGGATTATTTTTTTCCATCCCCCAGCCATCTTCTTTGTTTTATGTATCTTAACTCCCTTAGACTAGGCCCCGAAACTGGCTTCAATTCCCCCAATAGTAAGGGTTTCCAAGAAAAATCCCAGAGGGATGAACTATAGTAAAAAGAAATATTGGACCAGACTAAGGCTGTAAGCTGGCCAGACAGAACAAGGTGTGTTAGACTCTAGGTTTGTGGGGGAGTAATTTGCATGTACCAGAAACTCACAAAACCATAAGTCACAAATCCACAAAGCACAAGGGTTTCTTGTACATATTACACTGAAATGCTCCTCCACTCACCTTTCAGAATGTACTTCAGGTTTATATTGCATTCCCAATCCAAAAGTGCATTGTTAACACCTCAAGAAGCATATGGAAACTATTTCCCTGATCTGTTTCTATATTAAAAATGTTTACTATAAGGGAAACAGATTTCTAAACCCAAACCTTAACTACTTATTAAAACAGAAACTCTCAAATTTGATTTAGGTACAAACATTAGTTTTTATTATTGAACTGTAATTCCCCACACTTACTCCATATTATCTGAAAACATTTCCTATTTCTAACTTTTTTTAACATTTCCTACTTCTTAAAGAACATTTGTTCTCTCATTTTTTATTGTTTCAAATTTCAATTGTAATATATTTGAAGTTCTAACAAGTACCCACAATATATCTGGTGTTTAATAATTAAATTATTAAACTATATTAATAAATCTCCCAAAAATGAAACCTTAGTCATATAATGAATGGTATTGACTATTTGTTGATTTATTATTTGTCATATATGTGAAAACCTCTCAAAAAATTTTGGAAAATAATGATGGGTATCTAAAAATAGGGAGGGAATAGTTTGTATTCATATATTTTTTAATTTTTTTATCCTCACCTGAGGACATTTTCTCATTGCTTTTAGAGAGGGAGGAAGGGAAGGAGGAAAACAATATGAAAGAGAATCATCAGTTGGTTGCCTTCTCACACGTGTCCAACCAAGGATGGAACCCACAAACTAGGCATGTGCCCTGACTGGGAATCAAACCTGCAAATCAAACCTGCAACCATTCAGTCCATGAAACAACACTCCAACCAATTCAGCCACACCGGCCAGAGCAGCAGTTTGTATATTTAACAGATGCAATCCTTTCACACTGACTGAGTCATCATTTTAGCACATCAGCAAAAACAAATATTGCAAAGTTAAGAGATTCATTTTAAAAAAATCATGTTGAGTTTTATTTATACTTGCATATATTGATTTAAATTTTCAAAATATATATACATATAAATAAATATTTTATATATACTAAGATCACAGGTTTTAAATTGCACAGAGGTGGATTTAAGGATTTAAGATTAAGGATTATACACTTAAAAGAAAGTTAATATCCAACCTCTGCTAAAATCATAGTTATATGACAAATATAGTTCAAAATGTTTAACACAACATAATATGTCTTAGGTTAGCAAGAAGATTCTTGTATTCAATTTAACTGTAAATAGAAGCAATCAGCAATAAGCTAATTGTAGTTATGAATCTTAATTTTAAGAATACTTTTTAAATCTCGTAAACATTTATTGTCTGTTCTTTAGCTTTCTTGCCACTAGCTTCTCCAACACTGGACACAGCATCAGCCTGTTTTCGTTATATTCCAAACTGTGGCCGCAACCTTATGAAATCCCAGCTTTCAATCCCTCATTACCTATGCTGCCCTCCTTGATCACATCCAGATCTCTAATACTTTCCTATTTCCTTGTTCTCCTAGGTACAGCTCACTCCTAGTTACAGTACCTTTCATAATCAACTCAAACTCCAAGACCCACCATTTCGGCTATTATTACCACTTGCTCATTTATTTGCTGGTTTATTTCCTGTAACATTCCTTGTCTTGTTTCAGAAAGATTTTCACTGAAACTTCAAAACTTCATTCTTTAACTAACCATCAAAATCCCAAATATAAGAATTATCTTAGACTACTTAACTTACCTTCATAGTCAAAAGAATCAGTAAATCCTTCCAATACTTTCTAAGTCTGTCTCAAATCTTCCCTACATTCTTCAATTCAACTCTAATGTCTTAGTTAACGTCCTTTTCACACACTAATTCAACACAAAAGAAGCCAATGTTATGGGTTCTAAAATCAAATGACCCGTTAACTTGTAACCATTTGTGATAAGCTTTATCTATTTATTAGACTGTTTGACAGTTAGTAAGTAATACAAAGTCAAAATACAATTAAATTAGCTTCACTACCTGATAAACAGACTAGATAGGCTTCCTTAGCAATCTGTCACAGTATTGTAGACATAAACATAAAGTCATAAACAAGGAAAAAGAACACACTGAACACCAACAGATCCTCCAGAAAAAGAGGGCTATAACAATATTGTACAATTTAAATGCATAAATCTAATGTTTATTTTCTATTTTTGAAACTTACATTACTGTAGTAAGTACCATGTACACATAAACTTCCTCTTACATATATTTAGTAGTTTACACATATACACAAGATATATCATACCACTAACAATTCTTTCATAACACTATAAAGACAGAACAATTGTCAGGTTTAACTACAGTAAAAAGTGAACCTTAAAAGACAGAAATGTGCAGAGCTAGCAAAACCAATCATTTTCCATAATGGGCATTAAGTCAAGAATCTTAAACTAACACCAGCACCTGCATTAAACATAAACCCAGACAGTAAACAATTGTCACTGAAAGGTAAATCCATGTGACTATATCTCTAGGCTTAGGAAAAACTAGTTTACATGAAGCAAAATAGCTTATTAAATGACCATATCTAAAGTAGTTCTTTGTTTTGACAATAAGCAATTTAATCATTTTTTTCCATCACTGTGGATCTAAAAGGTATGTTAAAATGTTATATTCTGCTGGGTGGATTAATATGGATGTATTAAACTATGCTTATACTAACATTGCTTCCTGGTCACTGTAATTCTAAATTATAGATAATGATAGGGTTAGAGGAATGATTGTGCTCAATTGCCACTCACATAAATTCTGAGTTTTCATTGCTTGATAATTTACACTAAGCAGGAAAGCAGATAATACAACCCATTCATAAAATGGAATTTAACCTAGTGAAAGTTGAAGTCAGAGAGCATTAAGGGCTCTAACCTTACTAAATCACAATGGAGGGAAGCATACAAAATGCTTTATAGTCGTAGGAGATTAGATCACTCAATCACTTTGTATCCTAGTTTACTCATCTAAAAAAATAAGAACATGGAATAGATGCTCTGAGATCTCTTCCAACATAAAGTCTACAATTCTAAGACATTAACATCCTATATGTACATGTTGGAAAATAATAAGCCATTCCTCTTTAATCATTCACTTAAAATGATATAGGCTATAGCAGTTGCTATCAAGTTGCAAAAAATAAAGTACTAATTAGCAATGCAGCAATGCCATTTGATCTATAAACTGACAATTAAAGGTGAATGATCAAAATAATTGTGCTCATTTGACCCTCAGTAAGAAACAGAGGGGTGAGTTTTCTTACTTTTCATTAGCACCAATGAGAACTGGGTAAATTAACTCTAGATTTTCTTAAACTTCACTCATTTAATTTAACTGAGGGACTGAGAAAAAAGGAAAAAGGACTCATGGACATGGACAACAGTGTGATGATTGCAGGGGGTAGGGGGTGTAAGAAGGTTAAATGGTAATTTAAAAAATATAATAAAAAAGAAAAATAAATGCAATACTATATTTATAAAAGGAAGGAAGGGAGGGCCAAGCTGAATTTGCAGTTTCAATGCCAGAACGGCTTTACCAAAAATTTTTAAAGTCTATCATCCACTAAAATCAAGAAATTGTACTAGATGATTCTTTGTACTAGAAGGTTCTTTTTGGCTTCAGAAAGTCAATACATGAAAGTAAGTTGTCTTTATAAAGCAACCGACAAGCTGAACTACAAATTAGGCTAGAAGAAACATGTTTAGTTTTTATGTATTTTGCTTATATGCAATACCATAGATAAGTAAAAATTTCTAGCTAAGTGGTAGTCACAATTTTTTTCTTTGGTGAAGTATACATAAATCTCATAGAAAAACCTCTTAAAGAGTGGCATAATGTGAAATTCTTTTACCACAGAAAGTCTTAAAATACTTTCCCACATTCACTCTCTTGATAATCTATTTGAAAACAAGTATAGTCCATTATAAGGTATTGGAGTAAAGAACTAAAAATTTTCTCATTAAGATGAGACTTGCCCAGAAAGTATAGTAATTAGATCCAAGAATTCTATAGGGTTTTCCTCCTGAGAATTAAGCATGAGATTTCTAACAAAAGAGAAGATTATGGTCTCCTAGCTGGTATGCTATAAACTTCAAGTCACTGGCTCAAATGGAAGCAGCAATTTACCATGTGATAAGAGAGCAGATGATTTACATAATAGAAATGGAGGGAAAACAGAATCAATAAAATGTGGGGAAAAGAAAATACAAATATCTGATTTGAAAAAAAAAAAAAAAAAAAAGCAAATGTTGAAACATATGAAGTACCAGAATTAGAATTTATCAACTCACAGATCTAGAGTTTGAGCCCATGATTAGGGGCCAGGACATCTAAATAAACAGTTTCACTACCACTGTTTGAAATAGTAAATGTCAACATAAAATAAACTTAAAGTGCTATGACAGCTTAAGCTACTACCTCAGCGCTAACAATTAAAAAATAAATAACTTGCAAACCTGAGAAAAAATAATCTCCAAGTTTAAAGTAGAAGGCACTTTCTTTTCCCCAATTACTAAAGGAGGGTAGATTACAGTTTTCACTCGCAAATCTGTTCAAAGAGTTCTTACATTAAGATTACTCTGAAGTGCTTGCCTTAGTTAAAACCTCATCTGTATTTTATTTTAGTATTGTGATTTAAGGGCCAAGGGAGTATCATATGATTGGTAACCCTAAATGTCTATCAGAACTTGACTGTTCATAGACTCTGGGACATGGATAACCTTCTGTAACAGGGAATCCATCCCATCCTAACTTAATCCAGTTTACAGACAGGAAAAATAACTATAAATCAATATATTTTGCTTCACACTCCAAATTAGATAAGTAGATCATGTCACACAGTCCATGCCAAAAAAAAAAAAAGCTACCTACATTACATGCAATTTTCAAAGAAGTCACAGTTCATAAGCATCTAGCAAGAAAAAGTACAATGGCCAATAAAGTAAAGGAAATTCATTTTCCTGTAGACAAAATGTGAAAATCTCTGATTATTTCCTTTGTGCTCTTTCAGAGAATTGCTAAAACTGCTATTAAATGAGAGCACTTAGGCTGCCATCAGGAAAATCAGTAATGCACCTGGTAAGAACACAAAAGACTGACTCACCTGTGTGGAATCCATTATCCTTTCAAAAAAGCCCAAGTATGGTACTAGAGGACACAATGCACTTTTTACTGGACAAGAAGAGAATGATTTTCCTTGTCCTGCTTTCCAGCTGCCCAAAGAATAGGTCTTGTACTAATTGTAATATGACTCTCTTACAGAAAGAAAAGGTGGATAAAGTGCTTACAAACAATAGCTATTTCATACAAGTATATTTCCAAATGTTCTTTCAGATTTTTATTACTCAGAAAGTTAAAAGATTTTAAACCAAAACTTCAACCTGTGTTTTCCTTAAACTGCAAATTTCAAGGAAAAAAAAAACCCTTATGTCTGTAGTCTTACAATCAATCATATTGGAGACTTCCTGTTAAAAACAAATATGAAACACAATGGGTATAACTGATCACAGTGGATTAAAACCAAAATAACCTTTATGATATCTGCAGTGTTGGAAAAGTGTGTGAGGAAACAGGCAATTTTATACACGTTGCAGGGAATTTACTGGTGTATTTATTAAACAACAATTTAGAAAGATAAAAATCTCATTTTTAAAATTTTCATCAATAGGAGAAATAGCCATACAAAGAAATATTAAGTGCTAAAAAGGAGGTAAAGTGGTATACGCTAATACTCAAGACCTCTCGCTAACTGAAAAAGCAAGGTAAGGGTGTACTACAACTCAACTTGTGCATATTTCAAATTGGTATGATCATACCATTTCATTTACTATATATGATTTCTACCTTATACAACTTCACAATATAAACTCCAAATAAGATTAAACACTATTATATAACATATAAAAACAAATCCATACATAAGCTAAAGCATTCTATAAAGAATTTGCTCCTCAAATTGCTATTTTGTGCCCCTGGCCAGGCAGCTCAGTTGGTCAGGGCACTGTCTTGATACACTAAGGTTGCAGGTTCTATCCCTAGTCAGGGCACATACAAGAAGTGACAAATGAATGCATAAATAAGTGGAACAACAAATCAATATCTCCCTCTTGCTCACCCTCTCTCTCCCCAAAATCAATATATAAAAATTTTGCTACTTCATGTATTGCCATAACATTTAATCAAGACCTTAGTCAATGATAAAAAAAAGTTATAAGGTTCTCCCTAAAAACAACATTATTAAAGTTTACGAGATAAAGTATTTCCCTTTGCAATTTACAGTTAGCAAAACAATGTTACTGCATTCCCCCATATTACTTTACTTCTTAAAGTAGTTTATATGCCCCGGAACAAAAACCATTTCTCTACATAATGACAATGGCTTATTTGACATAGGTACCTGGAAATCTCTCCCCATTACCATTAAAAAAATGCCTAATAGTATACGAGTTTTGATAATGTCTCTCTTTTGTCGTAATAAAGATGAAGTGATTAAATTAATTATTATTGCATAACAAAATACCCCCAAACCTAGAAGCTTAAAACAATAAACATTTATCTCACACAGTTTCTGAGTGTCAGGGATCCAGTAGCAGCTTATTTGTCAAGATGTGAGCAGTGACTGGCATCTGAAGACAGGGCTGAACTGGGGAACCAAAGATGGCTTGCTCATCAGCCACTGTCTGGAGGCCTCAACTACTCATCACAGGGCCTTTCCAAACAGCTGCTTACAATACCAAAACTGTCCTTCCTGAGAGCAAACGGTCCGTGAGAAAGCTGCAGAGTCTTTTTCTGACCTAATCTTGGAAATGACAAACCATCACTTCTGCCATATTTTACTGGTCACACAGGCAACTGATACAATTTGGGAAGAAATTACACAGGGCATGAAAACCGGGAGGCATTAGGAACCC
This sequence comes from Phyllostomus discolor, assembly GCF_004126475.2. Lineage (NCBI taxonomy): Eukaryota > Metazoa > Chordata > Mammalia > Chiroptera > Phyllostomidae > Phyllostomus > Phyllostomus discolor. The sequence continues at coordinate 186,306,435 of NC_040903.2, read as the reverse complement.
TCTTGGATTTGGGCTGTAACAGTGATGAACTGGCAGATATTATGGTTGATGTCCTTTTACACAAGTCCACAAATTCTTTGATACTTCTCTCATCAGAAGGTGAAGCCTAATTCCCTACCCCTCTTGAATGTGGGCTATAGTTACAACTCTAACAAGTAGCAGAAATGATAGTATCAGACTTCCAGAGTAGTTCATGAGACATGATGGCTTCTACCTTTCTCTCAAATCAATCATTCTAGGAAAAGAAAGCTACCATGTTGTGACAACATTGAAGAAACTTAGGAGAGGCACATATAGCAAAGAAATGAGGCTTCCGGCCAACAAACAGGAAGGAATTCCTTACAAAAGCCACATGAGCAACCTTAGAAGTGTATTTTCCAGTCCCAGTTGAGCCTTCAGGTAACTACAGTTCAGGGAAGTCAGTCTGGAAGCTGACCTTTCCCCAGAAGGGTCTGGAGATGACTACAGCACCAGTCAATACCTTCAGCCAGAGCCTCCTAGCTAAGCCACCACTGAATCCCTAACTCACTGTGAGACACTGTTTTTGCTTTTCAAATTTTTTAATAATTTGTTACAAAGAAATAGGTAGCTAATACACAGCACAGCTAGTTTTATGAAGCCAGAGTAATTCCAATACTAAAACCTAACAAAGTCATTGCCAAAAAAAAAATTACAGAATATCCAAGCACAGATCCTTAACCAACTATTAGTAAACCAAATTTAACAGTATATAAAAATAATGATGTATCATGACATATTCAGGTTAAGGCCAGGAACACAATATTGTTTTAATACTCAAAGGTCAATCACTCAAGATAAAGGAAAAGAAACATACAGTTATTTCAACAGAGTCAAAAAAGGCGTTGACAGAATTCAAAACCAATTTGTGACTTAAAAACTCTCAATAAACTAGGAATAGTAAAGAGTTTTGAAAACACCTATAATTAGTATCACATCTAATGGTGAAACACTGCATTCCATAAGACTGAATTTCATCTACCCAAAACCAACAAAAAGGCAAGAATGTCCATTTTCACCACTCTATTCAACATTACCACAGAGGTTCCAGCACTGTGTTAAGGATTAACTAATTAATAAAGATGGGAATAACAAGAGTAAAACAGCCCTATTTATAGATAATAAGATTATTTCATAGAAAATTCCAGGTAATCTACAAACCAACTATGAGAATAAATGAATTCAGCAAAATTGCAGGATATAAAATTAATACATAAAAATCAATTATGTCTTTATATACTAGTAGCAAATGATTGGAAAGTGAACTTTTTTTTAAGGACCATACACAGTAGAACCAAAAAATATAGTGGGGTGGGGGGGAAGTGAGTGGGGAGGGCGTAATGCAGACAACTGTAACTGAACAACAATAAAGTAATTAATTAATTCATTAATTGAAATAACAGTTGACTAAGACCTCTACATCAGAAACTATAAAACTTGGCTGAGTGAAATTAAAAATTTTAATAAATTAAAAGATATATCATCTTCATGGACTGAAATACTTAACTCAATATTGTCAAGATGGAAACTCTCCCCAAATTTAAAGCAATCCCAATCAATACTCTAGCAGGCATTTTTACTAAAATTGACAAACTCATTCTAAGAGTTATATAGATAGGCAAAGGACTTAAAATAACCTGAGCAATTTTTAAATGAAAAACAAAGTTAGAAGTCTTGCACTACCTGATTTCAACACTTACCACAAAGCTGCAAAATTAAAACAGTTTAGTTGTGCTGGCAAAGATACATATAAATCAACAGAAAAGAATAGAGGTTAGAAACAGATTCACACTGAGTCAATGATTTTTCACAAAAATGCTAAGGCAACCCAAGGGGGAAAAGAAAGAAAGGATTTTGAACAAACGGTGCTAGATCAACTAGATATCCTTGTAGAGGGGGGAAAAAAACAAGTCACACCACACATAAAAATTAACTCAAAATGAATCAATCACAGATCTAAATATAAAATCTAAAACTATAAAACTTGAAACGTTAAACATACACCTAGCACACAACCCAGCCAAGACACTCCTATTTATCCAAGAGAAACAAAAACATGTTTATACAAACGCTTTTACATAAAAGTTTATAGCAGCTCTTTTATAATATTAACAACTGGAAACAAGCCAACTGACCACCAACTAACTAGTGAATGGATAAACAAACTAGTTTATCTATACAATGGAATAGCACTCAGCAATAAAGAATGAACCACTGATACACACAAAAACATGGATGAGTTTCAAAAAAAGGTGAATGAAAGAAGCCAGGTAAAAAGAGATTACAGACTACATAATTCTATGTAAAACTGTAGCAGAAGCAAAATAGTATGTGATAAGATAAAGTAAATCAGTTGTGGCCTAGAAATGGAAGTAGAGGGATAAATGGATTACAAAAGGGCGTAAGAAAATTTGGGGTGAAGGGGTAATAGAAATAATTTGTTTCAATTGTGGTAATGGTTTCATGGGTGAATAAAAAATTATACTTTTTAAATATGTATGCTTTAGCCCTGGCTGGGTGGCTCAGCTGGTTGGAGCGTCATCCAGTACATGAAAGGGTTACGGGTTTGACCCCAGTCAGGGCACATACCTAGGCTGCAGGTACAATCCCAAGTCGGGCACATACAAGAGGCAACTAATGGATATTTCTCTCTCACATCGATCTTTTTCTCTCCCCCTGCCTCTCTCTCTCTCTCAAAAAAAAAAAAAGTAGATATATATATATATATATATATATACCCATATCCATCCTCTTGAGAATTAAAACACATGTGTGTATGCTTTAATGAATGTTAATCAACAACCTCAAAAAAGTTGAAAAAAGCAAAACAAATAAAAAGAAAACATATTGGTAATATCTACCAAAATTTTAAATGCACATTCTGCTATTATAATTTTCTACTATATATTCACATACACACAAATATAAGGATGTACACTGAAAACATGATATTAAACACCTGGAAACAACCCAGATTCCATTAGTAAATGACAGGTTACATAAATTACTGTTGACCCTTGAACAACTCAGGTTTGATTTACATGGGTCCATTTATACACTGATTTTTTTCAATAAACATTGTAAATGTATTTTCACTTCCTAACGATTTTCTTAAGTTTCTTTTCTTTAGCTTACTTTATTGTAAAAATATAGTACACAATACATATGACATATAAAATGTGTTAAACAACTATTCATGGTATCGGGAAGATTTCTGGTCACCAGTGGACTATTAGTTAAGTTTGGGGGAGAAAAAAAGTTATATGAGAATTTTGAGCTGCTTGGGGTCAGTACCTCTAACTCCCCACATTGTTCAATGATCAACAGTAACACATTTTAAAAAGATGGAATACTCTGCAAGTACAACATAATGACAACTATGCATGGTGTCAGTTGAGTGTTGGAAATATCAGGGGTGGGGGAACACTATGTAAAGTATATGTTTGTCTAACCACTATGCTATACACCTGAAACCAGTACAAAATAATATTGAAAGTGAACTGTAACTGAAAAATTAAAAAACTTACAAGCAAAATAAGGAGAATGACATATTTATATGCTCAAACATGAGAAATTATCCACGATACACCAATAAATGAATCAACTAAGTTGCAGAGAAATTCATATAGCACAATCCTATTTGTACTTAATTTTTACAAAAAAAAATGAATATGCATAGAAATTGCTAGCTGTGGTTACATCTGCTTGACCAGTACCCTTAGCGTACTTAAAGTTCTCTATTATTGCAAATATTTTACAATTTCTCACAAAGAAACACTACATAAAAGTTAAGATTGACACCACCACTCTTACTAGTTAAGTGCCCAATAAATATCAGCTGCTACATGCTAGGTAGCAGCATGCCAAGCACTTGCACAACTTGCCATTTATCTAATCTTCGCAACGAACTTGTTAAGTAAGTGATACTATTTTATCACCATTTTAGAGACTTAGGAATCTGAGGATTCAAAAAACTCTTACTAAAGATCACACAACTAGTAACTGAATGGTAGCACAAGGATTTAACTCAAGTTTGATTCCAAAGTTGATGCTTTTCGCCACTGCACCAAATTGTTTCTCTGGAAGCATAATCTAGAAACCAAAAACTCATAAATGAATACAGCAATTGGAAACACGGAGTTAGTAAAAAGGATATAATCAAAAAGCACAGTTTTAGTTTCTGGTTCTATATTTTGGTAGGAAAAGAAGAAACCTTGGCATTTACATATGTATATAATTGTCCTATATGAGGTATTTTATTAATCCATCCACTTGGGCCATATGTTTTCAATAATTTCTAATTTGTTACATTCTAATGGCTAAATATATGAATGTTAGTTTCTATTCTAATTCCAAATCATATAAACCCAAATTACATAAAGACAACAGGAGGCACAACTAATATATTTCCCAAGGGGGAATTACAAACACTAATCTTATACTAACTGTGGCAATTTATTATTTTTGACACCATTCCTACTATAAATTGTATGTTTTGGCATTTAGTTGCAGCATATTACACAGATAGGGTTTTTTTGCAATTAACCTCCAAAAGATATTAAATATTAATAAATGTGCCAGATACAATTATAAGAAATGAGACATTATAATCTGAATAATGCAGAAACATCTATTGTAACATATTACACTTTAGATCTTAAAAATATACTTAAACTACCTTAGGAATAAGAGATTTTGTCTTTAAAATTTTGCTTATAAATGGCAGCTCTCTAAAGAAGCTCACTCCCTTTACTATCAATTGACTGGGGTTAGACAATATGTAGATAAAGAATTTTTATCTAACACCAGATTTTATTAAATTTTAAGACATCAATTATGTATTAATTTGACTGTCAATATTAGCATTTCTAGAAAATAAAGTAATGTGTATGTAATTCAGCAAATTCCTGTTCCATAAAAATCACACATTATATAATATTGATTTCTACTTAATTGTTCATTTGCATGGGGGGGTAACACACAAGAATCAGCAAAAATTAAAATAAGTGCTCTGTAAAAGTATTAAGTACAATCATTTCTGTTGTAAAAAATATTTTATCTTTTGCAATAAAACTAAAAAAGACACCTAAAAAGTATTTTAAAATAAAACTAAAAATAAAGCAAATATTAAAAATTAACTCCTAATCCCAAAGAATATAGAAATATATCCCTAAATGGTTCTTACATATGCTCCAATGGATCTCCAAAATACACCACTTGCCATGTCACACTTCACAATCCTATTACTTTAAAGTTATTTTCCCTCATATTTTCCATTCCAACTCCATAGATCAAGTAGCAACAAATAAGATAAAACATGTTTTAGTAACAGTATCTGAAACATGCTAAAAATGATGCTCTGTTTAGAAACCAGTTAATTATATCCAGAAAGAAAACACTATAGAAATATTTATGAAGAAATAATACTTAACAGTAGTAAATTTCAAGACATTTATATTTTACTAAAATGAATTGTTTCTAAGTAAATCAGAATAAGTGCTAGATGCAGTTTGCTTCAGTCACCTGAAATTAGAATAGCAGGCTCATTAAATATATATAAATCAGGGATGCAGAAGCACTGCACCATATTGATGGAGCCCTCATTAATTTTCAATGATATAGCCACTAGCATATTTGTGTTCTAAAAAACTGAGTGAGGTGAACAACCATTTTTCTTCATCTTTAAACTGTTTTATATATATTCCAATTAGTAAATGGGAAGAAACCTAATAATCTAAAACATTTCTAATGAAGCTCATTAAATTTTACATTTTCTTGTCTTTTTGAAGAGAATACATATAGTTGTTTGTACATGTATCTATTTCTTGATACTTAATATCAAAAAAGTGAGATGTGCAAATAAAAATACTATAAAATAAGTTATCCTTATGAGGTGGTTGATATAATCTTCCTAGACACTTGAGTATAATAATACAAAATAATGGCTAAATAATAGATTTTTCAGAGATACCATGAGATCTTTTGTTCTCCAAAAACACTAGAAAACAAAAAAAAAAAGAAAATTTGCTTCTAATTAAACTAAAAAAAAAGGTTATCCTCCAAATCATTTTATCACATAAACAATAGTTAGGCTTTCTACTTTGCATATGGAGTATACCTCAAAAACAAAATACTGTAACATTGTTTATATATTATCAATGAAAAAGATAAAGCAAAAAACAGGATTGATGGATAAATCATTAAAGAATGTTTAAAGTATTTTTTTAATTTTAAGCTAATATCCTGGAAACTAAAATATAAAGAGAAAATTGTTCTAAGCATATTTAAATTGATTTTGATATTGTAATATTTTTATTTTTTACAGAAAATGGGTTGGAGTTCCAATCTCATGGCATTACATTAATACTAATTTTATTTTAAAAATGTGATCAAATTTTAATTGAATAATTCCTACCTGGGATTTACACAGAAAGAAGAAAATGGAACTGGCAGGTGGGCAATACAACCATGTAATTTTTCTCAGCTTTCAGTTCTCCCATTGTTAAGAAAAGGGGGACAGGTATAGAATAAAAAGAAAAAGATGACTGCTAAACTCCTTTCTATTTTAAATTAACTGAGTCTGCCAGCTTCCTATCAATTCCTTTGTCAAAACAAATGGTACCCTTAGCATGTACTTCTGCACAGGCTTCCATCCTCAGGCTGACAGCCAAATCGGACATCATACTCCACTTTCCTTTAGGTCTAATATTTAGATCTTTCCTTTTCACTGGCTGCTCCACAAAAATATTTATGCATTTGGAATCAACTAAACATGTTCATTCCCTTGATGCTAATTTTGAAGTTCAGGGTACACCCACCAAAATTATTTGCTTCCCCAAAGGCCCTTTTTGCTAAATCAGGAGAATGGTTATGATTAAGTTTCAGGATGTCAGGTTTCTGTTTCTTTAATAGTACTTTTTTTAACAAATAGTTTACTTTACACATTGCATAAAGCCCACTTTCACACCTTAATTACAAAGAATATATTTACAACTCTAAAATTCCTAGTTCTTCCTTATAGAGAAGAGAGAAAAACTAATTTCCTTTCAATGACTCAAAAGAAGAGCCAACACACTATAAAACTAGTGGGGGTAGCAGCCACGTGTGCCACATTTGCTAGAATATGCCCAGCACAGTGTTTTTCAAAAGTACTTGAACACAAGACTCTCCTAGATAGCCAATATAAAGCAAGGTTCCTCCCCGAAAGGTGCAGGTAGGGTGCAGAAATTTGTATCCTAAAGAAACTCCCAAGATGATTCTTAGGATAAGGCAAGTCTGGGAATCAGTGGCCTGGAAAATGTATTAAGTGTATGAGAAAAACTCCAAACTTGTATTTATTAGTAAACACCAACTAGTAAATTACTTGAGTCTTACTTTGCTTCTTTGAAAGTAGACTTAACACATTTGAAAACCATTAAGATCACTAAGGTTAAACTTTCATTCAATTACTCTCTATTTACTGTCTTAAGCACTAGTTGATAATAGGAAGTAAACTGCCAAAAAGACTCCTGAAACTCAACCTAAAAACTGTGTATTTTTGCATTTAGAATCCTGAAAATAACACTATACAGTTGATTATGTATAATAAACTAAATATAACTAAATATAATTTCACTAGTATATTAACCTGATTTTTTAAACTTACTTGAATTGTGCCACATCTAATCCTCACAGTAAGCCAGTGAGGTGTATGCTACTGGTAAAACCACTGTACAGATAAGGAAACAAAGACTTAAAAAAGATGACTAATTCTCCCTAAATCACACAGCTAAGAAAGCAGTAAAACTAGGATTCAAACTCATGCAGACTATCATTACCTATTTGTTACACAAAACATTTTATGCCCACAGCAGAAAAAAGGCAATGAGAAAATAATTAATTCTGTCTCTGTTTATACTTGTATCCCTAAAGGAAACTAATGTATTATTGTTTCAGGTTCTTAAAAATAAAATAATTTGCATTTTAACAAATAAATATGAACATCTAATAGATGGCTTCATATTACCTATTTGAATCTTAAAAAGCACAAATTTGACAATATAACTTCCAGGGAAAGAGATCCTATAGGGCGCTCATCCATGAAACCAGAGTTCCTATGGAACTTTCTGATACCTTCAGAGGCAAAACCTTACAAAAGGTTTCCACAAGAGAAGGAAAAAATATATGTATGTACATTTTACATACATAATAAATATATTACATATATATTTATATCCTGATATAAATATATATATTATATATGGGGAAGAAAGAGAGAATGAAAACTAACTAGTTAGCAGGTAAAAGTGAACTCAAAAACAGATTCCCAATTCAGAAAAAAAAAAATTAGAGAAGAGCTACATGGGGATAGGGATGGATATACAAACACAAAGAGAAACATTATGAATAACAATAAGTACTAAATGTTTAGTAATTATAGTTTTAAAAACTATAACACTAAGTTACACTCTGTAAGAAAATGAATGGAAGTGATTATACTGGCACATATTTCATCTTTTTTTTTAATTTTATTTTTTTTAATTTTAATCATTGTTCAAGTACAGTTTTCTCCCCCCTACTCCCATTCCAGCCCACCCACCCAACCCTCCCCCCTTCCCCCCCATATTTCATCTTAAAGACTAAATGCACTAAGAGTCATTTTTGGTCAACCAAAAATATATATATATTACAGCCATAAATAACCAATTCACAATGCAGTGTGCATATTCTGTAAATAGGGTGATCAGCACTCTCCTCCAAATTTGAAAAGAAAATTACAACTAACAAAAATAACTAGAATTTTATGAGTTTTATTAATGCTGTAAAAAGCAAAGAAAACTACAATGACTTTCTAATTAACTATTCACTAAATTACCCACATTTTAAGAGTCTGAAGGGGGCTAAAAATTATCTATTCCAAACAAATCAAAGTTAAATGGCTGGCCTAAATGGGCCAATCTATTGCAAAATGAGAACCCAGATTTTCTAACTCGTGATTCAGTGTTCTTTCTACTATGCTACAAAATTGAATTATTGAAATACATGGGACACCAACTTATACATGTAGTGAAAGCAAAAACCATCTCCTTGAAAGAGAATGACCTTGAGAACTGCATTGTAATTAACATTCAGAAGATATTATGTATTAATTCTCTACCACTGCTCTGAAGCATTATGTTTTAATCAACTTCAAAGCACTCCATTAAAAAAAAATACTTAGAAAAGTACTAGGGAAGAAGCCAAGAGAGTAAAAAAAGAAAATAGTAATAACAATCAGAAAATACAAAAGGAAAGAAATGCTAAAGGAACACAAGCAATTGCCAATTTTGAAGTAAAGAAAATAAACATGTATGCACACGTAGAACTGAGACTACAAAAGTAAATGCCTCAACAGTAAGGCCAGCCTTTCCTAACAAAAAATGATGGAGTAATGATGCCTACTAGCATTCCCATGATGAGCCACCATAAAACAAACAAAATACATGAGACATTAGAATGTTTATAGCCATTAGAATAACAGGCAGCACAAAAACTATAAGCCCTCAGAGATGAGACACTGCCAAAGTCCTACAATCATCTCAGCTTTTTACCTGGAGACAATTTCCACAACCCTGGCCCAGCAAGCAAGAGTTTAAGAAGGAAAAGTGGTTGTGCTAAGCTGAACAGGCACAATTCAGTGCAGTTGATAAGGCTGAAATCTGCAAAGAAGGTCCAGAAGTCTGTGTAGGCACCCACCCCACCCCCAAGTCCTTGGCCAAGAAACAGGCTGCACATGTGCAGGACAAAAACCAAGCAAGGTTTAAAAGACAGTGGCGGAGAAAGGAATAGAGGGTAGTTTAAAGAGTACTGGGTACACTTTGAATTTCCCACCTAGCCAGAGCAGAAAAACCACATTAATACCTTAGTAACACCTAAGACATCCGGCTGAGATACCAAAATGACCTCAACTGAGAGTTAAGGACCACATCCTTAAATATTGACATTCTAGGCTCACTAAAAGACTAAAATCAAGCCCCAATGAGTTTTCAAGGTATTAATAGTTTGAAGGTTTAGTTGCACTAAAGCAAGGTGTCAAACTCATTTTCACCAAGGGCCACATCAGCCTCAAGGTTGCTTTCAAAGGGCCAAATATAATTTTAGGACTGTATAGATGTCACTACTCCTTAACAGTTAAACAAGAGCTCAGTGTTGCCACCGAGTAGAAACAAGCTGCCAGGCTGGATAAAACAAGGTGGAGGGCTGGACTCAGTCCACAGGCCTTGTGTTTGCCACCTGAGCACTAAACTAAGAAAACTCATTAGGCTCCGCACAAATCTATCCTGGCAAAGATTAAAACCAAGCCTACAAAGTTCGAAGTGACCAGCCAGTAACTAAATTACCTACAAGAATTTTAAAAAAAAACACTTCACAGAAAGATGAAAAAATTCAGAATCTCTAAAACACATCATCTACACGATCCACTAATACAACTGAAAAAAGTACCGAACATAAAAAAAGTGTAATCTATAGTCAAAACAAGAGCAATCACAGAAACCAACCCTGAGACAGCCAAGAAGTTGGACCAAGCAGACAGAAACTTTTAAATCAGCTATTATAAATATTTTTAAAGATTAACCCAAAATATGTTCAAAACACTAAAGGAAAAATATACTCAAAAGAAATAAAGGAAGCCCTGGCTGGCGTAGCTCAGTGGATTGAGCTCGGGCTGCAAACCAAAGTATCGCAGGTTCGATTCCCAGCCAGGGCACATGCCAGGGTTGCAGGCCATGGCCCCCAGCAACCATACATTCATGTTTCTCTCTCTCTCTCCCTTTCTCCCTCCCTTCCCTCTCTAAAAATAAATAAATAAATCTTTTTTTTTTTTATTTTTTTTTTTAAGATTTTATTTATTTATTTTTAGGGATGGAAGGGAGAGGGAGAGAGAGAGAGAGAGAGAGAGAGAGAGAGAGAGAGAGAGAGAAACAACAATGTGCGGTTGCTGGGGGTTATGGCCTGCAACCCAGGAATGTATCCTGGCTGGGAATCGAACCTGGGACAGTTTGGTTCCCAGCCCGTGCTCAATCCACTGAGCTACGCCAGCCAGGGCTAAAAATAAATAAATAAATCTTTAAAAAAAATAAAGGAAAATATGATCATAATGAGTATAAAGGCAGAAAATGTAATCAGAGAAGTTAAAACTTTAAACAAGAACAAGATGAAAACTCTAGAACAGAAATTACAGTAACAAATTAAACATCTACTGAATGGGCTTAACAGAAAATCAGACATGGCAGTTGGAAGTCAGCAAACTTGACAATAGTCAATAAAAAGTATCCAATCTAAAGAACAGAGAGGAAAAAGACTGAAGAATTAATAACACCTTAGGAACTTCTAGAACAATATCAGAGTCTAGCATACATGTAATTGGAGTTCCCAAATGAGAAGAGGGTGAAAATAATGCAGAGAGAATCACTGAAATTTTCTAAATAAGATGAAAAAACATTGCCTTACAAATCTATGCTCAGTAAACCTCAACTAGGATGAATACAAAGAAAACCACACCTAGCCTTATACTCAAACTGCTAGAATCCAAATATAAAGCCAAAACCTTGAAAGCAGCCTCAAAAGATTTGTACATAATGAGACCAAAGATATGAGTAACAGCTAACTTCTCATCACAAACAAGGAAGATCATAAAACAATGGAATGCTCTCTTTCAAGTGGTGAAATGCCAACCCATAATTTCATATTCAGCAAAAATATCCTTCAAACAGAAGGATGAAATAAAAACACTTTCACATAAATAAATCTGGGAGACTTCTTCACCAATAATCCTGGACTACCAGAGATGCTAAAGAATATTCTTCAGGCAGAAGAAAATCAATACAACTATAAAATCATATCAAAGGAAGGACACCACAGGTGGAAAATAAGTAGGTGAATGTAAAAGACTACCTTTTACCACTTTACACTCACTAGGATGACTATAATCAAAAAAGAGAAACAGTAAGTGCAAGCAAAACATGTGGAAAAACTGGATCCCTCATGCACTGCTGGTAGGAACGTAAAACGGTACAGCCACTTTGGAAAACAGTTTTACAGTTCCTCAAATGATTAAACTGAGTTATCATATGATCCAACAATTAGGCTCCTAAGTACATACACAAGGGAGTGAAATCACCTGTCCCACAAAAACTTGTGCGTGAATGTTCACAGCCACATTATTATAACAGCCAAAAAGTAGGGGGAAGGGGAAAACAAATGTCCATAGACTAATGAATGGATAAATAAAATGTGTTATATCAATACAATGGACCAGTGTTAACAAAAAGAATGAAATCCTAGTAAATGCTACAACATGGATGAACCTTGAAAACATTATACTTAGTAAAAGCAATCACAGAGGACCATATGCTGTATGATTCCAACTGTATGAAATGTCCAGATTATGCAGTCTGCAGAGACAGAGAGTACATTAACAGCTGCCTAGGCCTGGGAAGCAAAAGCAGAGAGGAGACCAATGTGGGGTGATGGTTACATGGTGAGGGGTTTCTTTATGAAGTAACAAAAATGTTCTAAAAATTAACTGTAGTAATGGATGCCCATCTCAGAATATACCAAAAGCCACTAAACTCTACACTTTAAATGAGGTAATTTTATGGTATGTTAATTATATCTCAATAAAAGTAGTTTTTAAAATGACTATTTTTTAAATTTTCTACATTTCCTTAAAGACAATTGACTGCTTAAAGCAAAAATAACATTGAATCATATATAGAAATAAAAAATAGGACATCATCAACACAAAGGATGAGAAGTTGAGTAAATGGAATTATTTTGTTCATATTTGTGGGGCAGTGAAGTGGGAAGTGAAAAAGAGGGTGGCTTTGACTGATGTGGCTTAGTGGGGTAGGTGTCATCCTAGGTAACAAAAGACCACTGGTTCAATTTCAGTTCAGGTCACATGCCTGGGTTGCCAGCATGTAAGAGGCAAGGGATCATTTGATGTTTCTCTCCATCTCTTTCTTCCTTCCTTCCCTTTTCTCTAAAAATAAATTAAATCTTTAAAAAAAAAAAAAAGAAACTGAAAAGTAAGGTGTGTCAGATGCTGACTCTAAATAGACTTTGAAAATGATGAACAGTATTAAATCCAGAGAAACTACAAAAAATAATAAAACAATAAAGACCTATTGTTAATAGGTCAATACTTTAAAATATCGAATTAATCCAAACTAAGCCAAGAAAGGAACAAGAAAAATAAAAAGGGACAAAAAGGCCCGTGTCCCGGAAGCTTCTAGTAGGTTCCAAAAGGTGGAGTGTGAGGCGGAGAGGGCGGAGTCGATTCAACCGGGTTCCTGGCTGGGCTATGGGAGCAGGTGAATGAGCTAAAAGAGAAGGGCAATGAGGCCCCAAGTGCTGGCAACATCGACCACGCCTTACAGCGCTACTCTGAAGCAATTAAGCTGGATCCCCAGAGCTGCATGCTCTACAGCAATCGCTCCGCAGCCTATGCCAAGAGACCACCAGAGGCCTATGAGGATGGTTGCAAAACTGCTGACTGAAAGCCTGACTGGGGCAAGGGTTATTCAAAAAAAGCAGCAGTTCTTGAGTTCTTAAACTGATTCGAAGAAGCCACCCAAACCTATGAGGAGGGTTTAAAACATGAAGCAAATAATCCTCAGCTCAAAGAGGGTTTACAGAACATGGAGGCCTGGGTGGCAGAGAGGAAATTCATGAACCCTTTCAATACACCCAACCTGTACCAGAAACTGGAGAGTGATCTCTGGACAAGGGTGTTGCTCAGTGACCCTTCCTATGGGGCACTGACACAGCACCTAAGAAACAAGCCCTCCAACCTGGGCACGAAACGGCAAGACCCTCAGATCATGACCACTCTCAGTGTCCTCCTGGGGTTTAATCTGGGCAGTACGGATGAGGAGGAGGAGATCATAACACCTCCACCACCACAGCCTCCCAAAAAGGAGGCCAAACCAGAACCAATGGAAGAGGATCTTCCAGAGAATAAGAAGCAGGCACTGAAAGAAAAACAGTTGGGGAATGAGGCCTACAAAAAGAAGGACTTCAACAGCCCTGAAGCACGACAACAGGGCCAAGGACCTGCACCCCACCAACATGACTTACATGACCAACCAAGCAGCTGTGTACTTCGAAAAGGGCGACTACAGTCAATGCAGGGAGCTTGGTGAGGAGGCCATTGAAGAAAGGCGAGAAAACCAGGAAGACTATCAGCAGATTGTCAGAGCTTACGCATAAACTGGCAATTCCTACTTCAAAGAAGAAAAATACAAGGATGCTCCATTTCTACAAGTCTCTGGCAGAGCACTGACCACCAGATGTGCTCAAGAAATACCAACAGGAAGAGAAAATCTTGAAGGAGCAAGAGAAGATGGCCTACATAAACCCTGACCTGGCTTTGGAGGAGAAGAACAAAGGCAGTGAATGTTTCCAGAAAGTGGACTATCCCTAAGCCATGAAGCATTATACAGAAGCCATCAAACACAACCCAAAAGATGCCAAGTTGTACAGCAATCAAGCAGCCTGTTACACCAAACTCCTGGAGTTTCAGCTGGCACTCAAGGACTGTGAAGAGTATATTCAGCTAGAGCCAACCTTCATCAAGGGTTATACATGGAAAGCAGCTGCCCTAGAAGCAATGAAGGACTACACAAAAGTGATGGATGTCTACCAGAAGGCACTACAGCTGGTCTCCAGCTGTAAGGAGGCAGCAGATGGATACCAGTGCTGTATGATGGCCCAGTACAACCGACACGACAACCCCAAAGATGTGAAGAAACAGGCCATGGCTGACCTGGAGGTGCAGCAGATCATGAATGACCCAGACATGCAGCTCATTCTGGAACAGATGCAGAAGGACCCTTAGGCACTGAACAAACACTTAAAGAATCCTATTATAGCACACAAGATCCAGAAGCTGATGAATGTGGGTCTGATTGCAATTTGGTGATGACTCCCTCATCATCCCCCTTCCCTTTGCCCTCGTGTGGAAAGATGTGCTGGGACTGTGGCGAGCAGCACAGCACGGAGCCAGAAGGGAGAGGAGGGGAAAAGCAAACAACTTATCTCTATATATTTATACAGACCTGTGTGGAAGATAGAGAACTGTATCCATGTTACTCTACAGCTGCTGCCTCTGGGACCTCCCAGCACACGCATGGTCTCTCCTGCTGTCCTTGAGTTTCATGTCTCTGTCCCCTGTCCCCAGTCACTGTCTCAGCTGCTCTCCCATAGTTGGTTATTTTTTATTTGGGGCAGTGAGCATGTATGGGGAGGGGAGGGTGTTCCTCCCAATTCCAGCTCCATCCCAGCTGTCTTCACATTGTTCGCTCCACATCCCCTTCTCCAATGAAGCAAGTCAGTCGGACGTGGTTGTTAAAAAAAAAAGGGGGGGGACAAATGGAAAGCAAATACACTTAAACCCAGTATCAATAATTTACATTAAATGTAAAGGGACTCACATATAAATTAAAAGGCAAAGATTGTTGGACCAGATTTTTTTTAAAAAAAGATCCAAGTATGTATTGTCTACTTAATAAAAGACACATACTGGTTGAAAGCAAAAGGATAGAAAAACATATACAATCAAACAATAAGTATAAGAAAACTGACATGACTACCTTAATATTAGACAAAACTTCAGGGCAAAGAGTACTTACAAAAGACATTTAATCAAAGCATAGCAATTCTAAATATCTATGTGCCTAATAAAAAGGCTTCAAAATTCTGTATATGAAGCATAATTGCACTAAAAGGAGAAACTGATAAATCCATAATCTAGTTGGAATAATTGACAAATGAGTAGATAAATTAGTAGAGACATATTCAATAACAGATCTGAGTAACACTATCAACCAAATCACCCTAATTGACATGTATAATACACTGTGCCCAACAGCCACAGAATACACATTTTTTTCAAATATATATTTATTGCTCATCAAAATGGACCATATGCTAGACTTGAAATAAATTTCAAAAAAATTTCAAGACTGAAATTTAACAGAGTATGTTCTTAACATAAAAGAATAAAATTAGAAATTAACAATATTTCTAGAAAGTCTCCTCTTCTAATTCTTCTACCCAGAATAAGGGCCTTTTCCTAATTATTCTGCCCAGAAGAGGTACTGTTGCCTAATTTGTCTAGCATATTGGTTAAAACAAATAAATTAATATCACTTGTGAATCATTCTTTCTGACAATAAATATGACCCTAATCTTTATCAGATTTTCAGATCTTAAGCTTTATCAGCTCCTAAATATAACTAATAATTTAGAGAATATACAGAAGAACATATTATACAATATCTCAGAGATGCAATCAGCAAAATTCAAATGGGAAACTCTTACAAACTACCCAGTAACATCAGTAAGTGAGAGAGAGACAAAGAGGAACAGAGAAAAAAGGTAAGAAGGGGCTCGAGGGAAAGAGTTAAGTAAGTATGGCAAAATATGGACTTTTACATATCAGGACATGCTTTTATCTATTTTACTACTTTGTCTGGGATAGAAATTAAATTTTTCAAGACTGTAGTTAAATGAGAATTAGATATAACTGACTCCACCTAATGTAATATGCCTTCAGAATTCTATTAAGGAATTCTGTGCAAGGCCCATTTCTTAAAACAGATGGCCATGATAAACAAAGAAAAAAATTACCCTTTTCTGTAATGAAGACAAAGTTCATCCTTGAATTGAAAAAACAAACACACATGGACTCCAACCTTCTTTGATGTGCATGCAATCAATTCATCTGGGTATTTGCTGATTAGGTTGATATATAAAGGAATATGCTTCCTCAATCACCAACAGTTGAGGGAGACAAGTATTTTCATAATGTTTCACCTCTTTTCTCCTCTCTGCCCCTGTACTTTCCCCCATAAATAGTACTCCCAATTAATCTTTCCATAATACTATACCTATCATTTGGGAAGCACTACTACTCACTCCGTCACTGCCTCCTATAAAATGCCTTTGCTACATGACCAAAATGTCTTTGCTACTTGAGTACAGAAACAAGAAATAAAATAAATAAAATAGCCAGCATCAAGATGGCCCAGTGATCCCTGTCTTATGGTATCCACACTCTCGTGTATAAATACCTTCCCATGTTGTAACAGCATTGTTCGGTGTTAACAAAATATAGCAAAAGTGATGGTGATGTCACTTCTGTGATTAGATTATAAAGGCTCTGTGGCTTCCTATTCTCTCTCATCACTAACTCTGGGAAAAGCCATGTCATGTGTAGCCCTACAGAAGGACAACAGGAGGAATTGAAGCCTCCTGCCAAGAGCCACAGCGTGACCTTGGAGACAAATACTCCAGTCTCAGAAAATAGCTTGAGAGACCCTCAGGAGATCCTGAGCCCGACAGAATCACTCAGCTAAGCCACTCTCAGATTCCTGACACTCAGAAACTGTGTGAGAATAAATGTTTGCTGTTTTAAGCTAAGTTTTGGGGTTATTCATCACACAGCAATTAATAACTAATACAAATGGCAATGCTAAGTAATAATACATACCAGCTCCTCTGAGATTAACATGTGTATTACAAAAATGCCCATGAAATACATGCTATGCAAACTCAACATACTATCAAATCAAAAGTATTTCACATCAAATACATAATGTTTCATTACTTACCAGAACAGTGAGATTAAAAATAATAATAATGCCCAGTATCAGCAAAGGTGTGTGGCAAAAGAAATTACCATACATAGTTGCTAGGGACATGATTAATACAATCTTTTTTGAGAACTGGGCCATATTTATCAAAATTTAAGCATCGCATACAATTGCACTACTTAGGCATTTACCCTGTGGTTTGTATCTCATGATATACTTGCCTAAGTACTCAGAGAGAGAGAGAGAAAGAATTTCCTCCAATGAAAAACTGGAAATCTAAATATTCATCTTAAAACTTGTTAAATCAATTATAGTACAAATGAACAATGGACTACCATCCAACTGTTAAAAATAAAGAAGACATATACGTACTGATTTAGAAAAGATATCCAAGATATACATAAAAAAATTAAGAAGATACATAATCCCATTTCCATGAGACAACATGATGAGCTCATATTAAGAAAATTATAATAGGGTCATTAAAATGAAAACTGTATTTTCACATTTTACAGTCTCATTCATTTAAAGGTATCATTATTGTGCAGGTCTTTCATAGCAGGCCAAATAAATCCTGTTTTAATTTCATTTTTGGTTAGCACCTATGTCATCCACAAATAATAATAATAATAATATGATAGCCAATATATATTAAACAAGTACTATGTGACAGAAACTCTATTAAACACCTCCATATATTTTACATATATTTTTAATCCTCAAATACTATAATATAGGTTGCACTATTATCTCCACTGTTCAGATAAGAAAAATAAAACACAAGGAGTTATAAAACCTCAGAGTCTACGAAAGCAAAGAATTCAAAAACAGAAGTCTGTTCTCTTAGTCAATATCCTTTAATCTTTTACTCATTTGTTCATAGCTCATGTCAAAAAAGGACTATAACCCATTTATGATAAAAACACTCAGCAAAGTGGGAATAGAGGGAGCATAACTTGACATAATAAAGGCCAGATACAAGAAACCAAAAAAAAGCCTATTGCCAACATCATATTCAATGGGCAAAAACTAGAAGCTTTTCCCTTAAGACCAGGAATAAGAAAAGGGTGTCTACTTGTACCATTTTTATTTAACAGAGTAGTGGAAGTTCTAGCCACAGCAATCAGACAAGAAAAAGAAATAAAAGATACACAAATGTAAAAGAAGGAAGAAAAACTGTCATTACTTGCAGAAGACATGATAGTGTACATAAAAAACTCTATAGTCTCCACCAAAAAATTACTCAACCTAATAAGTGAATCTGGCAAAGTAGCAGGATACAAAGTCAATATTCAGAAATCGATGGCATTTTTTTACACCAACAATGAACTATCAGAAAAAGAAAACTGTGGGGGGCGGGGAACCTACTTACTACAGCAACAAGAAAAGTAAAGTACCTAGGAATAAATTTAACCAGGAGGTAAAAGACCTGTACTGGGAAAATAACAGAACACTGAAGAAAGAAGTTGAGGAAGATATAAATAAGTAGAAGCATATACCATGTTCATGGACTGGAAGAATTAACATCATTAAAATATCCATATTACCCAAAGCAATCTAGAGATTCAAGGCAATTCCTATTAATGGCATATTTCACTAATCTAAATCAAATACTCAAAAAAAATTTTTATTTTAATTTTTAGAGAGAAGGGAGAGAGAAAAAGGGGGAGAGAAACATCAATGTGTGGTTGCCTTTCATGTACCCCCAAATGGAGATCTGGCCTGCAACCCAGGCATGTGCCCAGACTGGGAATTGAACTGGCTACCTCTTGGTTCACAGGCTGGCACTCAATCCACTGAGCCACACTAGCCAGGGCCCAAAATTTTATATGGAACCAAAAAAGATGCCAAATAGCCTCAGCAATCTTGAGGAAAAAGAATAAAGTTGGAGGGATCACAATACCTGATATCAAACTATATTACAAGGCCACTGTAATCAAAACAGCCTGGTTCTGGTGTAAGAACAGACACATAGATCAATGGAACAAAAGACAGAGCCCAAAAATAAACCCATGTCTCTATGGTCAATTAAAATTTGACAAAGGGGGCACAAGCATACAAGGGAGTAAAAACTAACCTCTTCAATAAATGGTGTTGGGAGAACTAGACTGGTACATACAAAAATATGAAACTAGACCACTAACTTACACCTTACACCAGAATAAACTCAAAATGAATTAAAGACTTACATGTAAGTCAGGATACCATAAAAGTCCTACTGAAAAACATAGGCAGTAAAATTTCAGGTAACCCACGTAGCAGTATTTTTGCCGACGCATTTCTTAGGGCAAGGGAAATAAAGGAAAAAATAAACAAATGGGAACTATATCAAAGTAAAAAGCTTCTGCACAGCTGAAGAAACCATCATCAAAGTGAAAAGGGAATTTGACTGTGTGGGAAACCATATATGCCAATGGTACATCTGACAAGGGTTTAATCTCCAAAATACAAGGGTCTGTCCAGGAAGTATCCAGCCATGTGCTATGAAAAGTAGAGGTATTTATTGAAAAAGATACAAGAAACATTGTACACAGGACAATGACACCTCAGTCCCCTTCAAAGTAGGCACTTTGGGACCTCACACAGTTCTCCCGATTAATCAGCTGCCCCACCTTATTTTCCTGAGTCTCACTGACGGTCTGAAATCTCTTCCCTTTCAAAGGTGATTTGGGAAAAGCCAGAAATCATACAGCACCAAATCTGGGCTGTTAGGGCACCTGAGTCACCTGGATGATCTTATGTTTCACCAAAACAGTCCACACCAGATATGGTAAGTGAGCGAGTGCATTGTTGTGATAAAGCTGCCAATCACCAGCTGCCCATTGCTGTGGCCTTCTGAATCATCTGAATATTTTCTGCAGAGAAATATCAAGCTTGATGCAAAATGTGATGCAGATTCACTGTTCTACTTGTTCGGTCATTTTCAATGCCATGGCCACACAGCACACATACCCACTCAATGGCTTCTACCACCCCTACTGACTAGTACAGTGAAGTCATCATTGTTCACCCACATGCATTCCAATCCACTGTCCTTGGCTGCTACATCACATCAATATCACACAAACCATTCTCGTTATACTAACAATGGTTGGACTTTTTCCAGATAGACCTCGTGCATAAAGAATTCATATGACTCATACCAGAAAGACAAGTAATCCAATTAAAAAAGGTGAAAAGGACCTAAACAGACACTTCTCCAAGGAGGACATACATATAGCCCATAGACATATAAAAAGATGCTCAGCATAACTAGCCATCAGAAAGATGCAAATTAAAACCACAATGAGGTACCACTTCACACTAGTCAGAATGGCCATCATAAACAAATCAACAAACAACAAGTGGTGACGAGGCTATGGAGAAAAGGGATCCCTTGTACACTGTTGGTGGGAATGCGGACTGGTGCAACCACTGTGGAAAACAGTATGGAATTTCCTCAAAAAATTAAAAATGGAACTGCCTTTTCACCCATTAATTCCACTTCTGGGAATATACTCTAAGAATCCCAAAACACCAATTCAAAAGAACTTATGCACCACTACATTCATAGCAGTGCTATTTACCACAGCCAAGTGCTGGAAACAGCCTAAGTTCCCATCAGTAGATGAGTGGATCAAAAAACTGGTTCATTTACACAATGGAATACTATGCAGCAGAAAGAAGGAACTCCTAATCTTCACAACAGCATGGATGGAACTGGAGAGTATTATGCTAAGTGAAATAAGCCAGAGGGTGAAAGACAAACATCATATGATTTCACTTATAACAGGTATCTAATGAACAAAATAAACTAACACACAAACTAGAACCAGAGACATGGAAACATGGAACAAACTGACAGAGGCCAGAAGGGAGGGGGCAAGAGAATAATGGTGGGAAGAAGGGGAAGGGACTAGTCAAAGAACATGTATAAATGATTAATGGACATGGACAATGTTGTGGGGACTTACTGTGGGATCGGGGGTGGGCTGGGAGGATAAGGTCAAAGAGGGAAAAATGGGACAACTGTAACAGAATAACAATTTTAAAAGGACTATAAAATGTGGCCTATAGCTAACAACTGAGCAAATAAACCAAAACAAATGCAACACCAGATGAAAGGGACAATTCTTAACTCTTAGGAGAAAGTAAAAAGGACTAAGGATACGACAAAAGCAATATCTGATTAAAAAAATAGGTATTTTATAATTGTCTTTAAAAATGTCATTTATTTTACTGAAATCACATAATCTCTGATTTTCTAATTTCAACTAAGCAGACATTTCTTCCAGTCAATTATATTTATTATCCTTCCAAAAAAGCAAATTCCCTTTCCTTAAGCACATTTGTAATAAGCCTGATACAGGAAAATGAAGAGAAATGGAACAAAATCTCTCTAAAAACCTAACAGTCTATATATATATACAGTGTTTGCCATGCTTCCCTTTTTCACGCATCCTACTTGATTACTTTTACTATATTTCTAATCTTAAACCATTCAATCATGGATAAAGGATAAAAATAAAGATTAGATAAAATATAGAAGAGAGACCAATTAATAAGACCCATTAAAGCATTATAACTACAACTAATTATGCAATTTATGCTTACTCAAAGATCTTGTCAACCACACTGTAGATTAACTAGCATGTTTATCTCTGAGAAACCTCAGAGAAATTAGAGGCATACAATATATGCTCACCATAACATAGCACCTTACATCCCATACTTTACAGAAAAACCTTTAGTGAACCATATCTAACCATAAAAATGTGGTAGAAAACACTTTAAGCAATCCCTGCACTTATTCTTCAAAATACACAAACTCAACCTCCCTCCTTTCCCTAACCAACCGCCCCCCCCCCCCCCAAAATGGACATTCTAGAGTTACACATCCTGTGTTCCAATTCTGGAAGGGCCCATAATAAAGGTCCTTGAGCAGGCTCGGTTTCGTTCCCTATGAAACGGTATACTAGTATCTACCTGCTTTAAGGGTCGTTGTGGGAAATGAGGAGATAATTCATGGTAAAGGGCTTAGAACAGTGCATGGTACATAATGTGCACTTAATAAATGCCAGCCATTATGTGTCCAAAGTTAACTGCCCAGAGTCCGGACTCTTCTCCCTTTTAGTGATGAGCATCTAACCGAACTCCATCAGGACAAGTGGGCATACAGACGGGGTCTTCAAATTAACTTACCTAGAAGCAGCAGTATATTCTCACAGTAATTGTTATCATAGCACTTTCGCTCATTTCAATAAAATTATTTTGCGTGAAATTAACACTTTGATCACCCACGCTTTTAACCAGCGATATGTCTGGACTCCAGTGGACGACACAGCCTGGAAATACAGATTTTTCGGCTATGAAGGGGGGAAGCTGACAAACTGCTAGACCACACCTGAGAACCGGCAGTCCAAAGCAGGCCAGAACGGCGGCTACAGTCCGTTAGAGAAACAACGTTCCCTTTTCCCATTTTCTTCCTTGTGTGTCGAAACCAATGACAGCCTTTTCTCCCCTGAACCGAGGCCAAGCATCTTTCGGCTCCCTCCTCCAACCCTGCTTGTTTCACCCCCATAAATACCCACTATCTCCCCACTCACAGTGTGTGTCCGCATACATTCACCATCAGCTTCAGGGAGGGATTCCGGTATTTGGTAGTCTTACACCGGGGGCAGCCCTGATCGTCCATGGCGCCTTCTTTCGTAACTACTCCCCGACGCTTGCTTCACCACAGCCAGTCAGTCACCTCCAAGCCCCCTAAGCACCGACGCCAAACAGGTTCCCACCAACAGGCGCTTGACCGAGACGGTCCCTTTGCGAAAGAGCACCGGCCGGGAAGAGGCACTGCAACACAAACGTTCCGGCAGCGAGGTTTCCGGTCCTGCCGAAGAAGCAAGGTCTTAGTTTCCGTGAACCAGCGCAAAACCTTGGATTTCGAGGGGAAGGCTTTCAAACAAGCAAACTGTACTCCAAGTCTCATTTCTGTGCACCTAACTGTATCTTTTTCAAGAAGCTACTTCACAGTTAAGAACATAGATTCCATCTTGTTCTGTCTGAAAACATTCTCATGGTTTCAAAGATTTATGCCTGGTGTACATATTTGATAATTCACACTAGTGTTTTCTTTTGAACAGTCTGATAGTCTGTGCTGTATACTTCCCCTTTATACTTGCATGGTCATGCAAACAGAAATACTGTGCATTCGCAGACAGAAAGTTTGGGAAAGTTGTCTGGAATGAAAGTCTCTGCACCTTCCCTAAATATCAGAATATTTATATAAATAACATCTGGCATCTGCTCTGCAGAGATTAATGGTGTCACCTGGCTAACGGTGCCACCTGGCTCTAATGTCTCTTACCCTCCCCCCACCAAAGACAATACTGGGCATGGGGGGGGGGGCACACAGAATATAATCTTTATTTCAGCAATTCTAAGATCTGAGAGCCTGAATCTCTTTGGAAATTGTAAGCTGAATTCACTTCATTTATCAAGGTTGCAAAAGTAAAGTCTGTAAACAACTCTATTAGATAATAAACTCCCACTGTAAGGGGCACATCTTATTCATCTCCATAGCAAGGATTTGTTGATACCTACTGAATAAGTAGAGTAAATGAAAAGTGAGTGAATGATTATCAATAGTAGTGTACTGTGAAAATTTTTTGTCAAGCATTATCTTATAATCTGACCCAAATTCCATCAGAATACTAAGCTTTTCATAGCCCATGCGATGAATACCAGCTGTATACACTCACAGTAATTTAAACTTTTTATAGCACTTTCGTTCTTTTCAATAAAAACATAAAAAAGAACATTCCAACTCCCACCTTTTAAACAGTGAACACAGCAGGCAACTCATAATGTGGAAATACAGTTGGGATTTCCATGGGATATGAAAGGGAAACCTGTCAAACAACTGAATACCACATCTGGGAAACAGCAGTCCAAGCAGGTCATGGCAGCACAGGGCTTCATATTAGTATACAGACATCAGGGATTCACCTAATAAATAAGTTATCATCTACTTAATCACAACACAGTTCACAAACAAGATCAAACCAAATGTAAGTTAACTAAAATAGGCAATATCAAATGCTGTGCCAACCTGGAGGCTTGTTATGCTGCTATTGTCTTATTGAAAGAGATCACATTCAAGCCAGTGACGCAGAGTGAAGATCTCTAAAAATAAAGGCAGCTTTCATAATCTTTTTATTGTAACAGAGCAAGAAACTTCTGGTGAACGAATGAGTATGGTCAGTGAGCAATTAAATGTTTTAGTCATTACTACAATAATCATAGAGCTAGAGACAGTAGAAAGCAGCGATTATAGATTTGGCTAGATTCAAGTGAGGGCTTCATCACTTTGTAGCTACATGACCTCAGCTTCAGTTTTCCCAACTAGAAGTTGAAGATAACACTTGTAAAGATTAAATAAGATATTTCATTTAAAGTGCTTAACACAGTACTTAGCACAGAGTAAGAGCTCAATAACTGTTAGCCATTATTAATAGTAGTATGAGTATTATTAGCAGTAATATCTAAAAGAGGCAATGTAATGGAAAGAGGCTATCCTTTTAAATCAGACAGACCTGTTTGAGCTAAACTTCTTACTCTCCTTACCTGTTTCCCTCCTCCATATAATACACTGCATAAGATTTCTGTAATGGTTAAATTTCATGATATGTACATATACAAAGGCCTTAGCACAATGTCATGTACATAACAGTAACTCTGAAATGTACACCACTATTACTGCTGGGGTTCACTAACTTAGAACAGGCAGAAAACTTTGAAAGGGAAAGCAGTGATAGCACCAGACTTCAATTCAAACACAACATCAGTCTATGTTAAAACCACTAAACTATCAAGTTTCCTATATTTCTGAAGACAGATGCATCCCAACAATGGACCATTCTTCCCAAATCTGCTCATCCTCTAGCATTCCTCCCTCAATTCAGAGCAGATTCTACCTCGCTGGGGCAGTGTTTCTCAAATGCAGACCCTCCTTTCCAGGCCCGGGGCTCTGGACCTTTGCTGGACTTTTCTCATTTGAACGGCATATTTAAATATCATCCTTCCCTTCCCTCCATTGGCATCTTATGAAAAAGAGACCCTCTCCCACAGGCCACTGATGTTTCAGTGAGCCTACCAATACAATCCTGGCCCTTTAGCCAAGGGGTTGACATACAACCCTTGCGGGGCCAATCAAAAATCTTCCCTAGGAGCCCTGGCTGGCGTAATTCACTGGATTGAGTGCGGGCTGCGAACCAAAGTGTCACAAGGTTGGATTCCCGGCCAGGGTACATGCCTGGGTTGCAGGCCATAACCCCCAGCAACCGCACATTGATGTTTCTCTCTCTCTCTATCTCCCTCCCTTCCCTCTCTAAAAAAAATAAAAATAAATAAAATCTTAAAAAAGAAGCTTTAAAAAAAATCTTCCCTAGAATTTTTCACATTGGCAGTAAGGGAAAAGTAGCACCACCTCTCTAATGAAGTCAGAAAATGTGAGCTAGCAACTACAGAGAGCCGTGATCCCAATTTTTCTGGAGAAAGCCCTTTGAAAGACTAAAACTAACTTGAGAAAGGCAGGGACAAATGAAATGAGACAACCAGTCCTCAAGTCTAACCAGCTGCATTCCTGCTCTTCATACTATTTGGTGTTATGATCCAGGAAATTCATCTTTTGCCCTAGGCCAGTTCAAGTAGGGTTTCTGGCCTCTAGGGGAAATTCATATCACCACAAAAAGGCAAGAATGCTGCTATCCCTGGGAAAGCACTAGAACCTGATACTCATTCCATCTCTGTCAGGATCTTTTCCCTCCACTGTTACCCATACAACTCACTAAGTCACCCTCCTTATCACCTACTGTTCATCAGCATCGCCAAAGGCAGATAGTTCAGTCTCTGAGAACTCCCAAGTATTACATCCAAGACTCCCCCTACCAGTCTTAACTCTTCTCCTCATACAAGTTTTTAAAACCTCAGAGAAGTATTCTGACTGTTTCACTTTGGGGCAAGTAACCATCCCTGGACCTATCAACCATGGCCATGATATTACACAGACACAGCCACTGGAGAAGAACTACTCTGTCCACCACCCCACAGCACACTGAGCATTTCACTCACAGTCCTTCAGACTCTATCCCCAGCATGCCTTTTAAGTTCATCTCCCACCACACACTTACATAAAACCCAAACTCCAGACACAATGAATTACTCGATATTTTAGAAATATACCACATAACTTCATGGCTCTATGTTCTACTCACTTTGTTCCCTCTGCCTCTTGTGAGCTCTATCCTTGTTCTCTCAAAACTTCTGTCCTTAAAGGCCCAGCTAAAAATCTACTCCTCACTGCCTTCCTCCTCTCAAAATTAGTCTCTTTACCCTCACCACTCCCATTCCCTGTAAAGTATTTAGTTACAAATGTCTTCTCTCTCCCAGGAGTTTTTATACTCATCAGGAGCAGAGACCCCAATCTATTCATTCAGTACCTGATACAATACCTTGTACTTCATGAGGATTCAATCAATATTTGGAAAATGAATGATCCTTCAGAAATGTTAACTACCTATCATCAACCATTAATCACTAAATAAGACTGGAACACCTCCTCTACCTGGAAGATAACTTTAGAACCTTTCTTAATGGTACCAGTACATAAGCTTTCTGAAATAGAAAGAACCTACCAAGAAACAGTTATATGGCCTCCCCTCTATCTTTCAGGCAGGAAAAGTCAGCTTTGAGGAAGAAATCACCATTCTTGGTGGCAACACCATTAAATATATTCAAGCAAGTGTAACATTTTGTGCTGGACCAAATTTTATTCAGTACACTAAAATGGCAAAACATCTCATATACTCTCCTCCTATCTTTGGGCAGGAAGGAAAAGATACAGAAACAAACAGCTTGGTTTTGACTCTCACACAATCTCAGCCTCAACTTTGCTTTCCCAAATTACAGCTCAGCTTTAGACTGCCTATCAGCACAGCAGACTCGATGTTCACAGCATGGCAAACATAAGTAGAAGCAAGTATTAATAAATTTTACAAATAACTTGGCAAAACCAGTGCTCTAAGGTTAGATCTACACTTCCTCAACTCTGGTGTTCCATCATAGCTGACCATGTTTGAGTCAGACTTCCAGGCCACTTTGAACTGCTGCCAGAATGAGCTCCAAGGCTCAACCCACTAAAGGAATCCAGAACCTGGTGTTGGATTTCATTCTGGTCCTAGAGGAATCTCCTCCTGGAGCTTTGGAATACCAATCTAGCTCAGGCTACAGACAGCAACAAAAGGTCACTGTTGCTTCTATATAATCTGTTGAACTTGGTGCTCTGGAGGCACTATACAGAAGACATGCGGGGAAACCCAATACGTGGTTTTTCAAATCAGTGCTCTATATTTGATAGGTAATACACCTGAAGAAGACTCTATGACCTGAACTTGAAGAGCCCTAAAATCCAGACAAATGAATTTTCCTTAGGTATATATACAACTGAAAAGATTCTCACTTTGCACAATCAAGAGGAAGATAACAAACATGTAACAAAAATTAATGATGTCCGGGTACTTCTGGGCACATCTTATATTGTTTAATCCTCACAACGACCCTCTCCACTTTTTATGTTAAATAGTTAATAAATGGCAGCACTGGGATTAAACTGATGTCTAGCTAGCTGATCCCCGAGTCCACATCCTTTCCACTAAACCACACTACCTCCTGTCTTCTTTCCTTTGATAAATATGCTTTTAAAACTTAAGGCAATAATGCAATGTGGTATCCTGGACTAGATCATGGAACAGAAGACAGACATTAGTGGAAAAACTGGTGAATCCAAATAAAGTCTTGAGTTTAGTTAACAGTATTGCACCAAAATTTGTTTAGATAAATGTATCATTGCAATGTAAGATGTTAACATTAGAAGAAATTGGGTAGAGAATATATGGGAACTCTCTCTACTCCTTTTGTAACTATTTTGTAAGTCAAAATTATTCTAAAATAAAAAGTATATGTTTAAAAATTCAAGGAAGATATGAAACTCAGGTATTGTCCCGAAGCTCAGTATCTAACTGGGTATTTCCAATGGGGTAGAAACACATGGTCTTTTCCATGATTATGAATTTTTAATCCACCAGAGAAGTCAATGCTAGCTTCTTTGGGGTTGTACAAAAGTAAATTTGGGGTTGTACAAAATCAAATGACATCTTGGTTGACCAGGAATAAAAAGCAGCCTGTCCATGAAAAAGAAAACTTACCAAGTTCATCATAATAGCAGGTGACCTAAACAGCTGCTTTTTAGTATGCTGAAGTAGGCAGTTATAGGTAACTGGGAAGGAGAAACAACACAAGGCCACCCTGAAGTAAAGGTTAGGATGATGTCATTAATATGCTGGATTTTGAGAAAAAGCACCAGCAAGTGGACCCAACTGACTCACAATAATCAGAGAAGCAGAGATGTGTTCATCCTTTTTTGAGCTAAGACCTTTTACAAAAACCATGAGGGAAAGAGGCATAACTGCAAACAGCAGCAGCAGTCTCCACCCCAGGCACTTCACCTCAAACCAGAGGGCAGGCAGTCTTCCATCTGTCTGTGCTGTGGAAAGAGCTGCTGATCCTGCATTGATCTCCTCCAAGACACCTGCACATGGACATGGTGTTTCTACCAGGAATATCATCTCCAAAGAACTATTCATACACTTGCATTTTTAAAAAATGTCCACACAGAAGGCTTATATTTACAGACTGCTATCTAAATCTAAAGTTTGGATCTCTTCCACCCTACACACCCAGGATAAACGGGGTTAAAATAGTCTATATGCTTAGGTTCAACTCAGCTGGATTGCCAGCCCTTCATGTGACTTAAGATGAAACACATTTTTTGAAGGCTTTTTGTTTTTGTATTGTCATTGAGCTATTTATACCCCTTATTTTAAGGTTCCAAGCATTTTTCTGTCTTTGGAATTTTAATTTACTGTAAATGCTTCGCCCTTAGAACATTCCCAAGTGCCATTCTATTATTGACCCTTTTAAATACCCTTAATAAAGAAGTTGTGGGGGGGGGTGGTAAAGGGGAGTAGGGAGATAGGGAGATAGGGAAGCTCCTTAGTCGTCCTCTTTGAAATTCTGTCCTTTGAATGCTGAGGGGGGGCGTCTCTTTGTTGATAGTTTCGCGTTCGGACCTTCAGGTCACACAATTAATATTCCCTATGGAATCGCAGAGACTGTCTTTGAAAGAGTCTGTTGTCCAGTTTGCAGGCCACATTAGGTAATTTCCCGCCCAGGAACATGGCCTGAAAAGAATGTCGGTGTTCTCCTTCAGGTATAGGTGCCCTGGGGGTCAGGGGGGAGAGGGAAAGGCAAGGGGTGGAGTGGGAGGCGGGTGATCGACAGGGATAGAAACGGTGTCTCCTCCTCCCTCTGAATGTGAAATAGCCAATGAGGTGGCGCGGCCCGGCCGGCCCGGCCGCCAGTGCCATATAGTATGCAGCAGCCCGAGGAGTCACGTTGGGGGAACGGCAGAAAGCAGCTATCCTTTTACACTACTTTGCTCTAGCAGCTATCTTAATGGTGACTGCGTGGCCGGGGGGAAACCTGATCGGCCAGATCCAGCCGAAACCGGGAGGGAGGGAGTGGGCTTTCCGGAGGGGGGGAGGGGGGAGGGAGACGAAGAAGGAGGAGTAAGAGAGGGGGAAAGAAAGAGGAAAAGAGTGCGAGGGAGTGAGGGAGGGAGGAAAATAAACAACAAAAAATGTCCTCTTCCTCCCCCACCGGGCAGATCGCAAGTGCGGCGGACATCAAGCAGGAGAATGGGATGGAAAGCGCCTCGGAAGGGCAGGAGGCGCCTCGAGAAGTGGCGGGGGGCG
Source organism: Phyllostomus discolor (assembly GCF_004126475.2). Taxonomy (NCBI): domain Eukaryota; kingdom Metazoa; phylum Chordata; class Mammalia; order Chiroptera; family Phyllostomidae; genus Phyllostomus; species Phyllostomus discolor. The sequence goes on along the minus strand of NC_040903.2, from coordinate 186,275,951 downwards.
CGGCGGCTGGGCTGAGCCCCCGGGCTCCAGCCCCTTTTCCCCTGGAGCCGGGGGACGCGGCCGCCAGGGTGAGCGGAGAGGAAGGGGCAGTGGCGGCGGCGGCCGGAGCGGCAGCGGATCAGGTACAACTCCACTCGGAACTTCTGGGCAGGCACCACCACGCCGCGGCTGCCGCCGCCGCGCAGACCACACTGGCCTTCTCGCCCGACCATGTCGCCTGCGTGTGCGAGGCGCTGCAGCAGGGGGGCAACCTGGACCGCCTGGCCCGGTTCCTGTGGTCCTTGCCCCAGAGCGACCTGCTACGTGGCAACGAGAGCTTGCTGAAGGCGCGGGCGCTGGTGGCCTTCCACCAGGGCATCTACCCCGAGCTCTACAGCATCCTCGAGAGCCACAGCTTCGAGTCGGCCAACCACCCGCTGCTGCAGCAGCTCTGGTACAAGGCGCGCTACACCGAGGCCGAGCGAGCCCGCGGCCGGCCGCTGGGCGCCGTGGACAAGTACCGGCTCCGCAGGAAATTCCCCCTGCCCCGCACCATCTGGGACGGCGAGGAGACGGTGTATTGTTTCAAGGAGAAGTCGCGCAACGCGCTCAAGGAGCTCTACAAGCAGAATCGCTACCCTTCGCCTGCCGAGAAGCGGCACCTGGCCAAGATCACCGGCCTCTCCCTCACCCAAGTCAGCAACTGGTTCAAGAACCGGCGGCAGCGCGATCGGAACCCCTCTGAGACACAGTCCAAAAGGTGAGCGCCAACTTTCCTCCTTCTCCCCCTCCCTCTCCCCCACCCCCTTCCCAGCTTTCTTTTCCTCCTGGCGCTCGCAAACATGGCGCTTACCTTCCCCACCAGCCTGGTCCGGCTGCCCACCTCTCCCCGCCCCCACCTTTCTCCCCGACCCGGGAAGGGGGGCAGCGGTGGCTAAGGGCGGGGGAACCTCTCTCCTTACCCTCCCCCCCCAAGAAGTTTCTCGTCGCCCGCCCAGGTCTCAGTCCCCGCCCCCACCTCGGCTGGTCACTGCTGCCCTGTTTCCCACCCCCATCCAGCTGGCTTTGAAGTTGCCACTTTCTTCCCTGTTCGGTGTTTGGGGGGGGGGGCGGTCGAAGGAGCGTGTGTAGGCGCGGGAAAGGCTGCTCTGGCTGACGCTGGAAGCCCGCGGAGGTTGCCAGCGCTGGCAGGGTCCGCACCTCCGCGGGGTCGCACCCGCTCAGCGCGCGCCCGCGTGTCCCCGACCCCCAGGGTGCCGCCGCGCCCCCACCTTGCACAAGTCTACGCAGGAGGTCGCCTTGGCGGCTCTGGAGGGAAGAGAGTGTTGGTAGGGGCTGGAAGCGCAGAAGGGGGTCTGGGTCGTCGAGGTTTTATATGACAGAGTTAATCATTCACTCTGCCTGCCGTATCTCCCTTCGCGGCCGCGGCAACGTGGGGTGTTGGTGCAACTCGGCTCTGCGGTGTTTTGAAACCTGATTCCGAACTCCTTCGGATCGGATTTCAGTGCCGCCGGCGTTATGGGGCTGGAGGGCTGGAGGGCTGCTTTCTGGACCCCCGGAACCCGGCATGGCTCCCTCCTTGTACAGTGGTTGGGGGCAAGCGCGGGCTGGCTTTAGGACAGAAGGGAGGAGTGGGGGTGCTATCAACTGCGCACCTCCAGAGCGCCCACCCTGGCGGATTTGAACTTTTTGACTGGCAGGTATTTTTTCCTCGATCGGTAAAATATAATCGGGTTTTCCACCTCTTTTGTACGTCCTCCCGAGTTAGGCAGCGAAGGAAAGTAAGGAGAAGGTCGTCTAGAGATGGTGTCTCCAGCCCTACGGGAATAGAGAAATAATCCAAATACTTCTCTAAGGTTCTGCTCGGGGAAGGAATCCGGGAGCCTGCCCCGCCGGGCGAAGGTGATCACCCGGCGCATTCCAGAACCCGCAGCTGCCCCTCCCTGCGCTCCTTCGAGGCCCGACGGCTCCGCTGTTCCTAACCCCAGGCAGGGAAGCAAGCGCTGGACCGAGTCGGGCCTCGCGGTAACCAAAACAAAACGCGCACTGCGACTTGAGTGCACCTTTCCGCAGGCCTGCAGGAGACTCAGAGAAGGCGTGTTGGTAACGCCATCCCATCTGCCCCACGAGCCCGTTTGAGGCGGCGGATCCCGTCACTTTGAGCCCAGACAGAATCCCGGAGACTGGGGGCAGAAGGTGCGGAGTGGGCCAGGGGCGCAGGCCGACTGCCCTACAGCCTCTGCTCCCCAGCAGGGCGCGTTCCCCGGGGCTCCTCCACCATATTCTACCTGCTTCGCCCACCACCCAAACCCTATACCCCTGCCCCCGGCCCTGTTGCCCGAGGTAGGCCCCTCTCCGGATCTACCTCCCACCCGCACCCCCGATGAGTCACCCTCATAGGCGGCGGCGGCGGCGGCTCAGCCTCAGCTCGTAAATCACAGCGATTTCTGCGCTCTTAGCCCCGCAGCCCAAAGCCCGGGTAATCCCCTCCCCTCGGCTTGAATGCTAACCGACCGCTGGGCACTGCCGGGGTGTTGGATCTACTGCTAGGCCAAGTCTCGCCGCGTTTCCAAACTGCCAGCGTCTTACTCACCATTTCTCCCCCGCCCACCTTCAGACCAAATGGGAAACCCCACCACGTCCCTTCCCCAAATTGTTATTCCACCCAAGTCGAGGGGATGAGGAACACACATAGCCTTGTCTGGAACAGAAGGGCCGAGGGTGCAGGGGAGGAGTCTGATAGTTACTGGGCAGCTGAGTGACCCATCCTTCCCCTCCCACCTCACCAGGGCACTGGATGGACTATGTTAAATAGGCCCCTGTAGCTTCCTTTGGATTCAAGGGAGGCTGCGCATAACAGTTCTTGGGTTGAAAGCGCCTTTCCTAAAGGCCAGCCACTTTGTTGAATGAAAGAGTTGTCAGTCTGGTGGAGCACAAGTTTGGGAGCAGGTGAGCAAATGATCACTTGTTAACTAACTGGCAAACAAAACAGAACACTTTCCCCTTCCTGCTCCTTTGGCAGTTTGATTTACCTTCAAAATTACACTAATCTGAATTGGTTTGAAGAAAAGGGAAGGAGTTCCTAAACAGGAAAGACTGACCTTATCACTGAATAAGGGTTTTTTCCTATGGTATATATAGATAGTGGCACATTTAACAAGAAGAAATAATGTCAATGCTATAAAAACAATTCCATAAATCCTACTAGTTAAATTTATATCTTCCCAGATTCTGTCTGGTTAGAATCTGTTGAAAGGCCTTATAGCTTAAACAAGACTAAAAGATTTCCTGCTGTGCTTTTCCTCAAATGCTGTGTCCGGTGGGGTTAGAAGCTGGTTTTGCAAACAAATGGAACAATGTAGAATGTCAGCCCTGTGACCTTAATGTCTTGATTTCCCTCTCAATACAGTGAGTCAGATGGTAATCCCAGCACTGAAGATGAATCCAGCAAGGGTCATGAAGATTTGTCTCCTCATCCACTCTCCAGTTCATCTGAAGGTGTCACCAACCTCAGCCTTTCCAGTCACATGGAGCCAGTATATATGCAACAAATTGGAAATGCTAAGATACTAAGCCCTTCTGGAGTTCTGCTGAATGGAAGCTTGGTACCTGCAAGTACTTCACCTGTCTTCCTTAATGGTAATTCTTTCATTCAGGGACCCAACGGAGTTATCCTTAATGGATTAAATGTGGGAAATACACAGACAGTGTCATTGAACCCACCCAAAATGGCATCAAACATTGTGAGCAATGGTATATCCATGACTGACATACTGGGCTCTACCTCCCAGGATGTGAAGGAATTCAAAGTTCTCCAGAGCTCTTCAGCCAGCTCAGCAGCCACCACCACCTACAGCCCCAGTACCCCTGTATCTTTTCCTGGACTGATTCCCAGCACTGAGGTGAAAAGAGAAGGCATTCAAACAGTGGCTTCCCAGGATGGAGGCTCTGTTGTGACTTTCACTACACCAGTGCAAATTAATCAGTATGGCATTGTCCAGATCCCCAATTCCGGAGCAAACAGCCAGTTTCTTAATGGGAGCATTGGATTCTCTCCATTACAGCTGCCTCCTGTTTCAGTGGCAGCTTCACAAGGTAAAAGTCTCATTTGGTACTATAATGCACCAGTAATGTTTCGCCAGCTGCTGTACGTGACACATTTGGTGAGAGCTATGGATTGATGTGCAGGTACCCTGTTGGCTGCCACAGCTGCACAATTGCCTTGATTTGTTTCTCATTCTTCACAACGCCCATGAAATATCCAGCTTGCTTGGTTCCCTGGCATCATGGGGATGGGCTTTTATTTTCCTAACAACTGAATGGAAAAATACGGTTCATAGCAAGTCTTGCCAGGTCTATGATTATAGAAATACAATAAGTTAATTGGTGCTTACAAAATAACCCATTGCTTGACATTTTAAGATTAAAAATTAATAACACTGCTAAGAACACAAAATGAGTGCAGCAATTGGTAAGAATGTGTGCACTGTACCTACACATTATTTATTTGACCAAAAAGTGTTTTAGAAGAACAAGATTAGATCAATTGTGTTTGATTCATGTTCTTCCTTTAAGACTAACAGACCTAAAGGAAAACCGGAAGAATATGTGATTGGTTGTCTATTGCTCTGAATGTGTATTCGACTCCTCAGTGTGCAGGTTTATTAGTGAAAGGAACTGAAAAGCCTTATTTTGTGTGTTTGCATCATTACTAAAGACAGTCTGCTCAATAAGCACTGATCTAAAATTCAAGAAGGCAGAGACCAACAGCGAGTCGACTCTTCACTGACTTTAACCAAGTCTGGATGGTTCTGTGTCATTTTTTTTCTATATAGAAACGAGAATGGTTAGAATGGCAGTGAAAGTTATATATCCCTTTGAATTTAGGAGTGCAAGATGTTAATGCACGTTGGCCTTCTGCAAACTAATTTGAAAGTCCAGATTGCTTTTTAACAGTGCAGAATAAGTCATTCTTTGCCTTAAAGATCAGCTTCCTGTAAAATGGTTTTATTTTTAAAAATCAAATTATGCACAACTTTTTTAAACAACTGTAATATCTACTCCAGCTTATTTAAGGCATTACTGGAAAAAAATTGTTATGGAGTAAATTTTGTTCTGTACACTTGCTTCTCTTTAGGTAAAATGGTAGTAAAAACATTATTTCTTTTGTCATTGTTCCCAGTTATGGAAAGGACTAAGCTAAGTCACTGTCCAACATGGGACAAGGATATGAAAACCACAGGGAAAGCCAAAATGCTTAGTTTCATAATAATTTAATGTGGATCTAATTCCTTTTCTCTCTTTGGGAAATTTCTAAATAGTACGTAACGTTTTAGGGAACACATTTGACCAAAAAGCCTGGTATATAGATTGAGGGAAAAGAAAAACAGAAATATTTTCATATGTAATCTAAAAAAGTGCTGCAGTAGAAAATTATTGCAAACTAATGGCTAGTTTTTAAAATGGAGCATTGAAGATGAATATGAATAGCATTTCCAATTTAAAAAGCCAAGCTTAAATGACAGAGCTGTCCATCCGTATGCTGTCTGGGTGACTTGAAGGCTTAAGTTTAACCATATGGGTCTGGGAAGCAGTTTCTTTATAGTAGTTGTGTATTGCAGTTCTTAACAAAGCATTTGGGGGATTCAGCCTTTCTTAAAAATACCTTGACAACATAGAGAATTTTACTATATAGTTGGCGTTTATATGGAGAAGCAGAATACCTACATCTTTTTCTCACTTTATAATCTGAGAGAATAAGGTTTTTTTCTTATTTGACCATCATTGCAAAGTTATACTTTTCGTCTGTATCATGTTTCAATTGGATTTAACTAATTTTTAAATTTATTGTTCAATTTATAATTTAATTGCAATCATATTTAAATGTCATTTTAGATCACATCTGCTTTCTCCCTTCACTTATATATGTTATACTTTCCACACATTCAAAAATATTACTTTATTGTTATTTATGGCTCTATCAAAAAATAACTATTTTATTCACATACACATTGACAGACAATTTTACAACCAGTAACAAGAAAGTAAACATCTATTTTAGATGTTTTTTTGCTACAGTTTAACAGCCAACAGGAATTTTAAAGCATACTTAAGTTGAAGTTAAACGTTTTCAAATAAAAACCTTTTTCATTCATTTGGCCTAGAACAAACATTTATACTAGGGAAGAGCCCAAACAAACATAGAAATGTTTTTCTTAACACCAGTATTTCCGTGATGGATACTTTCAGGTGGTTCATTTTTTTTTTAAGTTCAAATATACTCTGCATGTATGTTTTCATTTTAAAGACATTCCTTTGCATTGGGGTGCTTAAAAATGTTTAGAAGACATAAACAGCCCTGTAACACTGACTTATCAATGTAGGTGGCAATATAATCATAAATTATTGTAGTAATTCAAGAAGACAAATGTTTTAGGTGCATTCCCTCTACTCTTGGGCTGTTTTCTCAAAATGACTAAGAGTTTACTGAACATCTAATTCAAGAGCAAGGTAAATACTCCTGGGAAACTATTGTCACAAAACTCCCCCAAGTCCACCTTTCCTTCATTGGCAAAATAATTGCTAGCATTTCACTATGCCTATTATGTAAAGACTCAGAAACAGAAGGATTTCATTTGATGGTGGGAGTTGGGTGAGGATCTGATTCATCTACATTGTCTGTTACCTGATTTGAACATCATCTCAGCTTTCTGGTTATATTTCTTTTTCTATTTCTAGTCTCTGCAGACCATACCAATGAGGGCCTCAAAAGATTCAAACCTTTTAAAGAAGTATTAGTTCTAGTTCTTTATATTAATCTATATTTTTAAAAAGCACATTTTATTATTATTATCATTAGTTCTTCCTATCATTACAACACTGAAAATTCAGAACTGGCACAAGAAAAGAAAAACAAAACCTACTGAATGTTTTTGTTGACTTGACATTACTTTATGGTTAGTTTGGCAGTAATTTTCAACTTGTCTGTACAGGTTTATATGGTTAACTTTAAGCCCCAGGGTAAGTCATTTTATGTGGTATTTTCTACACTTCCATTTATATTTTATGTGAGTAACTGAGCTTGTCCTGAACAAAGGCATTTTATTTTGATTTGTGTTTTCTAGTTCTGACTGGCAGAGCTAGCAGTAACCATCAGCTCATTGAAAGATAAGTTGGGGTCTATATGGAAAATAATAAATATTTTTTATGAAGCAGAAACTTGACTAAAATTAGAACTTGGAAAGATTTTTTTTTTGACACTTGGTTTCTAAACCAATAGTTCAGTCCCACTTGGTCATCAGAACTCCTCGGGGAGTTAAAAATACACCTGTTCCAGGACTTACGGAGCCAGGTTCTTAGGAGTGGAGTCTGGGAATTTGAAGTTTTATGTGCAGGTGATTCTTCTGAACCTGAGAGAAATCATGTGTGTAAAAAAAAAAGTAATTATTTTCTGTCATTGTCCATTTTAAACAGTGATAATCTGTACTTTTTTTTTTTTAGGTAATATTTCAGTAAATTCAAGCACTTCAGATGGGAGCGCATTTACAAGTGAGTCTACCACAGTCCAGCAAGGAAAGGTTTTCTTGAGCTCTCTTGCTCCCAGTGCAGTGGTGTACACTGTTCCTAATTCAAGCCAGACCATAGGATCTGTTAAACAGGAGGGTTTGGAGAGGAGCCTGGTATTTTCTCAGTTGATGCCTGTCAATCAGAATGCACAAGTAAATGCAAACCTGTCTTCTGAAAGTATCTCCGGGAGTGGCCTTCATTCACTAGCCTCCTCATTAGTCAATGTATCCCCAACTCACAGTTTTCCGCTGAATCCCCCTACTCTGCTACATCCCACTGAACTAAACCCTGACATTGCTGATAGCCAGCCGATGTCCGCACCTGTGGCAAGCAAATCTACTGTGACATCTGTCAGCAACACTAACTATGCAACTCTTCAGAACTGCTCCCTTATTACTGGTCAAGATCTATTGTCCGTCCCAATGACCCAGGCTGCCCTCGGGGAAATAGTTCCTACAGGCGAAGACCAGGTGAGTCACCCCTCCCCAGCAGTACCCCAGGATTTTGTCAGAGAACATCGGTTGGTTCTACAATCAGTAACCAACATAAAAGAGAATTTCTTAACAAATTCAGAGAACAAAGCTACAAACAACTTAATGATGCTGGACTCCAAATCCAAGTATGTCCTAGAGGGCATGGTTGAGACGGTCTGTGAAGACTTGGAAACAGACAAGAAAGAGCTTGCCAAGCTCCAGACTGTCCAATTGGATGAAGATATGCAAGACTTGTAAACTTTATCCACCGCCCCCACTTTGTTTTCCTCTGACATAGTGAGCAAATCTTTTCACGAAGCCCTGAGGACATAAAGCATTTTCCCATTTAAAGGGAAACACTAGTTTTGCAAATAAATGCATTGAAGAGACTTTGGGTTGATCTGCATGAAGATCACAGTGAAATATACAGAAGTAAAACTTTATTGCAGCCTTTTTCTTCACATGTGTTCTCTCTTAAACAGATGGAGACAAAGGAACAAGATGGAATATGTCAAGTCAAAGTGTATCATTTGGTTGACTTAATATAATTCTGAGGTCAAATGGAACTTGATAGTTTTTTAAATTAAAAATGTATGCACCTAACAAAATTAAATATCACTACAGAGCATTAGAAACAATACAGTTCTTTTTGTTTACTTTTACTCCATGGGCATTGATAAGGTTAAGTAGCATAAATGGTACTCAACACTATTGTGAAGCTGTATTTTTAAATACATGCATTTCTGTCTTTCAACATTTTTGTGAAAGTCTTGGTTTCTCTCTACACATTTCCAAATGTGATTGCTGATAGTTCTGTGTGGCTGAGAAAGTTTTCGACTCCACTAAAAACTATGAAACAAATTTCAGTATGAGTGTAAATATATTAGTCCTATAAGCAAGGATTTGAATGATTACAGTGAATTTTATTTATGCTATATATGTCTCTCTTATACTTCAGACACTACGAACTGAAAAGAAAAATGTTTTCTTACCATTTAATTTATTTTTATTCTTTGAACAGGAAGTGAACACAGTTATTTCCAACAAAGTTTTACTTTTTGTAGGATTTTTAAAAGTAATAATTTTTATCAGGAGTCTGTTTAGGTCAATATTAATAACACTGAAACAGGAAGTCCAGCTCCCAATACTGGAATTTTGGTACTTTTTTTTTTTCACATCCTTGCTCTTTATTTAGCAGCGCTCTGATTCATTTGAATATGTTTTATATAGAATTCTATGTGCCTTTTTACCTTGTGGCCTTTTTATTACTCTTACTAAGGTACAGAAATGTCAACAGAAGCACTGACGGCTCTTTTCTACTATTCAAACAGGGTTAATTTCACACAGAATTGCTTAAATCTGAAGAACTTAAGTTTTACTTTTATTACTATGTATAATGTTTATGATGCAAGTGGATAAGCAGCTTATTATTGTTAATACTTTTCATTACAGTGAAAATAACAATTACAGATTACCATATACCAAACAATTCTCTAGGCTATGAAAACAACCATTTTAAAGTAAAGAAAAAAATGTTGATTCTATTGAGTAAAATTCTGTCCTGTCGAAACTTCGTTCTAAATGTTTTGAATCAGTTGTTATACTACGACATATGACTGTTGTTTGCACTATATCACATCCTCTTTAAAAGTCAGTCTTTGGGGGTTTCTGTAAGAAGCTTGTTTGATAATGTCATGAGCTGTGGTTAGTTTTTATCAGGACTCTGAACACAAGTTTTAAGAATGCAAATACCTTTATGTAGTGAGTAAGGTCGGCTGGTCTCTGAAAAGCAAGAAAAGTGGGAAATTGATCTCTTCAGAGATAATTTAAAGATGTCACCACATCTTCCTTTAAGATCAGAACAAAGGGTCCACCTTAGATCTGTATGCTGAGATGTTGAAATAAGGGCCATAGAGAATTTCACTTCTGTCGTTATTTGCAAGTGGGACTTGAAGCCATGGACAAAGAGCCCTATGAAGAATTCTATCATTTTGATAAAGAACTTAGATCCTGTTTTTTTATAGAATTGGTTAGTGTTCCTAAACTGCTGAAACTACATGTTTTTAATTTTGTTCTCTTACAAAGCCAGGTGTTTTAGAGTTCTCCTCCACTCCACCACTACTTATATAGCTTGTTTTTTTTTCTTTGGGTGTGTGCTGATCATGTTACTGAGATTAATTACATGGTGTGGTTTACATGAAAATGATGTTTTCCACTTGATTGCTGCAGATATCAAAAGTTTGTTAATTATTTAAAAATATCCAATAAGGGAGGTTGGAAGTTTTTTAAAGTTATATATGATATATATATATATATATATATATATATATATATATATATAACTGGAAAAGTTTTCTGTCTTCCAAAAATATAATAAACCTCTTGTATTCACAGTTCTTCCTCTTTTTTCCCTTAAGAAAAAGAAAAAATAGCACAAAACTTTTAAGACTTACCTAGGAAACCCATTCATACTCCCAACATGATGTAATTATAACCCCTACAGGTAGCTACACAATATACCAGGTAAGAGTCAATGCACATTATAAAGAACTTACTGTTCTTTTCTATTCTTTCAGTAAAATGTGGGCCAGTTGATATGTAGCCCATATATATGTGAATGAAATAAGATATAAACCCCATGATCTCCATGCACAGAATTGCAATGCCTTTGCAATACCAAGGGCCAGACTCAGAACCCTTGGAGTTCATGTGGCAGAATTTCTCTTTTACATAAACCAATGCTTGAAGATGCTGCAAATGACCCTCTAATGATCCCCACAGAGGAATCAGAATAGGGGTGAATAACTCTCCTTACAAACTCCAACGCCTGTGGCTGGCTGTGGGATTTTTGGTGTGAGCTTAACTATGCACTCTTATCAGCCAGAATTTGGCATTTAGCTCTTAGTAACATCTAGCAAAGGACGGTCCATTGTTTAAACAGAAGTGCATTTGTTCCTCAGTCAAGCAAGAGCACCTACATTGTACTGCTCTCTATAGCTCATGTATATTTATAGTAATGAAAAACTGAATTGTACACGTTTCAGTGCCTTTCTTGCGTTATGAAAGGCAGGTAGACGTTATAGCCATAGATAAAAATCTGTAGTTAAATTGCACACTGACTTTAAATCTCCTTGTATATGCCCTTTTTGCATGTTGAACATTGGATTATGGGTGTGTATTGCAGCCTGCCCTGCTACATTAGACAAGTGTGCGTGAGTACCTAGCCAGAAGTCCTTCGTTCTTTCAAATGTTTCTGACAGATCATCTCATCATAAAAATACAAACAATTCAGGAAAACTGTGGGGGGAAGAATTACATTTTATAAAAGATGTTTCAAAGTCTTCCAAGAACTTAGATGATTAGAGCCTAATGTTTATTTTGTATCTAATTGACACATCACATTAATTTAATATTACAACCATACCTTTTATTAATCAAAATTATATAGCATGTGACTCTTGGTTTTCAGGGTTCTCCAAAAAATTTTATTCTTTAATTGCATGTACTGTATGTTTAGAAGCAACCAGTTAGATACTCAGTATGGTTTTACTGTGCCTTACGCAGAGAAGATCTATACAGAATGTATGTCACGGGATGGGGTAACAGAGTCTTTACTGCACTGTTAGGTGATGGCACACAGAGCATGTCCCAGAACATTTCTGTGCTTAATTACCCAACCAAAGAGCTCTAAAGTATGTATGTTGTACTGTAATAGGGGTTTATGCCTGGACAATTACGTGTTTTGTTTGTTTCTGAAATGATGTGAACTTATTTTTCTAAACACTATGCTAAATAAACTTTATATTTATACATACCTGGTGTGGAAAGTTATCCTTCCCTGAAAAGGCAAAGAAGGAAAAAGAAAAAAACCCACACAAGCATTTCATTGGGTGGCAAATACAAGGACAAAAGGAGTCATTTTGGAAAAATAATCTCTGTTGGTCTCTGTACAAAATGATGCAATTCACTTAACCGTACCGCATACACAGAGCTAAATGATGACAATTCGTCCTCTTTAAAGGAAAGAAATGTGTCATTCATTTTGGCATCCCAAAATCTAAATCTGGTACTCTAGAAGTTTTAATAAAACTAAATTGAAAGGTCCAAAGATCTTTCCATTCTAGTCTAATTGAAAGAGCTCTGTATAATCTACCTTCTAAAGCACTCCCATTAGCTAGTCTGGTTGTACCACAGTTGGGTCCCCCAGTGGTTTGACATAAAGTCATGGCAGAACTGCATTACTGAGTGTGTAGAAGACAGCCGTGCTCCAGTCTGGTCCTAATTTTAAAATTAACATCTCCCACACTTGAAATTATTTTGTATGGCTCCCACATTGAAAGGAAGAGGAGACTAGTAAAGGAGAACTGCACAATTCTATTACAAAGCCATCAACTGAATTTCAGATACTATGCCTAGATTTTTTATATTCTTGTCATTCAGTTCATTTATTTAGTTTACAAATTTTCTGTGTAGTTAAACCAGTTAAAGTGAATAGTGCCTCAATAAGTGAGTACAGGGTCAGAGTATTGTGGAGTGATTACATTTTATAACATCTTAACCAAACAAATATTTCAAAACACTTGACAAGGTCACTGACCTACTTCAAACATTTTTTGGCTCCTGGAAAACTAGCAAATCAAATAAAACCCCTCAATGGGAATTCAAGACCTTCAGCTACATGATTATATCTCACTTTTCCAGTTTCTCTTAAGCAATAACGAATGTAGAGATTTACCTTTGCACATAACCATTGCCAATACAAGAGCTAGTAAAGTTAAGTAAATAAAATGCATTCAAATAATGGTCAGTGCTGTAAAGTCAATAACAGGGTAATGGAATTAAGAATAGGGAAGGTAGAGGTGAGGATATACATTAGATTTGTCAAGGAAGGTCTCTGAGGAAGTAACATTTCAGCAGAGAAGCTTGAATGTTGAAAGAGAGGCAGTCTGCAGGATCTAGAAAAGAGCATTCCATAGGGAACAGCAGGGCCCGAGGCAGAAGCAGAGCAGCTGGACTGCCCTGTAAAGTCTAGGAGTCATGTGATAGGAAATCCACTCCGAGAGATAGGAATCACATCACAGGTAGGGCTTTATTATTCTGTGCCAAATAGTTTGGATTGGAGTCTGAGAAGCGAGGAATGATAAAACATGATTTATGCTTTAAAATTCCACCACGTCTATTTCTTGGAGAATGGCATTGTAGGAGGCTAGAGTGAAGGCAGGAATTTGAAATGATGTCTGGTTGTCCTAAGCTGCTGAACAGGAAATACTTTAAGCATGTATAGCAGTTTGTCCCCAAGTATCTTCAGAATTCTGTGCTCTCCGAGATTTCTGTCTCCTCTGCCTCCTGCTGTTAACTAAAGCTGCCAGCTTCCTGCTGGGATTGTCCCAACCTGAACCTGTTCCCTGAACTCCAAGCTGGTAGATCCAGTTCCCTAATGGATATTTTCAGTGTCCCAGTCAACTATGACTCAATATATGAAAATTTAAACTATTGTCTGCTCTAAGCCTCTTCCCCACTCTGTGATCCTCACTTTCATAGCATTGATTCACCCACTGTCCAATTAAGAAACCTGGGACTCACTTTGGTGGTGTTTCACTTTCTTCCCAACTGACCAGATCACCTCGTGTATCCGTGTCCTCTCTTCCATTGTCTTTTCAATCAGTTCCTTCCCCTCTATTTCTAAGGTTACTGCTATAGTTTAGGAATTTATCATTTCTTAAACTAAATCCCAATGTTTGGTCGTCATTCCAGGATACATTACAACTACATGCAGATGTAACTTTCAGAATTCAAGACTTAACTATCTGAGCCTGCTTTCCAGTTTAGAACCTTGAATGGCTCTCCAGGGCCTATGAAATACCATTTAAACTCCTTAACGTACAAAGCCCCCATGATCCAGGCCCTATCTCTTTGTCTAGTCACATCTGTAGCCATACGAAACTACTGGTATTCCCCAAATGGACCAGGTTCTTTCTTACCACCCAAACTTCGAGACTCACTAGAAGTGATGCTCCAGGAAGCTCCATTTCACCCTCATAGTAGAATAGTGCATGGCCCATTCTGTGATTAGACAGGGATTTAAACCTTCTTTTAATGTGGCACTTATCACATCCCTGTAATCGTGTTTTCCTTTCTATACTTTCATCTTTGTTTCTCTGACATTTGCAAGGGGGGACCCCCAAAAACAACCAGAATTATCTTCTGGAAGACAGGCCCTTTGTAGTAAAGGCTTCCCTGGCTAGGTGAGTGTTCTAGGATCCCATCTGTATAAATGTACCAGTTGGTGTTGTGAGAAGCTGCATTCAGCGTCAGTGAGCTTTTTAAAAGAATTTTCAATGCATTTGCTCATTTCATGATTATATCTCCAACTGAGGTTCAGCGTTGCGTGTTCAGCAATTTTGGACCCACAACAGCATGACCCTCGTGCCCCGCCCTCCCTATTCACCTGACCTCACCTCACCCTGAGCAACTTTTTTTTGTTTCCCCAGATGAAAAAAAAATGTCCTCAAAGGGAAACATGTTACCAATGTGGAAGAGCTGAAACAAAAAAACAGCAAAAGCACTAAATGGTATCAAAATAGATGAGTTCAGAACTGTTTTGAGCAGTGGAAAAAATAACATCTCGACAGGTGTATTGCATCAAATGGAGAGTGCTTTGAAAGTGACTGAATTTTAAACATGTAAGAATAAATACACATTTTTTATAAATAAATTCTGGAATTTGGGGGTTCCCCCTCATAGCAAGTAGGGCATAGTAAGCACTTAAAAATTATTTGTTAAATGAATAATAACTGTCATTCATCCCTTTAAATCATTCAACTTGATATGGATTAGGAAACTTTATGGCTAAAATGGTCAAACTATTATCCCTATTTAGAGGACAAAAGTAAATTGGGGTAGTACCAGGGTGGTTATAGGAATCTTCTAGTATTAGTGGATGTTCTTTAGAGTGATTATTTTCCTTCTTGCTCCAAGCATTTTTTTTTCACTTACCTGCAAATGGTTTCAGTTGATAGAGGTTGGTTAAAAGCTTGACAACTGGGCCATTAGCAAAAATGTACTCATTAAGCCTTTTTAGATCAATGTTTCAAAATAGCGGTGATATACAGAAAAGCTATTTATAATTATGTATAGATATACTTTCTAAAAATATTCTCTCTGTGGATATATGTCTAGTACTTGTATTTGAACTGAGCAGATGTCTAGAGAGTCTGTGAGGAATAGTAAATAGAACATATAGTTTAGGCATCAGAAAATCTGGATTCTGAGTAGTGTTTAGGTATGGGAAATATCAATTCACCAATAGGTATGGGCCTATTTTTTCCTATTGAAATGAGTGTGTTGGATATGATCGTATTTGAGATCCATGTGGTTATAAAAAAAAAAAGAAAGAGGACTTAAAAATGCACTCCCTCCTCCTTACCCACAGGTTAAGAAGGTCAAATCAATTACAGAGTGAAATTACACTGTGACCTGCCAAGGGCTACCAAGGCAAAAGATAAAATAATTGATATTGAGTCAACACTGTGCCCCCTAGAATTTTTAGAGGTGTAGAGCTACGCAAGGCATGTCTAGCTTTGTGCTCTTTCACCTCCTTCACACATATCTACTTCGCTCCCTGACGGGTCTGCCATTCTCCCAGGTATTGCCCTACCTCCCTAAATGCCTTAACTGATAATCAAGATATGAGTGGTTAACAGTTTAATGAGCCCAACCCCCTAAGCCTGAGGATTTTGCATTTCAAGAAACACTTTTGAAGACTCAAATGAACTAAGTATGATAGTGGGTAAGTTGCAGATTAATAAAACTAAGCAAAATGTTCTCTATTCCTAAGTGCAGCAAGTGTGTGTGTGTTTATTTGGGGGATAGGGAGAGAAGGATGGATGAGCAGAGGAAAAAGAGAGACTGTCACAGTTTTCCCTCCTTTGTGTGCTCCCCTTCCCTGATGAGTATTAAGGACCACCCAGTGGAATCTAAGCTGTTGGATCCTCTGAAAACAATTAACAGTGGCGTTTTCCCCACAGCTGTCTTATCCAGAGCCTGGAAATTTTTCTTCAAGAAGATTCCTGTGTTGAAAAATCATTAGCTACAATAAAACCATAAAAATTAGCCATAGAAAAACATAGGTTATTCTGGGATTTTTTGTTTTGCTTTGCTTTTTAAAATGTGTGTTACATAAGAGATGTGCACACACACACACACACACACACACACACACACTTGGCTGAAATTTAGGAAATATAATACAAGTTTGTATTTGTTTTTATTTATTTAATAAGTACATTTTCACTGTGCTCTTTAACAGATGAATGGCCTTGAATATCTTAGAACAAATGTACCAGCTCTAAGGGGACTGTAGTCTTTACCTGAGTGGCCATATGCCCTACCAACAGGTGAGATCATTTTGTTCTTAAAAGGAAGAAGGGGACCATAGACACTGGGGGTCAACTAGTGGTGTCTGCCATTGTACTTTGCCTACTTTCTTGAGGCCTATGGACTATTCCTTCCAGATAATAGGAAAAAAGCAGTCATATAAATGAGTCAGGAAATGCCATTTTTTATTACAGATGTATAGAGTCAGCTTCCTGTTAGAATAATAAACATCATCTTTAGATTTATCATCTCCTGTCTCATTAAAAAGTTTGAGGCAATGCATAATTCCTAACTTAAAACAAAATTCAAAACTGCTCATTTTTTAATGTTCAAACTTAGTAATTAAAGGCATGTAAGCTCCTTCGGGGCAAGGAGAGTGTCTTACCACAGTTGTCAGACAGTGTCCCACACTCTAGGGGCTTGGAAAACAAGTGTCATATAAATGAATAAGATGCAAGCTTTAAAAATGAGATACTATTATCTCCTATTATATTAGTGAAGGTTTAAAATTATGATGGTACTTAATGCTGATGACGATGCAATAAGGCAGACAGTTTCACATTTTGCAGATGGAAGTATACATTCATGTAATCTTTCCAGCCCTGATTGGTATGGCTTAGTAGGTTGGGTGTCATTCCGCAAACCAAAATGTTGCCAAATCAATTCCCACTCAGGGCACATACCTGGGTAGCAGGCCAGGTCCCGATCAATGTTTTTCTCCCTCCCTCATCCCCTCTCTCTAAAAAGTAAATAAATAAAATCTTCTAAAAATTTTATGTAACCTTTCCAGAAGGCAATTTTCCAAATTACAACTATAAAAAGAAACAAACTTTATTGATCACTTGGGCAAAAATATAAAAATTTGCTAGTACATTCTCTTAATGAGGTATCACAGAGCAGTTCCTTCGTTGTTGGGAACTTCCCTGCCTGGTTTCAGAAGCTGTAATCCCCTGTGGCTAAGGTTGTGTAAAGGACCTTGGGACCATAAGCCACTTAGGAGACAAAGCTTATCTTCTTCGTAGGAGCACCACCTCAACCCCCTATCTCTTCACCCTACTTGGCCCCGGGAGGATGACTGGTTAGCCAATGATGGGTAAGATTCCTCAAGAGAGGAGTGACCTAAGACAGGCATCGTCATGATGGGGGCCTCAGGGAAGGACTTGGGGGGCTATAGAAAAAGGGGATGATGGACTCTCACCCCTCTGCTTTGACATAGCCTGAGTCCTCATTCTGTCTTCAAGAAGTCTCCTAATGTCTTGGCTGCCTTACTTCCCCTGCCTAATTTAAGCCAGAAACAATGCTGGAGGTGGGTGTGGCCCTGTGCTGGAAAGGGCGGGTTGGCTAGGGCGATCAGGCCTAAGAAAGAATGCATAAAATCCTATGAAACCTGCTTTGCTAATACCCTCAATTTAAATGATAAGGGTCCAAGCTTGAAGTGAGTTTGTTCCCCAAAGTTTTATGGCCATTAAACTATCTGACCCTGACTCAGAATAAGCCCTCATAGTTTTTTTAATGTTGCCTATTGTTTAAACATTTCTGCCTGACAATGATTGATGAGCTTTATGTATACATCCTATATTCTTGTGCAAATTGAACTCAATAAAAGCTTGCCAAGGTCAATGCGCTCTCCTCTTGAGAGAGTGACCGTGTTGTCCCTTTTCCTCCACAAAACTCAGTAGCCTGTGTGAATTTGTCTCCTCTCATCTATAACGTCCCAGACACTGCAGGCCAGTGTCCGCATTATTTCATACGTTGTTGGTGGGAGTCTGTTTGGAGTAACAGTGTGGACACATTTTGGGAATGGCTAGTACACCCACAAAAATGCACATATTCTCACTCACTATTTCGCTCTAGAGATCTGTCTTACAAACCTGGCTGGTGCAGCTCAGTGGATTGAGTGTAGGCCTGCAAATCAAAGGATCACAGTTTGATTCCCAGTCAGGGCACATGTCTGGGTTGCAGGCCAGTTCCCAGCAGGGGGCGCACGAGAGGCAACCATACATTGATCTTTCTTTCCCTCTCTCTTTCCATTCCCCTCTAAAGATAAATAAATAAAATCTAAAAAAAAAAAGAGAGAGATCTGTTTTACATATAGGGAGTAGACAAAAGTAGGTTTTCAGCTGTGAAAATACAAATATAGAGTTTATTCCTGTATTATTACTTATTAATTATTGTTTTATTTGCTTGTGCCACAGCTGTAAGCCCACTTTCGTCCACCCCTGTGTATATGCATACATTTGCAACACTTCTAAATATAAGGGTACTTAATGGGACTTCTTCATAGTAGCAAAAGATTGGAAAAAGCTTAGATGTCCATCATTGGAAGGAGACAATTAAATGCCAGCAGCTATTAAGAAATATATTGTTAAAAATGTGGAAATCAAAGTGCACAAGAATTACTTCTACAAAACCAAGAGTGAATGGGTTCCTCTTAAGGCGGAGCGGAGGATGCACACGTGCGGCCTGGGGAAGAGGCAGCGTGATGGAACATGACTGAAAATGGGAGGGTGGCTCATTCACTTTCATATCATTTTAAGTTGTTTAATTCTTTTTATCATAAACCACTTTTTCCCCTGAAGTAAAAAAACTTTAAAAGTCTCAGTTAATACTCTATGACTCTGTGATTATCTTTATAGTAACATATCCCAAAGAAATAGAGAAACAAACAAATATTTGTGCCCACAATGCATCAAAACCTTGGATATAATCTAAATGTCCACTATTATGGGACCAATTATGAAAACTATAATTATTTATTAAGATTTTCAATGATACTGGAAATCGATATAATGAAAAACAACAACAAAATGCTTAGTAAAAAGACCACAAGTACATGATAGTTGTTGTCTCTGTATGTGTATGTATGTGTATTATGTGTTTCTTTATGCTTTTTTGTTTGATATCAGGCCTTCTAACTTTAAGTGACAGAAACCCAAAACAAACTTAGCTTAGTTAAAAGGACATTTATTGTGGGAATGCAGACTGGTAGAGTCACTGTGGAAAACAGTATGGAATTTCCTCAAAAAACTAAAAATGGAACTGCCTTTTGAGTTGGCAGTTCCACTGCTGCGACTATACCCTAAGAATCCTGAAACACCAGTTCAAAAGAACCTATTCACCCCAATGTGATGCACAATTTGAAGCAGCACAAGTTACAATAGCCATGTCCTGGAAGCAGCCTAAGTGCCCATCAGTAAATGAGTGGATCAAAAACTATGGTACATTTACACAGTGGAATACTACACAGCAGAAAGAAAGAAGGAGCTCCTACCCTTCACGACAGCATGGATGGAACTGGAGAGCATTTTCCTAAGTGAAATATGCCAGGCATTGAAAGACAAATACCATAAAATCTCAACTGTAACTGGAATCTAATCAACAATACAAACAAGTGAGTGAAATAGAACCAGAGATGGAAATAAAGAACAAACTGACAGTAACCAGAGAGGAGTGGGGAGGGGATAACGGGGGAAAAGGGGGAGGGGTCATCAAGGAACATGTGTAAAGGACCCATGGGCAAAGTTAAAGGGGGCAAGGGTTGAGGGTGGGAGCTGAGGATGGGGGGAAGCAGGAAGCTGTGGTTGGAAAATGGAGAAAACTGTACATGAACAACAATAAAAAAATAAAAAATAAAAGGACATTTATTGGTTCACTGAACTAGTTACTAGAACTGCACATTAGGGTGTCTCCTATGGTAGACTTGACTTCTTCACAAGCCTTGTAACTGTTGCAGCTCCTGGATTCACACTTTCTGGTTTTCTCACCAGAGAGGCAAAGAACGTTCCCTCATTCTTTGGGACACACTATAGGCAGATGCAGCTAAAAGAATCCAAATGAAAAATTCTCATTGGCCTACTTTAAATCACATGTTCAACCATTACCCAATCACAGTAGCCAGAGTGGTGGTAGTGAGACACTGTGATTGGTGAACTTGGGCCACCAGTTGGATCACCAGTCTAGGGCACAAGCCTGAGTTGCCCGCCAGGTCCCCTGTAAAGGGTGCGGGAGAGGCAACCACACATTGATGTTTTTCTCCCTCTCTTTCTTCCTCTCTTCCCCTCTCTCTAAAAATAGATAGATAGATAGAAAGAAAGAAATGTGATATACCTAGAAGAAAGTTAGCTGCTGGACCATCCAAATAGCAACTGCCCACTGCACTGAGCATTTCTTCTTCTCTCTTCTTCTCCTCCTCCTCCCCCCTCCTCCTCCTCCTTCTTCTTCCTCCTCCTCTTCTTCTCCTTCTTCTTCTTCCTTCTTCTTTTTCCATGCACTGAGCATTTCAATGAGCATGTTTTACTTGGATAATAAGAAAAAGGTTTTAACTGAAAAAAAAAACAAACAAACCCCACCATTTCTTTCTTTCTCCCTTTTGCAATGGAGTTTAGTAATGCCTCTGGAATACTTCCTTAGAGATCTTCTAATTACTTGAAAAAAAAAACAACTATAATCACCTTCTGATTAGAAGTTGAAATCCACTTTCTTCTTTTTGTATACATCACTAGACACCTTTCTTACAATGCTTTGAAAGAATTATACAATATGTTCTGTTCTCTTATGACTCAACTCACTGTATAGTATTTTTTACTTAATATGTCTTATTGATTATGCTATTACAGTTGTCCCATTTTTCCTCCTTTGTGCTCCTCTACCTGGTACTCCTCATTATCTCGGGCAATATACCCCCTTAGTTTATGTCCATGGGCCATACATGTAAGTTCTTTGGCTTCTCCATTTCCTATTCAGTTCTTAACATCCCTCTGTCTATTCTGTATCTACCAATTACACTTCTTAATCTCTGCACCTTTTGGCCCATGCTCCTCTTCCATCTCCCAACTGATAATCCTCCAAATGACCTCCATATCTATGATTCTGTTCCTGTTCTGATTGTTTGCTTACGTTGTTTTAAAGATTCAATTGTCAATAGTTGTTAATTTATTGCCATTTTAATGTTCATAGTTTTGATCTTTTCCTTAAATAACCCCCTTTAACATTTCATATAATACTGGCTTGGTGATGATGAATTCCTTTACCTTTACCTAGCCTGGAAAGCACTTTATTTGCCCTTCCATTCTAAATGATAGCTTTGCTAGATGGAGTAATCTCAATTGTAGGTCCTAGCTTTTCATCGCTTTGAATACTTCTTGCCATTCCCTTGTAGCCAGTAAAGTTTCTTTTGAGAAATCAGCTGACAGTCTTATGGGAACTCCTTTGTAGGTAACTATCAGCCTTTCTCATGCTTTTAAGATTCTCTATTTGTCTTTAACCTTTGGCATTTCAATTATAATGTGTCTTGGTGTGGTCCTCTTTGGGTCCAACTTGTTTGGAACTATCTGTGCTTCCTGGACTTGTATGTCTATTTCCTTCACCAAATTAGGGAGGTTTTCTTTCATTATTTTTGAAATGTTTTTAATTTTTTGCTTTTTCCCTTCTCCTTCTGCCACCCCTATAATTTGAAAGTTGGTACATTTGAAACTGTACCAGAGGCTCCTTAGCCTATCCTTGTTTTCTTTGATTCTATTTTGTTCTTGCTGTTCTAATTGAATGTTTTTTCTTCCTTATGTTCTAAATCATTGATTTGATTCTGGCATCATTCCCTCCATGGTTGGTTCCCTGTA
This sequence comes from Phyllostomus discolor, assembly GCF_004126475.2. Lineage (NCBI taxonomy): Eukaryota > Metazoa > Chordata > Mammalia > Chiroptera > Phyllostomidae > Phyllostomus > Phyllostomus discolor. Next base: position 186,253,942 of record NC_040903.2, on the reverse strand, counting down.
TATTTATCTCTATTTCACTTAGTGTAAACTTTATTTCTGCCTGGGTCTTTTTTATGTTTTTGAAGTACCTAATGAGTTCCTTGAGAATCCTAATAATCAGTGTTTTGAACTCTGCATCTGATCAATTGCCTATCTACATTTTGTTTAGTTCTTTTTCTGAAGTTTTGTTGTATTTTCATTTGGGCCATGTTTCTTTGTCTCCTCAATTTGGCAGCCTCCCTGTGTTTGTTTGTTTTTTAAAGATTTTATTCATATTTTTAGAAAGAGGAGAAGGGAAGGAGAAAGAAAGGAAGAGGAACATTGATGTGTGAGAGAAACGTTGACTGGTTGCCTCTTTCTGACCCCCAGCTGAGGACCTTGCCCTCAACCTAGCCATGTGCCCAATAGGGAATCAAACCAGTGACCTTTCAGTTTGCAGGCCAGTGCTCAATCCACTGAATCATAACAGCCAGGGCCTGTGTTTGTTTCTGTGTATTAGATACAGCTGCTTTGACTCCCTGTCTTAGTAGCATGGCCTATTGTAGAAAAGCTCACCAATAACTTGGATGGAGCAGAGCCTCAGGTAATCTTCAGGACAGGGCAACCCCTGGGAACCAGGTTGATAGAGTCTCAGATGTAGTATCTTTACTCAGTTGCTCTGTGTAGGGGAGGGTTCAGAGAAGGGACAATGCTGCTACCTGGCCTCTGGAGTTTTGTCCAGGAGGAAGCTGGGCCCGGTACTCTCATGCCAGACACTTCACTTCCTCTCCCTGAATGACACTGGTGCCCTTCCAGCTGCTGCCCTGGTGCTGAAGCCCAGACAAACTAAGTCTGCATAAGTCTTAAGTCCATTACAGGCCCTTTAGGACTCCTGCAGTTTCTTCTGCCACCCCAACCCTCACTGGCTTTTACAGCCAGAAGTTATTGGGATTTATCTTCTTGGCCCTGGAACCCTGGGCGGGGTGATCTGGTGTGTAGCTGGGATCCCTCACTCTCAAGGTATCCCTACCAATTTTTATCTACCACACATGGTATGGGGACCACCCATTCTGCATCTCTATATTTCCTTACCTCTCTGTTCATCTCTGCTCCTCCTACCCATCTGGATGAATGTGACTTCTTTAATTCCTTGGTTGTCAGACTTCCATACAGCTCAGTTTTCTGATTCTGGGTGATATTTGTTTTGTAGTCTAGTTGTAATTTTTGTCAAGGATGTGCGAGGAGGTAAACCATATTTGCCTACACCTCTGTATTGACCTCCATTAAGTCCATAGGATTTCTTACATAGTACAGTACCAGGGACTTAAAACTTGTAGTTCATGAAATCCTAACAACCCTGCAAAGTTTATATTATTTTCTCCCATTCTATACATGAGGACTCTAGGGCTCAGAGTTTAGGTTCCTTGCCCAACCAAAGAGAAGAAGCAGAAGTTTTCAGATTTGAAGTCATATTTGCTTCCTCTTTGAAAAACACTTTTCAGTCTAGGAAACTATTCATAAGGATCATTAGCACATAACAGTGGGCATAGCCCATGCGAGCTCCAGGGCTGCTGCTGGCCAGCTGTGAGACCTTCATCCACTCATAACCTATCTCACTTTCCTCAACCAGAAATAGGAAGAGTGATCCCTGTCCTGTTTACCTCACAGTGTGATTTGGGTGATCTTTACAACCCAAATGGCAGAAAGTCCTTTCTCACAGTAGCAGAGACAGGAAAAGATGAGCAGAAATTTTTGAGGCCTCGAACAGATCAAACACAAACATTTTTTGACAAAATGGTGGGAATTAATGGTGTCAAAGTTGAAATAATCCTTTCCAAAGCAAATTAGGTTTAAAAGAAAGAAGTGTTAAGACTATTAAGATATTCCCAAATAAAGCATTTATTAATCTAAAGTAAAAATTTTATTCAAAATATAATTGTCAATGTAGTCAAAGACTGAATATTTGAAGTTGAATATCAGATCTGGTAAAATTAAAGTGCATTAAAATATTGCTATAATTTAGACTCCAATGGATTGGAGTGAAAAAAAAACTTACTTAGTTTTAAAATCATTGAACCAAGAAAAAATGAACCATTCCTTCCAAAGCCGAATCTAGCCCGGAATATTGTAGGCTTAGAGTATCAATTATGTTGCTTTACCCTCCATGCTCAATCTTTGCTTCTAATGCACATCCTCTATGCTGAGGTGACAAGGGCAGGAGGGACATCCAACCTCACCAACATTCTGTGCCAAGACGACCCAGACCCTCTGAGTGCCAGGCCACCAGGTCATGACTTTCCTTGCCTTGGGGTAATTTACATCTGGAAGCTGTTGGTGTCCTGTCCTACTGATTGGCTGATGGCAAGATTATCTCAGTCCTTCAGAGATGTTCCAATAAAGTTGAACCACAGAAAAAAAAAAAAATGTTGCCCTTTACTCCAGAATTTTGGCAAATTTACTCATCAGACCCCTACCTCCTCTCTCCAGGGTCCAACTCTGCAAACCAGGGGCTTCTTATAAATAACCACTGTCAAGCCACAGAAGATCCTGCTATCCACTTCCCACAGGGCCCAGGGGGGCCTACTTGACATACATTTACATAACTGTGTTTAGCTTCTCAGTAATACTTGAAAACAAAAAACAACAAGGATCTGTATCAAGGGGTTTTGCTATTTTTAAACAGAGTCCATGTTTAAATGCAGCTTCTTTGGCTGAAATGATGTCTATCCGAGCAACCTCACCACTGACACAGTCGGGCACACACACACACACACACACACACACACAGAGCTAGGTCTAGTCCCCTAATTCAGATCCATAATGTTTCTGTGGTCTATGATTGCACACATGCTAATAGTTCTTAATTTGAGAACTTGAAAGAGTCAAAAGATTCGAACATGTTAAAAATTTTTGTGAATTTCACCATTAGAATTTTAGAATCCAATTCAACAAGCAAAGTTTAGAGTTTGGGGGTATCCAAAATGTATTATTGATTTTTAGGGAGAGAAACACTGATTTGTTGTTTCACTTATGTATGCATTCATTGGTTGATCCTTGTATGTGCCCTGACCCAGGATTGAACCCACAACTTGGGTGCATCAAAACTATGTTCTAACCGACTGAGCTACCCAGCCAGGGCCTATGGATATCAAAATTTAACAAGATAGTTTCTGAGACTTAAATTAGTGAAATACAAGAGCAAGTAATTGGCAAACTCGAATTACTTTTCACCCTTTAAAGCTCCATTAAGACTCCATTTGTTTAGAATATCTAGAATCACAGTTGCTAAAACATAGCAGACATGTTATGGTTTCTGGATCCATGTTCAGCAGACCTGGGCTTCAATCCAGCTTGTGATTTCATGGAGGTGGATCCCTCCAGACTCACTTAGTCCTTACTTCATTAAAATATTGTGAAGATTAAATGAAAAAATAAAATAACAGTTGTCAAGCACCCAAACAATGTCAGCCACTGTAATTTCTATAATCTTTTGTCAAATTTAATGCTAAGAAATTTTAGTTCCACAAACTACACTTACCACTTACTGCTCATACCTGTGCCACTGCCATCGTTTCTATGACCACAGCAAGATATTAACATTATCCTTTACAGCAGTAGGTGATTTTCACCTCTCTTAGATATATTCCATGTTCTAAAATGCAGAAAGTAAAGAATAATTCAATAGGGAAGATTCCTCTTTTGTTAATATTATGATGTTTAAACATTTAGCTCAAGTATTGATTTTTTTTTTGCATTTAAATCAATTTTAGATGTTAACAGTGGCTAATCTAATTGCTAGTGCCCTACAATTAACACATGAACACAAATCATGGACATCAAGTACATATTAAAGTCAAATAACAGGTAATTTTTTTTCTTTTAGTTCTTTGAGGTTATTGATCAAGCCCAATGTAATTTGTCTTTCCAAATGAAATTCCGGTTCTCATATAAGAATGAGGAAGTAACAGCATCTCCTGGAAAGGGCTATCAGACCTCCCTGACTGAGCTAGAATGTCATTGGAAAGGAGGAAATGAAAATTAAACATCCCAGCTAAAGCACAGATGGGAAACTGGATAAGCTGATCACTGTCTATTTGGGTTACTACATTACTACTTTTGTTAGGGCCAAATGCCTGATCTGTGATTGGGATTGTCAGTTACTCTGCTAAAAAGAAAGGAAATGAATAATCCCATCAACATTGTGATGTGGTTGAGATTTATCTGCATAGAACTCACCATGTTTGGGATATGTTGAAAATCTTGATCTATTTAAAAGGTTCCAATTTAGCAGAACTTTCTTCCTTGTCAGCACTCAGAAAAGCCTTTGAAATGGATAGGAACTAAATACAAGTGGATTGGAAAAAGGCCCAAACATTCTGTGAAATTCCAAATGTCTTTTCCACAGCCACATTCTCCTCCTATGATTACTCTATGCTCACTTGAAGGGAAATTTCAGTAAATCAGAAACCAGAAGTTGGTCTCTAGTGAAGCCTACAGCATCTTTGCCTTGATGTTAGTGACTTTTAAAGCTTCTCCTTCCTCAGACATCTTCCTCTCCATCCCCACTGGTGTGAACTGGGTCAAGTTGCTGGAAGGGCTTAATCATTCCCTCTAGCTTTTCCCACAATGACCAACAATGGTGTTGTTTATACTAGGTTGATTTACGATATCATAGTGCTCCTCATTCCTAACCTCCATGATTCATTTACAATATTTCACCAAATTCACTCATAAAATGGAATTAATTACACTTGCTTATTATAGAAGACAGTTATAGCTTTTGTCTTCAGATAAAAGCATTGGAATCTACTCTGAGGAATACAGTTTTCCTGCTCAATCCATGGTGTCCTGAGTGCTGGTGCCCTCACTCCCAACTCTACTTGTATCAGGGCTGATGGAGCCAAAGCACAGGGTCCTGCTGGTCTTTGGTCCCCTGTTCCTATCACGCTTCACAGCAAGACTTTTACCCCCAGGCCAAGTTGGAAACATGATCTCTGAAGAAATTTAGGTATAATATGTAGTGGATCCGTGCAATAACAATTCAGAGTACAGGTCTGAAGCCCCAGAGAGGACTCACTTTGCTGTGACACCTGGGGAGAGGCTCAACTTTACCACTTGCCCCCCAAACCCTAAAGTGAATCCTATCATTCACATTCATACCTCAAAACACAAAATGTAGCTCTAATTCAGGGTCAGGACAAAGGAAACCCCACCCAGGCCACCTATAACAATCAAACTTGTCCTTGGTTGCAAAGATACCTGAAAGACCAAGGATGAGTAGCAAATTCTATAGTTCAAGTGAGAATAACCAAAATAAATATCAAATTTATCTGGTTAAATATCTCGGTCAGTTGACCCAGACAGAATAAAGATAATTCATAAAAATATAAATACTGCCCTGGCTGGCATAGCTTAGTGGATTGAGCGTGGGCTGTGAACCAAAGTGTTGCAGGTTCGATTCCCAGTCAGGGCACATGCCTGGGTTGCAGGCCACGGCCCCCAGCGACTGCACATTGATGTTTCTCTCTCTCTCTCTTTCTCCCTCCCTTCCCTTTCTAAAAATAAATAAATACAAAAATTTCTTAAAAAATATATAAATACTACAAGGAATTCCCATTTGTGCCCCAAAAGAGAAGATACGGTACCCATTTAAACAAGAAGAGACTATTATAAAAAGGAGCAAAGGAATACAATAAAGAATTCATGGAGAGTAAAAATACCAATATATTAAATAATAAATCTAAGAATGCAAGAAAAAGTCAAGAAAATCTCCTGGAATACAGGACAAAAAGACCAAAAGACAGGAAACACAAGGGGGTAAATGTCAAGAGAGGTAGAACCAACTGAAAGAATCAATATCCATCCAATAAGAGATCCAGGAATAGTGAACAAAAGAAAAAAAATCATAAAAATAATAGAAGAACATCCCCAGAGTTGGTGTAAGGTATAAAATTTCAGACTGAAAGTCCTGTTGAATACAGAACAAGATGAATTAAAAATTCATACATAGACACATTGTGAAATTTCAGCATACCGTGGATAAAGACAACACACTAAAAGCTTTTGTGTGGAGGGGTTAGGAGGAACAGGTTACTACAAACAAAGTACAATTTCAGGGATCCCATTGCCACATAGGACGCAGAAAAGCAATAGGGTAGAGTGGAGCAGCTGTGGAGATGACTGGTGTTGTGGCCAGAGAGGTGGCCAGTGGAGCAGTCTAGGGACCTCCTACACCTGAGACGGACTACAGAATAGCACATGCCAGAGGTGGAAGTCCAAGTCAAACACAAAAGAGCAGAAGAACAGCCTCTCTGAGTAAGGAAGAGTGTCAGTTGTACCTGAGGCAATCTAGCAGCAGCAAATACATGTAGAGAATTTCCAGGTGGACCTGAGACAGGCATTCTTAGCTGAGACACCAAGAGGTGGTTAAAGTAGTATTGGAACAGCAAGCTAAAGCAGTATGGGAACATGAACTTTTCTGAAAGGCTTTGCATTAGTTTCCTAGAGCTGCTATAACAAATCACCACTAACTGAGTGGCTTAAAACAACAGAAATTTATTCTCTCACAATTCAGGTTAGAAGTCTTAAGTGAAAGTGTCAGTAGGGTTGGTTCATTTATGGAGGCTCTGAAAGAGATACTGTCACATCTCTCCCTCCTAGCTTTTGGTGGGTTGCTTGGCGATTCTTGTCATCTCTTGGCTTGAAGATGCATCATTCCAGTCCCTCCCTCTACCTTCACATAGTCTTCTCTGTTTGTATGTGTTCTCTTGCATCTCTTATAAGAACTCTCATTGGATTTAGGGACCACCCTAATCCTGTATGATCTCATCTCAATCTTTATCTTAATTACATCTGCAAAGAATCTTTTGCAAATAAGGTTACATTTGGGGGCTCTGAATAGATCTGAATTCCAGGGGGTGGGGCATTATTCAACCCACTACAGGCTTAACATGACTTAAATAAATATACCATGTTCCTGTATAGGTAGACCTAAAAAAAAATAAATAACAAAAATTAAATGGAGATAAAATAAAATGAAAACTTAATTACTACAGAAGAGAATAGGAAGGAGGAATAAAAACAAAATGAAACCAACAGAAAACAAATAGAAGATGGTAGACTAAAACCCAATTATATCAATAAGTTCATAAAAAGTAAGTGAATGTCAGTTTCTTGGAAGAGACTAACTTATACACCATTTATTAGGAAAACACTTAAACAAAAAGAAACAGATAACTTGGAAATATAAAGATGGAAAAAGTCATGGCATGAAACAGTAATCAACAGAGAGTCGGTCACCTGGCCAATGTGGATCAGTTGGTTTGGCGTTCTCCTATAGGGCAGGGATTTTCAGTTCGATTCCCAGCAGGAGCACATTTCTGGGGTGTAGATCAGTCCCCAACTGGTTGCATGAGGAAGGCAGCCCATAGGTGTTTCTTTCTCACTAATGTCCATGTTTCTCACCCTGTCGTTCTCCCTCCCTTCTGCTCTCTCTAGGAGTGAATGAATAAAATCTTGAAAAAAATAAAGAAAAAAAGAAAAAGTTGGTATGACTATATTGATGAGACAAAATGTACTTTCAGGAAAATGTTATTAGAGATAAAAAATTTCATAATAATGAGTGTTGCTCAATAACAAAACCCAACAATTCTAAATTTATATGGATATAACATAGCTATAACACATGTAAAGCAAAAATTAGGTAAGTAAAATAAAAGAAGTAGACAAGTCACAGACATAATTGAGGTGTTTTTTTTTATAGATTTTATTTATTTATTTTTAGAGAGGGGAAGGAGAGGGAGAGGGAGAGAGAAAGAGAGAGAGGAGAGAGAGAAACATCAATGTGCGGTTGCTGGGGGTTATGGCCTGCAACCCAGGAATGTACCCTGGCTGGGAATTGAACCTGGGACACTTTGGTTCCAGCCCACGCTCAATCCACTGAGCTACGCTAGCCAGGGCATAATTTGAGGTTTTAACACACATCTCACAGTAACTAAAACAAGAGGACCAACAGTCAGTAAAGAGATATTTAAACATTTTCAAGCAACTTAACCTAAATGGTATTTATAGGACTATACTACACATGCAGAATACACATATTTTTTCAATGTACACCAAAGATAGACCATACATGGGTCATAATGTAAGACTCAGCAAATTTCAAAGGACTGAAACCACATAGAATGTATTTTCCAACCATTAGAAATCAATAAAATAATATAAGGAGAAAAATCCCAAAATGTATTAAAATTAAGGAACATACTTTTAAATGGCCCATAGGTCAAAGAGGAAATTAGAAAATATTTTGAATTGAATAATAATGAAAATAAAACATCTAATTTGTGGGATGCAGCTAAAACAGCGCTTAGAAGGAAATCTATGACATTGAATACATTAGAAAAGAGGAATGGTTGAAAATCAATACTCTAAGCTTTCATTATAAAACTAGAAGAAAAGTAAACTCAAATTCAAATAAAGAGGAAGGAAATAATAAAGCACAGTAATCAATGAAATAGAAAGTATATATACAATGGAGAAATCATCACAGCCAAAATTTGTTCCATAAATAGAGCAATAAAATCTATAATCTCCTAATAAGAGTAATCAATAAAGAGGAGACACAAATAACCATATCGGAGTTTGAAAATGTGATGTCATACACGTTCTACGATATTAAGAGAACACAATGAACAACATTTTGCCAATATAAATTTTACACTATAGACAAATTCTTGAAAATTATAATTTACAAAAAACTGTTATAAAGAGAAGAAAATACTAATACTCTGATATACATCAAGAAATGGCATATATAGTTAAATTCCTATAAAGATAATCCAGAAATAAGTGCCTTTTCAAAGTAATTTGCCAAATATTTCGAAGAAATAATGATATTCTCTCTCAGACCCTTTCAGAGATTAGAGAAAAGGAGGACAATTACCTCCTTGTTTTATGAGGCTAACACAATCTGAGCCAAAACCAAAGTCCTTTCCTGCATATGGTTGCAGAATTTCTAAATTAAAATATTAGCAAATTGAATAGAGAGATAAAATACATAATAACAAAGTAAGTTTTATGCCAAGGAAGCAAGGATGGTTTAACATTCTTAAATAATCAATTATATTCACTACATTAACATAAAAAGAAGAAAACCATGTATTTATCATAGACATACAAAATACATCTAATAAAACATACATGTACTTTAGGGGAAAATCTTAGCAAATTAAAACTAGAAGGGAACTTCATTAATCTGGCAAAGTATATCTACAAAATAAAAACAAACAAAACTAGAGCTGACACATTAAATGTGAAGTTATTGAATAACTTCCCCCTAAGGTCCTAATGCAACGCTTGTGGGGTAAAGGTATGGGTTTCTTTCAACATGTGAGCTAAACTATTGTGCATCCAGATGGGGGAAAATCCTCAAAAGTCGATTCCCTCTTTGACACCATATTCAAAAATTAATTAAAGATGGCCCAGTGTAAATGTTAAATTAAAATATTTAAACTTATAGAAAAAACATGGGGAACATCTTCCTGACCTTGGGGTTGATAAAGCTTTCTTAACTAGAATACAAAAGAATAACCGTCAAAGAATAAAAACATAATTGGACTTAATTGAAATTAAGAACTTTTATTAAAAACATCAGTTTGACGCCCTGGCTGGCATAGCTCAGTGGATTGAGCGTGGGCTGGGAACCAAAGTGTCCCAGGTTCGATTCCCAGCCAGGGTACATTCCTGGGTTGCAGGCCATAACCCCAGCAACCGCACATTGATGTTTCCCTCTCTCTCTCTCTCTCTCTCTCTCTCTCTCTCTCTCTCTCTCTCTCTCTCTCTCTCTTCTTCCTCTCCCCTCCCTAAAAATAAATAAATAAAAATCTTTAAAAAAAAAAACAGACTTCTTAAAAAAAAAAAAAAACATCAGTTTGATACTAGTCAGGTGGCTTAGTTGATTAGAGTGTCACCCTGATACACCAAGGTTGTGGGCTTGATCCTCATTCAGGGCACATACAAGACTCAATCAATAAGTAGAACAACAAATCTCTCCCCCCCCTCTCCCCCACTGCCTCCTTTCCTCCGTCTCTTTAAAACCAATAAATTAAAACAATTTTCAAAATATCAGTTTGAGAGCAAACAGCAAGTCACAAAACTAGGATAATATTTTGCCTATCTATCTATGACAAAGGGTTATATCAGAATGAATAAACAACTCACACAAATAAGATAAGACAAAAAGCCCACACATAAACCATTTAAAGAATGGGAAAAAGGCTTGAACAAGCATCACACAAAAGAGAATATCCAAATAGCTAATAAGCATATGGAAAGATGGTCAACATCATTATTCATCAGGAAACAAAAAATAAAACCACAGGAAACTATTATGTATCTAAAACTTAAAAGACTCAAAACACTTAGTATTGGGAAGGATGGGGAGCAGGTGGAACTCTCATACAATTGCTGCTGGGAGTGTAACTTTAGAAAACTATTCGGCAGTGTCTATTAAAGTTAAACATACACCTACTCTATGATTCAGCAATTCTACTCTAGGTATATGACCAAGGGAAATGAGTATGTATGCCCAATAAAGACTATAAGCAAGGATGTCATAAGCAGCTTTACTCAATACAGTAAAAAACTAGAAACAACTCAATATCCATCAGCAGGAGGATGGATTACTAATCTATTGTATATTCATATAATGTAATACAAAACAATAAAAAAAAGAATTAACACACAACAACATGGATGAATGCAGATGTTATGTTGAGCAAAGGAGGACATCATAAAACAGTTTGATTTCCTTTATACCAAATTCAAGAACAGGCAAAGTGAATCGATGTTGACAGAGTCAAAAGAGGGATTAGGGGTGGGTGGGTAAGGGGGCAAGAGGAGAACTTTCTGAGGAAATGAAGATGTTTTTGTATCTTGATCTGGATGGTGGTCACTCAGGTGTATACATGAGCAAAAAGTCATTGAGCTGTACACTTCAGATTTTTACATTTTCCTATCTCATATCTATTTTAGACATAATTTAAAGATGCTAAACTTAATTATAATGACATTTAAAATTAGCCACATTTTCCCAATAGGAATGGTAAAGATTAAATAGTATAGATAGGCATTTGAGGAAAGACAGTATATTATATACCGTCAAGGGGGGTGCAAAAGAACACAAATTTTGAAGGACAATTTAGCAATATTCATCAGAATTTTAATATACATTCCCTTTGACTCAGTAATTTTACTTTTAGCAATTTACCCTATTAAAATAGTCACAAGTATTCAAAGACATGTGTGTAAAAACAGTCATGGAATCATTATTTAGAAAAGAAAAAGTTTGGCAAAAAGACATGTCTATCAATAAGAGAATAGTTATATAAATTTTTTAAATCCATGAAATATCTTATAGCCATTAAAAAGTTTGAGGTACACGATATATTTTGACCTACTAGAAGTGAGACTAAGAACTGGGTCAACAGAGATGGGAAAGCTTAGGCTTATAGCCTCCATTCCACCATAGATCCAGTCACCCACAATCTCTTACCTCAATTTCTTTATTAGTAAATGGAGTTAATAATATCATTCCTCTCATCCATCCCATAAGTGAGGACCAAATGTAAGAAGCCCTTTGAAAAATAGAAAGCATTATAGAAGTGCAAGCTATTATTTCTGAAAATGTTCTTTTATTTTTTAATGTTTACTTATTCATTTTTCTTTTCCTTCTTTTCTTTCCTCCTCCTTCACTTTTCTTTTTCTTTTTTGTTTTTCTTTCTTTTAAGAGAGAGAGAGATTGATATGCATTTATTGGTTGATTCCTATATGTGTCCTGACTGCAGATCAAACCTGGGATTACAGGGTACAATGCTCTAACCAACTGAACTACCCTGCCAGGGCTGAAAAAACATTCTTTTATTAAGCAAAAACTTTGCATCTATTTATCTTAAATTACCACTCAGTCAGATTTCTTTTCCTTATCAATGTAGTTTATGATGTCAATGTTTCTAAAATGTGGGCAACACACAACATGTCTATCAAAATGGATGTGGAAAAATTATTAAAAACACTAATCCCTGTCCCCAACCTATCAAAATTTTGGAACCCCTGATTTAGATGGACATCGGCATTCGTCAATCTTTCCCCTTTCATTGAGAAATGTCTGGGCTGAATCCCTTTAAAGGTAGCGAGTTCGGCTTTGATCTGTCTTGGCTTAAGTTTTCCCCTCACTGCAGGAGTCAAATAGGCTGGTCAAGTAGTACAAATGGTGCCCCCACTTACTCAACCCCAACAGGAGCCAAAGAACATTCAATGAAAGGAACAATGTGATTGCCACTTTGTAGGCAAACATGAACCCAGTTTAGCTTTCAGGACTGGAGCTGTTGGAAAACACCATCTCCAGGGCAGCTGCTTTGGCTACTGTCCCCAATTAACTCAGCAGAGTCTCAAAAATAGAAGGCAACCTCTGTTCTGTTATATAATAAACAGTTCTTTATTTGAAATGACAATATTTACTTCTCCTATACTGAACTCCAGCAGTGGGCAAACAGTAGAAAAGCCTAAAATGGAAACTTGAGAAAGCAGTTTAGCTAGTAGTTTACTCTAACTTCCTAACTTGACCAACAGGTAATTAGGAGACTCCCCTCCATGTTTCTCTCACATGTTATCTAGTTTGTACAGGATCATGGGTTCCATGTGATTTTTTTTTTTTTACCACCATGCATGTCTTTCTTGTTTTGGTGAGTCCTGAACCATGCAAAACAGATGTGAGATAGTGAGTTCTCCAACACCCAAGTGTTCAAGCAGAGCTGGGGGGTGTCTCATCAAGAGTGTTTTCTGAGGTATTCTACTTATAGTGGCAGGCAGTGGCAGGCTCAACGACTTACTTCTTGGCCTCTTCCAGCAGTAAAGAGTCTGGTGTCTATGTTCCCACGATCTCATTTTCAAATGGTATTTAAAGGAAGAAAAATAATAAGTTATGATTATTAACCTTTTCCATTATTTAATCTCCCTCTTAAAAGCAAGAAGGCGCCCTGGCTGGCATAGCTCAGTGGATTGAGTGCAGGTTCTGAACCAAAGTGTTACCAGTTTGATTCCCAGTCAGGGCACATGCTTGGGTTGCGGACCAGGTCCCCGGTGGGGACCACATGAGAGGCAACCACACATTGATACTTCTCTCCCTCTCTTTCTCCTTCTCTTAAAATAAATAAATAAAATTTTTCTTAAAAAGCAAGAAGGCATGATTCATGTGGTTGTGTTCTTTCTTGAAAAACCTTTTCTATGCCTTTATAAGCAACAAATAGCCACTACTTGTGGTGTAGACAGACACTTTTAACTTCCTTTTAGACTTTATTTTGGATTCCTTGTATTATATTGTGGCAACTCCCCAGAGTACTTCCATTTCTTGAAGATCTTGGGGGAGGGGGGCCCAATTGGGTTACTCTATTCTAAAGGGGCCATGCACATTGACAGATGTTTTAAAAACATTCGATTTTTAAGGTGGCATTCAGGAGAAAACCGGCTCCTTGTTTTCTATCATGCTCCTACGCACTGTTCTTTGGCCAATGAGATTTGCTTAATTTTTGTGACTGATGCTTGGATTTTCTTCTAGGATTTTTCTTTCTTGTCTCATTTTCCTGGTCTGGTGTCACTTTCCTGCTAAGCCATTCAGCAGAAGCAATAACTTGGGAAGGAAGACAAAAGATTTCCTATCTAATTATTACCTGGGAACATTTTAATTCCTACAAAATTCTTCAGAAACCCGAAGAGTCTCCTCCCTAGTAAAAGCCCAATTTAAGCCCTGGTTGGCGTAGCTCATGGATTGAGCATGGGCTGCAAACCAAAGTGTCAAAGGTTCAATTCCCAGTCAGGGCACATGCCTAGGTTGCAGGCCACAGCCCCCAGCAACTGCACATTGATGTTTCTCTCTCTCTCTCTTTTCCTCCCTTCCCTCTCTAAAAATAAATAAATAAAATCTTTTTTTTTAAAGCCTAATCTAAAATTCCTCTTTCACAAATCATACAAAGAAAAGTAAATTCTGGTTAGGTCAATGTTTGGAGTTTAAACTTTATACCCTCTGACAGAACCTTCCTTTTTTTTATGCTGCTACCTCAGGCAAAGCAAATGTTTCTTCTCAAAGAATGGCCTAGGAACAGATCCTATTAAAATTACCCAGGATGCTTGTTAAAATGCAAATTCCAGGGCCCCAATTCAAACCTAGGGAATCAAAACCTCTAGGTATAGGGAGGGCCCAGTAAAGCTGCATTTTTACAAATGCCTCAGGTCATTTGCATGCCCCCTGAAATTTACGAAGCACTGCCCTCAATATTAACCAAGTCCTAATTTTCTGGGATGTCTAGTATTTCTTCTACATAAGCCAAAGAAGGAATTATAAGCATTGATAGTATAGGCCAAATCTTGTCATAGAATATGTATTCTATCATAACCCTGTTTATGAACACTTAGCAGCTTCTCTGTGGGACAGTTAAGCTGTAGTAGTTACCTCATGGTTCTGTAATCTAGATGTCTCCTCCCACATGACATTTGCACCAACTGAGACTATGGTTTATTTCCAGGATGGAAGAACTACCAGGCTTTGTGAACTGAAGTCTCTTCATGTTACATTTTCTTTTTCTTGGTGATTTAAAGACACTTAGGAAATTTTTCTGGTTCTTGAACCTGAAAAAAATCTTGAACCTGAATTATATAGTCTAAATTAAAGAGAATAACATTTTATTCCCCTTAAGGACTAAGGAGAATTCATAAGAACTAAGTCCAAATCACTTTAATCATGGTCTCTTTATGGCAAAGTGCTTTTTAGATAAGTTGTGAAGGATCTAGGATTAATAGCTCTAATCCCCAAACTGCCTCTGACTATAATTCCATGGGCAAATTATACAATCTCTTTACCATATTTTTGTAATAGGGATAATCACTCTGTAATAAGAATAATATCCTTATTACAAAATTCCAAGGAGATGAATAAGATCTGGCTTGTAACTTGTTAAAGGTTGTTGAGTGAGGAATCCTATAAAAAGTGTAAGTTATTAGTACTCCTTTTATAGGCCTTTAATGAGTTATCGACCTGTCAGTGATGAACCTGCCTCTTGAAATATTCCACTTCCTGTTTTTCAGACTTAACTGCAGTGACGTGCTCTGCTCTTAAATTTTCCCAGAGTATTTTGGGGAGCTTTAAAATTTAGTCAAAAACCAGAAGAGGCAGCACTACCTTCCTCCCATTCAAGCACTCCTAGGGCTACAGTGCCTGTATCTTTACCTTGACTTTGTATTGACTAGATTGATTGACTTACTAAACCATTTGGGTCATCAAAGCCTCAAGTACTTTGGGTTAGCTAAAGTATCAAAAAGTCCACTAGCTTATTAGCAGTAAACCTTAATGTGGGAAGGTGATTAGAAATAAATTATTTACTTGATGTCGTTCTGGGTTGTGAAATCATCCTACCATCTATATTTCCAGCTGCTAGTATGCAGACTGTTTTTAAACATTTTTGCTCACCCAGAATTAAGCATTTTTGAGAATCTAACTAGAAACAGAACCAAATCAACACATCTGCATATTACAATCATTAAATCCTTTAGACTTTTTCAATTTGCAGTGGGAGAAGGAATTTTTTAGTATCATTGAGTTTACTGTTTGCATCTGATTATCACAAATAGTTGCCTTATTTTCTAAAGTTTATTTTACAAGGAAAAACTATGTAACTTTTATGTGAGAAGAAAAACCTGAAGAAACAACTAAAATCTGCCCTGATAAACAGATAAAATGGACTGACAGATAGACAGGAAAGTAAGATAGGAATGCATGTTAACTTTGGTGAGGCTGCTCCCCTTGGACTGTAGACCCATATGGGAAAAAAGTTTCTGGAACTGAGCAAATGATAAATCACTACTGAGAAGTCCCTTGTAGAGTTACATGAAAGAAAAATATTTATATCCACCTTGACGGTAGCTAAAAAGGGATCTGGGGATAGTTCAGAAGCTTGTGTTTGGTTGACTTAATTTCTTGAACAAATATGAGATTAAACATTCACAAATGTTCCTAATATTTTGTGAACAAGGAAGTGAGATATTAGCACTCTTTTTTCAGTATTGTATCTACCATCATAGCATCTGTCAATTAGCCTTAACTTTAAGCCTTTTGGAAGAATCGATATATTCTGATTTGAGAGTTTCCTCCACATGGTAAAAATAAAATGTGAAATTTCAGTAACTGGCATGAAAAATTTTAGTAGTACCCAGGAAGTTTCAGAAACTAGAGCTTTTACATAATATGGAAGTTTTAATGTTTTGAAGGTTCAGTAAATTATGTAGTGTAGAAGAGTGAAGTCTAAATTACCCACTCAGAAGGGTAACCTTATAGCCCACATGTCTGGATCCATGTATGCAGATGGACAGATACACTTCATTTCTCCTGGGAAGTTAAGTTCTAAAAAGCTATCACTCAGAACAGACGGTTTTATGATTGCATGAAAAGAAAAGGAAAGATGACAGAGTTGCTATAAAAATGAAAGGCCTTTGGAGCATTAGCAGCTGAAAACATTATAGCTTCAATGAAGATAGGAAACAAAAATCAGCTTAAAACTGCAAATTAAAAAAAAAAAACTTACCCAGAAGGTTTGAAGCATATGGACACCCACCCAGTTTGCAACGAGGGCAATGGGAGCCCCAGACTTTAGCTTATTAAAGATGACCTTTCCCCTCTCTAAAATTTCAAAGCTGACGTTTCAAGTGCTGAGCAGACTGTGTGCCATATGTAACATGACCTCAGCTCCACTCTGCTGGAGCACTGATGGCATCACTAATGAGAGGTGAAAGGTCTTTTTCTTGCAGCTTTTTCAGAAACCCACCAACTCTTGCCTGTGAAGTAAAGCTTCCCCCCCCCCCGCCTTGATTTCAAGAGAACTGCATTTAATACACAGCCTCCAAACACTTTTATTACCGGTCGATTTGCTTATAGCCACAGCCAAATGGCAGGATGTACAATCACATGCAGAAGAAAATATTTATTTTGACTCAGAAGGCAAAGGGATTAAGAGAACATTGTATTAACCTTGCCTTTCATCTATGTTTTAAAGGGAAATTCTCCAGAGGCATCCATTGAAGTTCTTTTTTTTTTTTTTTTAATAAAGACTATCAAAGACTTTTAAGAGACCAGGTGTGTGTTTATCTGAAGGGAGGAGAGAAAGGGAAGAAACTATATTAGGGGAAAAGGCAGCTTTCCTCAAAGCCGCTTTAGAGAATGCAGAAAATATATATGTGCAGGAATCTGTTACAGACATTCTACCAGCTAGCCCCCCCGCCCCCTTTTTCTGCTGCTTGGAAACAAAATAGCTTTTTTTTCTAAGCAGGTTGTTATCATATTCATGGCATGGTCAATTTCCGTTTGCCAAGAAAATATTTAGGCTGATCAAAGAAATTACAAAATCGGGTGAATAGAAACAGACGTTCCCACAAGAGAAGCGTTTCTCAATGTGAAGAGGCAGGCGGACTGAAGCCCACCCAGTTACTCCTAGGAAACAGCTCTCTTGCCAAAGGCGGAACAACAGGGCTACATGAATTCTGATGAAAGGGTTATGGAAGAGTCACAACTCTCCAGGAATTTCACATGGAGACTGGAGCTTGAGACTCTCAGGGGGCGGACATGTAAGGAGATGATCTCTTCTAGTTATCAGGAGGGCCTTTAACAACGTCCATTAATACAGAGGGACCTTTCAAGACAGAAGATGAGTGAGTTTGGGCTCCTTTTGTTTTGCTTTGCCTGTTTTATGATGAGCATGGAAAGCCAAGAACACATTATCCTTTGGGCGTGACAGATGAGTATGGACTTTTGGAATAGAGGGATAGCAGTTTCTCCCGAATTAATATAAATTCAGTTTTTAGATTTGTGAGTTTGGATGGAGAATGTTTGATAGTAATTGTCTGCGTGGCCCTCTGGTCTCCGAGTGTCTGCTCCGGCCAACTGGTGACAGTAAATAATGGGGTCTTCTATCTCTTGGTTGTTCCTGTGCAAAGTACCGCCAAACCAGGTGGGACCACCTGCTTCGGCGCTTGGATGTGAAAGAAAAAAAATCGGCTGGCATCGCAGCTCCCTTCCGCAGGACTCACAAAACTGAAAAAGAGGGCTTCGCTCGGGAAAAGGGGATCCGTTTCCCAACTCTCCTCCCCCTCGCCGCCGGCAAACTGGGGCTCCTCAATCGCCCGGGAAGCGTCGCCAAGCCTACCGCGACTGCGATACCTCCAGTTCTCCGGGGAAGGGATGGTCCTGAAGGAAGGCAACAGCGCGGAGTGCTAAAGGGGCCAAAGAATGTTCCCTTCTTGTGAGTCCCGCCCGGGGCTACGGGGCGCTGGCAGGGCCCGGAAGGGCCGGCCCAGCAGGTCCCGGGCGGTGGGCTGGGAATCTGCTGTGCCTCTCTAGCTCCTCCCCGCCTTAAGCCCCTCACCCTGGAGGCTCAACCGAGCGGCCTTTCTCTTCTTTCTGTTTTGTTTTGTTTCGGTTCCTGTGGGTCAGACTCTTTTGCCAGGAAGACAGCGCCCTCTCTCTCCTCCAGCCGCGTCCGCCGTGGGCCTGCGTCCTCTCCTTGCTCCGCTGACCTCCCAGCCTCGTTCTCGCCCCCGCCTCCCTCCTCCCCAACCCCCAACGAGCCCTGTCCCCTCCTCCCTCACGCCCCTATAACCGCCTCGGCGAACAACCCGAGAAAGCGGCGGGGTCCGAAGCCTGCTCAGGTCCGGACCCCCGGGCTGGGAAGGCCGGAACGCCGGACCTCTGGCCGCATGGCTGGGCAGGGCCGTCCCCCACGCAGCCGCGGCGCCCGAGACTCCCCGAGCGCCTCCCGGGAGGGTTCCTGGTGTGGCCGACTCGGCTCGGCTGGGGCCCCGCAGCCCCCGGCGGCGCAAAGCCTGCTAGGGGCGGGGCCGCGAGCGGGTGGCGCGGCGAGCCCTCCCCAGCTCTGGCGCGCTGCGAGTTGGGCCGGCGCGCGCACCTGGCAGAGCAACTTACCCTGGACTCCAAGATGGGCCTACGAAAGGAGGGCCCGGCTTGCGTGCGGGGTGATAGGTGGGGGTGGCGGATGAACTTCAGGAGAGGAAAAGAAAATTCTTACGGCCTTGTTCCCAGCCCCCAAAGCGCCCCTCGCGGTCCGCGGGCTGCCTTGAAACCTCACCCTGCCGGCTTCCAGGAGGGCTGCGCCAAGTACAGCAGTGGTATTGGAAACGTTGTTGCAAAATCCGTGCCCAGGCTGGTGGGCCAGACGCACGCAGAGGCCTGGGTGAGTGGGCACCTTCCCAGCACCCTCCACCCAGTGTCTGTTTTTCCCCACAGCTCAGAGGACTGGCGATTTAGACTAATGCCGCGCGGCGCAGTCGGGAGCAGAGACAACCAAGCTTCTGTCCGCGAAAATCTGGATCCTTTAGAACCCAAACAATGTACTCGTGTGGGATTAAAAAACGTTTTCCATAGTTTGGATTTGCCCCGACCTAGGTACAGGCCTGAAGTGCTCCCCACCCCTCCCCAACGCAACCCTTCCTGGCGCCCGGGAGCTACGGGAGGGAGTTCGCCTCGAGCTGACCCGGCTGCAGAGCGCAGGCGGATCCCAGAAACGCACTAATTGAGTCACAAACCACCCGCCTCCCCTAACAAAGCGATCCTTCTCGACAGCTCAGCGCCCAATTTGTCCGAAGTACTTTCTTCCTCAATTCAGAAGCATTATCTTTTTTTAAAAGTATCGCGGCGCGCGGCACGCGGCAATTATCCTGGGCTCGGGTTACGCTAAATGGCGTTAGTCTGAGAAATGCAACAATACAAAAGCCGCGAAAGTGCTGATCGCCTCGGTGCCGGGCCTGCACGAGGGGTAGAAGTGAGCGAAAAGATTGAAACCGGGGCGAGGGAGGCCTGGCTCAAGCTCCCGCTATAGGTCCTCTCTTCCAAAGGCACCTGCAGAAAGAAGGGTTGGACCTTTGTCTCTAGGGGTTAAGGATTCTGAGCGATGGACCCTTAGAGATCGGGAAAGGAGTGCTCGTGTCCACACAAGACCCTGCCAGTCTTGTGGCCCCAGCTGTGGGTCCGGAACAGGTTGGGAGCATCAGGCACTGCGGGGTTAGGAAGGAAGAGAGGTCAAGGGTCAGCGAGGGAGATAGGGAAGAATTCAATTCCTATTCGGTGACAACTACACTAAAATTGAGAAGAATGGGTGGTAATGGGAGGAAAGAAAAAAAAAAAAAGGGAGGAAAGAGGAGCCGGCTCTGAGGAATGGGAAGAGGCGTTCACTCCAGTGCAACGGGTAGGCCTGGCCTAGGAGCCCGGGAGGCGCCGCAGGCTAGGAACTCGGAAGAACTGGAGAGGCCGAGACTAAGAGGCGTCTCTGCACCAGGGAAAAAAAAAGCTCTAAAAATCTTCATTTCGGTCTGCCAGGGTGAGTTTGGGCCTGGAATATGGGGGGAGGAGGTAGTAAAGAGAGAGTAGTGAAAGGCGTTCGGGTGCGTGCGTCGGGGTGGCAGACGCCGTGTTCACCCCAGCCACCCAGCCCGCAGTAGTAGCCACGCTGTGCGCGTGTCTCTTTCTCCTTCTGCTCGAACTAGCCCCCACATCTTGAAGTAATCAGCAGCAGAGAAGGGACTCGTCCCCCTGGCATCTCAGGTTAAAGAAGGAGGTCCAGGAAAATGTGGTAGAGCCATTACAAGAAACCCGAGCCGCAGTCATCAGGGACTCCAATTGCCATCGCATTAGGATTGATTAGAGACCAGCAGTACCGTAATGACCCGGAAAGAGGGGCAGACGGGGATTATTAATATCAGAATGTGGCAGGGTGGGGACGTGAGTGGAGGCAGGGAAGAGCAAAGTGGGGAGGGAGACGTTTTAAATTACTAGGATTTATATGTAAGTGCAGGCTTACCTGAGGAAACCGGATAGTCAGTGAATCACGCAAACAATAAATCTAATTGCATCTAAAATTTCACGAAGCCTGATTTTTTTTTGAGGGGGCGGGCAGTAAAAACCGTGGTGAAGACTAGGCTAACATCTTAGTTTTTCTAAACACGCAGTTATATAAACTTATTGCAAGAATCCACATGAAGAGATGGAGAGGGTTGCTGGATGTCCACTTTCCTTACCAATAGGCCTCTGAAAAAAGATTTTGGGAGTGCATTTTTGGGTCACTCTGGGTCTTCCCTCCAGGGCTATGGGACAATGGAATGGATGATTTTTTTTCAGATTCTGCAAGAGTAATAAACCAAATTTTAATCAAAGTAGTGGTACCTGGGTAGTTGTTTTTGTTTTGTTTGAGAAACCAATGATCGGGATCCCTAGCAGAAGTAGAGAAGAGTGGTTTGTCTCCTTCCTCCGACTCTGAGCCAAAACAAATCAGCCCCTGATGGTCTGGGCTGAAATGCAGCTCACTGGATAATTAACTCCATCTTTCCAGTCCGCCCTAACTGTTTATTTAGTGTCACCCTGCATTACTGTCACTGGCACTTTCCTCAGAACAGGAGGAGCTGCAGGCTTTCACCTCCCAAAAGGAAATTCTTCTTAGCTTAGACAGATGCAGTATTCAGGATGTACATTAATTGAGAAAAAAGCTGATTGGAAACTCAATGGAAGATAAGGACTCCCCGGGAGTATCTTTTTGTAAAATCGCCCTAAGGTGACACGAATAAAGAGAAGGGGAATAAGAGTGTCTTAAATTCTTACAAATGGGTTCTTATAACACTTTCTTTCACTTTCCAGAAAGGTGTTTGGCATCTGGTGTTGAGTGGCATCTTCTGGCTCAAACCTGGCAGTTGGTGAGTCCCTGGGCCTGAGCTTCCTCAGAGCTCAGCTGCAGTCGGTCCTTCTCCCCTCGGATGGCCAACCCATTTTCTTCTGCTCTACGTAACGGTGCCCCCACCTTTTGACAATCCCACCACTCAGCGTCAGGGGGTCCCATTGACTGAGCCCAGCCCCTGCTGAGACTTCAGAGTCACCTTGGTTCATGACATCAGTACAATGGCTATGCAACATCACAGTGCGTGGTCAGGGCAGAAAGAAACAGGTTCAGGCGCCCATAGCCTTCGGAAGGGAGGAGAATGAAGAGAGAGAAATAGAGATCAAAGAGGAGTGTGCGGGGTGGGGGTGTACCAGGGAGAGAGAGATGGAGGGAAGGGGAGAAACAAGAAGAATGAGGCCGAAAGAGAGGGAGAGGTGGTGACGTGGAGATGAGAGAGACTGAAGGAGAATAAAAGAATGAGAAACAGAGGTTCTCACACAACATGAACAGAGCTTCCTCTTTCAGACGGGGAGGAGAGAACGCGACAGAATGAGACACACAGAGAGACGGGACCAGGCGTGAGCGCACACGCAGAGGGAGAGGGCAGCTCCTCCGCATACACCCCCGGCTCCGCAATCTGAGTTCCCTCTCCGCGGCGTCTCTGTCTTTCCCTCTCTCTCCCTTCCTCCACCCCCGGACAATGTGGAGACTGTATTTTCGGGACCCGCGCGGGGCGGCAGGGTTTTTAACAGCTAGCGGGCTCGCAGCTATGTTTGTCCAGGTGTGGGCTGGGGACAGCCGTCCTGGCGTCCTGGGCTGTCGTTGAGTTTTTGCACCAAGGAAGCGGGAGGCTCTGTTCGCGCGCTTCCCGCTTCCAGGAGAAAACTCCCTCCCTCCCTCCATACATACATAAATATATTAAGGGAACAGACAAATCTTCATTGTTCAGAAATAAGCTGAGGAGGCCGACAGACTCCCCTCTCGGCCGGCCTAGCGCGGCTGGAAGAGAGGGAGGTGGAGAGGTGGGGGCCGCACGGATCCGGTGTCGCATTGCAGATTCCCACTAAAGATAACGAAACGTGATCTATTTTTCAGAACAGCAAGTGGATGGGAAAGAACCTTGACAACACAAAACTCATTTACTAATGGACTGGTTTTGAGTTTCTCTTCTCCGGGTCCGCAGATCGCCCTGCCTGAGCTCTCGGCCTATTCAGACCTCGCGGGGAGCAGAGTCCCCCAGGAGGCAGGTGGGAGGCTGCTCCCGCGGCGCCGCGCAGGTCGTCGGAGCCCGGGATGCCCAGGGTCGAGGACACCGGGAGTTTCCGAACAAGCAGAGGAAAAAGATGAATGTTGTCACTTTAACCAGGATTTGGGGGGTCTCCGCACTGCCCCTGAGCGATGATGCTAATTCGTTGAAGAAACATCTCCCGACGTCCTTCCCTTCCAAATTACCAGTAGTTAAAGCAGGATCCCCGCTGTTCTTGATGGTGAAGGAATTCCAAGAAAGCGGGCCTGGAACCCCAAAGCATCGCGCTGCAAGCCAGAAGGGAAAGACGTGGGTTCTAGCCAGTGGTTTTTGAACCAAGGCCTCATGTCAACTCAGCCAGAAACTCCAGCAGCAACTAGCGCCTCCGCTTTGGCTTTCCCATAAGACCAGTTGTGCGCACCCCGGCCATTACCTGCATAGAGGAGGCACATAAGAGCTAAACCCGGCGTCGGGCACCCTTTGCCAGCGCGTTGCCCTCGGGAGCCAAGATGCGGCGAGGGCGGCAGCTAGAGTTGCACGTTCCCTTTAAATCTCCGACGCATCTCTGTTTTTCGTGTGATTTGCATTGACAGCAAGGGTTTTAAGTTACTAGAACAACTCAAACCTTTCTGTGTGCGATTTAAAATGGATCATTTGGTTTATGTGGTTTGTAAATTCATGTCATTTTACCTCTTTTAGTGGTTTTCAGTGAAAGGTTCCATTTTGGGAAACCTTATATCCGAGCCAATAATTAACACTTATAACAATTGGTTCCCCTAACCAAGGGATCGAAATAGCAGGTAGTCTCGTTAGTACAAAGCGAATAGCACTTTTCCTTTCTAGTTACGCGGTCTATTGGGTTAAACGCAACGAGAAGGGCTGGCGGGGACTCGGCAGGGCCTCTGAGATTGAGTACCGCTCCTCAGCAACCCTGGTGCTTGCTGCAACCACAGCATCCACAGGGTCAGCTTCCCAGGTATCACCACGCTCTAGGACGTCCTGGCGTCTTTTGAAGACAAATGAAAAGTAGTGGGCAGGGAGGTCTGGAGTAACCCGGGAAAAGGTGGTTATATTGGTGTCTAATTGCCATCTTTCTGCCCGCCGTCATCCCTTGTAAATTTATAACTGCCCTTATTTGTCCAAGTTATGCCTCATTTCCTGATATAAAATTGTTAATTATAAAACACACCCCATACTCAACTGTTTGTCTTTTAAGAGACCTTGCACCACACACTGTAATTCTGCGCACTTGCTCTAGACTTTAGGGTATTAACTGAGTTTTAGAGCCAAGTTTAAACCTCCGTTCCGGTCCTCACACAGCTGCCATGTCAATGAGGACTGTTCCAAGCAGAGACATTCCTTCTGGCAGGACACTGCAGCTTCTTAAGACTTCATCCGAAACATCATGAGTACTAAAATAAGAACGCAAGGGAAAATTACCAGACACATGGGCTTGGGCTCAGCCATGCCAGGCTTCCAGCTTAGAAAGTAAGTCACTGCGCACACCATGTGGTAGGGGTTCTTTTGAAATAATGTGCAACCATTAAATGCACTTAAAAACAATTCTAAATGTAATGAAATATCAGCATCTGTTTCCAAGGTCTAATTGCATGGGATACTGCAGGGTTTCAAGGATGCAAAAAGCATTGTGTGGGAGTTCAGCAGAGAAGCAGCTTCCCTCTGCTTGGTATCTCTGGAGAGGTGGCCAGGAGGTGGAAACCCTTCATGAGTTTAAAATGTACATTACAGGGTATACTGGACTGGGTGCATTGTTTTAAAACCATATAAATAATACAGGGGGAAACCCGCACGGTGTTGTTCCTTTTCCCACTCGTGTCTCAATATGCAAAGGGTTTTGTGGAGCTGGGCTTTGGCTGGTGGAATCAAAACATTTCAAGAAGACAAAAAGTTTAAAGAGTCTACAGTCTGTTCTTTGCATTCACTAAGAGGGTGCATTTAAATCAAAAGTACTTTTGAAGTGTACTTACAATTCTGTTTTTGAACTTATCTAATCAGAGATAAGTATAGTCATAAAGTCACCCCCCCACCCCCCCCCCCCCCCCCCCCCCCCCCCCACCCCCCCCCCCCCCCCCCCCCCCCCCCCCACCCACCCCCCCCCTCACTCTCCTTCCACCATTTGGCTCCCCTTATCTCCACGCATTGTTCTTATCTTCTGCCTGCCTCAGCTACTGACAATAGATTATCTTTGTTTAGAGATGCTAATTGTTTTCAAAATCTTTTCAGTAATTGCTTTGGAACAAGGTGTGTAAATGAGGCTTACGATAATTACAGCTTCACTTGTCTGTGCAATTTTACTAAGCATTCTCCACACATACACAAAACAACAGATGATGGGACTAAATTGCAGGACATCTCTCATTCTCTGGCAGTAAAATAGGCCAGCATTACAATCAACGCGCGCGCGCGCGCACACACACACACACACACACACACCTCTTTATTTAATCTTCTTGGAGCCGCTGTCGTCCTCGCTTTGAGGGAAGTGTCCCTCTTGGAGCAGGGCAAGGATTAGGTTACAACCGGACGGCTATTGGAGCCGCACCAGTTTTATTTAATTTACACCCCATCCAGCGCCTTTTGTATGAGGTTCCCAAAGCATTTTTGCCAATAGCAAGTAAAGCTTCTGGGCATTCCGCGGTAGTGGAGGTGGCCTCGGAAATCGCAACCACGCTGATGGGAAACTGAGCCCAGAGCCTGCAGACTTAAACCATAATCAAGATGCTAAATCACAAATGAATCCTCGGAATCTTTCTCTGCTTCGCAATCATGCTCTAAACGGCACTGCGCGTGGTGGCAAATAGTCGCGGGCTTCTGACAATGAGAGAAGCGCTATCCAGCTGGGAGCACACGTGCCCTTTGGAGGGCGGTGGGGGCGTGGGGGTGGGAGTAGGGAGGCAGAGGAGAGGAAATTAGGTTTGGCTCCTGGAGCCAGTCCGGAGAGAAGCTACTCTACCAGCGACTGCAGCCCTGAGCTCTAGTCTGCTCTTGTATTATTTATCTCGTCCCATAAGCTATTTATCAATTCATTATTTATTCATTCCAACATTAAGGTAATTAAATATGAGCTCACCGGGAAAGGGCACGTCTGCAAAAGACAGGGGTACGGAGGGAGGGGGGAAATTAGAAGGTCCTGAAGTCATTGATCGCTCAGAGATGTGCGCGGCTGCCTTAGGTGACACTGGATGAGGGGGCTCACATTGCAGGGTCCTGACGTGATCACGCCACCCCACCCCCCTCTCGCTCCCGGGCAGCGTGGCTCCATCCTCACCCCTCCCCCAAACCCCCGCCCTCCACCTGCTTCCCACCTCTCTTGGTCCTTCTCTTCTCACCACTCCCAATCCCCACCCACAGCTTCACCCTCCCTCGCGGGCGGTGCGGCCTCCCGCCCTGCCGGGCGGTGCCAGGCTGGCCAGCCCGGATGGCGCCGCCCGCAGCCAATCAGAGCGCTGACGACGCTGCGCGCTTTAAGGCAGCAGCCGGAGAACCAGAAAACCAAGTTCCCCGGCAACGAGCAGCATCACCGGGTGGAACCCTGGAGCTAGCGAGGCCCGAAAGGCTGCTGAGTGAGCCGGCCTCTCCCGAGTCCGCGCGCCGCCCCACTCCTAGTTCTGCTTTTGGTGCCGCCCATACCCAAAACGCGAGTTGTGTTTTCTGCTAGGGGAAGGCTTAAGAAGGGGGTTAAGAGCAGCCGCGCCCCCCTTGCGGCCGCCGCCCCCTGCATTTTCGGCTCTTCTCCCTACGCTTGTGCCTGGGCATTGCGCCCGGCAGGGCCCAGCAGTCGATGCTGCCGTCGTTCGGCTTACGCAGGAGGAACAAGTAGCGTGCGTGTGCGAGGTTCTGCAGCAAGGTGGGAACCTGGAGCGCCTGGGCAGGTTCTTGTGGTCGTGCCTGCCTGCGACCACCTGCACAAGAACGAGAGCGTGCTGAAGCCAGGCCGTGGTCGCCTTCCACCGCGGCAACTTCCGCGAGCTCTACAAGATTTTGGAGAGCCACCAGTTCTCGCCACATAACCACCCCAAGCTACAGCAACTATTTGAAGGCGCACTACGTGGGGCCGAGAAGCTGCGCGGCCGACCCCTGGGTGCTGTGGGCAATATCGGGTCGCCGAAAATTCCCCCTGCCGCGCACGATCTGGGGACGGCGAGGAGACCAGCTACTGCTTCAGGAGAAGTCGCGGGGGCGTGCTGCGGGAGTGTCGCGCACAACCCTTACCCCTCGCCGCGTGAGAAGCGGGAGCGCCGAGGCCACTGGCTCACCACCACCCAGGTCAGCAATTGGTTTAAGACGGAGGCCAAAGAGACCGTGCTGCTGCGCCAAGGAAAGGTACGCGGCGTACTTCCCGCTGCTGGGCGACCCCGGGAGCCTTCCATTCCCCTCCGCCCCTTCCCGCCCCCTCAGCACTCGCCACCGCATCCTCTTCACCTCGGGAGCCGGTCGCGGGGCGGCTCCCGGGCCGCCGAAGCAATGCAGCGAAAGTTCATGAACTCTGAGTCGCTGTAGGGATGGGGGACTCGTTTGATTTGAGCGCCGCGCGTGGGCTTTTGGGTGTGAGTGTCGAGAAAATACTGGTGCTAAGTTTGTTTTTAATGCTTCCCTGGCTGTTTGGGGAGAGGTGGGAAGTAGAAAGGGAGCTTCTAGATGAATTAGAAGGGAGTGTTGATTGGTAATGCGAGGACAAGGGGTTTCCGTGGAGGCTGAGGGTCGCGAACCTCTCTCCTCTTGCTCCCGGGAGGGGTGGCGCTGGCCTGAGACTTCTGCTGTGCCCCCACTGCCTCTCCGAGCTTAACTTGCGCTCTCGTGCTAGTCTTTCGGGCGAGAGGTCACCGTTTCATTCCGCACTAGCCTTACAAAGGGAGGAGTCATTTAAAAATCCACAAAAAGGGAGATTTGGGGGGAGGTGGCGCTGCATTTACTTCCCTAAGCCCAAAGCTCAGAAAGGATCGCTCCTCTCTGGGCTCCCTCGCGCGTGGCCGGGCGCCGCGGCCGGTCCGTCTGGATGACCGCCGCCCCGGACGAGGAAGACGTCTCCAGTCTCTGGCTTCTCTCGCCTGGGAGCTCAGAAGGCAATAATTTTAACACTTGTCTCTGCCTCCACCCTCCTCGTGCCACCCCCCACCCCCACCCCCACCCCCGGCCACCTGGCCCTGCTCCATCCGCTCGCCATAGAAGTTTCCGACTGAGATTCGGAAGAGCGTGCGAGTGGCCGCAGAAGCGACCTCAAGGAGAGCGCTCCGGGAAGCCGACGAGTTTCGGGGAAACTTGAGCTCCAGGCAGGCAGGGTTTCCTTTGTTTGCTTCCGAACCTGGGGGCGGAAGATGTCGCCTCCACTTTCCACTCTGGGCAGACAAGCAGGGGACTTGGATACATTCAGCTGAAACGGGCTTTCCGGGAGGAGAGAGAGATTAGTAGGGAAGGGGAGAGAAAGGGGGAGACGCGCGAGCACTCAGAAGTCGGAAGCGCCCAAGGCTTCCAAATTCTGAGGTTGACCAGCACCCAGTGCCGGGACTGATCCCTCCATCCCCGGCACCTCGCAACCGCTCGTCGGCTGTGCAGGGTCGTGAAGTTTCCCTGGTAGGGAAGGGTGTGCTTGTGTGGATGTCTGTGGGGAGTTTGAGAGGGGGGCATGAGGAACTAAGGACTGAGGGAGTAACACAGGGACAGGGACACTGGTTCCAGTTAGACTTTAGCTACAAAACTGCAGCCCTGCAAGCCAGGCCCGAGGGCCCCACTACCTGATGAAACTGGAGAGACTGGCTGCGCTCCCTGTGTTTACTCAGGTCACTGGGCCGCTCTGGACACCACTTCCCATGACCTGTCCTGTGCCTCAGAAACCGCAACCTCCGGGCAAGGGCAGGGAAACTCGACGTTTAATTGTTTCCTCAGATGGGAACACGACAATTGACTTGATTCACCCCAAACGTGTGCATTGGGGACTGCTTGTCCCTGATCATTTTCTTCATCACCAACAACCATTTGTTGGAAGATTTTCAAAGCTACTTCTAAACGTGTTGTTATTTGATAGGTATTTAAAATAACTCCTTGAACGAAATTTAAAAAATAATTGTGTGTTTCGTATAAGCCCTGCCACTCTGGCTTTCTAGAATCTGGAACAGGAAGGGACTGGCTCCCTAAGAGCTCTGTATGGGGCTCCCCATTTCTCCACTCTTCTCAGGACCCTTGGAGATGGGTAGGAGAGCAGAGCTCCTCCATTTGGGTCTTTGACTGATTGCACCACCGCCCTTTCTCCTTCCAGCTCCCCTCCCTCCATCTCACACTTTTTTTTTAACCTACTTTTTTTTTTTTAACCATATGGTGTTGTCCTCTATTTCTTAGGGAGAACACCGAAAACAATAACTCCTCCTCCAACAAGCAGAATCAACTCTCTCCTCTGGAAGGGGGCAAGCCGCTCATGTCCAGCTCAGAAGAAGAATTCTCACCTCCCCAAAGTCCAGACCAGAACTCGGTCCTTCTGCTGCAGGGCAATATGGGCCACGCCAGGAGCTCAAACTATTCTCTCCCGGGCTTAACCGCCTCCCAGCCCAGCCACGGCCTGCAAGCCCACCAGCATCAACTCCAGGACTCCTTGCTGGGCCCTCTCACCTCCAGTCTGGTGGACTTGGGGTCCTAAGTGGGGAGGGGCTGGGGCCTCCAAGCAGGGACTAGGGACACTTGTAAATAGAAATCAGGAACATTTTTGCAGCTTGTTTCTGGGGTTCTTTGTGCATAAAGGAACAGTGGACTTTCACAGATATCTTTTTAAAACTCAAAACCAACAGCGATCTCAAACTTAGTCTTCTCTCAACTCTCCACTTTTGCATTTCCCCTCCCAGTGCAGAAAATCAGGAAAGAAAATAAAAACAAAAACACCCAAACAAACAAAAGCACCTAGTCACCCAGTCTTGGTTCTGGGCAATCCATGTGCCTGCTTCAGCAGTCTTTCTTCTTCTTCTGCATCTCCTTTTTTTTTTTTTCCAATGAATGGGAATTACAAATCAAATGGATTTTAATTATTTCATTTTAATTTATTTATGAAAAAGTCTTTTGGGAAGAGGAAAAGGAAATGAGAAGGAGAGAGAGAGAGAAGTCAAAATAGTGAAAATAAGAGCCTCCAGCCTGGGAGGAAATGGTTGCATTTTTAAGGTGAGAAGGAAAAATATGATCTTATAACACTTTTTGATGGAGAAAGTTAAGTTTACATTTTTCATATTTAGTGTTAAACAATTTTATGTAGCTTAAAATGAAATAACAGTATTAGGGGAAAAAACAAGTGCCTAAATGTCTTAATGCTCTCTATGTGAGGCAGTTAGAGATAGAAGTGACCATTAGTATAATGTATTTTTGTCAAATTTGGTGGGGTTTTTGGTTGTTTTTTTTGTTTGTTTTCTTGGGGTTTTTTTAATGGCAAACTTCAAAAATGTACCAATGTGAAAAAAACACTTATCCTGAATGCCAGTTCTTCTCATGCCCTTGAAGCTTTCATATCTGTAGCCTACTCCTGTTAAGGGTTTCTTCTGTTCCTAGTTTCGAGCTTGCAAAAACTATGTAACAAATCTGGCAACCTGGTATTTGTTACTAAAACAGCATGTGTTTTCAGGTTTCTTTTCTATTGTACCTAAACCTGTCTAAATTAAAACTTAGTAGAACATCAGGAGTACGATTCTGTTTCTGAAAGGTGAGTTGTGTATTGCTGTCATTGGGCCCTGTTTTTTTAACAGGTAGTTTTGTTGCTTTTCTACTTAATGGTGGTTATGAATTGCAGGGTAGTTGGAAAGCCATCACCTGAACCAAGAGTGGTGACTGAGTTAATTATATGACAGAAAAAGAGTGAAGTTAGCTTTGGGTTATTAATCTATTTTCTTATTATTTAGGTATGCAGTTTTGTTTACCACTGGCTTTTCCCCACAACATCCATCTGTTAACTCAGCCCTTTTGTATTAACAAGTTTATGACCAGACTGTAAAAGTAAAATAATGTATCTGCTTGGGGAAAAAAAGAGGGGAACTCGAACAAGGATAGGAACTTTGTGAATTAACCTGCACAAATAGAAAGCAGACCAGCAGTACAGGAGCTCTTTGCAGTGCTGCTGGATAGGGTTCAGAAAAATCACAGTAATCACGTAGGCTCCATATTATTTTTGCCTGGGGCAAAAATGATGTATCTTTGTATTTAGCTTTTAAAATTAGTGAAACAAATGGCATTATTTATTAAAATTCTACTCAGGACAACAGGATTGGCTTGCTTGTGCTTTGTAAAATATTGCTCCCCAGAGGGTATCTATTTATTTTCTGACATGACAGTTTCATAATTTTGATTTTCCCTCATCTGTAAGTGTCACAGTTAATATAATCAGTTTTTTTTTCTTATCCTTTCTATCTTTCCTGTGTGGATATAGGAAACTGAGGTGGGGTGGGGATTGAGGCCTTATTATGACTTTTTTAAAATGTCAAATGGATTTGACGGAGTTCAAGGGAGAAAGGGTCACTGTACTTAACTGTAGTCACTTTTACTTCTAAAGTCATTTTTCCCTCGGTGATGGACAGATGTGCACACAGCCGCTCAGAGACGATCACTTGGATTGGGAGCTCAGGGTCCCAATCTCCCTTGTTAGTGTTTTGGATCATTAAGTTGGTGTTTATTTAAGTCACTAGGGTGTTTATTCTCCACGTCTTGGGCCACGGAGAAATGCCACCCTCTGCAGGAGGGGCTCTCACAGGGGATCTCCGCACATTCTTCACATTCACTCCCCAAAACAAACACCCTGCACAAAGATAGCTTTCAATGACCCTGACAGGCTTCAAAGGACACCGCGGAAATCTCCCTGGAAAATAAGGAAGGGCCAATTACTTTAATTTCTTACATGCCCTCTCTTCCTCCTCTGGTGACTGCCCCCCACTCTTCCAGCTCTGCTTAGTATAATTTTAGGCTCGTGGAACTTGGGTCTCCCAGGGCGCCAGAGCCCACTTCCTGCTCCCTTGGTTGGTGAATCTTGGAAATGTTTGCAGATCTGGCGAGGAGCAGAGCAGCCTGGTCCTGTAAAAACCCCTGTGATTACTGCTTGTAAACTCGTTAAAAGGACAATTTTCTGTCACAGTCATAAACTCTTTGTAAAATCCCTGGCACTCGATCCAGAGCGCGCATATTCCAGATGTGTTTAATAAGAAATTGCACAATACGCCTCCCCGTGCCACCCTCCGCTCAGTCTGGCTGAATCAGGGAGAAGCGGGAGGAGGCGAGTAAGCTGGATATTGCTTTGCGTTTTCTTGGCAATCATTTTAGAGCGATCATTGGGGGGGAACTAACTAACTAACTAACTAAATATATATATGTAAATCTTTCCCCTGGAGAAAAATCTCTGAGAACCAGCTGTTAAGGGACCTTCAATTTACATTCTCGGCGTCGCAGTTCAACGGAATCGAAGTCATTTTTCCTTTCTGTACAGATTTTATAACGATAGCCAAAAAGAGATGAACAATAGCTTATAAATAAAGTGTTTTTAGGACAAAACCTTACAGCATTTTCCCAAGTAAAATGAAAAAATAATGCCAGGGTAATTTTTTTTTAATGTTTTAAATCTGGACCCTGAATTGTTCGGGTACGGCTTGCCTGTTCGCCTTGACCTCTCGGCTGAGAATGAAGCTTCCTAAATACTCGAAAGCCAAGGGGCTTGGCCAGAGGTTCCCCAGTTTTTGGCTTAGGAGATAGGGACTCAATGGCCCCCAAAGTCCCCAGAAGCTGCGGGCAGGGAGATAGGCGCCCCTGGGGCCGGGCATCGGGGTCTTGAACTTACTCTCCAGGCAAGGACATCTTGGTCATAACCCCGAGCTGAAGTGGAAGCTTCCAAGAAGAGGCAATGGCATTGGCACTTACAGGCGAACTCTGAGGTTGTTGAGCTGTGACCCTTGTTACGCCGCTCTCCCCCGGACACTGGTGGCTGTCCGGCACCCGGCCCTGAACCCTCACGAAGCCGCGGTTCTTCTTCGCCGCCGCGGCAGTGCGGCAGCCTCGCCTCTAGCTGAAGGGGCTTCCCTTCCCCCGCCTCCCCCGCCTGGAGGTCTTTGGTAAAGTGAAGACAGGACTCGAGGTTGGGGATCCAGAGACTTCCCTCCCCTTCCGCCAGTCTCCGGCTGCGGAAAACTGGGGCAGCTTCTCCCGCCACTCGTGCGCTCAGGAGGTCGCGTGTGGCACTCTGTCTTTCCGGGGAGTGGGGAGCATTTGCTGCCTGCCCCACGCATCACAGCACGACTCCAGGCGCGGGGCCTGGTGGCCCAGCCAGCTGAGCACTCCAGAGCAGAAGCTGGGAGGCTGGCCTCGAGCAGCCCGGCAGCGGAGGAGGGCGCAGCCTGAACTTCGAAGGACAAGGCAGGTGCGGTCGTCTTGGGTACCTCGGAGTCACAGCCCAGGCGCACGTCCGGTTTCCCTTTCGCAGTCTTGGAGCTGAGGTCCGGGCAAGGCTCTCGAGCGGCGCTGGACGCAGGACAGCGGGGTCCGCGCAGGCCCCGCAGCGGTGGGGCGAAGTCTTCCTGGACGCGGCGGCACTCGGTCCCGCAGCCCACAGGTGTGGGCGCTCTGCAGGTCTCACGCCCGCGCGCTTTGCGCCCAGGGCAGTGGGCTCTGGCCTTGTGAGCCTGGTCGAGAGGCAACGTAGGCCCCGCCGCCTGCTGCCCTTCGTGATTCAGATAAGGTCAGTCTCCTCTGCCTCCTGCAGCCTCGGCCTTGGCTCTCACACCTGGAATCTTCACCCGCGCCCTTCCGCGGAGGGGTGCCAACCGGAGAGGGCGCCCCTGCCCGTGCTTGACGCTGGAACGTCGAAGGCTGAGGAGAGCTGCCCTCGTTCCCAGAGTCTCGGGCAGGACTAGGGGGCAGTTCTGCTTCCTTGGTGGGGCATGTTCGGGCGTTTCCTCCCAGGCCAGGGGCCCTGGGAAGAGCATCCACCCCTTCCCCGCGCACGGCCCGGGGCCTCAGCAGGAAGACACTGGCTGACGGCGGCAGAGCACTGGGGACCCGGCTGCCGGGGGCGTACACTCTGCCCTTCTTTGGGTGGGTAGGTGGAATTGACAGAGACAAGTGGGACAGGGTTAAGGTGAGGAAAAGCGCTGGTGGCCCACGTTTCTCCTTTTTCTGAACTTCCCCCAAGAGTAGAAGCCAAAAAATCCTCCCAGGCTACCTCCTTTAACTTCCCGAAGCCAATGGAACCTGTGTCTGTGCCCACTTCGCACTTGATGGAGTAACTGGCACTGAGGATACCCGAGGGTTCAGTCCCTTAACCTGCAGGTTTGCCCTGCGACCTCAGAGGGGGACTTTTGAGCCCCCTCGAGGTCTAGTGACCCATCCCCCAGTCTGACGGAATCCAATAGCTCCACCTGGAAGATTCTCTAAGAGATAGGTGAGCCAGCCAGGAATGAAAAGAGTCAAAATCGTAGGCTTATCGTCTACCCAAAAAAGCGCCGCCCTGGTGAGACCGCGTTTTCTCTAGTGTTTTTAAACCTAGTGTACACACACAACTTCGTTCCAGCTAATGAAATTGGAAACCTGTTCTCCCACTGAGGATGACAATCAGTGTTTTAGACGCTGTGGTAACTTTCAGACAGCGAGGAACAACACTGCAGTAGCATTTAAAAACAAAGAGAAAGAGACTCCTTGAGGCGCCTGGATGCAGGTCTCTTCCCCAATCTGCGTTTCAGCTTCTTTCCTTTTAACTTGTTAATGAACAGCTGAGACCCCAGTTCTCAGCAGGTAGAGCTCACCCACCTTAAGGTTCGCTGCTCTCGATTGCTTTGCTGGTGGGAATCTTTGTCTGCCCTCTCTCCTTTTCAGAGAGTGCTTACTAATTGTTTTCTTTTGCCATAACGTTAAAATATTCTGAAAACCACATTTTCCCCTGTGATCAAATAGGAAAATGCGGAAAGAGAACAAGCAAAAGCAAAAAAAAAAAAAAAAAAACCCAAAAACCAAAAACCCAAACAATCTGATCTTTGACAGAGAAAAGGTTAACTTCAGATGTAACACACATTTAAGTGTACCTGAAATGGCTACCCAATCGTAATTAAAATACTATTAGGTGATATTGGCTGCTCTCCCTTCTTCACTGCCATTAGTGGTAGTCATTAAAATGACAAACTGATTAATAGAAAGATAGATTCTGGCCCTTTACTTACTATAATAAGGAGGCATTGGAAATGTGTACCAGCTTCCTCCACCTGGTCCCCAGTCCTTCCTACCCTCCTTAACTTAGAAGGTCAATCTTTTATAGGACTGACATAGGCAGAGCCAAAAAAAACACTGATGGATTTACACAAACACATTTATAATAATTTGCTATACGATTTATTTTAATTTAGGAGTTTAAATTGATTATGGCTTTTCAAAATGCCATGGCTTTTTTTTAGCTATAATAGATATATTTTAATAGATATAATGGTGGTGGTTCAGGATCTGAGCTGACATCCATGTGGGATTGTAAAGAAAAGGACAGTCCTAGACTACATATTTTGCTGACACAGGCCATTAAATGTTTTTAGCATTCTTAAGGAACATTAAGATTCTTTTTAATGTTCTTTTAAATCTCATAGTGCGAATCAGCATCTCTGATACAAAATCTGCATATTCTAGCCAGAAAGTCTGTTAAAATTGACTTCCTAGGGTTCTTTACATTAAGAGGTTTTTTTCCCCCAAATTCAACTACTATCTTCCCCCCTTAAACGCATAGCTTTATCTGCTGTGCAACACTTCAGTTCTAGTTTGAGTTGCTAGCTATCCAAATGATCGAAATACCAGGAAAAGGAAATGGGACTGTGAAAAAAAGAACAAACTAAACCAAACCCCACATAGCTGTGACATCTTTAGGTGGCTCTTACATAGATATTATATTTAAATGGTAAGCATTAGTATGCAATAATGTTACCCTTAACTTTGCAGGAGCTTTTGTTTTGTTTTTTGGTCAGGACTGGTGTGGTTGGTGGAGGGAAGCAGAAACTTACAGTACTTTACAGAACAGTCACATTTTGAGTGTGGGGTGGCATAGTCAGCAGTACCCTGCAAAAGGCACTTTTTACCTCTAAGTCAAGGAAACAGATACAAAAGAAGCATTATCTCTGCATTTATTTAGAATGCTGTAAACATGAAAGAAAGTAGGCAACAAGCTTTTTAAAAATGAAGCTAGATAGAAGGTCAATGTGCCTTAGTATCTATGAAGTAAAAAGAACATTTAAACAATTGGATCCTTGTCTGTCTTCAGATATGTGTGGTGAATATTTTCTATGTGTTGCTGATGCTATATAAACATAACATGCTTCCTCCTAAAGTTAAGTTCTTGATTTTAATTGAAGAATAATATTGCTCAGGGCTCTACCTCTGGGTACAAATAGCTAAAATAGAAAATCAGCTCTAGGAATCTGGAACCAATGGCCGTTTTCAAACATAAACAGACAAAACCTTCATAAAGAAGTCCAGGAGGATTATTTTTACATACAGCATCTCTTGATTTCTTACACCAATAATCCTTTATGGAAAAAATAAATGGAAGAATATGACAATGCAGACCCCTTGCCACACTTCTGTTTTTAAAAAGTCAGCCTGATTCAAGGCCCCCAAGCTTTCCAGCATTAACATATCTTAGAAGTAAATCTGTATGCATTTCCTGTTTCCCCTCTAATTTTATGATTTTCTAGGGAGGAACAGAGGTATAGGAAAAAGAAAGTAAAACAAATATAAAATAAAGGTAAACTTTAAAATTTGCATTATAATATTTAATGAGAAGTTAAACAGTATTCACACAACAAAGAACACCAGTCTGTGAACCTTTCTGCTTGTGTTCGGCTGAGGCAAGAAGTGATTGTAGAAAATTACTTCTGAAATAAGTTAGAAATGAAATGAGTGGGGGAAATTTTGAAACTGTTTGGGTTTTCTAATATAGAGCTCAACATGCATGCTCAACAAATTCGATTTAGGGAAGAGTCTGGAGGAGGAGAAACACCAATTTACAGAAGTTACTTAGAAACTCGTGTAGGGTAGAGATTTTCCTTGTTTAGGTTCAGCCCACCTGCACTGACACCCAGGAAGGAAGAGGTGGGAGTCTGAGTTCAGAGACCACACCTGGGGCTCCTTTCAGAAGTCAGAACCAGGGACTGGAAGATGCCCTATTCCCTCCTGGTTCCCCCAAGTCCCGGGTCCCACTACGGGGGGGAACCCCACAAGCTGAGGGAACTGCAAAGCGGAGCGGGATGTGAAGACGTTCTCTCCAACGCTCACGCGGATCGTTTGGTGTGACTGTGTGCTCTGGATTTTCTGAAAATGTGTTTTTAGTTCCCCTGGGGGGCAAGAAAGAGTTAATTTGTTTTCTGACAGGTTTCACACTGTGGGCAGGTCTGCCAAAAGGAGAGGAAACAGAGAACAGCCCTATGATTAATTCTACCTGTTTTTCCCATGAGCGATCACCTGCTCCAGGGGTCATGAATAGCAGGTAGCTCTCCCTCTCCAGGGCTCTGAGAGCTTCGTTTGTTTGGTGACAGCTGAGTGACAAGGCCTGAAACCCGAGCCCATCGCCCGGCCTGATGGGGGATAAAAACCCTGGATGTTCCCTCAAACATTTCAGGAAATGAAAGTTGTAACGCGATCCCTCCTGCGCCCACATCTTCCCTAGCAAACACAAAAGCTCAAAGGAGCCTTCTCGGATTGAATTCGGCCTGGAGCTGATGGAGGGAAAGCGGAGCCCCGGCGCAGAGTTGGGGGGAGGAGAAGGGAGAGGGCTGGAGTCGGCTGGCAGGCTTTCTGAGCCGGGGAAGGAGGAGAGAGGACAACGGGGAGATTACTGGGCGCGAGAGGCCCAGGCGCCCCTTGGGGCCAGCTTCCACGCCGCGTCCCAAGCTCCCTGCGCCGCTGGAGAGCGTGGCCGCGGCCACCGCCACTATTTCATCTATCTTCAGGGTCAACCCAGAGTAGGAAGGAAAATCCGCTGCTTCAGGCCCAACTCGGACCCCTGTGGGGTAGCACAGCTTTGGCACAAAGGCTTAGAGGCCCCCTGTGGGCCGCAGCGCGGGGTATGCCCAACTTTGCCCACGCTGGCCTGAGATGGGGGTGTGCTCCGGGACCTCGCGCCAGCTCTAGGTCGAGCGTGTCCCTTCCGCCCCTGCCCAGGCAGGCGCAGGGTGAGCTGCAGGGATTTGGAGGCCCAGCGGCTGCAACTCGGGCCTCACTCAGCGCCCTCGCGCTCGGTCGCCCCCATCAGTCAGCAGCATCCATCTGCCTCGGGCCTCGCCTGAGCTGGCAGTGGAAGCTCCCCGCTGGCTGCTGGGAGACGACATAGGGGTGGGCTTAATGCGAGAAAGGGGAGCTGAGAAGTTCACGCTCCCACCCTCACAAGGCCCACCATCCTCGGGTAGTATTCTCCTGTCAGTCACCTCGCCCTGTGCTGGTGCAGCCTCAGGGTTGGCAGGAGGAAGTAAGTCCAAGGCCCCTTAAGGCCAGTTTTTCTCCCTAACCCGGACAGGGGCTTTGTTCTCACACAGAATTTTCTTTTTTCTCCCCGCATTAATCAGAAATGTTTCCCAGACCGCATTAATCAACCCTCATCTCTCTCACCAACCTTCATGGGGACTGTGAATTTTTATTTTTGTGAAATTTCATTTACAGTCCCTTCATGGGGATGTAATTTTTATTTTTAATGTAGAAAACACTTTACAGAGAGAACTGACATGCAAAGCAGAAGAATGCATTGTCACAGATCTATCACTTGCACACACTTGCAAATTGTGGACTTTGGGCAAGTTACCTAACTTCCCTGAGCCTCATGATACAGAGCAGGGGTGCTGTGAAGCTTAAATGAATTGAAGTATTAACTGTAAAGTGCTTGGAATGAAAGGTGTTAGTACCTATAATTAAAACACGATTGAAGCCTTCTTAGGCTTTCACAAAGCTGCCTGGGAAAATTCCCATGATGCTAGAGTTTCCAGGGAGGGCAGATTATGGCCATTTCTTCCTTTTGTCTGAAACACTGAGGGAAAACAAGTTATTCTGATAGAGACCTAAGGTCTGATTAGCCTTTGGGGGCAGGCAAAGCTGAAACAGTTCTTGAAACTCTGAGTCTAGGATATAGAGGTTTAACTCCTGCAATTTAATTCTGAAATATTTAAATCTATTATGATTTTGTCAGCTCTTTGTTGTTCATGATGTCAACACTTATGTAGATGCCATCATATATGGTAGAGTTCCACTGATGAAAAATAAAACCCACTTAATGTACCTGAAAATGACAAATTACCTAAAAGAGAACTAAAGCATTCAACTGAGTACAGAATTTAAGGCCCAACCTAAAAGTGTCAACATAAGTGTAGAATAAGAACCTACTTTGAAGATTTAATGCCTTGCTGATGTTAACACAGTGTTGGATATAATAGCACCTGATAAATATTTTTTGAGTAAATGAATGGGCTGTTGAAATGACAGAGAGTCTTTAGATAGAACACAATTCCCAGAGTTGGAATTTTTCAGGACCCTCCTGGGTACATTTCTTCTCTTGTGACACTTGCTAATGATCACCAGGGATGAATAGCTCATTTTGACACATCGCACATCCTTCTCTGATTTCAAGGACTTTCTCATTCAGGTATTACTGAAAGCAAAATGTACAGCTGAAACTTGCATGGACAGGAGAGAGAGAACACTTCTGAGTGTATGTGGGGACGTATTCCCCCTGGCCTGACTCAGTGGTAGAACCAGGGACCTGCCAATAGGAGGAACACTCCCAGCAAAGGTAAATGTAAAACCTAGAGAATAGGTGGAACATGCATGTGGTAGGTGTCCTTAAGGAAGGGCCCATGTGCATGCAGTCCCTTCACAATGACTTCATTGTTATTAATGGAAGAAGCATTTTGTGTTCAGTTCTTTCATACTGCATTTTCCTCCAGCAACTTCATCTTCTTCAGAAGTATCCTAGCCAACTAAAAACTGTACACGTTTAGATTGTTAGTTTAGGGGACTGATCATTTTGTAGTCAATCACCATACAGTCTCAGAACTTGTTCAATGCTTTTATTTTTGTTTAAAAATTTTATGTTATACTCACAAATTTCCTTGAGGTAGATGTAGAGGGAGCAGATGCACATTTGGAAATTTACCCCAAATGTCTGTTATATACATATGTACTGCCTTATGCCTGCATAATTGTACTTGTTCACACAAATGCTTGTTTTTAGCAAATACATGTTCTAATTACTTGTATTTGCAAAGTAAACATTTGAATATAAGTATTAGAAGTGGACAGAAAAAGTGAGAGTTCAGGGTCATTACCTTTATGAATGTGTCCTATAATCAGAGAAACATTTGGTAGGAACTATGACTATATTATATTGCTGTTAAATAATTTGCATATCATGACATGATTAGCATAGTGCCAGGGCCAGGAGATCTCAGAATTATGCTTTTGGCCATTGCTTTTTAACATGATTGAAGTAAAAAAATATGTATCAGTATATTTGTTTCTAAATTGTTCCAGCATCCACATATTTAGAAACAAAAAATATGCCTACGTGCTCACTCAAACAATAAAGTGAAATAAGAAAGAACATTTTATGTCAAGGAATAAGTTAATTTAAGTTAGATTAAGCTTTGCAGAGGGTACTTCAAGGAGGTTTGGGTAGATTCCAAGCTTTAGCATATCATTTAAGAAATGAAATGCTTCGGGGAATTCCAAAAGGCATGTCCGCTGTAAATCAGCTTTAGTTCATTTCAAATAAAAGAATATATGACTGAACTTGAAGGCTAGGTATAGAGGGGACTCTTATTTCTATGCTGCAGATGTATCATAGTGAAATAAAATGTGTGGAAATCCAGGCCCCTCAGTTTTAGAGTTTCTCTAAAGGATTTGTATGTAAGAGCTGAATCAGTAGTTCCTGTTCAACCACTTAACCTCCACGAAACTGAAAGACTTGTCAATACACTCAGAAATATTGTAACTTTCTTTCTACTGGAAATTAGTTATAGCTAACATGAATTAGCCCCCATGGAGTTTTGAAAAATAACATACTAGATGTTTGCAATATACTTATGATGCATGACATTTTATGATTTTGATTATAGGTCAGTCTCAGCTGACTGATACTTCAACTGTTAAAAGTATTTTCCCCTTTTATTAAGGCCCAAAACGATGGAGAATAAGTCAATCTCTTATGAAATTTAAAGGTTTCAGCATTAGTTAGCTGAGTTAAACAATGGATGAAAAGAAATGCATGTTTTATTTTTCAAAGTTCAAGTTTTTAGCATTACATGGTGGTAAATTTACTGTAAAAACATGCACATGACAGATGTTGTAATTGTGATTTTGGCATAATGAAGACTTGACATTGAATAATTACTTGAGATGGATAAAATATAGTAAAACAAAAGTATCAAATTTTTGTGAAGAGGTGAAGAAAACACACAAACAAGAATCAAGATTGAGCTTAATCTTCCATTATGCTTCTTATGAATAACACAAATGATTTAAAAAGAACTATTTTCTTTGCTGGTTCTCTCAGCCATACTTCCCTAGAGAGGTATACCAAAGGAAGTATGGTAATGAGGATTAGGAGAGTCAAATACTGCTAGCCAGTGGGTGTACTGTGGATTGTATTACCTGCAGGAGTGGAGGCAAAATACCCATAAAATAGCCTTTCAGATTCAGTTTGTCTCAAGTTACATTGTGAAATTCAGTGGTTTGGTACAGTTGTATACTCACTGGCCCTGAAGAATTAAAGAGCTGGGGTGGGCCAACCCTTATGCAGAAGAACATGCAGGTGGTACCAGAGGTTTTGGGGTTTGTGGTTTCCTATGAGAAATTCTTTTGGTGATTGCATCCCCTCCTGAGTAGAGTAGGTAAGAGGCAGAAGGTCCAGAGCCTGATCTATAGCTTCTTCTTGGTTCGCAGGCCAGCCTACATTATGAAGACTAACTTGAGGCAGACTATTATTTATAATTCCAGCATTGGCCCTCTTTCACCAAGCACGCCAACTGCCGAAATCATGTCTTTCATCTATTAAGAGAAGAGAGTTCTAACATGTTATGTTTCTTAGCTGAGAAATAAAACCTCAAGTTCTGACCACATAATTCACCTTAACATTCTCTAGTTCTCTTGTAAGGGGTATCAGCAATCCTGGTAACCTGTCTGAAATTCGTGTTTAAGACCTCCTCTG
Organism: Phyllostomus discolor; assembly: GCF_004126475.2. Classification (NCBI taxonomy): domain Eukaryota; kingdom Metazoa; phylum Chordata; class Mammalia; order Chiroptera; family Phyllostomidae; genus Phyllostomus; species Phyllostomus discolor. The sequence continues at coordinate 186,211,797 of NC_040903.2, read as the reverse complement.
TGCTCATTTATGTACCAGCTGTCACAGGAAGTGGCATTAACTCTTCACTCCCTGTTCTAGACTGCAGCGGGATATTTTTCTGTGGATGGTTGTTAAACTGATGGCCAAGAAAGTTTTGAAGACTTTCTGTTTAGATGTAGTTTAATTAATTTAACCTCTTAAGTTGGAACAAAAAATTATTCTATAAATACTTTTAATGGAAGAAAATATAAAAATTTCTAAATTTCTGGTAAATTATTAAGATTATGATACTAATGGCTAACTGCATAGTATATCTAAACTATCAGAATGGTAAAATTATTTACTAAGAAAAAAAGTTATTGGGTTTTAAAGGAACTAATAGATTATTAGGATGAATAAAATACCATCTCAGACAAAGTATATCAATGGTTCAACTCAATGTCTAAAAAGGTCATATGTGGGACCAGTTATTTTAAAGACAGTAAGCAAGAACAGCAGTGAATTTCTTTAAAAAAATTTTTATTGATTGACTTGAGAGAGAAAGAGAAAGAGATTTGTTGTTCCCCTTATTTATGCATTCATTGGTTGACTCTTGTATGTGCCCTGACCAGTGATAAAACTCACAACCTTGGTGTATTGGGTTGGTGCTGTAACCAACTGAGCCTCGTGGCCAGGGTGAACAGTAGTTAATTTCTGCTGTCCATAGTTCTTTTGTAAGGTATGAGAAGCCAGAGAACACTGAAACTTACTTATTTTCTTGGCAATTTGATTTATCCAGTCATCTCTCAAAACCTCTACCTTTTTTATTGTCTTCCTTCTTCACACATTCTCATTACCATTCCAGTAGAGTCAATGCAATTATTGTCTTTAAAAATGGAAATAAATACTACCTTGATTGATTGACTGATTGATTAACAGTGGGCAATTAATTAAGGCTAGTGGGAGGAGCCATTACAGTTGGTAAAGAAGATAGATTAGAAGGGATAAGAGAAAATATTTTCACCCTGGCTGGTGTAGCTCAGTGGATTGAGCGCAGGCTGCGAACCAAAGTATTGCAGGTTCGATTCCCAGCCAGGGCACATACCTGGGTTGCAGGCCACGGCCCCCAGCAATGGCACATTAATGTTTCTCTCTCTCTCTTTCTCCCTCCCTTCCTTCTCTAAAAATAAATAAATAAATCTTAAAAAAAATAAAATAAAAGACAGAACAAACATGTAGACATAATAATGAAACTTCAGAATACCAAAAAGAGAAGATTTAAAAAAAAAGAAAAAAAAGAAAATATTTTTTCTCCTTTTCTGGTAAGGTTATGCTTCTAATTAGCCAAGGCTTTTAAAAAGGAAAAATGTAACGCCAGAAGGGATTAGATGATTGAGTGAGCTTTTCTGTGCTCATGCTGCCTGGCTGAGCCAATTGCTTTCCATATAGGAAGCTTACATGTCAGCACAGTGATCTCTGCTAAACTTCTGGCCCCTTTGTTTTCACTAGAAAAGAAATGAAGCACTGATAGCACATGCTATCAGTGTTGCAATGAAATTGGAATTTTGTCCAGAACGAAATCTCCAAACAGTGAAATTCATGGCCATGTATGTACAAGCAATGATAAATAATAAAAGTAAGCTTTGAAACAATAAACATCTCATGAGATTTCAGACCAGTACTGTCTTTGTTTATGATGAATGCAAGGGAAAGGGATAGTGAAATGTACCTTTAATTTTTATAGGGACATTTTTCTGCCTTGAGAATTTGGCAATAGTTAGAAAACCACCATCAAGAAAGGCCTCTTCCCTCCTGGTAGTATGATTTAAAGTAGCTGTCTCAGAAGGAATCTGCACATGGCCACTAGCTAATTCATAGAACTGAGGTCACATTTATTTTAAAGATTTGACCAGTTAAATATAAAGAAAGCTCTCCTCTCTAGCAATGAGTGGAGATTTATGGTTAAAAATGTTATTCATGAGCAATCCACAGAATGGTTCTTGGGTCAAATGTAGTATCAACAGTGGGGATTTGGCCTGGACTCTAGATGCAACCATATACGGGATAGCCTTATCTCTCTGCCCAATCCCTTCTGATAAGATTGTGCAGGTAGAAACTGAGAACTGTTCAGGTAAGCTGAATGACTGGCCTCAGGACAGATTGTCCCTGAGAAATGGGAAGCATAGTCACACTGAAAAGCATCATCGTATAACTTCACACATTTTGTTAAAAAGGTACAAACTAGATTTATTGAATTGCTTGTACATATATTAACACTCATGTTTGGGGGGATAAATACTTTTATTATAAAAACTATAAAAAGAGGATCTTTGTCTTTAGAGTGTGACTCCAGGCCTTTGTTAGACATGGTTTTCATTAAAAAAAAAAAATGCTGCCAGAGCACCCAAAATATTTACTATGAGTATAGTAAATATTCATAAGGCAATGAGAGATTTTTTTATCTCACTAGAGTTGGTGAGTTTATGGGTATTTAACTGTGTATTGTTTAACTGTGTATTAAACCAAGAAAAACAAATCTAGTATAAACAGTGTTATCTTTTTGGAACAATTGTACTGTTTAACAAGTATAAGCATGTAGATGAGCTAGTTACACTTTTTAAACCAGTTTCTTCCAAGTGCCTAAGGTTATGCCTACATAAAACTAATATCACAATTTTTTTTAAAGATTTTATTTATTTATTTTTAGAGAGGGAAGGGAGGGAGAAAGAGAGAGAGAGAGAAACATCAGTGTGCAGTTGCTGGGGGTCATGGCCTGCAACCCAGGCATGTACCCTGACTGGGAATCAAACTTGTGACACTTGGGTTCACAGTCTGTGCTCAATCCACTGAGCTACGCCAGCCAGGGCCTAACATCACAATTTTATAAAAAACAACTACTCTACACCCAGTGAAACTGATCATTTGGCAGCACAGAAAGCAAAATACCTATCTGATTGAATGCTCCAATATTATAAATAGTTCATACATTTATATTAGTGGTTTCATCACTTTCCTCCTCCACTTCTTAGTATACTATAGATCTGTGAAGGTACAATAAAGCATTTAGGCTGCCAGGGTTTTATTTCTATATTTTTAAATTTCTTCTTATATTTCAAATCAGAACCACATTTTGCAGCTGCCTGACAGCCTTACTGTGCCCACCATGTTGGCAAAGTCAATGTACTGAGAGGGTAACTTGTATATAAATAACTTCCTTTATTGCAATTGTCATCTTGTTGTTAACAGTTCAGTGTGGCTACAAAAAATGAGGTTCTAGGTAACTCATGAGAAAAGGCTGTTACTTACTGAATAATTGTTTTGAAAGCTCTTAGTAGAAGTGTTTAAAGCTTTACCGAAAACTTTGATGATGCCCACTCAAAACACTTCAATATTTATCTTTTAAAAAGAATTTCTGGTATTATGTCTAGAAACAGTAATTATGCTCTCAATAAACCCCTTCTAGTCTTATTCCGGGGCAGGGGTGGTTAGAGAGGTGAGTACAAGCTTAAATTCAACACATTAATTAAACATCAAAAGATCTAGGGCTGGAGCTAAAATCCCAACAGTATCTCTTGAATTCTCAAATTGTCCACCTTTCAGATGGGACCAGCAGACAGTAATCTGGGGACCTTGTCTTGGCTAGCTTCAGAAGAGGGCATTTTAGTTCCTTTCTGTTTCTTCCTCCCCTCGACAAGACCTCCTTGACTCCAGCCGTTTATAAGCAATCTAGACACACGGTTTTCTCTGCTGAGTATTCAATACGTCTCTGGAGTACTCTCAAGTTGTCAGATGTTGTCCTGATGTTAGAGGCTGCTTGTTCTGTGTTTAAGGCTCAGGTAAGAGATTCATAATAAGCTCTCATCCACATGTAAGATCCCAGTAGAGCCCCATCAGTCTATATTTTCTGAATCCTTGTTTCTGGACATTTCTCTGCTTCTGTTTTCTGCTGAGCCTAACTTCCCTTTGTGTTCTTTCTTTTTTCCTTCACAATCTAAGTTTTATAGCATGGATGGCATCTGAGGGGAGATACCATATTTTTAGGACTATAAGGCACACCGGACCATAAGATGCACCTAGGTTTTAGAGGAGGAAAATAGGAAAAAAATGTTTTGAAGCAAAAAATGTGGTAAAATATTTAATAACCTGTGACCCTGCTCTACCGCTGCCGCCCCCTCCCCCGCACACAGTGAGCCAGGTAGGCTACATTCAGACTATAAGACACACCCCCCTTTAATTTGGGGGTGTGTGTCTTATTGTCTGAAAAATATGGTAAATAAGGGAAGATGGTCATCTATCATATGTTGGGAACTGCCCTGCCTGGTTTCAGAAGCTGTAACCCCCAGCAAGGCTAAGGTTGAGGGAGTGACCTTGGACCATAAGCCACTGAGGAGACAAAAGCTTATCTCCCTGGCAGGAGCAGTGCTTCTGCTTCTTCTACTTCATCCATAGCTGGCCCCCAATGCTCGGTCGGTTAGCCAATGATGGGTAAGATTCCCCAAGGGGGGAACGACCTAAGACAGGCACAATCATGTGGGAGGCCCCCAAGGAAGGACTTTGGGGGCTATAGCAAAAGGGGGTGATGGACCCTCACCCCTTGGCTTTGACATAGCCTGAGTCCTCATTGCGAGAAAATCTCCTAATCTCTTGGCTGCCTTACTTCCCTTGCTCCACCTAAGCCTGAAACAATGACAAGGTGGTACAGCCCTGTGCTGGAAAGGGCGGGTTCCCCGGGCAATCAGGCCTAAGAAAGAATATGTAAAATCCTGTGAAACCTCTTTTGTTTAGAATGCTCTCAATTAACTGATAAGGGTCCAAGGAAGAGGTAAGTTTGTTCCTCAAAGTTTTACAGCTTTTTAGCTATCTGACCCTGACTCAAAATAGGCCCTCCGAGTTCTTTGTTATCTATTGTTTGATCCTTACTTCCTAGCAATGATTAATGAGCTTTACCTGAATTCTTGTGTAAATGAACCCAATAAAAGCCCATTTAGGAACAGGTTCCTGGCCCTTTTCCTGTGAGAGATCGGCCATCTTTCCTTCCCAAGCAGATCATGTCTTAGTAGACTTATTCTCATCTGTGGCGGCCAGGAAGTGGCCCTGCAGGTGGAGCAACCCCCCCCCCTGCCAATCATATGAAAGTATGTGTTTTATATATGTTGGTATGAGTGGTGCCCACTCATTGCCAAACACCTAGAAGGTACTTAGCAGGTGCTTTTTGAATGGATGAAAAAATGATGTTCAGGAACATAAGGGGCAGTGAATGAAAGGGACCTTTCTTCTTTTATTGAGTACAGCATGAGAGGGAACAGATAGACCTTGCTGGGAGAGACTGAGGTGAGACTGTAAGGAAAAATCATGTGATTCTAAGGAGGTTGGGACTTAAGGGCTTTTTACCTGGGAAATCTAGAAGCTGCTAGCTATACTGGGAGAACTTAAAGAATGGGAGATGATTGTTTTTGGAAAGCAGTCTTACCAAGAGAGTCGAAGGTTTTAACTAGTGTTTCTATATTTCTATATCGGTGTTTCACAGGTGTGGTCTCTAGACCACCTGCATCAAAATCCACTCACATGCTTACTTGCATTTTAAACCAATACCACAAGTGATTCTTCCATAAGCTAAAATTTGAGAACAGCTGTTCCAAATAACATTCCCATTAATAGCCCAAGCCATCATTATCTCTTACCTGTATTCCTGCGATAGACCCACATAGTCTTCCGACTGCTATACTCCCCTTTTCTAGTATATTCTCCAAGCAGCAAGTAGCATTATCTTCAGCTCATGTCACTTCTCGGCTTTAAGTCCTTCAGTAACTTCTCAATTACACTCAGAATCAAGTCTAAACTTCTTATTGTGGCCTAGAAGACCCAGCATGATCTTTTTTAAAATCTCATTTCACGCTTCCCTTCAGTTGCCACACTTCAGTCTTATGAGCTTTTAGTGCCTCAAACAAACCAAAGTCTTTCACTCTCAAAGCCTCTACAGTCACCATTTCCTTTCACCCTTAAGATCACCCCTCTTGAACCCTAATCCTTTCGGCCATTTGTGTGTTACCTTCTCAAAGAGGCCTTTTCTCTAAGATCTACATATATCACAGCACAGAGTTAAGGTGCACATGGCTGCAAATATCAGAAAACCACAACCCACCCTGGCCAATGTGGCACGGTGGATTGAATGTGGGCTGCAAACCAAAGGGTTGCCAGTTTGATTCCTAGTCAGGGCACACACTTGGGTTGTGGGTCAGGTCCCCAGTGGGGTCCGTGTGAGAAGCAACCACACACTGATGTTTCTCTCCCTCCCTTCTCCTCTCTCTAAATAAATAAAATCTTTAAAAAACAGAAAGAAAAGAAAAGAAAAAAGAAAAGACAAAACCACAATCAAAACTGGGGAGAAGCAGGGCAGGCCCCAGGCGTGGCCCTCCAGGCAGTCTGCTCCCAGCAGTCCTCCTGGCCCTGCCGTCTTCTGTGTGTCTATGTCAGCCCCAAGCAGGTTGCAAGGTAGTTGCTGCAGTTCCAGGCATTTCATCTAGTCACAGCTGCATCTAGAGGGACAAGGGGAACTTTCTGTTCCTGGAGTTCTCAGGAGGAAGGAAGCCTTTTTTAGAAGTCCCCTCCCCCAGTAGATTTTCTTTGTCTCATTGGCCAGAATTGAGTCATATGCTAATTTATGAACCAATCACTGGTGCAAGGAGCAGGACAGTTGTGAGCAGCCTTGACCAAGTGTTTTTATTCTTCATACCAAGTATACCTTGGTCAGTTTTGTGAAATCAACAGACCCTTCTGAGAATGTTTCTAAATGCACACCATTGAAATCAGCTGTAAAGAACTATTCTTAACAAAATTATTAAATTTGTGATCTAGTAGTATATATTATTTTTTATTTATTGTTGTTAGACTCTAACAGTAATTAATAATTGTTCTAATAATAATTAGTATAGTTTTCAAGTAGTGACTAGTATAAGCAATATTTTGATATCTGACCTGTAATGTGACTTAAAATATCTGATTTCTACTGGTGACAAAGTCACAGGTATTATGAATACTATTTGGTTTGTTGCCTACAGTGATAATTGAAAGAGGTGCTAAATTTCATTTAGAGGCTAATTGAAATATATATGTGAATTTTTTTCTCCACCTAATACATGGACACTCTAAACCTAATCCAAGGTTAAGGACCCCTGGCTTAGACTAATCCTTTGAAAATTAAGTGATATGGTAATGTGTTTAAAGTGTAACCACAGTACCTAGTACATGGTAGGTGTCCAAGAACAGATAGGGCAAAATGCAGACTTATACAGAACTTTTGGGAATCCAAAACCCAAAATAATATAACTTAATTCATTTATCCTGATAAACTAGGAATGGGGTATCAGTGCAATATATTAATTTATTGCTCTAAAACAGTTCCACATATAAATTTCAACACAGAAGAATGGCAAATGAGTGAAATTAACAATGTGGATTAGAACCATATCAAGAATATTAAAAATCTGTCCTGATTGGTGTGGCTCAGTGGATTGGGTGTCATTCTCCAAACCAGAAGGGTTGCTGGTTCAATTCCTGGTCAGAGCACATGCCTGGGTTGCAGGCTGTGTCCCTAGCTGGGGGTGTTTGAGAGGCAACGTATCAATTTTTCTCTCACACATCAATGTTTCTCTTGCTCTTTCTTCCTCCCTTGCCCTCTCTCTAAAATGAAAAAATAAAATCTTTAAAAAAGGAATGTTAAAAAATCATATCAAGCTTTTTAAGGTTATTAGTTAGAGAAGTTGTCCCAGAATGCTCGTGGGTTGGTACCTCCGTTCATTGTGATTGATGTGCCTGGACTGTAGCTCAGTCTGTTTCATGTTGCTGGTACTGGTTAACCCAGAATCAAGGCTTGGTTCCGCATTCCACGGTGTGGTCACCTTGGCTCAGTGCTGGGTGGTTCTGGCTCGCACCAGTCATGGTTCTTCATTAGATTCTAGTTACTCACCCTCCTCCCTTGAGAAGGATATAATTTTATGACAATTTAGATATCATATTTTGGTCAGGAAGATGAAAGGTCATCTTGACCCATAAGATGGATTGGGGGAGGTGAGGCATTTGCTTTGTCCATGTGTGCTTTTTGGGTCTGGAAGGAGAATCTTAAAGTGATGGCTATTTTCTGACAACCATTCTTGTCTAGTCTCTCCACAGTAGGGAGTGACTTCCATATTTAGACATATTGTTTTATTCTCAGAATTACCCTAGTTTAGGCATTTTAGAGGCATAGTGTCCTACAGGCTAAGCACCCAAGTTTTGGAGTCATACAGACCTGAGTTTGAATTCTGACTCTGCCATGTACTGTCTCTATGACCCTGAGCAAATAACCTTAATAGTAATAATAGTGATAGTAATAATATTAATATCAAATAGTAGTAGTCATAGCAATAATAGCAGTCATGGGAAGAATAGGAGGAGTAATAGTAATCACATATTTAGGACTTATTCTCACTAGGTTAAGTGCTTTGCAAAGAATCTTTTATTTAATTCTTCCAAGCCTAAAAAATAGCATATACTTTTATTCCCACTTTATAGATGAAAAGGTGAGGCTAAAATATATCATGTAACTTGCCCCTAAACTTTATTTTCCTGTTCTACAAAGTGGAGATAATTGTGCTACCTGCCTCATAAAATTGCTGCAGAGATTAAATTGCAGACTCTTGCAGTGTTTTCACTGTATGATATGTAAGTGCTCAGTGAACGGCAGTGTTAGCTGGTATCGGTGTACCTGATCTTATACAGCCAGTAAGTCCTTGTTGCACTTCTGTTTATTTTACTAAAATAATAGAGTGATTGATTTTGCTTGTTCGGGAAGAGATGACATAAATTAATAATAATACTTAGTGTGTGTGACTCGAGGGCGAATACAGTCTAAGCGGAGTCTGTGACCATCTCTTCTGCATGACAACCCCTGCGCCTTCATGAATGTGATTTGGCCACTGAAGCCACTTTGTTAGAGAATCTTTAACAAGGAATGGCTTTTTGTCTTTTTTTCCCTCGGTTCAATTCATTCTTTTTAAAAGAGGTTTTGGTCTGCTTTTTTGATATTCGAAATGATATGTGATTCTTTAATCCTAGTCCAAATATTGCCAAATCAGGTAAGGGACAACAGAAATATATTAGGTCAAATCACCATAGACTGGGTGGCTTAAACAACAAGCAATTAGTTTTCCCAGTTCTGGAGGTTGGAAGTCTGAGATTAGGCAGCCAATATGGTCGTGTTCTTGGTTAGTGTCCTCTTCTTGGTTCTGGTTCGGATTCTCACGTGGCAGGAAGAGAAGAGAGCTAGTTCACTGGTCCCTTCTTATCAGGACACTAATTTCATTCATGAGAACTCTACTCTCAGGGCCTAACCACCTCCCAAAGACCCCACTATCGAATACCATCACAGTGGGGATTAGATTTCAGCATATGAATTTTGGGAGGATACAAACCTTCAGTCTGTAACATTCCACAAAATTGTATTTTCTTTTTTATAGAAGATTTTATTTATTTATTTTTAGAGAGCAGGGAAGGGAGGGAGAAAGAGAGGAAGAGAAACGTGGATGTGTGTTTGCCTCTCACACGCCCAGCTAGGGACCTGGTCCACACCCTAGGCATGTTGTGCTCTGACTGAGAATCAAACTGGTGAGTGACCCTTTGGTTCACAGGCCGTCACTCAATCCACTGAGTCATACCAGCCAGGGCAAAACTATTTTCAGTATGGAATTTACCCATTCTTAAATTACTTTATACCAAAAAGAATGACATAAATTGACTGGATGCATATATCTAATATCAAAATTTCATTTAAGAAGTCACTAGTAGTGAAATTCACAATCTTTTATTAATAAGGCATCTCTGTATTTACTGAGTGTAATGAAACAATTGTGAACAAAGATTTCCCAACCTGCTGGAAAGCTTCCTGTAGCCTTGGGTGTGAGTGCCACCTGGTGGAGGCTAGACACAAACACCTTGCTGTACCTCAACCCAAGAAGGATGAATCATTTGCAGTTCTTTATGGGAAAGGGTCCAAGAAACACCCCTTTGATTTTAGGTCACAAGGACAACTGTAATGCTTATCGAGTAATGTGATCTTTGGGTAAGCATGAAGATTTATAAGAAAAACATACTCAGGAGACGAACTCAACGCAAAAATATTGTACTGAGCTACTGTTTATAAGCTTGCTAGTGCCAAGAATATAATAAATAGTCTTCTGTTTATATCATGAGCTCACTGAGCTTTATACATTGGTGACATAGGCAGTTGTGAGTGGTGACTTTCCTTAAAGAGCCTGTACCTATATCTGGCAGAAGGGCAGGATATTGGGGAGCCCCTTGGTTGTGACCCTGTGTTGGCTTCAGTGCCAAACAAGTAATTTCATCCTAGAATTTTAGTTTTGCCCCCATTGTCCCTGTTTGGGGTCCATGGGAGAAGTGTCCCTTTGCATCATTTTACCCTAGTGGGCCCTGTGATGATAACTTCACCTGTGACTTCTGGGGTAATTCAGTAGGCTGGCACTCACAGGAGCATAGGGATAACTTGTAATTTCCATTGAGGGCAAGAAGGTAGAAATGGCTTTTTAGAGGAAATAAATACATGTCTTGGTCTATTAAGAGCTTCACAGCATTTCTGCCAGGTTGGTCTTTGAGAAGGACATGAAAATTGCATACTATTGTTCGTGTGTTAGATACCTAGGAGCATTCAGGCGGGGGAGGGCCCTGAGAAAGGGATGATCATTTAACTTTCTCTTCCTTGGATCACTTTAATCACTTTTGCAGAAATTTTAAAGTTCCAGGAGTTGTTCCCTATGTTATCACTGACCCTAGGTTTGTCTTCTTGACATGATGTGACCAGTTTTCTGGATTTTATGGAAAGCTGGTGGCGTATATTCCTCCAGTCTTGGTTCCCTTTTCCTATCATTCAAAAAGTATGCATAATTCATGAAAGAGTCTGTTGGCCTGAAGCAAAAATGCTTTCTTGGTTCCAAAGTTGGTTAATAGGTTTTAGTGGCTCAATCTCAAAACCTACAAAATAGGAGTCAGATTTGGAAAGGGCTCATGGCAGATAGAGCTCTCTGTTTTTATTTCTGGTCATGTTCGGCTCAGCACCCTGATAGCACAAAGTTGTGGGAATTCAGTATTTTATGGGGAAATGATTGGTGCTTGGTGAGATTTCCCCCAATTTCTAGTTGACAAGGACCTGTATTGTAAGAGACCACATGACACTTGGCAGTCTTGTCTTTACCAGCAGCAGTTCCATTGGAGGTGTTACTCCTACAGAATGGAGGTGTTACTCCTTACACCTGTCATGGCAAAACCGGCTCGTGAGAATAAGGTACTCTGTCCTTGCTGAGGATCACAGATTCTGATTTCTGGCTTCTCTTCTTTACTGATTTAACCCAGGTCTGAGGGCTGGAAAACACGGAGCTGCTCTTCAGTGGGAATAAATCCCCAATTATCATTGTCTCTTGGATCTCTCCCGGTGCGATACTGGCTCTGTTTCCTGCACTTCTTGTCTGGGGCCACATTTGGCAGTTCTTGGGTTTTCTTCCAGCAGCTCTTCCACCTCATGATACCCAGCCCCCAGCAACTTTATTTACTGTGACTTTCAAAGTATTTGAGTTGTTGTTATATTTGGTCTACTTGCAGTATCATGTAAATTTGTATCGTATTTGTAGAATCATCTTGATTTTATACTGAATAAATTTTAGTGATATTTTCTGCTTTTTCATCATTGAGTTTGCAAAAAAAATGTTGCTGGGCAAAAATTTGGTTCTGAGACCATGTGGGACACAAGAAATCGCAGAGTTACAAAGTCACATTGTATAGAAGTCATCAGGGTTTGCAAAGAGGCTGAAACAGGATGGGAATGGAAGCGCAAATCTCAGTGGGTTTTTAGTGTTTCATCACAAAGTTTTGTGGTAAGACCAAGACGAAACCACAAGCTTTACTGTTGGCCAGACCAGTACTTGGAGAATGATTGATTTCAAGGTTAGCCAAGGTCAGGCGGAAACTTGGCTGGTTTTATTCATACGTTCAAACCCCAGACCTAGTTTTGTATGGTTTGGGGTTTCCAAAAGAGAAAGCATTTTGGGGCCCAGTCCAAAGTTGAAGTCTGGAGACTAAGGGTAAAGGAAAGTTGTTCTGTCTTGGTTTGTGCTTTAGCAATGCCAAGGTGAGGAATTTTATCTCCAGTTACTATGGGAACCTTATTTACTTAAACTGTTTTTTAAGAGTTTACAAAACCAGAGCATGTCTTTTCTCCCTGTTTCTCTCCCTTATAGGAAGACCAAGATTCTTCTTCCATGGTTTCCAGACATTTCTGCAGGCCACTGAAAGATTTGTTTCTTGAAAAATGTCATGGCTGCACTTACCAGCACTCACCGGCACTCACAGACTACATTCAGTTTCCTCAGCTCAATATTTGGGTAATTCTCCAGGGAAAAAGGTAGCAAGGTTACCTAGTCTGAAAGAACTGGACGGAGCCCAGCGGCCTGAAAAAAATCATATTGCTCTTCCCAAATAAGAATTTGAGGAAAACAAAAGAAACGTTCAAACTCAGAGCTAAAGCCTGTCTCTCAGTGGAGTATGGGAAATGTGACACAAGAAAGACTCACTCTCTTGGCAACCTGTGGGCAGCCCACGTTCTGATTGGGGCACAGTCAGTGGGGGGTACGAGGTTGGGAATGACTCTAGTTACAGCAGGATCAAATCTTCTAGGAGGTGACAAAATCCATCAGGTCAGTCAGGTATGCCTTCAGCTACAAATTACAGAAAAGTCTTCTGCACAAGGTTTCAGCCTTACAGGGAGTTATTTTCAACAAGAATTCTAAGACTGGCCAGGTGGCATACTGCTGCCATAAGGAACATAGGCTTTTCTTCTTTTCACTCCACTGTCATCTTTATTTGGGTCACTTTAGGGTCTCAAAATGGCTGCCATGTTTCCAGACCTCATGTCTGCATTCCAGACAGGAAAAAAGAAAAAAAAAGGAGCTGAAGGTTAAAGGGCAAAGACATAAGGGAAAAATGGTGAAAAGGCCAATTTTAGGAGAAAAACTAGAGCTTATCCAGAAGATTCGCCCAGCAGATTTTTACGTGTTATGATGGCTAGAACCATGACACACACCATTTCAGTAGAAAGTGACAGGGCTGGGTGGCTAGGTTGCAGATACCGTGTGGGTCATTCAGTCAACAATGCCTGTTTCAACTAGCTCAAGACGGGTGGTCAACAATAAGAGCAGAACCTGGAACCGCACAAAGAGCAGGTGTGACATACTCATGCTGTGGCAGGTCTCACCTACAGATCAGACCCATGGAACTGAATAAGGGCCAGTAGAGAGCATTACAGTGAAATGTTAGAGGACTTTCAAGAGAGGGTGCTTTGTGAAAGTTTATGAAATCCAGGGCAGTTGGTATCAAATAATCACAAAGCAATTGAGCAAATTATAATAATTTGACATGAGGTGATTGAAATGTAATGTTATGTGCTATTGTTAACCATTAGAATTCTCAGAATGAGGAAACCAGCTAAACACCACACCTTTCAGGGTCTTGAGGAAGTCTTCTTTTCCTCCCTTCCTTCCTTCCTCCTTTCCTTACTTTTTCTCTCTTTCTTTTTTTAGAAAACATTTTATTTATTTATTTTTTTAGAGAGAGGGGAAGGGAAAAAGAAAGAGAGGGAGAGAAATAGCAATGTGTGAGAGATGGATTGGTTGCCTCTCCCCCACACTCCCAGCTGGGGACCTGGCCCACGACCAGGCATGTGCCCTGACTGGGAATCAAACTTGTGACCTTTCATTTTGCAGGCTAGCACTCAATCTACTGAGCCACACCAGCCAGGGTTCTCTCTCTTTCTTTCTTTCATTTCTCTTCTTTCCTTCCATTTATCCTTTTAAGTTTTTAATCATGAAAAATCTCAGCGTACATAAAAAAGAATAATACCAACATATCTTCCATTAAGTTTCAGTAAATTATTATTTACCTATTTTGTCTTTCATATGTACAAACTTATATTAACACATGCATGTAAAGATATATACGTGTGTATACACATGTATATACATGTATCTATACACATCTACATATTTATTAACTAGCTATCTTTGAGCTACTTAGAGAAGATCGGTACACTCCTCACCCCTAGCTAGATACTTGAACAAACATTTCTTAGGGAGACATTTCTGTCTGGATGTGTAATTGCAGGGCAGATATGTGGTAAAAAGACTGAAATAAAGAAATATGATTCATAAAGAAAGTGAGATAAGAGGAATCCATGAAGCAATTATGCACAGAACAGGGAGTGTCTGCATACCTTCATCCTTAAAAATGATGCTATGCTAGTCATCACCTGTAAAACATGCTCTCTGCATATAAAACTCACATGAGGGGAAGACATGGCTCAGAACACGTAAATGTAATTGTCTAAATAGTAAATTTTCTAACTATAGCCTAACTTTAGGGAAGAGAAAAAAGCCAGAATATGAAACATTTTAAAGTTATTCTACTACAATTTTCTTTATAGTTATAAAAAAAATTAAAGTTAGAGAAAAGTTATTAAAATAAATACTCATGTATGTGATACCTAGAATTAAAAAGAAAAATTTGGGGGTAACTTTTCATTTTCAAAACAGAACAGTAAATCTTAATATTTGAGTGAAAATGTATTGGCTAAGAAGAAATAAAAGGTATAAGTAAAATATCCCAGAAAAGGGTAGTTTTAGGAATTAAAACAACGTAGGAACTATTGGAGAGAGAAACCGGTTAGTGTGACTTGTGGAGACTTTAAAAATCTGCACGAAATAGGTAAAACAAAGCAAGATAAACTCATCGTGGGTGCTCTTTATGCCTACCTTATGGAAGGAGCTGTCATGTTCTCTGCCGCAGGTGTCAAAGACCCTGAAGTATTGTGCAGCAAGGAAGCCAGTTTCAGGCAGCCCCAGAGACGCTGGATGCGCCATGGCCACATTGCCCCTTCTGGGGACATATAGGTGTTCCTTTCTCCTCTGTGAGAACGGTGAACACATCAAAAACTGTGAGGGAGCCCACCTAGGGCCCGTGGTGCCCAGGCCCATCAGATTGCAGCCAAAGCAAGTGACTTGTGGTGGTTGAACAAACAACAAAAACACAGTGGGACTGACTGAGAATCAAGGGTGAGAAGTGAGATGATTGGCTCAGGCTCACTCAAGCTGAGGTCTGAATGGATCATGGCATCCTTGCCCAGGGTCGGAGGGCTGTTTCTATTCTTCCTCCCATTGCTCAACGACTTAATCCTGGAAGTCATCCCCCATCACCATGATAACCAAAGCAGAGAGGCCTAGCACTGTGAATCTGAATGTACGTCCCTTCGTAAACCACCTTGTTTGCAACACTAGGTTTATAGGTTAATCAAAGGACAAGCAAAATTGTTCTGGTTTCTTCTTTTTTTAAAAATTTTATTTATTTATTTTTAGAGAGGGAAGGGAGGGAGAAAGAGAGAGAGAGAGAGAAACATCAATGTGCAGTTGCTGGGGGCCGTGGCCTGCAACACAGGCATGTGCCCTGACTGGGAATCGAACCTGCACCACTTTGGTTTACAGCCCGTGCTCAATCCACTGAGCTACGCCAGCCAGGGCCTGGTTTCTTCTTGAATTTTCCTTTGCCTTCATTTTCCCTGGTTACCGTTTTGTGCTTGCTTTTGCTACCATTTCTCTCATCAGTCCCAATTCTCACAGGCAGCATGTTTACAGGGTAAAGGGGTGAATAAGATTTCCTCATTGGCACTGACTTCTGCTGGCATCTCCTTGGGGCCAATACACTCTTTTTCATTATTCTGTTTTTCCTGACTCTTAAAGTCTCTTTTGCTTCTAATTAGGCAAACCTAACCCCAGGGCTCTATTGATGGGAAGAGGGCTTTTAAAAGCAATGTGCAGAGGGTGTGCTTACTGGAGAGGTTAGCCAGCAAGCACCCAGCTCTCGTCCAAGGCCATATGTTCTCTGAGGAATAGGACTCCATTAACAGACTTTGTTGCTGGAGGGATTTGTATTCTTTCCTCTTTTCAGACTTAGAAGGATGTCGAAAGTGTTTATTATTAGCCTAAACTGAGAGCAAGTGAGTGTCCTTATCATTCAAAAACAAATACACCTGTTTGGCAGCAGGAACTCTGCCTGGCTTTATGAACCAGGAAAATCAACACTGTATTCAGAGCCCAGCCAGTAAATGTAAGGGGCTTGTTAAATCATGTTGGAGAAGGGGTTCTTTGTGGAAGGATCCAAACTTCCATAGGCTCAAGGATTCCCAGTGGAAGTCTCATGGCCATTTGTCTGCACAGAATCTTATGTACGTGTCTTATGTTACTAAATGTGGAATACAAGACGCTGATGGGTGGGAACTCACTGAAAATTAGTAGGGAAGAAACCTAGGTGATAAAGAAAAACCAATACACTCTGACTGCTGTCCAGTTAGCACTTCTTTCTGATACCTCCTGAGTGCCCCAGCGCTTCACTTACTTTTTATTTTGCTGAAAAAGGAGCTACATTAGTTCTAGAACTGTGTCATGCCATTGTCCTGATTTCCTTTCTTCTAGAGTTAAAAATAAAATTTAAGAGTAACTTTATTTTTCGAAAGAAAAAGGACATCCTGATACTTTGCACCTGCCCCTGTTCCCTGCACTCTAACGCCCAGTATTTATTTATTTGATTTTTCTCTGAGTACCTGTGAATTTTAGGGTACTGTGCTGGTATGGACAAAACACAGGTGCAGTCTGTGATCTCCACCTTCTAGAAACTTATGCTGTAATGGGGATCTAAGATATATACCATTCAGGCCCCTCACACACATGCACCCCAGCTCCACACACCCACTGCTACCACTCTTTCTCCATCAGCTTTGAGGATGTTTTCACACCGGTGGCAGTTTTAGTCACCTGCTGCTCCTGACTCCGTTCCCCTGTCATTTTAGGCCTTTTCAGATTAGTCTCAGAGGAATTTATTTTATTTGACAACTTTAGAATCACCTGAACAGGTTGGTATTGCTGTCTCCTTTTACCTTAGCTGCTTGGATGTGGTTAGAGCTTAACCATGTGGGAGAGATTCCTAGGTCAAATGTACAAGTTCGGGTGGGATGAGGAGGGTACTGTTTTTGAAGGGACAAAAGCATTCAAGATCCACTTCAAGAAATTATCCCAAATTAAGCAGTAATTGAATGCATGATTATTAGTATTAATGAATGTAATCAACCAAGTTCAGAAGTCATGTTTGTCTGGGCTAGCCTGCAAGAGTACGTAAGTTTTGAAATTAGCTAAACTATGTTCAAATTCTGCTCCACCATTTTCTATCTCTATGTCCTTAGACAAATAACTTATTAAGCTTCTCAGCCTCTATTTTCACCTCTGCAAAATGGAGATTAGCAACATTCCATTTTGGTGTGAAGATTAAGTGAGACAATGTGTAGAAAAGCTTTCAGCTCTATGCCCCCCGTGCTAATTCTGTCCCTGTCTTTTCCTCTACTTTTCTTCGGAAGATTATGCCTGTATTTATTTTTGTCCACTCTTTTTTTCCTCATTCTTGGCTTTTCTCATTGTTTTTGTTCTTATTTTTTCTGGCTGATCTTGTCTCTTTGTTTTCCCCTTCTCTGTGGATGTTTGTTTTGCCTGTGTTTATTTTTCCATCGTGAACTTTCCTTGAGTTCCTTTCTCATTTGCCTTTTTGCAGGAGACTTTGTTTTACCTGGGTCTCTAGCCCTTTGCACATTGATGTCAACACTGACTGCTGATTTTGGACTTTGCTGGGGAAGGGAGGGTGGAAGGTGTGGGAAGACGGCTCTTAAGGGGCCTAGAGAAAGGATAATGGTGGGCGGGGGGGGGGGGGGGGAGAGGGGAGTGGAGGCGGTCCAAAGCAGTTAATTGCTTTGCTATATATATTTTGCAGACATACGTTTCAGTTCCTGGCCAGAAGTCTGACACTTTTTTACCCACAGGTCCTTGGGGTTTTGGAATCTGCCCTGATTGCATTCTCTTTCTCTTCCCTCCCCGTTTCTCTACCCAGTTGCAGTGGAGCTCAGCTTCCCCCTCTCCAACTTCCTGCTCTCATGCTTTCTCTGAAACATGTTTTACCTATTACTGCTCTTCTCCAACATTTCATTTGTGTGGAACACCCACTTGGAAGGGGAGTTGTTTTTGAAGAGAGGGAGGTCATTATTGATAATAGCAATAAGGATAATAGTTGAATATGAAGTGCCAATGCTCACACAAGGCCAAAAACAAGACAGCGGGAACTTATGACCCTGTTCCATTGGGCACAGATTCCTAATAGAATCCAGAGAGTCCAAAGGATAGAAACAAACCAGGGGAGTGGTGGGTGGTGACAGAAAGGAGAAACCAGGGAGTATTTCTTGCATTTTAATTTCCACAAACATTTATTCATCACCTATGCTTGAGCCAAGCTGTATGCTGGGCTCTGGGTATTATTTGATGAACAATAAACAGAAAAGTTCTGTCTTTGGTAGCTTTTGATGGTTCCAGTTGTGTTCTTCTTTAAAAAAATATTTTATTGATTATGCTATTACATTTGTTGCAATTTTCACATTTTTGCCCCCCTCTGCCCGGTACCCCCATTCCCTCCAGCAATCCTCCCCATAGTTCATGTCCATAGGTTGTGTGTATAAGTTCTTTGGCTTCTTCATTTCCTATATTATTCTTTTTAAAAAATATTTTATATGTTTATTTTTAGAGAGAGGGGTAGGGAGGGAGAAGGAGAGGGAAAGAAACATCA
Organism: Phyllostomus discolor; assembly: GCF_004126475.2. NCBI lineage: Eukaryota > Metazoa > Chordata > Mammalia > Chiroptera > Phyllostomidae > Phyllostomus > Phyllostomus discolor. The sequence continues at coordinate 186,193,113 of NC_040903.2, read as the reverse complement.
GTGTATGGTTGCCTCTCACGTGCACTCTACAGGGGACCTGGCCCGCAACCCAGGCATGTGCCCTGACTGGGAATTGAACCAGTGACCTTTTGGTTCACAGGCTGGTACTCAATCCACTGAACCAAAAGAGCCAGAACTCCTATACTGTTCTTAACATCCCCCTGTCTATTCTGTACCCACCAATTTATATTTCTTAATTCCTGCATCTTCTCCCCCATTCTCAACCTTCCCTCTCCCAGCTGATAACCTTCCAAATGATCTCCCTACCTATGATTCTGTCCCTGTTCTGTTTACCTTGTTTATCTTTTAGATCCAGTTGTGATAGTTGTGAACTTGTTGCCATTTTAATGTCCATAGTTTTGATCTTCTTTTTCTTAAATAAACCCCTTTAACATTTCATGTAATACTGGCTTAGTGTTGATGAACTTTATCTTTACTTTGTCTGGAAAGCACTTTATCTGCCTTCCCATTCTAAATAATAGCTTTGCTGGGTAAAGTAATCTAGGTTGTAGGTCCTTGCTTTTCAACACTTTGAATACTTCTTGTCAGGCCCTTCTTCCTGCAAAGTTTCTAAGAAATCAGCTGACAGTCTTATGGGAACTCCTTTGTTGGTAACTCTCTGCTTTTCTCTTGCTGCTTTTAAGATTCTATCTTTATCTCTAACCTTTGGCATTTTAATTATGATGTGTCTTGGTGTGGTCCTCTTTGGGTCCAACTTGTTTGGGAATCTCTGTGCTTCTTGGACTTGTATGTCTATTTCCTTCACCAAATTAGGGAAATTTTCTTTCACTAGTTCTTCAAATAAATTTTCAGTTTCTTACTCTTCCTCTTCTCTTTCTGGTATCCCTATGATTTGGATGTTGGTACATTTGGAGATGTCCCAGAGGATCCTTATACTATTCTTACTTTTTTCTTCTTGCTGTTTTGGTTGGAGACTTTTTTCTTCCATACATTCCAAATCATTGATTTGAATCCCAGCTTCATCTGCTATACTGTAGGTTCCTTGTAAATTTTTCTTTATTTTTCTTAGTGTAACCTTCATTTCTTCTTGGGTCTTTTTTATTTTGATGCTGTACTCAATGAGTTCTTTAAGCATCCTGATCACCAGTGTTTTGAACTCTGAATCTGATAGGTTGGTGATCTCCATTTTGTTTAGTTCTTTTTCTGGGGTTTTGTCTGTTCTTTCATTTGGGCCATATTTCTTTGTCTCCTCAGTTTGGCAGCTTCCTTGTGTCTGTTTTTGTGTATTAGGTAGAGCTGCTTTGACTCCTTGTCTCAGTAGTGTGGTCAACTGTAGAAAAGGTACCTGTAAATTGTATGGGGCAGAGCCTTAGGTAATTGCCAGTGTGAGGCAACCTGTTTCATCGCTTGTGGCTCTATGTGGGAAGAGGGCTGGGGGGCAGGGGCAGTGCCGCTGCTTGGTTTCTGGAGTATTGTCTGGCACTTGCCCTGTGTGACCGGAATCCTTCCAGCTGCTGCCCTAGTGCTGAATCTCAGAGGGGGTTTGGTCTATGTATATTTTAAGTCCATGTGGGCCCTTTAAGTGGAGTCTCCTGAAAATTTGGCAGTTTCTTCCACCACCCCAACCCCCACTGGTTTTTGCAGCTAGAGTTATGAGGATTTATCTTCCTGGTGCTGGAACCCTGGACTGTGTGGTCTGGCCTGGGGCTGGGATTACTCACTCTCAAGGTATCCCTACTGATTTTTATCCACTACATGTGGATGTGGGACTGTGTATTCTGATGTGAATCTCTGTGCTACACCATGTCTCTGTGCCTCTCTGCCCATCTCTGCACGTCTACTCCTCCTGCCTGTCTGAATGAATGTGGCTTCTTCAAATCCTTGCTTGTTGGACTTCCATACAGTTCAATTTTCTGATAGTTCTGGGTGTTATTTGTTTTGAGGTCTAGTTGTACAGTAATTCTTTCTCTGGTTGCATGATGAGGCAAAGCATGTTTACCTATGCCTCCGTCTTGACCGGAAGTCCCAGTTGTGTTCTAAAGAGTTAGGATTTCCTGAAAGCGCATGTCTAATATTTTAATTTTGGACTTTGTTTTCCATCTTGAGAGACACCATGGAAATGGACCTGGGGCTCAAGTGGCAGTAGCAGATCTTGTGGTGCTTGTAGACAATGTTTGGTGGCACATCACAATTACCCATCACATGTCCTTAAATATTTTTATTATGGAAATGTTAAGCAAATGTAGAGACAATAGAAGGATGAATGTTTATCACCCATCACTCAGCTTCAATAGTTACCAACATTTTACCAATTTTGTTATATCTCCTCCCTCCTCCACTATTTTTTTTGAAAAAGATTTTTTTTATTCTCCACTGTTTTCTTGAAATGTTTTCACGCAAATTCCAGACATCATGCCATTTCACATCGTTGCACTCTGCATCTCCAGTAAGATTTTTTCCTTACATAATGACCATGCCATTATCACATGGAACAAAAACAATGATAATTATATAATTTCATATAATACTCATTCCACATGCAAATTTCACCAATCACCTCAAAGATGCCTTTATATAGTTCATTTGTATGAATAGAGATCCAAGCAGAGCCCCCAAATTACTTTTGGTCATTTTGCCTTTTACATCTCTTATTCTGTGTAATAGTCCTATGTGAAATGGAGGCATTTCCCCCCAGATCATTGATTTTTATAGAATTTGATGTAGTAGATGCTGTGGTGCACTGCTCAGATCCCTGCTTGCTGACCAGAGTGCTTGTTCTTGTAGCTGCTATGAGTATGAGCTGCTGATGGCCCAAAGCCTGTGTCTGATGGCCGGCTGTTTAGAGGACAAGAAGGTCTGGCTGTCTTGCTTCAATTCAGAACAACTCCAAAGGACCATCTCAGCTCGAGAGCTCACTGTGAGACTGGCTGAGACCTCAATTGTGACGATTTCATAATCAGTTTCTTCCTTTGCCCAGTCTTGTTTCCTTTATTCCCTTTCAGGCATGTTCCTGAGGCTACTCCCTAGTAAAACTGAATATGAATCTCCATGTCTATTTCCTAGGTAACCTGACTTAGGACAGTTGGTGCTGCTTCTGGTAAGCAGACTCTAAAATGGGATTCTAGAGCGGGATCACCTGCCTCTCAGCTGAGCTACAAACACCATCACTGGTGGTAGGTGGAGTTCTGATCACATTCATATGGTGCAGAGGTGCGATTTTTAAACAACTATTTCATATATACTCTTGCATCACAAAACACTCCTCTTTCTGCCCTCTTAACTTCTCAAGGAATGGCATGGCCTCACTCTCACTTTTTGTTGAAATTTTTTTTTCTTTTAGTAAGCTTTTTATTATTTTGAGATAATTATACATTCATATACAATTACTATTTCAGGTATATAATATGTTATTATTAACTGTAGTCACCATGCTATACATCAAATCTCCAGAACTTACTTACTTTATAACTGAAGGTTTGTGCCTTCTGACCAACACCTCATTCTCCCGCCCCCACCCTCAGCAACCACCTTTCCACTCTCCGTCTCTGAGATTGACCTTTTAGATTGCACGTATGAGGTCATCCAGCATTTGTCTGTCTGGCTAATTTTACTTAGCAAAGTGTCCCCCAGGTTTGTCCATGTTGATGCAAATGGCAGAATTACCTTCTTTTTAAATTATACTACATATACTTAAAAGTGAACCATTGAGCCTGTGAGCTTCCTGATAAAATACAATTTGAAGTACACAGCACTACCTATAAAATATTCTTGCCACAAAATTGAACCTGAGTCGAATCAAGGTTTTAGAACTAACTCCTGGTTTACAGGAAATAGGGGAGAGAGGCACAAATTAAATGATGCCTCAAGGAATCAAATAGATAAGTCCAGACTATGAAACATTCTACAGGACAAGGGATTGGTTTCTGCAAGTCAATGAAGCATTTTTAAAAAATCTAAAACAACACGAGTGTAAAGAGGCTAGAGAGATTTAAAAGACAAAACAATGAAATGTAACGTGTGAACCTTGTTTGGGTCGCGATCCAAACACACCAACAATGAAAAGATATTTTCAAGACAATCATAGAAATTTGGCCACACACTGGATGTTAGATGATACCAAAGAATTCTTGTTAATTTTGTTAAATATGAAAATGACCTTTTTGAAAAAGATTTTATTTATTTGTTTTTACAGAGAGGGGATGGGAAGGAGAGAGAGAGAGTTTCTCTTGCACATCAACGTGTGAGAGAAACATCAATCGATTGCCTCTCACGTGCCTCCATCCAGGGACCTGGCTCATAACCCAGGCACAGGCCTGACCGAGAATTGAACCTGTAACATGTTAGTTTGTGGTATGACGCCCAACCTACTGAGCCACAGGAGCCAGGGCAGATAATGGCCCTATGATTATATAAGAAAGTATTTATATTTTTTAGGGATGCATATTGAAGCATGTGGGAATAAAATGCTGTGTTGTTTTAGATTTTTTAAAAATGCTTCAGCAAACAAAAACAAAGAATAGATGATATAATTGCAAATGTTGGTAATTCTTGAGTGTGATTAATGTGTGCATGAGAGTTCATTGTCTATTCTATCTGTTTTTGTGTGTATTTGAAAATTTTCATTAAGAAAAGAATAGAGAATTGAGCATATTTTCAGCTTTTCTAAAAATTCTAGGTCTTAAGTAAGTGAAGACCTAGTGAGAGATAGTAGGTTAGGGTGGTAGTGGTGAAGATGGAGGGGAGGAAATGATTTGAGACATTGAAGAGGTGAGGTGGACAGGATTTGGTGATACATTGAAGATGGCAGAGAGCAAAGATGATGCCAAGGATGGTAGGTTTCTGACTGGTAGAACAGGGTAGATGGTGGTTAACTCACTCACAGATGCTTGGAAGAGGACCAAGTTTTCAGGAGTGAAAGAAATAAGGATTTTGGTTTGGGGCACATTGAGTTTGAGTTTAAAGTGCCTTTGAGACATACAAGAAGTGATGTCAAGAATGCAGTTCAGTATTAAAGTCTGGAGTTCAGATGAGAGAACAGTGTAAGTCTATTAATTTGGTAGAAGAAGGGAGTTCACCTTTGGACTTTGCTATGTAATTGCGTTACTACTATAGCATATGCAAACATTTCAGAACTGTAATACACTAAAATTTCTCACAGCTACATTCCTGTGAGAAGCAAGGACACACATAAACCAAAATAATTCTTTTTATTTGTTTCACAAATGAGCAAGTTCATTTTTACAGGAGAGCAGTTCCCTTTTCTCTGCTTTTTATTTTTTATTGCATATGTCGAGGAATTCTGGCAGTTCCTAAGACTTTTGTGAGCCAAGTATGCCTTAATTTTCTCCTATTATTATAGTTTCTCTTTTTCATGATGCTTTTTGCCAGTTACTAGTTAGATCAACTTTCTGTTGAAGGAGATTACTCTAGAATTGCAATTGCTCTGGAATTGCTATCCAGCAATTTCTAAGCAGGAACACCCCTCTCCACCCCAATGGAGAAAGCCAGTACAGAGCTTAAAATTATCAGAAGAGTCAGATCTTAAGTATATTTTAGGTGTGGAACAGAACGAGGTAAGCTGGTGGGGAGGCAGTAGTGGCGGAGGCCATGCTATCTCCAATCCTATTTTTAAGCAAGTCTATAACATGTTGCTTCTGTAAATAATTTGGTTTCTTAAAAGGCTTTGGGAAACTCAGACATATCCTGTGGTCAGTTGTCCGATTTGGGGTTAGTTTTGCTCAAATTCCCAGAGAATCCTTTGCAGTGATGCTGTATTTTTAACTGGGAAGGGAATGCTAGTTGTTGGTGCACTAACTGGTCCTTTGATAACATTCGAGAGTTTATCATTCTGCCCTTGAGACACCTATTCATTCACTTCTAGGTTTTATTAATTGGTTCTTTATTTTGCAGATCAATCTATGATTCGGTTAGTAAATTAAAAAATGTCAAAACAATATCTTTGATTTATCTAATTCCTTTCTTTTGATTGATTTCCTATATAACATTTCAGTGGAATTTATATGATATTTCTGTCAGTGAGTTAGAGAAGGGCAGGTACTATTATTCTCATTTTTATATGAAATAAACAGTGACCCAAAGAGTTAGTGAATATTAGAACCAGAGCTGGAACACAGGTGTTTTGATTTCTATCCTAACAAGGAGCAAAATAAAGAAAGGAAGATAAAAGATAAATGGAGAGAGAAGGAGAATGGTCAGGAAATAAAAGGAAAGTGAGTTTACTTATTTATTTCTTTAAAAACCATTTTTTGACATCTTTAGTATTCCTGTTCCTGAAAATACAATGATGCACAATGCATGATTATGGGCCAGAAGCTGAAACCCCAGTGGGCAAGAAACCCATAAATATTACTTTAAAATGGAAAAATTAATGAAGGGCCATGGAAGATATATTGCATAAAATAATTATGACACAAAGTAATTTTTGTTGATAGTCTCAATTTCTCAATTCCAAATATCTAACACCTTATTTCTTTGTCTTGAAGTGGATACTGTGTATTATCTGGGATTATTTTTCATTCAGGCACTTTGTGTCATCATGCTCTTTTCCTCACATTTTGGCATAAGAATCTCAAATGTGTATCCTGTCTTAGCCACATTTGCCCACTGAAGTCATTGTAAGCTCCTGTTTTCAATTTTATGCTCTCAGAGTCATGGGTGTGGACCAAGGTAGGACTTGCAGGTGATCCTCCAACCCTGTGTCTTGGATTCTCCTTGTATCACTGTGGAAAACCTTGATGGACCACCACGTCATACTCCTGGACTTCCAAATACTGTCTATTTTACCTGTTACAACCTGGAAAATCTAAGGATAGCTAATGGGCTATATATTATACCTATGCTTGCCTGGTTTTAAAAAAAAATACTGTATCAGAAATCTTGTTATAATGTTGAAAAGTAGAATTGGTTTGGTTTGAGTAAAAAAAAGGTATGGTAACTGATGTGACCCACTTAATAAAATATAATTAACCCCTTTCCCTAATATCTCAAGCTTCCCTGTGTTTGTGTGCATGTGTGTGACTTATCAAATTACAAACCACTGCTACTTCTTTACATTTGGGATGTGATGGCAGACCTATTCTTGTGGTCAGTTTTCAAGAGAGAAGTTTGCCTACACATGCTTTATTCAAAAAGCATTTATTGAATGCCTACTATATTCAAAGCACTTTTAGCTGCATGGGAGATACAGAGGTACCTGGCTCCCAGGGTGGTAGCAGGGTTCAAATGAAGTAATAAGATAATATATTTTTGTGAAAATGGCTTTATAAACTATGAGGTAAAAGGAAATATTTTCACAAAAGACCCCCAAATCAGTACATCTTTTGCTATTGCTTGTTTGGTACAAAGGTTAAATCTTTCCAACTTTATACACCCTTTATATCCTTTATATAACCTGGGCATGTAGAATGGCAGTAAATCGGTCTTGGACTTGAATCATACTCTTAGGTCTCAGAAACTGTGGGGACTATGGATGTGACAACACCATTCATCTTGTCCTCTGTAAACCCACAGAATTATAATCTGCACTCCAATTTGAGTAGAAAAGGAAGCTGAGGCTTGTTTTGCCTTTTGAATCATGCAGACGTTAAGTGACTTGGATTTTCATCCTCACTGATTTCTTTTGCAAAATGCCCTTGCATGTCAGGTGTGGGCGCAGAAACCATGGTAGGACTCCCTCCTCCTGCAAAGCAAAGTGGCGTGTTACTGTCACAACAAACGCACCTTTTCTTTTCCTCTAGTTTTCATAAAGGCCCAGGTGCATAAACAAATGTCCTAGGACTATGTGTGCCTTACTCAAGGTCGTAATAATTTCTATATTTTCTATGTTTGTGATCCTTTTTGTCTTCTGCCCTAAATTCTGTTATCCAACCTACCAATGAAAGACATAAAGAAAACTAAGGCTCCTTGGAGGGAAATCAGTGACAACTCAACCTGTTTAGCCTTTGTTCACAACGTAAGAATTGTGTATCTCAGTTATGGTCTGTTAGTTGCTCTGAAATCTTTGGTACAAATTAATAATGACCTTAGTTGTATTTGGCATTGAGAGCAGTAGAGAATAAGACACATTTTATTCTATAGAGTGGTTCCAGCTGGCGCTGACTGGAGCCACCTGACTTTTAAAGTGTTTATTGCCAAGGTCATCTTACATCATTGCTCTATTGTCCAAGGTTAATTGCTAATTTGTTTTAAATATTATGCAAAAGTGTTGGCTTTATTGTAGAAAACTTGGAGAATTTGACTCTCTTAGGGATGAATAATTAATGTCTTATGAAGTTACATGTCTGAAAGAGAATTCTAAAGTTCTCCATGACCGTTATTCTTCCTTCTTCTAAGTGTAAGTGTATCCTAATTTTAAAAATTCCTGGAAACCACTCTATATTAAAAAAGAAACAAAAGTTTAAAAGCAATCATTCTGAGAAAGTATTTACAGAAAATATGATAGACAAATGAGTGCTAATTTTGTTACCTAAAGAGCCTTATATACATTTACAAGAAAATCATTAAGACAACAATAGGTAAGTGGAGAAAGGATGTAAAAAAACATTCCACAAAAGTGTTCAGTTAATAAATGTGGGAAATTGGTCAGTGTCAGGTGCCATAGGTATACAACAGATGTTACTTTTGTTGTTCTTGTTGTTACTCAATTAACACAGACTTGGGAAGATTGTAATATGGTGAGAGTATGCTGAAATAGGTATTGTCTTGCATCATTTTGGGGTGCACAAATTGAAGCAACTCTTTTGCAAAGTATGTTGGAAAACTATATGAAAATTTTAAAAAATACTCATACCCTTCATTTTCAGTAATTCCACACCTTTAGTAATCTATCATAAGGGTATAATGTTACATAAAACATATAATGCATAAATACACTGATCTAAAGTAAAAAACAGAACCACAGTTAACATGTTCAAAAATAGGAAATGAGTCAATAAACTGTGTATATTTAATGTGATGTTATTGAATTATAATGTAATTTTAAATTGCAAGGTCTTCACAAAAGGACAGATATTATATGATTCCACTTATATGAGGTACGCAAAGTAGTCAAACTCACAGAGACAGAAGGTGGAATGGTGATTGCTGGGGTGGGGTGTAGGGATGGGTAATGGGAAGTTATAGTAATGGGTATAGGGTTTCGGTTTGGGCAGATGAAAATGTTCTGTAGACAGATAATGATGATAATTGCACCACAATGTGAATTTGCTATTGTCACTAAATTGTACAACTAAAATGGTTAAAATGTTAAGTTTTATGTTATGCATATTTTACCACAATAAAAAATTGCAAGGTCTTTATAGTAGTATGAGGAATTCTTGTCATATGCTTTTAGTTTTAAGAAGCTACATTCATGTTCTACAAAAGACATTGTCAAGAAAAAGAGAAGACAAACCACAGATTGGAAGAAAATATTTACAAAAGACATATGTGATGCCCTGACTGGTGTGGCTCAGTTGGTTAAGCATCCTCCCACAAACTGAAAGGTTGCCAGTTCGATTCCTGGTCAGGGCCCATGTGTGGGTTGCGGGTTTGGTCCCTGGCTGGGGTATGTACACAAGGCAAACAACAATGTTTCTCTCTTACATTGATGTTTCTCTCTCTTTCTCCCTCCCTTCCCATCTCCCTAAAAATAAGTAAATAAAATCTTTGAAAAAAGATATATGTGATAAAGGCCTGTTATCCAAAATATACAAAAATTTCTTAAAACTCAACAATAATAAAACATGTACTGTAGATCAGAGGAAAAGAAATACAAATAAATTTTAAAGATTTGAAGAGATGAATGAAACATGGTGAACAAACACTGACTAAATAAAACAATTATTTTATCAACCAATACTTAATTTTGGAGTAAAAATGTAACAGGGTGCAGACAAGGGGTGGTGCAAATAGGAATTTGTAATGGGGTCCAGGACTCAGGGTGTCCAGGAAATACTAGAAATATATATATATATATATATATATATATATATATATATATATGATGTCCTCACCCCCACAAGTCTGAGCTGGGGGATGGGACGCATGGAGCAGAGCCATTGAGAGTTGTATTGAATAGCAACAGTTTTGTAGATAACCTCTAGAACAGTTCTTTAACATATCTATAACCTTTTTTTAAAGATTTTATTTATTTTTAGAAAGGGAAGGGAGGGAGAAAGAGAGAGAGAGAGAGAAACATCAATGTGCTATTGCTGGGGGCTATGGCCTGCAACCCAGGCATATGCCCTGACTGGGAATCGAACCTGCGATGCTTTGGCTTGCAGCCTGTGCTCAATCCACTGAGCTATGCCAGCCAGGGCCATATCTATAACCTTTAACTGGTTGCATGGATATGTTAAACAGCTGTGGCCATGCTTTGAGCCAGGGGGATGGGAGTGACTTCAACCCAGGATGTAACTGGGAGGCAGCTCCCCCTGATTACAGCACCTGTGTGAGAGCTTGGAGATGATTGGCTCCACACCATAAAGCCACACCTGCCCGGGCTTACTATGGCAGTCCAGTAAAGCTGGAAGATACAGGAATGCTGGCAGCTGTGGCCAATTGTGGGAGGATTTGGAAATGGTGCAGCAGAGAAAGACTGGCGCTGGGATTTAAACCCAGGTGCAGCAGCCATGTGGGGTCTTTTGGGGACTATGGCTTGGGCACAGTAGAACCACGGACTTCTATTTCTTTTTCTGAGATATGGTAGGCTGCATTGGGCAGAGGGGGAAGGAAGGACTGTGCGTTTGTGGGTATTCTAAAGGACTTTGGAATCTCAATAATGACATTAAGTCATTACTCTAAGTCTGTATAACTCTTTGAATAAATAATCCCTTTCCTTTTCGCCAATCTCTAGCATTGAGAGACATCTCTCCCTGGTGGCAGGCAAGGTGAACCTAATACAGGGTAAGGGGACCCCCAGAGCACAAGGGTGGGTCCATTCAGTAATAGTATATGGTTCCCACCCCCCTGGGTCTGTTGAGTAACAGTTTTTGGCCACTCTGGTGGGACAATAATTGCCCGTGGCAGACCGACCCCCTCAGGTGTAGGAGAGTGAGACTTTGGAATTTTCCCAGTCTCTGAGAATTTCCCTGCGCTCCTCCTAAGGGCATCAGCCACCTAATCATGCCCAGAAAGGTGAAGAGGCAACAGAATGGGAAACGGAGCAGGGAAGTGAAATAATTTGGTTGAAAAGTTGTTTCTGAACACTCTTTTGGAATAATGGAGTTGTGAATAATGTTTTGGTTAGTATGCTGCTTCCAGGTTGTCCCTGTCAGCTCACTTACAGTTTTGGGGAGCCCAGGTGGCACTAAGGGAACCTGCTCAGGTTTGGGGACGAAGCAAACCCCTAGACTCTATAAGTCGAGCCTGCATGTCTGTTGGGGATCAGACAGCAAGCCATGTGGGTGTGCCGCCATTGTGGGTAAAATGGAGGATGAGCCTTGTGAGCACCCTACCTTGGAGGATGGGTCATGCATGTGTGTTGCCATCTTGGGTGACCCAGCATGCATGGGTGCTGCCATTTTGGATGATGGGTCACGTGAGAGTTCTGCCTTCTTGGAAATGGGTAAGGTGGTGGGCTAAGGGTTCTCTTCAGATAATGGGCTGTGTGTTGCTGCTATGTGGGCACTGCACCAGTCAGGTTCTCTGTGCAACTGGTTCTGATAGGAGGGCTCTGGTTCTGAAAGTCATGAATTGGGGTCCAAGGGTGACTGTCTGATTTATAGGGTGTTTGCAAGGTTTAAGCTTCAGAAAGCTGCAGGACGTCCCTGTGAATCTAGGGACTTTTAGTGGAAGGTACTTACAGTGCTAGGGACTTTTGGCTGCTAGATACTGAATTTAAGTATAGTCCTTCCCAGTGTGGGAAAGGAAGAGGGATTAAAAGTGAGTTATGGTTAAATCTGGATGGGTAAAATTATGTAGGAAAGGTTGTGAAAGTTTTAAATCTGGAGGAAAGGAAACCTCAACTACTCATTTCCTGGTTTTATGGGAAAGGAGCAAGTCTCTGCCATTGTTTTTGTTTCTGATCAGAAATCTTCTGTACCTGTAGACCTGTTTAAGGCCACCTGTAAGACCCAGGAAATGTTGCCTGTAAACGGTTGGGGAGAATGCCTTTGCCACTCAGGACCCAGGGAGGGTCATTCAGGGCTGATGAGTGTTTCAGCCTGAGGCAAAGGAGCATGTCTCTGCCAAGAGAACAGGCCTGAAAGAGCAGGTCTCTGCGGAGGCACCAGTGGACGTTTTGGTGCAAGAGAATCCCTCTATCTGTGTACTGTTCTTCTAAACTTTGTTTGTGTTTTGGATTTTGCTCTGTTATCTGCTCTGAAAAGGAAATTGAGGATTCCAGGGAAAGTTAAAACTTCACTGTAGAAAAGTGAACAAGGGAAAGTGTAAGATACGTAAATGAAGAAGGTATGTAAAAGGATATCAGAAGGAAAAGGATTTTCCTTCCTTCACACTTGTGTTTTTCTCCCTACCTGATCCCTCCAGAATCTGGCATTCTGAAGGAGTGAGTGATGACATAAGGTTCCTTTGCATAAATCCATTAAGACCAGTCATTAATGGTGGATTGTTCACCAAGATTTTGACTGGAATGTCACACCTGAAGGGGGCATGTATGGGTTCTGGTCGCTACCAGAAAGCCCTGAGGAACTGGGATTGACTTTCAAAGCCAGCAAAAGCCCACAAGAAAAAGTCTGGTACTTTGGTTGGCTGTGTGGTTCTTGGCAGGGAAAGAACAAAGGTTGCTTTCCTGAAAAATGGCAAAAAAAAAAAAAAAAAGGAACCTGTAGGCACAATGGAGCCTCAAGGATTTGAGTGAAACAACTGGTACAGGTGAAGCTAGATGGCAGATATGTGGCTCTGCTTCTGTGCCCAAGGGCAGAATGAAAAGTCACCTAAAGGTTCCCTATGTGAGTTCCAGCAAAGTGGACTTAGAAGATTGTTGGTGATCCAGGCTGCTCTTGGTGGGGGTTATGCAAATGAACAGGCAAAATTAAAAGCTGGACTCATTGTAGTCCCTTTAATAACATGAGGGTGACCACTTTGGAAAACTGTTTGGTCGTATCAATTAAAGCTGAATATAAACATGAACTATGACCCAGCAATTCTTTTACTGTAACAGAAAGGCATGTGTACATTCAACCAAAATATACACTAGAATGTTCTCAGCAGCACTACTCATAATAGCCCTAAACTGGAAACTACTCAAATGTCCATCAACAGTAGAATGGATAGAGGAATTGTACATCCCATGCAATAAAGTATTCCACAGCAGGGACAATTAACAAACAACGGTTATATGCTATAATATGGATGTCTCACAAATATAAGGTTGAGTAAAAGGAGAAAAAACAGCTTACATATTATATGATTTCATTTATATCAATACAAAGCAGGGTGTTAAATCCACACTGTTAGACATCAGGATGGTGTTTATTTGCAGGGAGGATGTAGTGCCTGGAAGGGAGTAGAGAGTGACTTTTGTGGTATTGGCAAAGTTCTGTTTCTTGATTTGGTGTTGATGACATGACTGTATTTAATTTGCAAAAATTCATTGAGCTGTGCATTTATAATATGTCCTTTGTGTATGCATATTATTCTTCAACGAAAAGTTAAAATTAAACCCATATGACCCTTATATATTTGGAAATTTAAAAGCATTTATTAAGAAACTCATGAATAAGAGTATAGTCAAATGGAAATTTGTAAATACCTAGAATTACTGTAAAGAAAATGCCAATCAAAATTCATAAAATACAGCAAAAGCAGAAGGAAATGTTTATTTTTCATGTTTACCTTATAAAGGAGGAAAGACTGAAAAATTAATGAGCTAAACATCCAACTTAAAATAGCAAAAGATCAGCAGAATAAACTCAAAGAAAATAGAAGGAAAGAACTAAAGATAAGAGCACATATTAATGAAATAGAAAACAAACAGAGATAAAATACAGAGGATCAACAAAGCCAGATTGGCTCTTTGAAAACACTAATAGACAAACCTTTGGCAAGACTGATGATGAAGAAAATGAGAACATGAATAATAATGAAAAAATATAGTGCACAGATAGTGAAAGAAATCTAAGAATGACTATATACTTATAATTGAAATTTGCTGAGATAATAGAACTTAAGTGTTTTCTCCTCCACCACACACATGTGCAATATGTGATGCAATGGATGTTAATTTTTTCCAGTCTTATTGAGAAATAATTAACATACATCACTGTGTGAGTTTAAGGTTTAAGGTAAGGTAAAGGCCATTCTCTAAGGCATGAGGTGATAGCTCATTGTGATTCTAATTTGCATTTTCCTAACGACTAGTGAAGCTGATCATCTTTTTTATGTTCCTGTTGCCCAATTTGTATATCTTCTTTGGAAAAAAGCCTATATCAGGTTGTTTGCCCATTTTTAAGTGGATTAATTGCTGTTTGTTTTGTATTTGTTTTTTTTTTGCTATTGAATTGTAGGTTCTTTATATATTTTGAATAGTAACCCCTTATCAGATATATCATTTGCAAATATGTGATAGATATATTAATTCACTTGATGGTGGGAATCCTTTAATAACATATGTATATTAAATCATCATGTTGTGTACTTTAAATATATTAAAATTTCTTTGTCAGTTATACTTCAGTAAAGCTGAAAAAAAAAAAGAAGGGAAAAAAATAAAAGGATACCGCCACTTGAACCACTTGCTATGTTAAACAAAAAAATCAAATAGACTGTTTATAAGGTACATAATCTAAAATGTAAAGACAACACTTAGCAAAAGGTTGGAAAAAAGACACATTGGGCAAAACCCATAAAAAAATCAGTGTGGCTACATTACTATCAGTGAAAAAGACATTAAGACAAAAATATTTTTAGGATGGAGAGGGTTATAGCATAATGTATAATGATTTTATGCATGTATGCACTGAATAAAAATAGCCTCAGAATATAAAAGCAAGTCTACAGAAAGAGATGGATACATAAATCCATCATTATATCATGAAAAATTTTCAAACAACTGCTCCTAGATCATGCAGACAAAAAGCAGCAAAGATACAGAAAAAGTGGAAGCACAATTTAATAAACTTAACCTAATGCACAGAGTTCTGTATCCAACAATTAGAGAATATATATTTTATCAAACATTTTTGTAATATTTTAAAAAATTATTCACGTACTAGGCCATTAAGAAAGCCTTAGTAAATTTCAACACAGTGCAATTAAGTTAGAAGTTACAAAAATAAAAATTGTTAAGTCCTGTCAAAACCTATAAAACACTTTGCTAAATAATACTAACTTTTTTAAACAGAAAATTTCAAAATATGTGGCAGTGAATAACTATTACACAGAAACTTGAGGGATGCCAGAAAATTGTGTTTCTAGGAAATTTAGCCAAACATAGAAATGAATGAAATAAATGTAAATTTAAAGTAAAGCCATGTAATAGTAAAGCCATGTGATATGAAAAATAGAGGCATTTATTGAAGAAGATACAAGAAATACTGTACATAGGGCAATGACAACTCAATCCCCTTCAAAGTAGGCACCTTGGACCTCACACAGTTCTCCCAGTCACATCAAACTGTCCCATGGTATTTTCCTGAATCTTCATCAAGGTTTCTGAAATCTTTCCTTTTCAAAGGGTGATTTAGTTTTGGGAAAAGCCCGAAGTCACAGGGCACCAAATCTGGGATGTAAGGGGGCTGAGGTCACTGGTGATTTGATGTTCACCAAAAAACTCTGCACGAGATGTGATGCATGAGTGGGCCAGTTGTCATGATGAAGCTGTCAATCACCAGTTGCCCATAGCTGTGGCCTTCTGAATTATCTGATAGTTTCCACAGAGGAATGTTCAAGCTTAACACAAAATTTGATGCAGATTCATTGCTTCTACTTGCTCAATCATTTTGAATGTGATGGCCACACAGTATACATGCTCACTCTACAGCATCTACCGCCCCTACTGACTAGTACAGTGAAGTCATCATTGTTCATGCATGTGCATTCCAGTCCACTCTCCTTGGCTGCCAGGTAACATCAGTGTCCTCAAACCATTCTTGTTATATTAACAATGGTTGGACTCTTTCCAGACAGACCTCATATATCCAAATTAAATGCAATAAAAAAGAAAAATTACAATAAAAATGGAATTGAAAACAAAGACTCGATATAGATCAACAAAGTCAAAGCTTATTTTTCAAACAACAAACAATATAAAACAAACCACTGACAAGACCTATCAAGAGATAAGGAAGAAGGTACAATTTTATGAATGAAAAAGGGAACGTACTAAGGTAAGTAAAGATGAAAAATAAGAGAACATTACTAACAGCTATATGTCAATAATTTTTCAATTTAGATGAGGACAAAACCCTAGAGAAAAAATTACCACAAGAAATAAAAGGCTTTTATAGTCTTGTACTATTACAGTAGTTGGAATAATTGAAACAATAGTTAAAATTTCCCACAGAGAAAATAGTGGTTTTATGGGAAAGTTCTATGAAATTTTTAAAGAATAGATAAAATATGCAAATTTATTTAGGACAATCATAAAAGAGAAAATACTATCCAATGTGTTCTACAAGGCCAGTATAACATTAAAAATAAAATGAATGCATTATGAGAAAGAAAAATACAGGCCCATTTCACTAATAAATATAAATATAATACTCCTAAAGAAAATATTAGCGAATTGAAAAAATTGTATTAAAAGATAACACACTACAATAAAGTTGGATTTATCCCAGATGTGCAAAGGTGGTTTCATTCATGTGGGAAACTCACCACATTTATACTTAAAGGAGAAAAATCCATACGATTATCTCAAAAGTTTGTAGAAAAAAGAATTTATCCCTTAAAAAAACAACTTTGTAAGTAGAAATGAAAGGGAAATTTTTATCCTGATAAACCATATTTATTAAAAACTTAGCCCAAAGCCTGGCTGGTGTAGCTCAGTGGATGAGCACGGGCTTGTGAACACAAAGAATCGCAGGTTTCGATTCCCAGCCAGGGCACATGCCTGGGTTGCAGGCCAACGGCCCCCAGCAACTGCACATTGATGTTTCTCTCTCTCTCTCTTTCCCCCTCCCCTCCTCTCTAAAAATAAATTAAATAATAAATCTTTTTAAAATCTCTTTAAAAAAAACTTAGCCCAAACATTACCCTGAATTGGGAAACATTGGAAATAGTGCCTTTAAACCATAAAGGAGAAAGATGCACATCATTACCACTTATATACCACATTGCATTGGGGGTTCAAACCACTGCAAGAAAAGAGAAAGGATAATAGAAGCATAAAAGACTGGTTTTTACTAATAGAATGTGACCAAAAGTGACTTTCTGGGACTTCAAGTCCAGGCTTTAAGAACCTACCTACTTCCCTGGCCTGCCTCTAGGGGTCAAACCCATGTGAAACGTCCAACTCTCCTGCTTGAGCAACTCTGTGGAGAGGTAAATGCCCTGGAACTGCAGGGGTTGAAAACTCCAGCCATTAAGAAGAACCAAGGCCCCACAAATATGACCCCAGTTGGCTGTTCCAGCCAGCCCCAACCATTGTGCCATCCTAGCTCAGGTTCCAGAGATGTGAATAAAGATGCTGTCTTGGATGTTTCAGCCCCAGCAGATACCAGGCAGAGAAGAAATAAGCTGTCTCTGCTGAACATCGTCCAAATACTGACCCACAGTCTCATGAGCAGGAAAAAAAATGGTTCTTTTTTTTTTTTATTTTAATCATTGTTCAAGTACAGTTTTCTCCCTCTACTCCCCAAAAATGGTTCTTGTTTTAAGCCACTAAGTTTTGAAGTAGTTATTAGTGGATAGATTTTGAGCCACGAGCGAATAACTCTAACACATATTCTCTTAAGGTCCATGATATACAGGATGAGTTGTGGTACATATATGAGGGAGCAATAAATGCTTGAGGCCTTTATCTCGAATTCTGCTATATGAATGTTTCATTTGGTTGACAATTTGTATGATACAATATGGACTGAGTGGCAGATAGATGCCAAGGTCACCCCCACTGATAACTCCCTGTGTTTGTGCCCTGTATATCCACTTGCGTATAGGCAAGACTTGTGACTTGCTTCTGATACACCACACACACACACACACACACATAGATATAGGTATAGATATAGATATAGGTATAAGTATAGATATGAGATATATAGGTAATGGGCTATACTCCCATGTGTAGTTATGCTATGTTGTGAAGGTGATGGGATGTCACTCCTGTGATTATGTTATAGTATGTAACAGCAGACTGGAGCTTGAGATTCTCCTTCTTGATGAATAACAGCCATACGGAGAAAGCCCACATGTCAAAGAACTATGGAGAGCCTCTAGGACCTGAGCGAGCTCTAGGACCAACTTGCTATCAAAATGTCAGGGCCCTCAGTCATGTGGCCACAAGGAAATGAAATCTGCCAACAGCCTGAAGAGCTTGGAAGTAGATTCTTGTCCAGTTGAGCTTCCAGATGAGAATGCAGCCCTGGGTAATGCCTTGATTGCAGCTTCATGAGACTTTGAGCAGAAGATACAGTCAGCTATGTCTAGACTTCTGATCCATGGGAACTGTGAGATGATAAGTGTGTGGTGTTTTAAGGCACTAAATTTATGGTAATTTGCCACATAGCAGTAGAACACAAACACAGGGAAGTTTATGTTAGGGTGAGTATCAAAGAGCATTATCTATGTGTCCAGCAAAGAAGAGCATTGCACCCCGACTGGTGTGGCTCAGTGGTGAGTGCCAACCTGCAAATCAAAGAGTCACTGGTTCAATTCCCAGTCTAGGATATACATGCCTGGGTTGCAAGCCAGGTCCCCAGTAGGGGGTGCATGAGAGGCAACCACACATTGATGTTTTCTCTCCACTCTTTTCTCCATCCCTTTCCCTCTCTAAAAAGTAAGTAAATAAAATTCTTTTTTTAAAAAGGAAGAGCATTGCTAGGCAATCAAAGAGCTTATACTAAATTCCATACATTACTTCATTTATGGGATATTGCTGGTGGTCATCAATTGCCTCCTGATTTTGATTTGGAATTGAATCAAATAGTGAAAATAAGTGATTCACCTGCAGTAGGTTGAAACTTTTTGAACTTTATCTTGGTGGAGAGTTGGTATAATATTAATGTCAGGGGTTTTGTTTTATTTGTTTGTGGGTTTTTTGTTTGTTTTGGTTTTTGGTGCTTGCTGTGGTTGATTGTGGTTGTAATAAGGCACTTTAGTGGAACTTTCCTAGGATTTCTAGTGGCCTGCTTCTTTCTAATTTTCCCTGTATCCATGCTCCAGAACCAAGAAGGACTTTTATATTCTAGCCTAGACATATTGGGTACAGAATTCCATACCTTTCTTCTTTTCACAACAAAGCCACTTAACCATCAAGTGTTTCATAATTTTTTTGGAGGAGTGAGAGGGGGTTAGTATCCCTTTTACTGAAGGTTTGGGGAGGATCGAAGCGGGAGTCATGACTGTGCAATGCCCTGCCTAATGTCATTCTCCCTGGCTCTTCCCCTATCTTCCTCTCAGTTCTCCCTGCCTGCTTTGAGAGGAACTAATTTCCTCTCTTCCTCTCACTGAGGACAGTTTCGCCCTCCTTCAGATCCACTCAAGATCTTAGCTTCTATCTGAATTAACTAACCATGATATTTGTCCCAAGTAAATATTAATATTTTGTATGTGGCAGACTCTGCCACTTGTCTACCCAGTATCTATTCATTCCTTTTCCTTACCAACAGAACCCAGATAAAGTGTTAATTTCCCTAAGCTTTTCTTAGATCCAATAAGATGTTTGTAGGCTGTATGGGGCTTTTGGGAAAACCATGATTTCCTGATATAAAGAGGCAGACTCAGCTGGCATCATTACCCCTTTGCCCTTTCCCTTTCTTCCTGCCTGGACAGACACAGTGGGTTCAGGGCTGCAGCCATCTTGCAGCCTTGGAGGTGAATGGCAGAGCAGGAAATGAACGGGACAACCTTGAGGCTTTGTTGAAGAGGCTTTACTTGCCCTGGTTATCAGCTTCTGGACCTATTGTCATGGGAGAGAACAAAATCTGGTATTTAATTAAGTCATTGTTTATTGGGTTTCTGTTATGTCATCTTGGCTAATGCATTGCTCTTCCTGAAAGGAGGTCTGGTGAGTAGTTTATTTTCCTTTCTACTTGTATCTTTATCTCCGAGGGCTTGTTTTGAACAACTCAAATAAAATTGTTCCTTTACGCTCCCTTGTTAAGGCTTCCCTCAGAATGGTGATTTATATCAAATAAACACAAATCTGACTTCAAAAAGCAGTGATGGTGTTTATTGGAACCCTTTTTAAAAATTAATTAATTTATTTATTTTTAATTGTTGATATTTGAGCACATGGAGAATGGCCACATAAAGCTCACAGGAAAACCTCCCCCAAATCATTTTTGCAAAGCTTTCTCTCCAAAGTCACACATTATCTAGATTTCTCCCCACCTTTTTTTACTAACTCCTCCTCAAAACTCTGTTTACTTTCCTTTCATTCTCTTGCTTCTGCCTGTGGGTTGAATCTTTTGTTAAAGACAAACTTCATGCCACTACTTTGATAAATCAATCTGTTCCTTTCTCTCTTCCTTAATTTTTCAACTTTATCTATTACTCCTGGCAACACACAAAAAATCCACGTGCAGTCACAGATTTGTCCTCAGAAGGCAATTGAGGAAGAGAGTTGTAAAAAGGAACACTTGAATGTTTTCCCCCACGTGTTAGTAGTCAAGGTTCCCCAGAGAAATGGAGCCAATAGGGTTGATTGGTTGGTTAATTGACTGATTATAAGGGACTGGATCATGCAATTACAGAGTTGACAAGTCCCAAGATCTACAGTCAGCAAGCTGGAGTCCCAGGAGAGCTAAAAGCTGGTAGCCCAAGATCCAAGAAGGGCCAATGTTTCAGTTTGAGTCCAAAGGCAAAAAAAAAAAAAGTCCCAGATAGTCAGGCAGGAAGAGTTCCGCTTTATTTGAGAGAGGGTCAACCTTTTTGTTCTATTCAGGCCTTCATCTGATTGGATGAGGCCCACTCACTTTAAGGAGAGCAATCTGCTTTATTCAGTGTACTGATTCAAATGCTATTCTCATCCAGAATCACCCTCACAGGCACTTCATGAATAATGCTTAACCAAAAGTCTGGGCACCCCATGGCTCAGTTAAGTTGACACATCACATTAACTATCACAGCCCATCACACTTAGATATCTCACACAGCTCTCCACAATATGGGCAACTTCCTAGGCTCATTTCTTCTTACTTCCCTCCCTCTACTCTTATTCCTTTCATGCCAGGTTGTTGGCTCCTTTCCTAGAGTAGACTCTTCCCTACCTTTCTCCTCTTCAAACCTCTGTTTATCCTTTAAGACTTAGCTCTAATGTTACTTCCATATGCTATGTATTCCCCACCCCACGCCTGAGAGCATTTCTTGTATTATTGCCCTCCAAAAAGGTATTTTCGCTCCTTCTCTCCTTGAAAAATTCTATTAATTATTCTAATGAAAACCTTTCTGGAAAAGCAACACCAGGCACCACATGCATTCCAAGCCTGGTTTGTGTTACCAGATTTGCTTTCCATAGGATTTTCACCATGGAGCGTGAAGTTGTGGTGCCTTTCTTGTGACAAGATGCAGTTGGCTCTGCTTTGTGGTGGGTGCTGCCAACCTCTGGATTAAATAATAAAGAGCCAGTTGTATATTTCAGGGCTGTTATACCATTTAATCAGGATTTTTTTAAATTGTGTAGAGTAACAGAGTCTATAAATGCATTTATAATTAATGCTATTTTTATTTCACAGAAGTAAAGACACATTATGTAGATTATCTAGGGAAGACTATCCTCATTTTTCTTTTCTAGAAATGAGCAATTTTCCATCTAGAATCTTCCTCCTCAATACCCCCAATTATTCTAACTTCCTTTTGGAAAAACTGGATGGGTCAATTCTAATATGTTTTTATAATAAAAACTAAAAAATAACTAAATAATAGGATATTTCCATGTTACCATATATTAATAAATGTAGTGCCTTTATTTAATTTTTATACATTGCAATATGAGAAAAAGGTACTAAAATGAGGTAGACACTGTATTCTTATAATTGAATTATCTTGTCAGAAATTTTCTTGTAGGAATCCTATGAAATATGGTATTGTGGGGAGAGATATTTACCTTGGAGGAAAATGAATCAGCATCTATGTAGCCACTCTATAAATTATGGTATTTTTAAGGCAAAAATCACAGTACTTCCACAATTTTTATAAGCAAATTAAATTAAGTAAAGTAACTTTATAATTTACAAAACTCTTTTTGATAGAAGACCACATAAATTGGGCATTTAAATGTACGAATATAGAAATTTTCAAAAGGATTCCTTGGTACCTGTCCATATGCTGTGGTCTTTGCGGACAAGAAGCTGAACTTACTATGGCACTTTGGCTTTGAGGGAACAGAACGGGCTTTAGTAGCAAGTCAACTATTATAAAACAGCTTGGGGAAGGTGTCCAGAGAAATTTGCTATGTACTTAAAAATGTTCTTTCCCAGATATGGAAAGGACATTACTTGCAAACCTAAAATATTCTGGAAGAGAAGTCATTGGCCCATGCCCACTTAATGAGGACATTTCAGGAATCCTTAACCTGGTTGGCATAGAGAATAACTTCTACTTCAAAAGTATGATATTCCAACCAGAAAGAAAAGATATTCATTCCTTCTGCCTTTTAAATTCTTTTTGGTGACTTGATTCATCAATTCAGACTTTGAGAAGAATTAAAGCTATAGAATTTGAATCAAAGTGTCTTTGGCCAAATCAAATTGACCTTGGGCAAGTCATTTACCATTTAGGGTCTGGTCTCCACCCTGCCCCCGCCTAACAATATTTAAGTAAGCTGCATAGAATCTTGTATTTGCTGCTCTGGTAGAAGAGAAAAATGTGTCCTTGGCTAGAGAAGTAGGAGGTGATGTGATAATTTTATACGTTTTATTTTTAGCTATTAAAGACTTGCTTCTTAACCAGAAAGGTAGGATGATGATATGTATTTGTCAAGAATTTGATCAATGAATGAACAATAATGATGGGCATGCAAATTATTGCTTCTATGTGACTTTCCTCTCTCAAAGGATCATAGAGACAAACCTGCCTCTAATTATATGTCACTTAGATATGGCATTTTTCATTAGAGGATGTCAAAGTGTTTTGCAAACATTAATTAAGACTTGCATCTTCCCTGTGAAGTGAATATGATTGTTTTCCTGGCAGAACAGCAAACTGAGACAGAACACTTTAGAAGCTGCCCAAGATTACCCTGCAGAACAGTGCCACCAAGTTTATGTTACTTGCTTTAATCTGCAACACCGTATAGTTACTTGGTGGAGGTGAAGTAATTAGGAAACTTTTGAAAGTATGCCAGTCAGCCTTTGTGCCACTGGCTAACGTTCTCAGAGGCATCATTCTGCTTGTCTTCTATGCAGAATGGAGGCAACCCTATCTAATTGAGGGAGGGAAAGTTACCAAGAGTCTGGTTCTGTCTTCTGTTCAGAAGCTGCAGCTTCATTCCCACCTGGTATGTTCAGTAGATTCTATGGCATTAGGTGGAGTTTGTGAAGGCAGGGTTTCTGAGGAATGGGGATACTCCCCAAGGTATTGCTGTGAGCACAACTGGGGTTTTGGGGTATAAGTAGAGCAGGCTAATGGTTGGATAAATAGTCCCTTTGCTGCCTAATCTCATTTTTCACTAAAGCACAAAAACTCATAGTCACTCTAGAGACTGCTAGGCTAATCCCTGCATGACTTATGGGACTATTGAACTCTTCTCTTTACAGGTTTTTACTGTGGGAAGATTTTGCTCTTGACTGTTCACTTGATGGCTGTGTGGAGAAATGGCTGACAGACAACAAAATAGTTCCAGTGGAATTTATTTCCTTCCTCTTTTCCCATTGCCTCACTCCTGGACAACTGCCTCCTCATTAGTGTTGTCATGTTTAGTCATTTCTTCTTCACTCTCTCCTGTGCACAACTGCCAGATTTGTTTAAAGCACTGCTTTCGTGGTACATCTCTTCTTAGAAATCTCCCATAGGCCTTAATTGCACACCAGCAGTAACTGCAACTAACATAAGCCGAGTCCCAGATGATGCGTAGATATTGTGTTAAGGGCTTTACATAGCTTGTTTGTATTTAATTCCAAACATTTCTGTATAATTTTGAAGGCCCTTCCAAAATTGGATTCTACCCTCCTTTTCCAATTGTGCTTTCTCCTATTCTATTTTTAAAGATTTTATTTATTTTTAGAGAGAAGGGAAGGGAGGGAGAAAAAGGGGGGCGGGGGAACATGAATGTTTGAGAGGTACATCAATCAGTTGCTTCTCAATGCCCCTAGCTGGGAACCTGGCCTCACCCCTGGCCTGCACCCCTGTGCCTTGACTGAGAATCACAACCTTTCAGTTTGCAGGTCGGCCCTCAACCTCAATCGACTGAGTCACAGCAGCTAGGGCTATTTTCTCCTATTGTAACATGAACTCTTTGCTCTGGTGAGACTGCGTCTCACTTCTGTGCCCACGCCCCCCCCTGCCCTGAACACCATTATCATTCCCCTTGGCTCATTTTGTTTTCCAGTCATTGAATGGCCCACTTTCCTCTGCCCATTCAATTCAGCTTTCAAAGAGCAGCTTGAGTCCTGCTTCAGGGCTTCTATCAACAATTCTATTTTCCTTCTCTGTATTACTCTGCTGTTGTTCTTTTATATAATTATCACTCAGTTACCTGTCAATCTACTTTCAGATAGACTATCAGGGCAAACCAAGTACCAACGTGCAAGGTGTTCCTTGATCCCTCCATTTTTTCTTGGATCATCATCTTCTTCTAGATTTGACTTCTATATCAGGCAGGATGGGCTAAGTTATGGTGCAGTAATAAAGGCCTCAGATTTTAATGGTTTATAACAACAAAGGTTTTTCGATTATCTATATTACATATCTATTGTAAGGTGGCTGGAGGCTCTGCTTCATGTCTCCTTGTTTTGGGTCTCAGGCTGATGGAGAAGCAACATCGGGACATTGCCTAATGCAGTGCACAGGGCAAAAGCAATGTAGCTAATTGCCGGACTCATGTCTCTTCTCACTCTTTATTGTCAAAACAAGTTACATGGCTATGCTGTCTTCAAGGAATACCAGGAAGAAAACCAGAATCTTTACCAGAAACACTGATGACTAATACAACTTCTTTTTCTGTATAGCATAGACCAGTGGTTCTCAAACTTTTTGACCACATGCCATATAAAAGCTATTTTTCCATCACAACCCAATATTCTATCTATACACACACACATATGTATATATATGCATATATATGCCTATACTTACCTGAGACAAAGTTACTAAAAGTGATTTACTGGGTTTTTTTTGTTTTTTTTTGTTGTTTTACTATTCCACGGACCTTCATTTTTTAAAAGTGCTGGCATCATCCATTAATTTTATGACCCACTAATGAATTGTACCCAGGATTTGAAAAATACTGGTCTAGGAACAATGCACCAGCACCCTCAACCCTTTCTCTTTGTAAATGCCAAGCTTTTTTCTCACCAAAATTCCCAATCCACACATCTGCCTTCTCTCTATCCATACCCTTGCTGCTAAGCACAGCTGGTGAAAAAAATCATACACTTATAAAGATTCCATGAAGGTTGGACACTATCTGTTTGTAGAGGTCTGATGCCCATAATTGTGTGATTTTACCCATCAGCTCTTCATGGGTTCTATCCCATCACCCTCTTCTTTCTGCAAATGTATTAACATGCACACATAATTGAAGCCATTTAGGGACATGTTACATCAACTATTCACCTCATGTATATAACCTTATCAATGCCTACATTTCCTCTCCCTTCTTTTTGTCTGATCTCAGAGAAGGAGGTGCTGCACTATGAAGTCTTAAGTGCTCTTATGTATTCAGGTATTCACCTGCTTCCCCCTGTAAGTTCTATGTCATTGGGCTTCTAATTGTCCTACCTGTTCCATCTCTTTCTGGATGCTGGACTACTTTAGGTAAGGTATTATTTTTATCTTGGGCTCATTTGGAGCTCAAGTTTGATTGATGGTGTATTCTTAAGTGACAAGAATTCTGCAGAAAGTGCAAGGTAAATGGATCTTTGGCTTAGTAACCAGTCCCTTCTGAGGCACCTGGAAGAGACCCTCTGCTCTCAACCTTCCTAGCCTACAGGTCAGGGAAGATTAGCTTTACCATTGGCTCTCTCCTGGCTTTGAGGGGCCAGGAAGACCAGCATAGTCACACCTGGGGTCAAGGTTGGCTATCCCAGGAGTCATAGGTTAAGAAATGCCAAGCTCTTCCCAGTATCCTCTGCACTGGTTCTCACCCCTGCGTCCAGTTCATAGGGAAGGAAGCTCCACACCAGGACACTCCTCCAGGAGCCTGCATGGCCACACCCTCTCCTCTTCCAGTGGCCCAAAGGTCCCAGAAGCCCTGTTACTCAGGAGAGGAATATGGCTTGTGGGAATGGACAGGAAGAAACTGCCTTTAGGATGTCCTTTTCTGGGACCCACATAGCTAATTGTCCCTCTAGTTACCTCTTGTCGATGTCTTTCATTTAATGCCAACCTTCTCAAAAAATAAACTATACCTCTTTTCTCCCTTTCCTATCTCGCATTTGCTTTTGAATCCACTGCAGAAAAACATTAGTCCCATCACTTCCTTGAAACTGCTTTGGCGAAAGCAACCATTGATCTTCTAATTGCCACATACCTTGCACATCTCTTGGAATCTTCATGGTCCTCAGGTTTCTCTCACCCACGCAGCTGTGTGGTTGAGAGAGACTGCTCCCACTCCCTTTTGACTCTTTCTTTGGCTTCTGTGACAATACTCTCTTCTAGTTCTTATTTCCTTGATTCTTCTTAGTTCCTCTTCTGGATTTTAAATTTCTCCCATGCTCTTAAATTTGGTGTCACCCATAGTTTTGTGTTCTTTTCTTTTTCTCACTCTACTTGCTGTCCCTTGGGTAATCTCATTGGATCTGTAAACTTCTGTATTTAGCCGCCTGTATGTGAATGACTCCCAAATTCAGGTCTCTAGCCCAGACATGTGTTCCAGACTCCAGATCCATTTATACAACTACCAGCAGAAATTTCCACCTGGACATTCCAGGCATTCTGAACAAAGAGCATTTAAAACCCAAAGGTAGTCTTCCCAAAAAAACAACTCCTGGCTTTGTTGATCCCCTTTATTTTCTGTCTATTTTTCCTGAGTATAGCTGAGGGGTCAGCAAAGTAAGGTCCATAGGTCCAATCCGGCCCATGGTTTTTACATTTTTAAATGGTTGGAAAAAAATCAAAAGAATAATATTTCATAATACATGAAAGTTATATTAAATTAAAATGTCAGTGTTTATAAGGAAAGTTTTATTGTAACAGTTCTACCCATTTTTTTATGTTTGGCTATAGCTTTCTACTACAATGGCAGAAATGAGTAGTTGCAATAGAGATCAAGTGGTCCATCAAGGCTAGAATATTTGCTATCTGGCCCTTTACAGCAAAATCTGCTGGCCCCTGGTGTAGCTGATGACTTAGATTTGAATCTCAGCTCTACCACTTACTCTCCACGTAACCTGGGCAAATTTCCTGTGTCGATCCTAATTTCCATATCTGTAAAATGAGAATAATTCTATTTTTGCTCAAGGTTTTTAGTAGATTAAATGAGATAAAGCATGTAAGACACTTGCACAGTGCTTGATAGATATTACCCCATAAATCTTAACTATTGCTCTTTCCCAAAACTCATTCTTGCTCTTGTTTTTTTCTATTTTTGTGACAACTGCAGAGTCTACCAGTCCCAGCCAGAAACTTGGAAGTTATTCTAGGTCTGACATCCTACTGTTGTTCATTTTACCTCCCCAGGATCTAAGATGCCCATCCTTTTTTCTTCACATCCACCGCAACTGCCTTAGTCCACACCTTGATTGCGTCTTGCCTGGACTGTCTCCTAACTTGTCTCCCTGACTCAAATCTGGTCCCCATTTCTTCATTTTCTATATTACACCTGAGTGTTCTAAAATAAGCATCTTCTCATGTTACTCTCTATCTTAAAACCATACAAGGACTCCTCATCGTCTGCAAGGTAAAGCCTAACCTCCTTTCACGGTCAGTTCCCCTGCTCAGCCTTAACTCTCACCATGCCCACCTCACAATGATGCCCCAGCTTTATGATGGCTTGACATTTCCAAGGCAACCTGGGATGCCTTTTCCCACCCTGTCAATCCAGGCAGCTTTCTGCTTCACTTTTAACATCCAACTTAGGCATCACTGCTGCTATGAAGTTTGTCTTCTCTTTAACTGTAACCTCCCCCCATTCTAACCCAAACACACTCCCTTCTATGAGTTCTCATGGACCCTTATGTTCTTTAGTCACCACATGTAATTGTGATTTTAGGTTATAAGCTCCTTGAAACCAGGATACGTATTCAAATCCCAGAATCTTGATACATTGTAGAATTATGAATGTTTATCAAAATAAAGGGTGAACAAATCCCACAAGTGTGTAAGGTAGATACACATATAGGTACCCAAATGACCATTTATCTACCTAGTCTTTCTACCTGTGTTTTTTCAAAAGATCAAAGTGGTTCTTTTTTTTTTTTTTTGGTATGAAAATAAAATTTCTCTGAAATACATTTTTGGCACAGATTTTTAAAATGTATATTAAGGTGATTTGATTTTTAAGTCAGTATTAAATATTATATATGCATACTCATACACCACAAGTTGTGATATCCCCCCAAGAAAGAAAATCCGTCACTTTGCTCTTTTTTATTGTACGCTGTACATATAGTGGTTCTTAAGTGTAGTCCCCCTGAACCAGCATCACCCATCACATGGGAATTAGAGATGCAGATTCTTAACCCCACCCATGTTTTCTGAATCAGAAACTCTGGAGGTGGGGCCAGAAACTGTTTCAATCAGCCATTTAGGTAATTTGGATGCATGCTCAAGTTTGAAAACCACTGCCTAGACTGCTCATTTTTCAAGCTGTGGCTGTGGACCACCTGTAGAACCAGCTAGGCTAACTGGTGAAGTCAAAGATGCCCAGGTACACGAAATAGCATGTGGTCTCAACTTGCAGCTTCACATGGTAAGTACCTGAACAAGCTGAAAATAATAACCAGTCCTCTGACTTTGTTCCCAGAGATTCTGATTCTTTGGGTTTGGTGTGGGACCCACCACAAATTGTTTCAGTTTTTTTTTAAACTCCCCAGGTGATACAAATTTACAGCCAGTCTAGGGAATCCCCTGCACTGTGCTCTGTGACCATAGGCTTTGGGTCTGAAGCCTTGCCTTCCAGTCCTAGCAGGTGGTGACTTTGGGCAAGTTAACCACTGTCATGACAATTAAATACGATAATATGTGTAAAGTGCTTTACATAGGATCTGGCCCCCAGCAAGCTCTTGATAGATGTTAACTTATTTTTCGTCAGTGAACACAAGCCCCTGTGTTTCTTTATGCACGCTAACATCTAGGGAACCATGAAGCTATAGAGCATCCTTATTCCCTGAAACTGAGTGCTAGTGGAATCATTTTGCTCTTCAGATGTTTGATCAGGAGCCATGTAAATCCCTCACTTTCAGGTGTTCTATTTCATCTAGATAATCAGTCCTCTTTAGTCCCGATGGTGACAAAGTGCAGGTGTTCCTGCAGAGTCAACTTCGGAAGTATGTGTACCTTTCTGTAGCTCAGATATGTTTTATAGGTGTCTCTTTCCTTCCTAACTAGGTTCCAGTTTTTGTGTAAAATGATTAAGTCTTATGTTTGGTTCCTATCTCGGTGCCTAGTAGAGTGCTGGATATCCAGGAAACCCTCCCTTGACTGAAAGGCAGGCTCCACACATGCCAGTCTCGGTCCTGCCTGGTGGGTCTGATATAGGTCTCTTCAATTCCTTGTGTCTGGATTTCCTCATCTGGGAAGGGAGGGGAGACGTTAGTTATTTCAATGCATTTTCCAGAACTGTTATGAGAAAAAACGTCCACACAGCACTCTGGCATTCCAGTGTGCCTTCCAATTGGCAGACACATTTCCCCCACAGCCGGTATTTACTTTAGGCTGACACGGCTGGTGTTACCAGATGTCTTAGTCCAACCTTTCCTTGTGATATCTCGTTGTGAACAGTCATTTTAATATGAATTGTAGAAATGCCCAATTGTAAAAGGAATTAAGTTTTCAGACATAGCTGCTTTTTAAGACTTGCTCTTGCTCTTTTATCTTCCTCCTTCTGCAATTCGAGAAGACATCTATTCCCTAAAATTTAATTGGCACCTTTAAACAGGAAAATAATAATTAATCATAGAAACACAAAGGGCCACTGTATAAATCTCGAATACTTCACAGACTAAGAGTATGATGATTCTGATTTCCATCCACAATGAAAAACATAATGTAGGACACTGCTGTAGTTGATTCAGTGATCAGGGCTTTGTAGTGGTGCTATGTACATGATTTTTACCATCAAATCTCTTTAGGAGTGATTTTCACCTTTGAAGGCTTTTGGTCAGAAGTCACTACCCCAGAAGAGTATCCCCTTTGAGCTGTGGTTAAAGCAGAACTTTGAGAGTCAGAAGGGGGCTGAAGTTGCTCTCAAACTCACCTCTCCTCACTGCCATTACATGCTGTACCTTTCTCAATCTTCCTTTAAATCACAGAGCATTGTCCTTAAATTTTTATATATAGTTATTACAATGCTTCAGACAGCTGGTTTTTATTTTAGTCAGAATTAGTCACACTGTTCTCTGGCCTTGGAATTTGTAAAAGTTTGGATGGAGGGACTGTTTTTGGAGTCTGAGGCCTGTGTAATTTGTTAAGTTTTTTTTGGCTTGTGGAATTCACTGCTGTGGTTCTCAACAGATGAAGGGTGTGTGTGAATTGGAACGTACTTTCTTTGTTCTATTAGGCAAAACTCATCACTGGATGACTTTTAAAAAAGATTTTATTAATTTATTTTTAGAGAGAGGGAAAGGAGGGAAAAAGAGAGGGAAAGAAACATTGATGTGTAAGAGAAACATTTGATTGGTTGCCTCTCATGCACCCCCAACTGAGGACCTGGCCCGCAACCCACACATGTGCTGTGACTGAGAATCAAACCAGCGACCCTTTGGTTTGCAGGCTGGTGCTCAATCCACTGAGCCACACCAGCCAGGGCACCACTGGGTGACTTTTACTAACTCAGTTTTATTGACTTTCTGAATGAGAACACTACAGAGGACTCCTAGAAAGGTGGGTAGTAATGAATGCTCTTAGATTATTTTATCACTAAGATTCCCAGAATGCCTCTAACTGTATACAGATACATGAGATTTAATTTAGGTTTATGAGCATTGTAGGATGATTTCTAAAATATTTGTTTTAGCATTAGGGCTTAGGTTATCTATTGAGGAAATTCTCATTTATAATAATAATTCATCCTTCAGATAAGTCAATTAGAAATCACTGAAGTTTCCACCATTGAAAACTTCTGGTCACTTGAGCATATCTTAATATTTCAAAGTTGACTTAATTTCTTGTTTTTTTGACCCAATTCTAATTTTAACTCTTGCAGTTCAACCTACAGAGCTAGTTGGTGGGAAACATTTAGTACTGATGTTCTGGCCAGTTTGTTTTCCCATCTGAAAGTTCCAATGAGTCCTTCCACTTGTCAGACATTTGTTGAGTCTCTGCCATGTGCCAGCCCCTGTGCTAAAGGCTGGGGTGCCCTGGAAATGCAGAGATGGACGACAATCTCTTCTCACCGGAGCTCCCAGTCAAAGTGCCAGGTAAGTAAACAAACAGTCCAATACAATGTCCTCAAGGCTGTGCTGGAGACTGTTTTACTGCAAATTCCTGCCGTTTCCTCCTTTCCAGAGAAGGTCAAGGATGGTGTTTCTGAGTTTTCTCCACTTGCAGCGCTCCTGAAACTAGGGAAGACTCCGTGATTCAGAGCACAGAGGGGTGTCAGCTTCCAGTTGGTCTTTGAGGAAACAAAACAACAAGGTTTTGCACACAAGGTGGTGCTGCTGCTCTGCAGTAAGAACCGGCCATCGCTCTTGGGGGCGGGCGCAAGTTTCCCAGTGTCTCCTGGCTTGTGCTGAAAAGCTGAATTTTTAGCCTTGACCTTTGTTGGCCTTCTAGAGCTTTTAGTTCCCAGGTACATTTACTAGGTACATTTCTTCCTGACTGAAAAGACCTACTTCGTCTCTGAAGTGCTATTCATCTCCCGGCTCACAAGGGAATGGTTTTGCCTTCTCTAAAAGTTATCGAGGCTTCCTGGGAGTGCTCTTGAGAAATAGGGGATTTACTACCTAAATGCCCTGGGTTTTTTGTTTTGTTCTGTGATTTTGGTTGGCCTGACAAACTTTTGGAATACGGTTAGCTGTTGAAAAACTTTTTGGAAGGGTGGAATGGAGGGAGGGGAGGGAGGGCCCCAAAGCACAGCATTAGAGGTGTTTTTTTTCATTTTTTTTTTTTTTTTACAACTGCTGCAGTATTTCTGGTAAGAACAGTTATTAGGTGTTTATGGATGTTTTCAAAAGACCAAGGGAAAAAAAAGCAGATTCCATGTTAAAATATCCACTTGGGGACCCTTACACTCAGAACAGAACCTAAGTTGGGAATGCTGAGGGGTGTGATCAGCGTAAAGCAGCAGTGTGTCTAACGCTGGGGTGTCAGCTGGATGCGGGCCAAGAGGAAAGGGGCTGCCAGAGCGCTCCCAGGGCAGGGTGCCTTGGCTTGGCCAGGTGGATGAGGAAAGAGGTTTTCCTTCTAATTTCGTCTCAAACAGGGAAAGCCCAACAGATACTGGAAGACTCTCTCCTTGTCTGCCTCCTGCATGAAGATTGGTGGGAAGCAGGCTTATGGGAAAAAGGTAAAAAAAAAAAAATCAGAGTTCCATAATGGGCATAAACAGGAGGTATTTTAGACTAACAATTTGGGGTTGCTGTTTTAGAATAAAAAAATTTCTTCCTACATTGAAGATAAGGTTGATTTGAACTGACTTTTACAGAGTAGGTGGGGGAATAGCCTTAACCTGGTCCACTCTCTCCTCTGATGCACTGTGGAATCCACAGACTACAACTGCTATTCAGAATTTAAGCAGTTGGCTATGGGTTCCATTAGCATCCAAGTTTTGGAATACTCTGGGGGGAAAAATCTGTAAAACATGTTTAAAGAGTTATGAAATTATATGAAATATTTTTTCAAAATATTGTTTTGAATAAGTGGTATGGATAATGGGGCCTCATATCCTTCCAATCACTTCAGTGTAAAGGTGGTGAAAACAGAACACCACATAACATCTCATATTACTGTTTGTGTCTAAATTGATTTTATATGCATTATACTATATTATGTAAACTACATGTAATATGTGCATATTATATGAGATTATTACATAATACGTTGTACATGTGTGATGTATGTAACATTGTTATAGGCATATAATACATACTTTAGGTATACATTAATGTATGTAGCTGCCTCTTACTGTATATTGTGGGTATAGCAAGCAATAAAAAGACTACTATTTAGTAAGTCTTAGGGTTATATACACCAGTAATTATATATTCTAAAGATCAAATCAAATTAAATATTAATTTGGCACTCACTCTCTGGGAAACTTTTCTAATCGCTATTTGAGATACCTATAAATAACTTCAGAACAAAATTATGGAAATTCAATGAATCAGCCAATACCCAATTTATAAATGGGTGGAATTCCAAAAGTTTCTTTTAAAACTTTGATTGTAAATCAGATCACATTCCTATTAAAAAGATCACATATGATGGTTTAGTTTCTCTGGGTACCCAACAAAAGCTCAGTTAAGCCATAATAATGACTTTTATAACAACTCTAACCTGATTTCTGGGGCTTGGAGGGGAGAAGCCATTGGAAGAGAAGGAGGTTAGAGTTTTTCTGCTTATATAAGTCAGGGCCAACCCTAGGCAAAACATTGTAACCAAGAAACATTTATATTTGGCCAGTGCCAACTTCCCTTTCTGCACCCTTTTCCCAAGGATCCAGGGCCCTTATGCTATCCTGAGTGTCTCCCACCTGTGGCTCCCCACGTAAGTCTAACATGCTCCTAATGTGCTCCATGTTCTAGAATGACCCAACCCACCCACTGTATCAGTGATTGGGTAAATACGGTCTCTGTATCACCTGCACCAGAGTCATTGGGTGCTTGTTAAAAACAGAATTCTGGATCCCACTCTAGACCTCCTATGAATCAAAATAACCAAGGATGGGGACTGGGAATATATATGGATTTATAATAAACTCCCTGAATCACGTTTAGAGTGGGTACCTCTGAAATGAAATCTCTCATTTCACCAGAAGAGTCAATAATATAGAATATTATTCAGCCTTTAAAAAATAGGGATATTCAGCCATTTGCGACAACACAGATGAACCTGTGGTGGGGAGGTGGGGAAATGAGATTTTTGTCACAGTGTACAAAGTTGCAGCTATGTAAGACGAATAAGTCCAGAGGTCTAATGTACAACATGATGACTATAGTTAATAATATTGTATTGTAAATGGAAGCTTGCTAAGAAAGTAGATTTCGGATGCTCTCGCTACATACACTCACGCATACACCTACACTAAATGGTAACTATATGAAATGAATGTGTTAATTAACTTGACTATAGTAATCATTTTACTGTGTGTGTATATATATCAAAACATCATGTTGTACCTTAAATATGTACATTAATTTTTTAAAAGTAAATAAAAATCACAAATAAGAAAAGAGCCAATAGTATAAATCAGTGTTTTTCAAGCTTTGGCATGCATCAGACCCTCCTTATGGGCTTTTAAAGACACAGATTACTGGGCCTGCATCCCCTGACTTTCTGATTTAGTAGGTCTGGGATAGACCCCAGAATTCTCATTTCTAACGAGTCCCCTGACACATTTGGAGAACCATTGATCTATTATTAGACTCTGTGGAATCCAGAGATATTTGCAGTTTTATTTTTTAGATTTTATGTATTTATTTTTAGAGATGGGGGAAGGTAGGGAGAAAAAGAAGGAGAGAAACACATCAATGTGTGAGAGAAACATCAATCAGTTGCTTCTCACATGCTCCCAACTGGGGACCTGGCCTCCAACCCAGGTATCTGACCTGACCAGGGATCCAGCCTGTGACTTTTGGGTTTGCAGGACGTTGCCCAACCCACTGAGCCACACAGGGCAGGGCAATATTTACATTTTTAAAGGAGTATGTTTACTAATCCAAATGGATCTCAGACAGTGGAGGATTGCAAAATGAAAATGAGAAAGACCAAGAGGGTTAGAAGTGCTGGGTGGAAGTGACATCCTGAGATCTAACTGGATTTTTCCCCCATTCCCCGCCCCAAATCAGGCCCTGTATTTCCACAGCTGCTTCTGTAGTCTAATCCCACACTTTTCCTAGTAGTTCCAATAGTGGTGACAATAAGCATACAAGCTGCGGACTGAGAAGACATAGGGCATAGAACTGTTCAGTTCTGGGAATCTTGTATTATGCTCAATTTAAATTTGCTAGTGTTAGAATTTCACTCTGGCCACGAGAGGGCTCTCCTAACATTGTGTACACTCAGATTGTTGCCGTGGAAGAGAGAAAGGGAAGCCCGCCTTTACCTGGAAGGGCTGGATGGAGTGTTTGACAAAATTTGCAACTAGGGAGTTTTACACTATTTTGATGACTAGGTTTTCCCTGAAATTATAATAATATTTAAAACTCACTAATTGGTAAATAGAAAAGAACAATAATAGACAAGAACAATAAGTAAATGGAGGCTTGGAAGTTTGGGTGTTTACTGTGGATGCTGGATAAAATCTGTAGTGATGATCGCCAGGTGTGCTGGGCAGGGGTGTGAGAATTGCTGAGTCTCTGAAAGAGGCTGACTATTCCAGACTCAGATTTGTTTTGTTTTTTCTTTCTATACAAAACCAGCCTTCATTCAGAGTTAATATTTCATAGGTAAGATGTTTTTTCTCATGTGAATTAGGATAGGAAGTGCAAACTTCAAATGTCTCAACACATTGGTTCTGATAGTCACCCTTTTTTCAGTCTTGACAAAGTGAGGGAAATTTTGAGGCAAATCAAGTTGTTTAAATAGACAATAATATTGTGCAGGGATTAGGTGAGGAAAAAATGAGGATTTTTTTTTTTTGGCCATTCCAGAAAAAAAAAAACGTTTTCCTAAAAACCAAGTAAAATAATTTGGTTTAGTAAAGAATGGAATCCAGCTGCTTTCACAGGGGAGTGACTGGTGCAGCCACACCGGGCTCTGCTCTTAGAAGGACCCCACGCTTGGTTTAATCATCTGTTGATCTGTTGTCTTCTTGAAATCTTAATAATTTTTTTAAAAAAGGGACCCATATGTTCATTTTGCACTAGAACCTGAAAATTATGAGTTGATCCGGAATGGAAGAGATGACTGTCTCTCATCCTCCTGTTTGGCTTTTATTTAGAAAAGTAGTTCTCCTTGGTTGCACTTTAGAATCACCTGGGGAATTTTGAAAATCCCAGTGTTCAGGCAGTTTCTGTACTGATCACATGCCAGTCTTCACAGGTGGGTTCCAGGCATTGGTTTTTTAAAAAAACATTCCTCAGGTAATTCCAGAGTGCAGCTGAGGTTAGAAACTACTGTGAGTTTGGAGCCTAATTTCCAGAACCTTCCTTTCATATCAGTATCCCCTGCTTGGATTGCCCTTGCAGTTTAATGGACCTGTTAGAGTCTAGATTCTTTACACAAGGGTTGTGTGTTAGAAGAACAAATTGTATAAAGTTTGACTTCTTTATATGATGTGTTCTATTTTTATTAATCTTACTTTAAAGATTGTGGAGTTACAAAGGAAACCATCTTTCTTAAATATAGGTTTAATCACCCTTGCATTCTTTAAAATAGCAAATTAATGTACTCTAGGGGGGGAACCCTCAGACACTTAGCGATATTAAAACTGAAAAGGGAAGTATATAGACTTTCCTCACCTTTGTAATGGCTGAATATTCACTAAGTGCCTTGCCCTGCCTGGGCCCACACCAGGTTTCATTACATGTCTCTTTTCTGTCTGAAGGGATTCTGGGGACACTAATTGTTTTTTTCTCATGAGTCACCGTGGGCTTGGACAATAATCTAGGAGTGTCTGGTCACAATCTTTCTGGATTACAGGGATTGAAGGTCCCAGTGAGAGGCCTGGGATCTTGCAAGGGCAAATCCTTTTAACCTGAATTCACTGGGGGCCTCCTGTGAACAGAACCGTTTTCTGAAGGCAGACCCTTCAGCCTTCTTGGTCTCTTACAAAACAGCACACAAGCAATTGCTTTCTCCTTAGCGTGTCTTCCTAAATTTATGTCTATGTACAGGTAATTTAGGGATTAATTCCAACCCTAGATATTTTACTATGAATTACATTAAATCTTTCCACCTGTTTAGCTTTGAATTGATCATGGAACAGAGAAGCACTTAATGGCAAAGTAATTAAATGTTTAATGAAAATATTAGTAAGCTGAAACCCAAGGGGAGATGAAGAATATTAGAATAATCCTTTCGCTCTTGGAGCTCAGAGGTTCAGACCCACAGGGAGGCAGCGTTTTACGCTGTTATTTATGGCCCAGTTAGAAATAAGAGGTGATGGTGAAGCTAAAATTTGGAATAAGGTATTTTGATATTAAATAGTTTCTCTTTAGCAAATAGTCATTGGTAAAAGTAATCTAAATAACTTATGTATATAACTTCAAATTTTAAAAAGTAAATTGTCTTTGCCTATGTCAGCCCTCTGAATTGAAATGTGTATTTTTTTCGGTTCATAAAAGTGTCATTAAATGATCACTCACTCAATATTAGATATGATGCCAGATGCTTTACATATGTTATCCCAAAATCTGAGAACAACCATGCAAGGTGGGGATTATTGTCCCATTTTAGAGATAAGGAACTTTACTTGGAAAGGCTAAATTACTTTCCCCAGGTCATACAGTCTACAAATGTCAGAACTGGAACTCTCAACAACCTCCAAATCTCTAAACTCTGCCTCTTCCTATTATGCCACACAGTCTCTAGAAGTTGCAGGCGTAGAATTTTTTAATTATGGTAAAATATATGTAACATAACAGTTACCATTTGAACTATTTTGAAATGCAATCCAGTGGCATTGCTCACATTGTCGTGCAACCATCACCACTCAGCACCTCAAGAATTTTTTCTGTTCCCCAAAATGAAATCCCATGCGCATCAAACAATAACTCCCCTGCTCCCTCCCCTCAGCCCCTGGTAACCACTATTAGACCTTCTGTCACCATGAACTTAACTATTCTAGATGCTTCATATAAATGAAATTATATAATATTTATATTTCATGTCTGGCTTATTTCACTTAGTGTAATGTTTTCAAGATTCATCCATATTGTGGCATGCACAGTTAGTACACCCTATGGAAGGGAAGGAGGGAGGGAGGGAGGAAGGAAGAAAGAGAGAGAGAGAGAGAGAGAGGTTCCAAACCCCCAGTAATACCTGAAGCCTTGCATAGTACCGAACCCTTTATGTACTATGGTTTTTTTCCTATGATAACATTTAATTTATAAATTAGGCAAGTAAAAGGTTAACAACAATTATTACAATAGAACAATATACTGTAATAAAAGTTACGTGAACGTGGTCTTGCCCTCTCTCTCTGATAAGTGACTGATAACTAAGATGTCTACTAAATAACTTATGGATAGATACACTTAGTGGCCATCCAGTGTTGATCAGCTGGACAAAGAGATGATTCACGTCCTGGGTAGGGACAGAGCAGGATGGCTCACTATTTCATCACAAGACTCAGTATGGTGTGCAATTTAAAACTTATGAATTTGTTTATTTCTGAAATTGTCCAGGTAGTATAAACTACAATGGCTCTAAGAAATAAAGTCTATTAAATTTTTAAGTATATGCAAGATCCAGAACAGGGATATGGAGGAGTTAATATACTGGGAGTTTTTATTTTAAGCTCTTTCCATCTGGAGCTCCTGAGGTTGATCATGATGACCGAGAAGATGCTCAAGAGACAGATGGTGCCAGAGGACACCACCTTGCCCACTATGTGAAGGTAGATGACAATGTTGTATCCAGACTCCCTTGGAGGAGAGTTTCAAACCA
The DNA here is from genome assembly GCF_004126475.2 of Phyllostomus discolor. Taxonomy (NCBI): domain Eukaryota; kingdom Metazoa; phylum Chordata; class Mammalia; order Chiroptera; family Phyllostomidae; genus Phyllostomus; species Phyllostomus discolor. The sequence continues at coordinate 186,153,999 of NC_040903.2, read as the reverse complement.
AAAGCTGCAGTGCCTGGAGGATTCTTTCAGAGGGGAGAGAGTAGGGGGTACTGAAGTCAGACGGTTGAGAATCAAAGCTGGAGACCTGAACCTGCATCCAATGAGGTTTATGAAGATATAACAACAAAGGAGTGAGAAGGTCCCCAAAATTCCAGCTGTGGTCTGTGGTAAGGAGGTGATGAGAGTGAAAAGTGACTGTCAAATCCCTGGAGGCCATTCTGCCGCTCCTCAGTGATGGACACTCATCTTCAGAGCCAAGGTCTCCACAAAGGAACGCCAGGTTTGTGGCAGCTGAGATCCACTCTTGTTCTCTTATAATTTGTCCTCATTTGGAAATACTTTCAAAATATATTTGCTTTAATAATTGATTTTGAAAGTTGTATATACATATTATCCCTGATGACACACATATATAAAAAATTAACTGCTTTAATTCTTCATTAATAATTACTGATTAAAGCTTCAACTTTCTAAAGAAAACTCCAAGACCTGTAACTATAAAGATACACATCAAACACATCAGAATAGTTTCATATTGGCAGAGGGGAATGGGAGTGAAGAACAGGAATAAATAATCTATTCAAGGCTGTCTAACTTGAGGCCCATGGGCCACGTGCAGCCCAGGATGGCTGTGAATGTGGCCCAACACAAAATTGTAAATTTACTTAAAACATTATGAGATTTTTTTTGTGATTACATGTCACAATGTATTTAACGTGTGGCCCAAGACAACTCTTCTTCCAGTGTGGCTCAGAGATGCCAAAAGGTCAGACACCCCAAAACCAGAGATGACCTTGCACAGACTGATGATAATGGTATACCCTGGACAGAGGATGGCTTCCTTAACCCTCTACAATGACTTTTTAAAATTATCAGTAAATTCCCATTTAGGGTGGAGAAAGGCACATCAGAATCTCTCAGATATGTTAGGGTGTGTCAAAGACTAAACAGGAATGAATTCAATGGTCTTTCCAACTATAAACTTGTCAAAGTAGTTTGATGCAGTAAAAAGAATGTTGATTGGGAGTCAGAATTGAGTTCTGCTTAGGCTGCACAACAGCACAGGTGAGAAAGATGAAACCATGAATTAGGCAAGTGATGGCAAGGTTGTTGCAAAGGTGCTTTGAGGTTGAATCATTAAAATAGGTGTTATTGGCTGAGAGGGATGAAAAAGAGGGAAAAACTCAAGGATGATTATTACATAATTTCTGTTTTGAATGACTAGGAAGGTAGGAAATACAGGAGGAGGAGGTTTGATAGCAGGGTGAGATGAACTCAGTCTGGGTATAGAGAAGTTGAGGTGGTGAGGGTAAGGAAAACGCATCTCAAAGAAGCTGCTGAGCTGAGTAGGGGTAGTGAGACCAAGAGCTCCAGATGCTTCTGCACTTTGAAATCTATTAGGTCAATTAGACTTGGGTCAGACCTCCATGGGCTATTTCTGGCCTGTGACTGGGGAACAATACTGACCAGCCCCACCCCTCAAGGTAGATTTAGAATTTTGCTCCTTTGATCAGCAGTATTGGCTGTCCATCAGCTTTGCCATAATTTCTTAGAGCTGCATCGCAACCAAAGGCTCTTCCACTCTAGTTACCTTCCTGCTTCATAAATGTGTGAACTAGTCAGATGGCTTTACCAAGCTCACCAGCTTCCTCTATGTTTTCCCTCATCAGTATTACTCCCAGTTCACCCTTTGCACATCTAATCCTATTTTGGCATCTACCTGCCAGACAACCCCTTACTAACACTGAGTGTTATTGGAACATCTATTTGGAGATGCCTAGCTGACAATTAGAAATATAGATTGAGAGATTTAAAGAGGCTATACAAATTAGAGTGCAATAAATAGAAAAACCACTTCAAACTGGCTTAAACAATAGCATTCATAATCTCACTAGACAGGAGTCCATGGCTAGGGCGATTTCTAGGCATGGTATGGTCAGGACTTAGGTACCATTCTCTGAGACACTTTGGTTCTCCCCAACTCTGTATGGACTTGGTGCTCAGGCTGCTTTTTCCAGCCTCAGCTCAAATGTCTCACTCTCACTTTGTGGAAGTTTACTCAGTCCACCTGGTTAGAAGCCATATCTCTTCCTTTCAAAAATTTCAATGTCTTAGTTCAGGGTGTTATGACAAAAATATTGTAGACTTGATGGATTAAGCCACAAATGTTTATTTCTTGCAGTTCTAAAGGCTGGGAAGTACAACATTGAGGCACTGGAAATCCAGTATCTGGTGAGAGCCTGTTTCCTGGCCTATAGATAGCCACCTTCTCACCGTATCTCCATTTGGCCTAGAGAGAGATCAACTTTCTCCCGTCTCTTCTCATAGGGCACTAATTCCATTCCTCAGGGGCTCCATTATAAAGACCTAAGTACCTCCCAAAGGCCCCAAACACCATCATACCTCCAAATACCATCACACTGGGGCTTAGGACTTCAACATGTGGATTTTGTGAGACACAAATATTCAATCCAACACATGAATGGAATAGGTAGCATTTTATTGTTTGTCAAGGCTAATTGTTTACATGGCTGCCTCCTCTAGACCGGAAGGGAAAGAAGAGACCATGTCTATTAGCTTTTATTCCTATTTAATGCTTTGCATGTTGTTGTTATTTAATGAGTATTTATCCAATTAAATTTACTGTCACTTTATTGGACAGAAAAATGGAAATGAAATGTGTTCAAATTAATTTAACATTTAAAAATAATTTAGAAAAGGAGGTCCATAGAAAAATCTGAAGTTTATACATAGCATTTAGTCTTATTAGATAGTGTAACTCTGCATTAATGTTGATAAACTACAAGAAAATATAATGAGAATGTAGTCAGATGGGTCAAGATAAAACTTGAAATTTGGTAATAATGCTTATGGCTAAGGAGTATAAAACTATAATTTCCAACATAGGCATAGGATTTAGTAATCATCTGAATTATTTCCTGAAGATTATGACCTAATATGTTAACTCAGCCAAAAAAAAAAATCCAAGCAGATAAAAGTAAAAAAATATTTTTCTGTGTATAATGTGTACCCATGTTTTTAGCCCAAACTTTCATGAAAAAAACTTGTTTTAATTGTTTGATTGAATTATTTATTTATATTTCGATACTTGGGGGTTTTTTTTTGCATTACAAAGGAATTTTAGCACTTATTTTTTGAACATATTTTGGTACAAGAAAGTTTATGTACAAATAATTACAAAACACAAGAACAGATACAAGGTATTTCAGGTACTACCCATGTATAATGTGCATCCTTACTCTTCCCTCAAAAATTTGGGCAAAAAGTATTCATTATACATGGCAAGATACATAAATTATGAATACAGAGGTGGAAATAGTAGCACTTCTTCATACCCAAAATTAGAAATAAAACATGATGTTATGCTATGTTCAAATTCCTATCTGTTTGAATCTTGGATGGTGAAGCTCAATTAAGAACTACAAAAGACTGAAGATTGTAAAATGATTTAGAGAATTACTGAGTGAAGATAGATTAATAGTGCAGCTCTTGGGTGTGGCAATACAGTCTGAGAGCAAATATAATCAAACAAGAGGCCCTGTGTTTAAGGGGGAAAAACATTTCTGTCAAATTCCAAAATTCAAAAACTTGGGGCACACATCAGTATTCAATAAAGTAATTTTAAAACAAGTAAGAAATACAACTTTTCCCAAAAGGCATTAATTAAACTCAATACTTCAAGAAATGATGTAGACTAAGAGTTGTATTAAATTCAGGTTTATTTAATTCATACCAGATTAAAAAACTTAGGCTGGTTTAAATGCACAGAAGTATTTTGAGGTTGATGTCAGGGAGAACCAAATACCTTTGGTCATGGTCAGATCTATTGATTAAAATTAGTATTTTTTTGTTGATTGGTAGTCACCTGCTCTTCTTGGTGGAGTGTGAATGGATTTGAAATTATGAGTTCATGGGCTTTCCGTTTGATACATGGCTAAGGGACTATCTACACATAACCCACTGTTATTAACTGACTTGTGTTCCCACCCCCAATTTCATGTTGAAACCCTAACCCCCGTTGTGGCTACAATTGGAGATAGGGACTTTAAGGAAGTAATTAAGGTTCAATGAGGTCATAGGGGTGGGAGCCCAACCAGATAGGACTGGTGTCTTTTTACGAAGAGAAAGAAACCACGGACTACTATGTAAGGACACATCCAGAAGGTAATGTCTGCAACCCGAGGAGAGTCCACACCAGAAACCCAACCCACCCTGCCAGCACCTTGAATTTGGACTGCCATTCTCCAGAACTATGAGAAAATAAATTCCTGTTGTTTAAACCTTGTAGTCTGTGGTATTTTGTTACAGCAGTTTGAGAAGACTAATACACCCACAGAATTACTAAAATAAGTGTTACTAAAATTTGGAGTCCATAAACAAAAATTAGTATATAATAGGGAGATGTAAATAGAGATACAGATAGAGATGAAAATATATGTTGACTGCTTAGTGTGTACTTGTGTGTCGCTACTGCTCAAGGCTGGACAGGTTCACTTTAGATTCGGGCAGACAGAAGAATATTCATGGAGCCGTGAGAATGCTTGACATGCCTTTATTCATGGGTAGGCAAGCCCATGCTTGTAGCATGTGTGTCCCCTTGCATGTCTCTGCATGGCACCCAGAGTGGCACCCAGTGGGGAGCCCCTAGCCCCTTAAATACTAGAACACAGACAAAGCCAGCAGGGTGCCAACAGATATTATGCAACAGAGCTTCATACTACTCATACAAGCCCACTCAAGGCTATGGGAATAGCTTATCAGACTCGGTCTAAAAAATATGAGAACAATGCTTATAAGGCCCATTCTCAAGGTTATGGTAAATTGCTTCCCTTAGTTGCCCAGACACCTGAGTGAGGAAGCCAGACTGCCTCCGTTTACCCTACAACTAGGCACTGTTCTGTGCACATATAAACACTCTTAATCTTTACAATGACATAAGACTTGTGTTATTAACTCCATTTTACAGATGATGAAGCTGAAGCCCCCCAAAATGAGTAATTTGCTTAACGTCATAGAACTGGGTTTCAAAGTGACTCCAGACTCTGCTCCTAATTCCTAACCTTAGTATAGAACAATACTGTTCAATAGAAATATGATGTAAACTGGAGATTTTCAGCCGGTATGCTACAACACACTGGGGTGCTGCGAGAAATTTTAAAACATACACCACCTGACTACTTAGTCAGAGGCACTAACCTCTGTTCCCTTAGATTGTCAAATAAAAAAATGACAACAGCCAACACAACAATAGCCATCCAATATGAATGAATCAAAATTATGTCAGGTTGACAAACTGTGTTTTTTGGTGTGCTGCAGAATTTTAGTAATTAGTTTATGTCTGCCAATGAGATAAAAATGTTGAAAATCATTGATGTAAACCAAGTATGTAATTTATAGCTTCCTAGGCACTACATTTAAAAAAGTAATGAGAAACAGGTAGAATTAATTTTAATATCTTTCATTTAACATAATATATCCAAAACAATCATTTCATGTATATTTAACATGAACAATTATTAATGAGATTTTAATTCTCTCTTTACTACTAAGTTTTCAAAACTCCAGTGTATATGTTAAAGTTACAGCACAACTCAAGCAAAATTTGTATATTTCAAGTACTAAATAGCTACATGTGGCCACGGCCACTGTATTGGATAACACGTGTATTAAGGTGGCCAAAATGTCCATTTATTTTTTTCCATAAAATAAAAAACACATTTTTCATTATCACCAATAATTTTATTATTGATTTGGGTATTTTGACTATGTCAGCTCTCTCCCCATGGTGTACTGTTGATTGTTCTCAATTAATGTCTCAATTTGATTGCTGTCACCTTTGACTGGTCTACCTGACCATAGAGCATCATCCAGTGATAAATCTCTAGCATGAAACTTCGCTAAACATTTTCTATACATTTGATCAGTCACTGCACCTTCTCCATACTCTGCACAAATTTTTTTTACATTCCAGTTATATCTTTATCTTTTTTGAAATAAAGCATAATATGCCAAAAGTTTCCATCTTTAATATTAAAATGGCTAAACAAAAATTCACCATTTTTTAAAAGATTTTTTTAAAATATTTTATTTATTTATTTTTAGAGAGGAAAGGGAGGGAGAAAGGGAGGGGGAGAGAGAGACAGAGAGAGGGAGAGAAACCTCAATGTGCGGTCGCTGGGAGCCATGGCCTGCAACCCAGGCATGTGCCCTGGCTGGGAATCAAACCTGTGATGCTTTGGTTTGCAGTCCGCGCTCAATCCACTGAGCTACGCCAGTGGAATTGGGGAAATTCACCAATTTTGATAAATTTTTAAATGCATGCTGATATGACAACTGTCACAATGTAACAAAATTGTTTTGAATGAAGTTAAAGACAACTAAGCCCTACTAGAGCCATCTTACAGAAGAAAAACAAACAAACCCAATATATAAGACACTATAGCCTAGGGAGAAGCTCGGTTAAGATGCTGCAAAGCACACATAGTCGGAATTCTTCCAGTTTTTCTGAAAGATGTTTTATTATCACAGTACATCACCATTGTTGTCTTGAATTAGCTATGGTTTTAAATTGCCCCTATTGGTGTATTTATGCAAACATTTATAGAATTGCTGTTATTTTTTCTTGTGAATTTGTGTGGTTGATATTTTGTTATTATCAAGTTATTTTTTTTCCTAGTATGGGGGAACACATAGAGTAGGAGGACTTCCCGATATTTTCTCTACCTAAATAGGTTAAAGAGTTACAAAAAAAGACCTGGCTGGTGTAGCTCAGTGGATTGAGCACGGGTCTGCAAATCAAAGGGTTGCTTGATCAATCTCCAGTCTAGGGCACATGCCTGGGTTGCGGGCCAGGTCCCCAGTAGAGGGTGTGCAAGAGGCAACCACACATTGATGTTTCTCTCCCTGTCTTTCTCCTTCCCTTCCTCTCTCTCTAAAAATAAATAAATTAATTAAATCTTTAAAAAAAATTACAAAAAGAGAAAAGAAAACCACTGGAGTAGATGGATCATTGGCCTGACCTAGACTAGCATGATTTGTTTTTAAAAGATTTTTGTAACAAGACACAATTGTGAAATGTAGTTAAGGGAGATTCTATGACAATGATATAGAGTAATGCTAATTAGTTTACATAAATCCATTATGTTGAGTGCAGCAGGACTGTCTGAAGTTTTCATGATTGTTTGGAAGTGTTTCTGAAGGGGTCTTTTCTCTAACATTAGCTTAACTCCAGTGCTATGGAGAAGTGGTTATGATTAGACCAAGTGAAAAAGAGTTTCACCATGTTATAATGGCCACATCCCTTTAACACTTTTAAAAAATGATTTTAGGTTATCTTTTTCTGCATCACTATATACCCAATTATTCTCTCTAAATTCTAAGGCTAAGTGGATAAATGTAATGGTTCCCATTTGCCGTGTAACTAGTTAGAATAGGTTCTCTAAAGCAAATGTTTCTACTCCTCTGCTTCAGCTTTACCAAATGATCCGAGCTGAAGCAGCCTTTTAAAATGACCGTGATGCTCTCAACAGTTTCAAAAGCAAAGTGCTGCAACCATTCAGTTCCTTCATCATTATTACAATGTGTCCAGTGGCTCTTCTTGTAGATTAATGCAGGGAGCTTCCATTAAGTGTTCTCTAAATCCACTCATAAATAAGACAGCCTATTGTTCTTTCCACTACGTATTCACATGTAAGACTTGAAAAATATTCAGAAACATCACCCATCAAGGATGAAAAAAAATTCATATCAGCTTTGGTAAGAAAAAGTGGCTCTCCAGAAAGTTCTCAGGAGCTTCAGGGGGGTTCCCAAGGGAGGTAGAATAAACAGACCATCAGGAAAAACAGCCAGGAGTTTGGAGATTTGGTAGTAGCCTTCCAAAACCCCCAAATGTTTGTCAATAAAAATGTTAAGAAAAATACTGATTAGACTAACAACAGAAGAACTATTATAGCAATCTTCCAATATATCAATGGTATATTAGTCAAGCCGGGGTGCAAATGTAAGGTAAGAAGCCCAGTTCAGGCTAGTTTAAGTGAAAAAGAGATGTTCGTCTGTTCGTGTGACTGGCCAGTCTGAGGAACATCTGACCTTGGGCATTCAGGATCTCAAGCAAAGCTTTCGTGATTCTTTCCTTATCTGTCTTCCTTATCTGTCTATTATCCCTGCTCCTGTCTGGTTAGTTTCATTCTTTTCTACTACACAGGGCCTGGCACAAATAACGTCCCTTCTTTATTACAAAATCATAACTATGTAATTTCGTGATAAAACAATATCATACTCAAGCACGCCATTTGACATTTTAGGTGAAATGTTCAAATTAAAACTATAAATTATTATGCCCATATTATTACCTTGTATGTGGCATGTCTCATTAAGGCAGAAATATGGTCTCTGACAAAGTAGGTGTCATTGCCCCACAGCTTCAGCTAAAAGGAAGACACAAAACTATTCCCTGGCCTCCAATTTGGAAAATTTCATGAATATTCATCATTCTGGATTTAATGATTTGCCAAACTGGACACTCAGACCGGTCGCTGTTTCCAGGGAGCTCAGCTTACCTTGCAGGCCTGCCTCCCACACCCTGGTGTGACGCGGGGGCCAGGGTCACCGATTAATAGCTCCAGCAGATCCACGCCGTGGGAGAAGGGTGGTGCTTCAAATTGGAATAGTGCAAAGATGAAAGTAGTTACATGTTTTCCAAAGCTGTTGAGGAAAACACAAGCAGTTAAGAATTCTAAGGGTTCTAGAAAAGTACTTTTCAAACCTGGAGGTTTTTCAATTCACCAAGATTGGGGTGGGGTAGTTTCCAATTCACCAGGATTAGGGTGGGGCCTGGGATTCTATATTTCTAGTAAGCTGTAGAGATGGCCCTTGAACAGCAATAGTCCAGAAGACATTTGTAAATTGTGTATAATTTTACAGTGTCTGGTCAGCAGAAAACTAAAGATGGCTATCTATGTGAGGTTGAATTTTGAAGGTGTTAGATTTAATTACTTGAATTATTCTTCATTTGGAGTACTGTCATACACATTTTGATGCTCTTTTGGGCAGTACTGTTTTGTGATTTGTTAAACACTCTTGTGTAGAAAGAGAACAATGATTAACACACTTCCCTTGAGCATAATTTTGAGAAATACTAAAAATGATACATCTGAAATATATCGTTCTCCTTAACACATTATATAATGTGAGGAAGAGAAGGATATAGGGCTAGGGCTGGGACCATGGTCTGCGGTGGGATGATACACTCACAAGGCGAGACTGAAGAGAATATCTTGGTGTGGGCAGTGGGGGGAAGTTCAGGTGAGCAGAGCACGGCTTCTAGGTTCTCAGCATCAGAACTGGTAACCAGTAAGAGGACTCCAGCTCTGGGACTGGGGTTTAGGGACAGTATTCAAGTGATGTGGGTGAAGATGGGGGATGACAATAGAGACTGGCATGAGTGAGGTAAAGATCAAAGTCAAGTACAGAAACTGGGAGTGTGGGCAAATTATCAAGATAAGTCTGTAAGGTACTAGAACCAGGAAAAAGGCAACAGTTTTGTTTTAGAAGCACAGTTGAACTCTACATACCAAACCTGAGGTATGAGATGGAAAGCAGGCTAGTTTAATGCCAGTTCCCTTAGGGCTGAGCTGGAGCTCCTCAGATCTCATCCTGGAGGGGGCAGAAGTTTTAGAGTTTAAGAGAGTAGAGGGAGTAAGGTCACCAGTCCTGATCAAAGGGTCCTCGGTATAAAAGAAGGATGTATGGATACGTAATCACGCAAGGTGTTACAGCTGGAGAAAGTTCCATGGTTTTTATGGGTAGCTACTTATTGCAATTTTTAGAACAAGGAGAGCAAAGAATCTAGGCAGAAGACAATTGCAATCATTCAAGTTTAAGAAGACATTCAGAGGCAACAATGTGTTATGTCTTGTGGCAGAGACTCAAAAGTAAGAAACAGTACCTTTTAGAGGGTTCTGAGAAGCATTGATTGGAGAATGCCACATTAACAAGTATGTACAAATTTAAAAAACAATATGCCCATGGTGATTCATGGTGACTCAGCTAAAGCAATCTGGTAATCCTAACACAGGATGTTCTTTGATGTCCCTCTTTTTTTTTTATGAGGGAAAGAGGAAATCAATTTAATGTTTTTCATTTAGGTGAATTAAAATTAAGCAAAATTACTTTTCTTGGTTTGGGCAGTTTGATTTAGCAAATGAATATGCATGTCTATTGGGCAGGTCCACCTGGAAGCACAAACATGCTGAGCTTCCCTAACACAAAGAATATATTGACTCCAGAAGAGGTGATGATACATTTTTCACTTTTTATTTTGTAAATAAATAGAGGCACATGATGTTGTTATGTCTTATTATTGTAGTATTAACCTTGATCGCTTGGGTAAGTTTGTCAAGTCAGGTTTCTTCACTGTAAAGATACTACTTTTTCTTTTGCAATTGGTAACTATCTTTGGATAGTTTGAGAGTAGGCTAATGTCCTTTTTACCCCTTAAACCATGGCCCACTGATTTTTGCATCCATAGGTGAATTTTGTCTGCAACAATAATTACTGCAGTATTTCCCTAATAGTGACTTTGTATTTCTTATTCTCTACATTTATTAAATCCTTAGAGCTGACTTTTCTTCCTCATTCATTCATTCAGTTGTTTATATACTAGCATGGACTCATGGCTATTTAACTTATTTTATGGATTACAATCCAATACTGTCATTAGTTATTTAATTGCTCAAATTGTTCCAAATTTAGGCATGCAAGCTCCTTCAGATTTGGCTTCTGCATTCTTTTGACTTGCCTCATCCTCTTTTGAGAACTTCCTTGTTTTCTGGTACCACAAGATTATCTAGGCTTATCCTGCCCCAGTCCTGGAATCAGCCACTTCTCTAAGAAGCCCTGATTCATCTCATTGGCTTTGCCCTGCGGTCCTGCACTGCTCTCTGTCTTGGTGGACAGCCTTTTGCATATGAAGTCCTCCTATACTGTTTCTTTCTCTGACTTTGGCCTTGGAAGGCCACTCCCCAGACACAAATGGTCCTGAGAAATAGTTAATGAACCTCTCCTGGCGCTTTAATTGTGCCCCAAGTTTCCCTCTGAACTATGGATTTTTTTCCTTTGCCTCTTTGTGTCTCCTAGTGACCTTTTGCCACTGTCTTATCTGGCTGGGACCCATGGATCCCAACATTGGAGATTATGCTTTTATTCACTGTACTGCTGACCCTGATACCTTCTGGCTCAGTTTCTGTCCAGCTCACATCTCACTAGGTGGCACAGTCGAATGCTGTGGAGGACTAAACTTTCCAGCCACCTTTAACTGTGATGATCAGACTGAGAGGCAGGGTAAGGTGAATTTGTTGTTTGTCTCTCTGGACCTTGGGGAGAGTACAGCTTAACTTCTAGGATTGAAGATATCAAAGCACTTTCACTGAATGGATGGTCCTGGGAAGAGGAGCCAGGCCAGGAGTCCTACAAAGGACTGGGTGAGTGCTCAGTCTGTGGGCTCTGGTCACTTGTAGTAGCAGTTGTATTTCCTGCTTCATACTTCCATTCTGTTATCCTCTAACCCTTAAGTAAAATTTTTATTCAGAAGTTGTGGTTTCACATTAGCTATACTTCAGAGACTTTAATGGAGTTTCCCCCCACATGGATGAAGGTGAAAAAGAAAGAACAGATCATAGGCTGAGATAGCTATGCTTGGTGGCGTGGCAGCCTCATGCAGTGGGAGTTTAATATCATGACAAGGTGGTCATAGTAGAAAAATATAAGCACACTTGTAGCACAGTCTGGGAAACTTTTAGATCGTTTCCTTCAGTCAAGCCAGCAGGGTCCATTGTAATTTCTGTATTTAGTGGAAGTATGACCTGTAACCTTACTTCGTATTTACAGGTTGTTAAAGCCTGGAAATTTGGAAAAGACCTATTAAAGTTTATCTTGCTAATTTTGGTCTAGTATTTCAGACTAGTTAGAGTATTTTGAATTTTGTTTCTATCATCCATCATATTAATTATTATTTTGGGTTATAATTCTTTTCATTTCAAAACACAACTTTTTTTTCTTTTTAACTGTTATCCAAGTCTAGAATAAAAATGTTCACTTAGGATAGTGACTTGTGGCCATCCTTGCTGTTATAGAACTATAGCTTAATCTACAGTTTTAAAAATCTGCCCCTTTTTTCTGTGTCTGAGCTAAGGAGATTATCTTCCCATTCCAGGATTCTGGCATCCCTCCCATTGTCCACTGATTCTCTAAAATTCTTGGTTGTGACTCAGAGACCATCTCAGCAAGTTCTTTCTGGTCTGAGAATGTATTCATCAGAGTTTAGAAATTTGAACTCATTTAACATGGTTATGTTTCTTTCTAATATCTACCTATTGGACAGTTGTTTACTAATAATTACTTAAACAGTTAAAAGGTGAAGAGATTTTCACTGTGGGTAGAAAGCTGACAATGCCTTGCACTTATTATGTGCTCAATACATATTGAATGAATGAATGGGTGACTGTAGGATAATTAAATGAGTGAATGGATTTCTGACCAGTTAGGGACACCATTGGTATGTTGACAGTGAAAGTATTTCTTAACTAAAGGAACAGGATTTTTGATTTACATAAGTTATTATAAATTTACTAAGTAAGATATTATCAATCAAATACCAGGCTGCTTCCTTTAGGTAATAGGAGTGCTATTTTAGCTAATTATAAATTAGTGTCTAAGTAGATTATGTGTTAAATGACTTGTCTTCCAACTTTTAAACTAGCAGAAGGTGGTTAAGACTTTTTTGATCTGTAAACCTACTTAATTCTGTTGCTTATTAGTGTTATTCATCATAGTGGTTTATATGATTTCATTTAGGTCATAAAATCTTTCTTTCTAGATACAGGAGTCCATAATTGAAAACAGAATAAAAGGAGTCCTTGGGTGAAAAGACTGGGGATGACTAGACAAAATCTCTAAGGTCTCTTTCAACCTAACATTTTACATTTTTTTAAAATCAGCTTTACAGAGCTATAATTTACTTCCAACAAAATTTACCAGTATTAAAACATAAATTTCAAGCCCTGGCTGATGTGGTTTAGTTGTTTGGAGAATTGTCCAAAGTCCATAGACTGAAAGGTCGCAGGTTCAATTACCAGTCAGGGCACATACCCAAGTTGCAGTTTGATCCCAGTCAGGGCGTGTATAAGAAGGCAACCATTCAATGTTTCTCTCACATTGATTCTCTCCCCCTCCTTCTTTCACTCTCTCTAAAATAGGCAAGGAAAAAATGTCCTCAGGTGAGGATTTTTTTAAAAAAGTAAATTTCAACAACTTCTAAGAAAAAAACTATGTTTTTTTAACTGAAAAAAAACCCTAATTTGGAGATGAATTCTGAGTTCTCTGTTACTCTTTATTTTCCTATATGAAACAATTTTATTAGAACCCTTTGCATTTAGCTTCGACATTAGTATCATTATTGTCATCGGGGCTGTTTGCTCCAATTGTTGACACATCTGACAGAATTTGCCAGAATGCATCATCTTCATTTCTATATAAATTATTTAAGTTATCACACTTGAAACCAGAACACGGTACTATCACTGCATGTAGACTGCATTAGGAGAGTAGGTTTTTCTTTTTTATCTTGTAGGTGAATGATCTCTACAACAAAACCACTGTATTTACTTATTATTTTATTCATTTAGTTTTAATTCAACTTTTGAACAGGCAATTATTCACTTTGTTATAAAATCAAAATATGCAAAGATACAGTGAAAAATCTTCCTTTCACCATTGTTTCCCATCTGCTCAGTTGTTCCACCAAACTTGAAACCACCATTTATACAAATTTCTTGTGTATCACTCCAGAGTTTATTTATTCACAAATGAGTATACAAGGTCTCATTTTTCCTACCTTTAAAAAATCTCTGGAACTTCCAATCAAGATGGAAGTGTAGGTAAACACAGCTCACCTCCTTGCAGAACCATAGCAAAAATTACTAGATTACAAAACAAATGTCACCTAGAATAAAAAATTGAGGTCTATGGAAGTCTGACAAACAAGGAATTAACAAAGTCACATTCATCCAGATGTGTAGGAGGGACAAGAGATGTAGAGATGCATAGAGAGGCATAGAGTCACAGAGATGAGGAAACATGGAAGGGTGGTCTCACATCCAAGTGTAGTGAGTAAAAATAGGGAGGGATACCTTGGGGGTGAGGGATCCCAGCCCCACACCAGATCACCCACCCTACGGTTCCACTGCCAGGAAGATAAGTCCCCATAACTTCTGGCTGTAAAAAGCAGTGGGGGTTGGGGTGGTAGAAGAAACTGAGCAATTCTCAGTAGTCTCCTATTAAAGGGCCTGCAGTGGACTCAGGACTTAAGCAGATTTATTCCCTCTGGGCTTCAGCACCTGGACAGCAGCTAGGAGGGCACCAATAGCATATGGAGAGATATTAAAGTGTCTGGCATTAGGGCAAGTGCCAAGGGACAGCTTCCTCCCAGACAAAACTTCAGAGGCTGGGCAGTGGCATTCTCCCCTTTCTGAGCCCTCCCCCACACAGGGTTACAGAGCAGTGATACCATATCTGAGACTCCATCTATCTGGTTCTTACCACTTGTCCTGCCCTGACAACTATCTAATGCTCCATCCCATCCAACTTACTGGTGTACTTTTCTATAATAGGCCACACTACTAAGACAGGGAGTCAAAGTAGCTCTACCTAGTAAATAGAAACAAACGCAGGGAGGCTGCCAAAATGAGGAGACAAAGAAAAATGGCCCAAATGAAAGAACAGACCAAAACTCCAGAAAAAGAACTAAACAAAATGGACATACGTAATCTATCAGATGCAGCATTCAAAACACTAGTTATAAGGGTGTTCAAGGAACTCACTGGGTACTTCAACAGCTTTTTAAAAATCCAAGCAGAAATGAAGGTTACACTAAGTGAAATAAAAAAAAAATATATAGGGAACCAACAGTGGAGGAGATGAAGCCCAGAATCAAATCAATGATTTGGAACGTAAGGAAGAAAAAAATTCAATCAGAACAACAAGAAGAAAAAAGAATCCAAGAAAACAAGGATAGGCTAAGGAACATCTGGGACAACTTCAAATGTACCAACATTTAAATCATAGGGGTGCCAGAAGAAGAAGAAAAAGAGCAAGAAATTGAAAACTTATTTCAAAAAATAATGAGAGAAAACTTCCCTAATTTGGTGAAGGAAATAGACATCTAAGTCTAGGAAGCACAGAGAGTGCTAAACAAGATGGACCCAAAGAGGACCACTCCAAGACACAGCATAATTAAAATAACAAAGGCTAAAGATAGAGAATCATATAAGCAATAAGAAAAAGGCAGAGAGTTACCTATAAAGGAGTTTCCATTACAACTGTCAACTGATTTCTTGAAAGAAACTTTGTAGGCTACAAGGGATTGGCAAGAAATATTCAAAGTCACAAAAAGCAGGGACCTACAACCTATGTTACTCTATCCAGCCAAGCTATTATTTAGAATGGAAGGGGCAGATAAAGTGCTTCCAAGACAAGGTAAAGCTAAAGGAATTCATCATCACCAAGCCCTTATTATATGAAATGTTAAAGGGACTTATTTAGGAAAAAGATTAAAACTATGACCATTAAAATAATAATAAATTCACAACTATTGACAATTGAATCTAAAAAATAAAGAAAGCAAACAAGCAGAACAGAAACAGAATTGTAAATATGGAGATCATTTGGAGGGTTATCAGTTGACAGAGGGAAAGGGGAAATTGGGGGAAAAGGTACAGGGGCTAAGAAGTACAAATTGGTATGTAGAGAATAGACAAGGAGATATTAAGAACAGTATAGGAAATGGAGAAGCCAAAGAACTTACATGCATGACCCATGGACATGAACTAAAGGGGAGTTGCTGGAAGGTATGGGATTATTAGGTGGAGGGGGGCAAAGGGGTAAAAATTGAGACTGTAATAGCATAATCAATAAAATATATTAAAAGGTAAAATAAAATGCTTGCATCTGAAAACAAAAGAAAACAAAACTCTGGCTGGCACCCTTTAAAATTCACCATACATCCTGGCTGGTATAGCTCAGTGGATTGAGTGCAGGCCTGTGAACCAAAGAGTTGCTGATTCCATTCCCAGTCAAGGCACATGCCTGGGTTGCAGGCCAGGTTCTCAGTAGGAGGCACGCGAGAGGCAATCACACACTGATGTTTCTCTCCCTCGCTTCCTCCTTCCTTTCCATTCTCTCTAAAAATAAATAAATAAGAACTTTTAAAAAATATTTTTTAAAAAATTCATCATCCTTCTCTAACAATCAGTGGGCCATTCCTTTTTTTATTTTTCTTTTGGAAAAAATATTTTTTAGAACATCAAATTATTTTGACTAAAATTTCTTGATATGAAACAGAGATTCTAGATTACCTTAGTCATGGTCATTCATACATTTAATTCATTCATTCAGCAAAAATCTATTGATTTTTTGCCGTGTCAAAAAAATCCTACATTCACTTATAGGATTACAAAGATTATGTATCTTGCCCTTGAAGAGCATGTAGTACTTTAGGAGATATAAGACATGAAGCTAAATAACCAATAAAAATGTATAAAATGCCAGAGCAGTTCAAAGAAGGGAGACCTTAGTTAAATTCTACAGATCAAGGAAGGCTGTGGGAGGAAAATGGCCTTTGAGTTGAGCCATCAACGTTGGGTCTATGTACCTGTAGAGATGAGGTGAGGGAAAAGGAAGAACATTCTAGGTTATATTTCAGCACCTTTGTCTACAATTGACAGAAAATTCAAAGTAGCTTCAACAAAGAAAGAAAACATGGGAGGATAATAAATAGCTCCTGTAACCAAAACCAGAAAAGACAAGGGTGGAGCTAGCTGCAGTGTTATTCCAACAGTAAAACAAAGAGTTGCCCCTCTGCTTCTAATTTAGAACTCGCTGGAAAGGACTGGCCTTGGTTGGTGGTTATGCCCTGTTGTGAGATGGGATGGAAGGTACTGTGTTTGATGGTCCCACCAGAAATACACTAATTTGCAGAGGAGCAGTTCCCTAGGGATGTTGCTATCAGAAGAGGGTAGGACAAGATGCAGGGCAGGCAAAAGGCATGGAGTCCATCAACACCTGCATCATGAGCATGAAGGCAGCAAATTGTAGGCATGCTTTGAATATGGTGGGAAGCTCAGTTACATTTCAGAACAGGGCTGGGGCTAGTGTGAGGGAAGTGAGACATCTACAGTGCAAAATTTAAGGAGATACACTGAAAGTTCGGAAGTCAACCCTGAATTTACAAGACAGAGAGAGAGAGAGACAGACAGAGACAGAGAGAGAGAGAGAGAGAGAGAGAGAGAGAGAGAAAGAGAGAGAGAGACTGAGACTCTAAATTTTGTACATTGGACACCTAATTCTGGTCCTGTTTAGAAGAGATGCTTAACAGTGTTGAAAATCAATAGGTTGAGTAGTTTGATGAACAAGCAGAGTGATCGTTGAGGGAACAGTTTGGATGGAATGATACAAGTAAAAGATTGCAGGAGGTTAAGGAGTGAGTATATAGTGAACAAATGAAAGCAAAGAAACTAAGCTACTCTTTCTGAAATTTGGTGGTAAGGGAAGGACAGAGAAGGAATTGCAACTTGAAGGAAAAGCTGGGGTCCCAACAAGTTTATTTTACTTTATTTTTAATGTTAGCAATATCTGACCCAAATCCAGTTATCTATCTCCATGAAAAGACTTGAAGAGTTCCTGGCTCTCTTCCAACCAAATGTAATTTTCTAGTAGCCTACCAGTGATGTCTGAATTGCTACCATTAGTGATTTGGAGTTATTGAATTAAAGGCTTATCTCCTAGCAGTTAGTAAGTACCCTTCCAGGCCCCCATCTGTAGGTAATTCATTAAGCTTTTAGCAGCTATTTGTGTGATGTGAATTGGTTTATCTGATTTGTGTGTGTTGTGGGGGTTGGGGGGGATGGTGGGTGGGTGTGACAACTGAGAATAAATTTTGACAAAGCAAGAGGAGCACTGAAGGATTTTTGACAGTTTGGGATGTGGTACCCATAAGGAGACAAGGTGAAGAACTCCTAAAAGGAAAGGTAACAGGTTCTAAAGGGTAATCTGTGAACCTCGTAGTTCTCCCCAAAGCCAGCTCTCCATTTTCAATCTTTAACTCTCCCTCCATGCATCGATGAATCACTTTTAAAAACAGCTTTTAAGTATAACCTTGTCAAAACTTTCTGGGAATATCTTTATGTCCCAGATGATAGAACAGTGTACTGGACTTGGAGTCAGAAAACCGTTTCATTGAACGCTCAGCTGGTCCTATGCAGAGGCAGAATTATCTTGAAGCAAAACTTGAAGCAAATGACACTTAGGTTCTAAATAACTCACTTGCCTAGGCATCTTTCCAGGCCCTGGGAGGAATCCTAGCAATACGTTCACATGATTATGCATTTTTAGCAAATCTGCAAAATAAGATAATTTAATTACAACAAGCCACTGTCTCTTCCCATTCCTATTTTCCCTGTCACATTTCCCCCAGTGCTGGGTAGCCCTGGAGTAACCACTGTCATTCCTATAGTCCAACAGCTAAAGGGAAATTGAGTTGGAGATATGATTAGTTTAGGTTTACAGGTATATATTTTTATGGTTTGCTCTCACTTTTGTGCATTTTTAGGTTATTGCTAGCTGCTTCGGTGCAGGGACATCTTGCAGGAATATTCCTACTGCCCACTGTGTTGATCTTTGTGTCACAACGAGAATATATAAAGCTCTCAATCACAAACTGATTAATGGGTGTTATCAATGCAAAGACTGTTTAGGATGGGTCACTGTTCATGGAAACTTGGAAAGTCCTGAGATCTTACTGCCCATATATGAAAGCAACTATATAGACACTTTCCCAAATTGATAACAAACCTAAATATTACATATGGCATTACCAATACTGAGCTTTAAAGCTAAAAGATGATCTTCTAAATTATGAATAATAAAAAACTTGAAATCATCCCATACTGGAGGAAATCTGAATTACCTATTTGAGGTTGCACTATAAAATTATTTGTCATATAGCCCTGGCTGGTGTGGCTCAGTGGGTTGGCACCAGCCTGGGAACCAAAAGGTTGCCGGTTTGATTCCCGGTCAGGGCACATGTCCACGTTGTGGGCCAGATCCCTGGTTGGAGGCACGTGAGGAGCAGCCAATCAATGTTTCTCTCCCTCTCTCTCCCTCCTCCTCTCTCTAAAAATTAAATAAAATCTTAAAAAAAATAAAATTATTTGTCATATAAAGACATAATCAAAGAACATACAGAAAAAAAGTAGAGAGAAAAGTATTCTAGAGGTGTACATGACAGGTAGCTAATAAAATGACTTTGTTATCATTTGTGTTATTTTATTGTTTGTATTGATGTTGGTTGTATTTGTCAGGTTTTAATATTTTTAATTCTTGTCCTTAGAAAATATAAAGACCATACATGATTTGGAAATGAGACTATACCAAGCAATGGACAACTATACCTTCCACACTGTACCTTCTCTTTTATCTGGTCACTCAGAAATATAATGTTATCAGCTATGATTATTGTTGCTTATTGACTCACATTTTTATCCATGTATCTGCCATAGTCTATTTGCCCTTCCACATAAATTCAAGACCCCTTTTTCACATACTGATATGCCACATCTCTAGGGCCTGGTTGGAATACTGAAATCCTGTGCCATGTTGTCTTTTGACTGACAGTGGCCATTTGATACACTTCACTTTCCCCTGATTTTTCTTATTTGTTGCTACAGAAAATACTGTTACTGAGTTTTCCTCCTTCCACTTGTCTCATGACAGGCTCCTGACCAACTCATTTTAGTAACTGCACACGATTCAGAGATCTTTAAAAAATGAAGCTGCTAGCTATTTCAGACTCATTTTCCTGCAATGCAGTTCTTCGAAACATGGCTTCTATTTTTCTTTTCCTACAATCTGATCTTTAGTCTTTTCCCAGCACCGGATTTGTGCCTTCCTCCCTCTTTCTTATGATTTCTTTTCTTGTACCCAATTTTGTACTCATAATCTTGTATCCTTTACTATAAAGAGTATTCCCACATTGGCTGGCATAGCTCAGTGGACTGAGTGCGAGCTGTGAACCAAAGTGTCACAGGTTCGATTCCCAGTCAGGGTGCATGCCTGGGTTGTAGGCCATGACCTCCAGCAACCACACACTGATGTCTCTCTCTTTCTCTCTTTCTCCCTCCCTTCCCTCTGTAAAAAAATAAATAAATAAAATCTTTAAAAAAAAGTTAGAACCATTCTTTAAAAAAAAAAGAGTATTCCCCTCTAAATTGTGTAAAGTTCAAGCCCTACAAAATTTGGATTGTTCTCTGGTTTTGTGATTTTGAGTGAATAATGTGAGCCACTAGTTTTCTTATCTGGAAGGCTACAATCACCATATCTGCTAATTTAACCTTGTAGGGAGTGTGTGAGGAAGTGAAATGGTGCAAATGAAAGGGCTTTATTAGCTGTAAAGAGCCATAAAAATGTAAATATAAAGTGGGATCACTGCTTTCTCCTCAAAAAAAAAAAAAGGGGATCTTTCATTTCCTTCAAGGGTTATATTATCTTTTCAGTGATCATACTTTACATTTTGACTTGCAGGATGGGCTGTGATCTCTTTGGAGAGCTTCTCAGAGATGAGGAGCGGCCACAGGCAGAGTAACAAGCCTTAGGAAAGAATCCTGGTGCCAGCACAAGCTCATCCATTACCACTGTCAGAACACCAACACATTGGGTTGTCTCTGCTGGGGGTGGTGAGCCGAGCTGCTTCTGGTACTAAGGACAGCATTTAGCATTTAAATTCGAAAATATGTCAAATATGTAAGTGACATCTATTAAAAAACAATCTTAAGGTGAGTTGTACAGCTTATTTCTTTGCTCTAATATTTAAGGAAAATTCCAGCCACTGAACGCCTATTATATGTGAAAGTCTATGCTGGGTGTTTTATATACATTATCCCAAACTCTCACAATATCCCTAGATATTAGCAACCCTATTTTTCAGAAGTAAAAACTAAGGCTCTCTTTATGACAGCCTTGCCACTGGTTAAAATATTAGGGCTCTGCCCCTCCCCCAGATATGCAGAATACACTCTGAACAAGTGTCTCCTTTTTCTAGCTACTACAGGAGTGAATCTGAAATTCATGCCCAGAGATTTTTTAAAATTTTAATTGTTGCCCTGGCTGGCGTAGCTCAGCGGATTGAGCGCGGGCTGGGAACCAAAGTGTCCCAGGTTCGATTCCCAGCCAGGGTACATGCCTGGGTTGCAGGCCATAACCCCCAGCAACCGCACATTGATGTTTCTCTCTCTCTCTCTCTCTCTATCTCCCTCCCTTCCCTCTCTAAAAATAAATAAATAAAATCTTTAAAAAAGTTTTTAATTGTTGTTCAAGTACAGTTTTCTGCCTTTTGTTAAAGGCAGCCCAGAGATTTTGTTAAAGCACAGACTGAAGCCCTGCCTGGTGTAGCTCAGTGGACTGAGCATGGGCTGCAAAGCGAGGGGTCACAGGTTCATTTCCCAGGCAGGGCAAATGCCTGGGTTGTGGGCCAGACGCAAGAGGCAACCACACATTGATGTTTCTCTCTCTCTATTTCTCCTTCTCTTCCCTCTCTCTAAAAATGAATAAATAAATTATTTAAAAAACACAGATTGCAGGGCCCTACACCCCAAGAATTTCTAATTCAGTACTTCTGGGGTAGGACCTGAAAATTTTGCACTTCTAAGTCCTCAAGTGATGCTGCTAGCTGGGAAACCCCTTAGAGAACCACCTTGTTCCAATTCACCTTCACCTATCACCATTGATTTATCTCTGCTAAAATATGCTAAAGTAGTCACATCCTGATCCTGGAGTTGGAACCTGAATGTCTGGACAATTTCCAGGTTGTCCATTTTTACAGTATTTCATTTAATTAAAATACTGTATTAATTTATCAAGCCAAGATGTCATTGATTGTGAGACACACCTGAATTAAAAAAAAAAACATAACAAAAACCTCAAGTTCAAAGAGTTGAGTGAGTTGCCTATATTCACAGTGATTAGGTATTTTAAAGCAAGATCTGTTTGATCCCATCCTCTCAGGTACTAGTCCATTGCTACATGCTGCTTACAATAGTCTTCCTCTTCCTATTGGCTTGTCAGTTGTAAACTGATGAATCCAAAAATAATTTTGTAGGTCAGATGTCTAGTATGTACATATGCATAGGCTTTTAGTTGAAATGAAAACTTTATCATGAATTTATGGAAAGTCAGAAGTATACCCAATGCAATAAAATATGCTTTAAATGGACAACTCTTTAGTTGGAATTTTATATACCTGAAAACACTTGAAATACATAATAAACTAGTTTACCACCAACCAGGCTGTTCATATACCAAATTAAAGTGCACCACCTGAGAAAATAGGAGACATCTGCAATAGTGTCAGCAATAAAAATTTTTTTAATGCACCACCAGAACTTAGATATTTTATTTCATGCCAGAAAATTCAAAAGTAATCTCTTCAGTCAGAAAGAC
Source organism: Phyllostomus discolor (assembly GCF_004126475.2). NCBI lineage: Eukaryota > Metazoa > Chordata > Mammalia > Chiroptera > Phyllostomidae > Phyllostomus > Phyllostomus discolor. Next base: position 186,131,433 of record NC_040903.2, on the reverse strand, counting down.
AAATAGTAAAAGCAACATTCTCAAGTTGCAAACTGACAGAGACAGGTTAAAAGGACTCTCCAAGATATACTATATATATATATATATATATATATATATATATCTTTATATATATATATAAAACCAGAATTCAAAATTACACACAGCTCATTTGCTTCTGTCCATTAAATTTTAAAATTGAAATGAGTTTAGTAGCAACTATATTTTCATGGGGCCTTTTGTCATTTAACACCCTGATTCCCCCACTGGGTAAGTCTGAGCATGGGGGTGGGTTTCCAATCCACTGTCTTAAAATTGGACACCTAATCTGAGTTTGTGATGTTTTTGTCTTTACTTTTTAATTTGTAGGTCAAGACTAACATAAGGGAGCAAGGAGGAGAGAGAAGGTAAAGATTGTCTTGGAATGGAAATCCTCTATCATCCTACAACACACCAAAATATTAGGAATTATATTTTACAGGGTTCAGAGGACATAACTAGAATTTTTGAAACATAAGTGGTAACCCTTACCTTACTGTTTAGGAAAATAGTGTGTGAGAAGATAATTTTCCTGTTATGAACCCAAACCCACATGATTTTTTTAAAATCCTATGCCCCAAGGGAGAATCATCCCAAACAACCTGACAAGTAGGTAAAAGCAGGTAACCTGAGCTGGGAGGATTTAAGTGAACGTTGGGTCCAGCCTACATTAGTTATCCTCTGTGGTTCAAATGAGCTTAGAGCTAGCAGCACTACTCCACTAATTTGGAACAGACAGGCTTCAAGGAAGATCCATTCATTCATTCAGTTTAAAAATATTTGAGCACTGCCCTGGCTGGTGTGGCTCAGTGGGCTGACTGCAGGCCTGCCAGTCAGCGGGTGATTCCGAGTCAGGGCACACGCCTGGGTTGCCGGCCAGGTCCCAGTAGGGGGTGCGGGAAAGGCAACCACACATTGATGTTTCCTCTTTCTCCCTCCCTTTCCTTCTCTAAAAAAATAAATAAATAAACTCTTTAAAAAATATTTGAGCGCCTAATAATTAAGTCTATGCTCTGGGATTATAAAGATGAATATGATTTGGTCCTTGTCCTTAAGGAGCTTACGCTCTAGCGGGGGCAGTCACATGTATACAGATAAGTGTATCACCACCTTTAAAACAGACGTTCAGCACGGTATGGTAGAAGCATTAACAAGGAGTGGGAAAGTCTCTGTGTGGGGGGCCAGCAAATCAAGCAAGACTCCTTGGAGGTGGGCTAGGCTTGATGGATTGACAGGTTAGCCGTCCAGGAAGGGAGCCTGGTTCGGGGCAGGGGAAACAGCAAGGCAAGCAAGCGGAAACCTGACCCGAGGCACGGAGGCGTGAAACTGCTTGCTCTGCTCTGAAATCGCTCTCACACTCCTTTGTCTCCACGCAAGGAAGTGAAAAGGGGGCCAGCGCCAGTGGGATCCCTCACAGTAGGGTAGTTCGTAAAGAAGTTTGGGAATATAAATTCTAGCAAATAGGGCTGCAAGGCAGGATCTAGCCTGAGGAGCTTCGAAAGAGCTGAAAGGGAATCGCCAAGTTTCCAAAACGGGGGAACGGGTGTTGGTGGTCGCAGGGACCTGCCAGTGTTTAATTGTGCCGTCGCGGGCATTCGGCACTCTGCGCGCCTCGTCCCTGCTGCTCGCCCCGACGGCTGACCCTGCGGATCTGCCAGCCGCGCAAAATCCTCTCGAGTCCTTACAGCCGGCAAATCCGTCTCCCCGAGTCCGGAGCCTACCTGCTCTTCAGTCCGACGCCTCGCCCCGCGCCTCCGAGCGCCAGCGGCAACAACCGTTCTCCCAACCTGCGCAACCGCGGGGCTCACGCCCGCCCGCCCGCCCCGTGCAAACCGTGTGCCGCCGGAGGCTCCGGGGCGAGCGCGCGCCTCCGCTGCCTCCGGACGTTCCTTTGTCTGCTTCTACCCTGGACCTCGATTTTTATTTAATTCCTCCCCCGCCTCCCAGTTTTGAGAGGTTTCTCTCCTGGAGCTACTTGAGCCAGGCAGTCTAACTGGAGTGGCTCGAGGCCTACTCGTCTGGGGTCCCCCCAGGGCGCTGGACGGAAAAGGTGGCGTGTGTTAAACTGTCATTCACAGAGTCACGTTTGGAACCCCGGAGGAAAGACCGGCCTTCCAGCGTACGGGGATCCACGCTCTTATCCCGGGGGGGGGGGGGGGGGGGGGTAAAGTTCGAGTCTGACCTCGCAGCTCAGGGCCGCCTCCTCCAGGGCACCCGCGCGCGGCGCGCGCCGCCCCTGCGCCTTCTGCCAGCAGGCCTCCAGGGGCCGCTCCAGCGCGCGGTGGAGGGACGCCCCCGGCACCGGGGCCAGGCGCGGACAATGACCCCTTCTCCCCTCGCCGCCTCCTCCTCCTCCCGACACCGCCCCCCGCGCAACCCCCAGGCAAGCCTATTAGCCATTCAGGCCGACAAAACCCCGCGGCCCCGCGCATTGTCCCGCGGAGCGCCGGGCCACTGTCATTAGCCCTGATTACGCTGAGCCGCCTGACAGCCCCGCCGGCCGCCGGGCAGACCCCCCACTCACCGCCGCCCCGCGGCCCCGCCTCACAATGGGAGCGGAAATCGTCCGCGCCCCCGTGTCCCAGCTGAATAGAGCGAAAAGCTGTTTCTCTTTTTCTCCCGCCCCATTCACGTTGTCTTTAGATACAATATTTTTTTCCCCTTTTTTGTTAAAATTAGAGAGAACGAGGTCAAGGAAGATTTTGCTTGAGCTCTTTGACTGTCATTTGTTTAATGTAAACAAAGAGCAAGTTCTCCCCCATCCCCGGCCTCTCATCCCTTCCCTCCCAGATTTTTATAAACAAACTGGTGACAGAAAAGGCGGCGGTTGGGGAGCCAGCGCGGCGGGTGGAAGCGGAGTGGGTCCTTAAGCGGAGGAGAGAGGAGCTGCGGCCTTTGGTGGAACTGGCGGGTGGTTGAAATATTTATAACCAGTAAAGGAGCCTGAGCTAGGGCTGGGGGTGAAATCCTCTCATTGGTCAGGTCTGTTGAAATATAAAAACTCAGCTTCTTTCCACTTTGCTGGAGTAACTGCTTTTTTTTTTTTTTGGAAATTGTTACAGGAAAATAATGTCAAGAAACAAAGGAGAGCCATCATATGGAGATTTCTCCAAATTCAGAAAACTTCCACATGGCTGCTACCTGGAATTAGAAACAAAAACAAAAACATTTCTAGAGTAGGATAACACTAATACGGAAACAAATCTCAGAAAATGAAACTTTTACAATACTTGTCCATGGGAAGGTTTGGACCACCTTCCAACATCTGATCATCAAAGTCTGATTTGACTATTCACAAAAGCAGTTAGGTGCCACCGGGTTTCAGATAAACATTTTTTTAAATCTCTTAAATAATAGGCCACTCTTAAGAGTCTAAAGTGAAATTAGATAAATCTTCAGATTGGTGAAACAGAATAGCTGCTTTATAATGTGACCCTTAGGTAGCATGTTACTTTAAGTAAACTGGATGTATTTTAAAGAAAGATATACTTTAAAGGCTTTCACCAAAGTAGGAAGAACAATCCTCCATCACTGTTTGACTTGTTTTTTTTCTGGACAATTAAGCGTTATTTAGAAATTATTTGTAAAGAGAAAACTTCATTCTTAGCAGTATTTAACCCCCACCGCACCCCCTGCCTTTTTTTGAGAATGCAGAGTGGACATTTCCCTTTGCTTTCAGGCATTATTTGAATTGGTGAGTGGGGTGGGATTCTAGAATCTCACATTCCTTTAGTCCACTAATTAGTCCTTTTTCTTCCCTCTTGGATCTGGAAGCAATAGCTTAAGAGATGAAATTTACCAACTATCTTCTTCAAATGCTGCTTCTGGACAGCTCCATAATTAGGGTAGGGGGAGGCCGGGGAACGAGACTGGAAATCTCTTGATTTTTTCACAGAAGTGCAATACTCTTGGCAGATTCAGGACTAGGGGGAAGCTAGGGAGGCGCCCTGAGTGCAAAATTTAAGGAGCACTCGTTCACTCCCAGATGACTTGCGCTTGCTTGACTTAAGAGTGAGTGCCCTCTTAAAATTTAGATGTCTCCTTTGCCTCTTCAGAGACCTGGCCTGGCCCCTCGGCATTCTAGGAATTACCGGGGACTCTAGGAAACAAAATATTTGAGTCTGGAGGAAGCTCTACTTTCCTAGTGTTTCAGGACTCACAGTGAGACATTTACTTGCTTTTTGGAAGAACACCAGCTTGATCCCAGAGACTTCCCTATTCCTTCCACCTAGAGCTCTTGGGCAAGAGAGCTTTGATTGTCAACAGTTCTCTGGATAAGGGCTGCTGCATACAATGACAATGACTTATAAAGCCCCAATGAGGCCAAATCTGTTTAAGCAATTTAGAAACCAAAATTCAATCTTTATTTATGTCCTGGGCTTCTCCATATATCTTGCCATTTGACTGCTTTTTGTCTTCCATGACTTCACTTATCTTTGGTTTGCACATTGGCACTTCTATCCAAATAAGTTAGCAGACTTCTGAACCAAAGAGCATCTGCTCAGGACAGAAAGGCAAATTGAGAAGTGCCCAATGGGGAGGGGAGCTTGAGGAGAGAAGTTTAGCTCAAGTTATTTAAACATCACTGTCAAAGTTTATAATATGTAGTCCTTTTCACTGGAAAAAAAAAAACCTTAGAAACTCTCTGGATGGCATTTATTTTTTAGTGCAAGAACTGTTTTGTTTTTGTTTTGGGTGTACTCTGTGCCTGCATATGACTGCACACTTTGGGAGGGCAAATTAAATACTAAGAATACTTGATATTCGTAACTGAAGCCATTACAGGACAATGAAACTCTGGAAGATTTGCTTCATATTTAATACAGAAATCAGATTTTTTAAGTGTTAGTCATTTCTCTGCAGCTTTCCATTGCATCTCAATATGTGTCATGATTACATTCTTGCCCCCCTGTGTATTCCTTTTGTTGAAAATAATGCATTTGATTAAAACCTACTTCTACAGCAAGAAGATGCTAGTCTAGTTACTACCACCACTCCTATCTTCTTTTGTCTAATTTTAATGAGTTCAGTTCTAAATGTAGTATATACTCACGCCAGCATGATCATGGATGGGTACCTCCTGCTTTTGCACGGGAGGAGGCTTCAGAGGAGCCTTGCTCATTGTAGAGACTGTGTCAGAATAGCCCTACATTTTTATAAAACAGGAATTACTATTAAGTCCTAGAACTTGGCCTTCTAAATTGTTCTTGAAAGCCTTTGACACTTAAATGTGCATGTCAGGTGGATAGGCCATAGTTACCTGTGCTAAGGATGTGAGGAATTGCCTTATAGGGGATGCTCAGGTCTCCAATTTCTAGGTTTAAATATAGCACACACATACACATGCATACATACATATGTACATACATACATACAGACACACAATTTGACGTGGGAGGTGGTTATGGACTTACCATAAAATATACCAGAAGGAAAAAGGTACCGTTTGTACTAGAGCCCTTGTCTTCCTGGTGAAGAAAAGGATTTTTTTTTTTTTTGGTAGGAATCTGAGAGTAGCTCCCTTAAGTAGGAAAGGTTGCTCACCAGGATTTTATTGTTTGGCTTCTTCACACAGAACCCCTCGGCTCCACCCTGCGCCTTTAGAAACAGCAAGTTCCCAAGATACAGAGAAACCTACCATAGCAGTCTTTTAAATAAGTAAACAGCATATATATGTTTTGTTTTAAAAACTTCAAAGCAAAAGTTATACATATATAACAGCGTCTTTTGACGTGAAATACCCACGGGAGATTCAGGGCAGGCGCTCAGGTGTAGTTCGGGTTCCGGAGGCATCTTTGCTGCAAAATCCTTGGGAAAAAGCAAAGCAAGGAGAACGTGGCGCTGGGTCAAGCCTCACCGTGGGCCGCTGTGACAGTGGCCAGAGGGGCCAGTGGAGCTGGGCGGACGCCGGGACAGACCACCGGGGAGACCTGGCAACCGAACTGTCGGGCCCCTCATCATCCGAGTTCCTGGTGCGTCTCTCTTCCCTCCCTCCTTCATTTTGTTTGTGTCGTTTTATACACGGATTCTGTTTCTCGGCCTGCTGGGTGGGCTGCTTAGATGTCGCACTCGCTGTCGCTGGACGTGATGGAGATGGCTGAAGTGGCTGCCTTGCTGGATAGGCTGGCGGCCGGGCTGGCGGTGGCCCCCAGCACCTCGGTGGCGCCTTCTTCCTCGGCTCTCAGCGCCCGCCCGGAGCCCTGAGACAGGACTTGCTGCTGAAGCCTGCGGGGAAGGAAAGGAACACACACAGCATACTTTCCGCTGTTCCCTTGTGAGCATCCCTCACACCCAGCGGTTGGCGGCTCTCCCTCAGACTGGGGCTGTCAAAGCGAGTAAGAGGTGGGGACCCGCGCCGCCAGGCAGGGTCCGCAGCCGCCCCTGGCAGAGCCCTGCAGTGGCCCCACCCATCTTCGGCGTCCTTTGTCGGCTCCCAATCTGCCCAGTCTTCGGGGTGCTGGACTCACAGGGTCATTCCCGGGTGTTGGCCAGCTTTGAGAGATTTACAATGCTGTCAGGATAAATGAGGTGTGGGTGGCAAGGGCAAAGTAGGCTCGGGGACAGGAGGCCCCCTTCCCAAAGCGTGTGCCTCTGAAGTGTGGTTGGGCCAAAGCTAACGGCAAAGAGCGCTGCCTGGGGGGCGCAGGGAGCGTTCGGGCCTGGGCGAAGAGGCTAGGCTCTTCGCCCGAGTGGCTGATTGAGATCCACATGCTGGGGAAGGAAAAGCCATAGCCGACTAATTTTCTGTTTTGAGACTGGGTCATCCACGCGTGGGAAGGTAACTCGACTTCCCACTTCTTAGAAACAGAAGTTCATTGAAAAAGGTTTTCATAGCATCAGAGAAGGGTGCATATGGGCTTTAAACGTGACGATAAACTGACACATTGCTAATAAGCCAGGCTTCACTTAATTATAAGAGCCTGGGCCAAGGCTGGCAAGAATTAGCTTTGGGCTTTGAAGTCCCTCATTGTTTCTGGGATTTTAATTTTATTTCTTCCCCCCTTCCAATGCAGCCTTGATTTGGTGACTGGAACCAGCTGCTGGATCGACCCCCAGGCTCCTAGAACGAGAGGGTGGAAACCAGGAGCCGGGAAGGGAACCCCTGCCCAGAACCCCAGAGCGCAGGGCCTCATGACTGAAAACAGACCTCGCTCCCTCCTCTGCTGAGTCCAAGTCTCCAAGGCCCTAGGAAAGGGCGCCCACGGTGCTGTCGCCCGTCTCCTCCGCGGCGAGCACCAGGCGAGGAGACTCTAGGTACTGACCTGTTCTTTGCGGCAGCTGCCCGGTCCCTCTGTCGGCGGTTTTTGAACCAGTTGCCCACCTGCGTGGGGGTCAGTCCGGTTGCCTGGGCAAGCTCGCGTTTTTTGCTGGGGTTGGGGTACGGGTCCTGCAGGTACCACTCCCGCAGCAGGTGCCGCGTGCGCTCCTTGAAGCAGTGTGTCTTCTGTTCGCCGTCCCAAATGGTGCGCGGCAGTGGGAACTTCTTCCTCACGCGGTACTTGTCCACCGGCCCCAGGGGCCGTCCACGTAGCTTCTCGGCTTCCTGGTAATGCGCTTCGAGCCACAGCGCCTGCAGCTTGGCGTGGGACTCCTTGGTGAACTTGTGGTTTTCCAGGATATGGTAGAGCTCCCGGTAGTTGCCACCGTGAAAGGCCACGATGGCTCGCGCTCGAAGTACGGACTCATTTTTGTTGAGGGCCTCGCAGGCCGCAGGGGCCACGGGCAGTGACCAGAGGAAGCGACCCAGGCGCTCCACGTCGCCGCTCTCCTCCAGAGTCTCGCAGACCCCCGCTACTTGCTGGGGGCTGAAATTCAAGATGGGCAGCTGGAACATCGACGCAGCGCTGGCGGCAGCGGGAGCGCTGAGCGGGGAACAGGACACGCAGCAGACGCCCACGGGCCCAGCCGGATGCGCCAGGCTCTCCTCCGTGAACCAGTTCAGGGCAGCCGGAGACACCGCTGGGGAGACGCTGGCAGTGCAACTGTGGGGAGCGAGCGAGCGAGAGGGATTGGAGGAGATGCCGGCTCCGGCTCCGGCTCCGGCTCCCCGGCTCAGGTTCGGCTCCGCGGGCTTAGGGCACGCAGGCGGGCGAGCCGGCATCTCTACTGGGGTGGGAGGATTGGCCGCGCGGGCGCCATGGAGACCCCCTGTCAGTCACTGGCCGGCTCTGCCAATCAAGACTGCAACTAGGGCGTCTAGGCCATTTCAGCACCTCCCAGCTCTCGACAGCGCCCGCCGTTTCCCGTGGACTTTCCCGCAGTATTTTACAGAACCTGGAGGAGGAAAGGACTTGCGAGAGTCTGGGAGAAAAAGAGAGGCGAGAACAGCATCGTTTCGACTCAACCCCCGCCTCCCTAGCCTTGTCTCTCCGTTCTCCCTCCCTTCCTCCGCCCCCAAAGAGACAGTGGTGCTACAGGAATCCACTTTGGGGAGATGCTCTGCCTGGGTCAAGAGGTCTCCAGAGGACAAAGAGGATTGGCCAGATCGAAATCCTACAAGAATTCGTCAAGTGTAGTTGTAACCAAACGGCTAACAGTGTGGGGAGCGCACCAATGGGGAGGGAGGGGAAGTGGATCGCCTCATTTCTTCTCAGCACCCATCCCTACACGCCTTTCCTCCTTTTCCAGCTGCCACAGAGCCCGGTGGGAATCGAATCTGAAGCAGAAGGAACGGACCGGGATCTGTAGAAGAGGTCAGTTGGGACTCTACTCCCGCCACCTGCAGACTCTTGAAATCATTGAAAATACGAGCTAGGACACTCGCACACCTTATAACACAGGTGCTGACCGCGAAGTCAAACACTCTCAAGAAAAGAGGCATCATACCCCCCCAAAGTTTATACTTTTCAGCCCCCCCCCCCCCAGTTTAATGGACTTGAACAAACGTGCAGCACAGCTGCATCTAGAGTGAGAAGTCATTGGTAGGTCAGGACAGCAATTTAAAAGCTTATTTCAAAGGCCTTTTCTTAAAATATCGATTTGCTCTTTTTCTTGCAGGCTAATTTTCTCCCCTACGTTATGCTAGAAGATAGAACATTGAACTCTTAAACTGAGGGTAGAAACTCTAACCTTGGCATTTTAGCCCAAAAGTAATTCAGGGGAGAAGTAAAATAGAGAGGGGGAAGGAGGGGAGACCACAGCAAAGGTTTTTTTTTGGGGGGGGAGCAGGCAGAAAGTGCTTATTAAGCCACTGAACACTGACCCCTCCTGCAGAGAAGGGCCTTCTTGGCAGCTCTGCCTTTGGGCCACCAGATTGAATTGGCAACTTTTATTGATTCCCAATTGACATTCACATAATACCATTTCCTGAGGCCTAGATAAAAAGAAACCATGATCTCACCTGGGTCTTTGACAGGGGGTTGTTTTACTTGAAGAAAATGATTGGGAGGGGAAAACAGTCTTTGGGAGGCCCTCCCTAGAAAAGAGTCAGATAGGAATGTTCGCCTCAGACTGGACTGGGCCCAGGCTGTCTTTTCTTTAGTATCAAGCACAATTCGTCCGCGGCGTGCACGGCTCCGGTAAATCAGAAGGGATATAGATAGCACAGATGGTTGGAGGTGTCGGGTCAGATCACGCCACGCCTGAGCGCAGGGCAAAGCTCGTTCTGACGGGAAATCCTGATATTATATTCACAGATCTTCACAGTTCACTCGAAAATAAAGTAGCAGAGGGGAAGAAAAAGCCCTGCAGCCCTTTACATCATTTCTGTGAGATTGCCAGCCACCTCAATGGAGAGGCTTTCTTTTCTAAAAGTTCATTTTCTTGAAATGCGACAGGGCAGAGGCAAAATAAGAAGGGAGATGAGGATAATGACAAAGCACAAACCTTTCCTAGCTTGGGGTGACTTCCAAAGGACAACTGTTAGTGAGAACCATTACACACAAGGGGCCACAACCGGCAGGACAGAACCTCCGCGAGTCCTGGGGGCCGGACCGGGGTGAAGCGGGGCCTCGAGAGGGCTTTCTTCTGGCACTTCTGGCCGGGGGAGGAAAGCCTGGGCCCTGCTCCAGTTTGCTGAGGTTTCTGAATTCCATCCTCGGGATGTCTGCCCCTGCGCGCTCTCCCAGCAGAGTTGCTTCAGGCTTCCCGTCTGCAAGCAGAAGCCACCGCAAGAGCCCAGAGCCGGCTGGAGGGGACCGCGCCTTCCAGCACCCTTTTGCTGCACAGGCTGAAAGCCGTGAATTCGGGGGTAACCGGCTTCTTACCCTTAGTATTTATGAGCAAGCCGTCTTAATTTTCTGAGCCTAGGTGCCCTACCCAGGAAATGGGAATATTTATTCCATTTGTTGGTCACTACTTGTGCCAAATAGTAGACGAGAGGGTGCTTTGGCTTGCGCGCGTCTAGGGCGCCCGGAGTACTGAGGCCCAGAGCGAGGACTGGCTGGCTGGAGTCCCTGGGAAAGGGCGCAGGCTCCCAGCGGCCGAGTCCGAGCCCCGCCAGGCGCAGAGTCTGGGAGCCGGGCGGACGGCATCTGAGAAGTATCTGGAGGCCAGGGTCTGCTGTCAAGAAATCCCATCTTCGCCCTCTCAGGGGAACTTGGTTTAATTGTGTTAGCTCGAAGGAAATAAACTGCCCCCCCGGCGCATTAGATTTGTGTATTCGTTCATCAGCTTCACCCGGGGAAAGGACACACGGAATAACTCTGCGAGCTCCCCATCCCTGGCAATGGGAGAAACTCCCTCGAGTTCCTTAGAAACAGCCTTGTAGTGGAGCAGGCGGTGACCCACACCCCGCCTTTAAAGGGCACTTCTCTCGCGTTTGCCAAGCGAAAGCCGGACCTTCGGGTTGATTTTCCCTAATTTTACCAAAGGATAGCTTTTTACCAATTTTGTGGTACTACTTGCTACCCCCCTCTCCCATTCCATTGCTTTCTTTTACGCTTGACCAGGAAACCTAGAAAGTGCAATGGCAGCCCTTGGCATCCGGCCTACTTGGGCAATTTTGAAACTTTCTCTTGTTGGTTTGCAGTTAGTAGATTTGGGAGGCCTTGGGCAAATGCTTAATTCTCACTGGAAATCCATAGTCGTCTATTCTGCTTTCTGCGGACTCAGAGTTCCACTTCGTGGGGAAAATGTGGAGAGAGAGAAAAACGAACAAACAAACAAACAAACAAATAGAAGACATTGCGCCCCCCTCCCCCGCTTCCGGCAGATTCTGTGTCTAACTGTTAAGTGCGGAGGCAGCAGCGCAAAATGCCCTCAGGAAGTTAGTTGTGAGGTTCATAGTAGAAATCTTCGGTGTTCAGCCTGGGATTCTCTGCACACCTCCTCTCGCCCTTTCTGATTTTCCTGTCTGGAGCAGAGGGACACGTGGAGTCTTGGTTGTAGTCTGCTGAAAGATTTGCAGTGGAGAGCACTGCTTAGGTGAACACACTACCTCCAGGTTCCAATCTCTTGTCTTGTCTTTTATCTGACTCTTCCTAAATCAAACACCTGTGACATAAATTATGCCTTTTTTTCCTTTGCCACACCATTTCACATAGTCAGGGGTTTTAAGAACGTAGCAATTGCACGTATCTGAATTCCTTGATAAAGGTATTTGTGCTGCATGGGAGAGTCAGTCACAGACTAGGAGACAGTGTGGTCCCAGTCTTTTGGGTTTTTAATATGTTCATTTTGATTTTGAGGGAAGAAATCTTGATTCCTCCCCACCTCAAAGATGTATGTTGCCAGTGGGTGAGAATAATGTAAAAAAAAAAGTCTAGAAAATTAAAATTACTATCTTTAGAATTATGGTATTAGAATTTCACACTCTCAAGCATTTACTATTGAATTTAGGATTCTGATTTTCAAATGATATTATATGCATAAATATAGGTACATGTATTTGTTTATGTAATTTGGTGATCCAGATCTTCAGATTATGGAATTAATTCAATATCCTAGTTTTAAAGTACTAACTATCCTAATAAGCTCCCCAGGTAGATTGCTCTATTCCATGCATTGTACCCCTGCCGGTATGTACCTTGTAACAAAGAATAGAGATGCCACTTTATTGTGTATTTCTGAGAAGAAACACCATTGGGACATGTTTTGTAGATTTAATGGCACTGTAAAATTAACTGACAAAAAGTATTACAATTAAAATATTGATGTAATTTTAAAAGATTGGGATATTTTTGTTGTTATTTGCAAATTTGTTCACCAGCTACTTTGAAAATGATGCTTATGTTAAGTGGAGAAAATTTTTATAAGTTTAAACTGGGAAAATGTGCCATTTGAAAGTAACAACTAGCACTATTGTTCTTCTGTAAGTGTTAGGTTGACTATACAACTCTGTTTTGACCTCTTGTTTGTATTTGCTCCTAGACATTTGGGTGAGAATTTGTATTTTAACCAAAGAGTATATTGCAAGTCATACTCCTTGCTTAATCTATGGTCTTGAATTCACTTTTCTCTCTCTTTTCTGCTTCTGTGGGGTAAGCCTAAATCCGCACAGTGCTAACAACAGCACAAGATAGTTTGTTTGGGGCTATGTATCTATCAATGAGTTCTTCTGTGAAGGATTAATGCTTAAAAATGTAACCAGTGTGTCATTTGTAAACACTTTGGTATCAGTAATGAAACATTAGTTGAATGTCTGAAAGAATGATTAATTCATAGTTTTCTGCTTGACCTTTTTTTCCACCACCAGGTTATTTTTGACCATTTTCAAATCCAAGATCAAAGTATCTTTCTAAAATACACATAGAAACCTTAAAATTCAATGAAGTGAAAAAGTATGAGTTTGTTTATGTCCTCTAGGATCAGCCAAACATTATGACATTCAATTGTATGTGTGTCATATTTATGTATTAGTTACATGTGTTATATGTGTGGTAAATGATAATTCTCCTTGGGTATTGTAAAATCAAAGAGAGGCATTAGTCTCCAAGAAATACCTTAAATTCACTGAGTTGACCCATTTGGTTAGCAGAATCTACTTTTTAAAAGCTGCATTACAAGAAATACATTTATATAGCGTGTTACCCTTCAAAGTAGCAAATCTCAACAGAGGGCAATTTTATTCCCCCCTTCCAGGGAACATTTGACAATGTCTGAAGACATTTTTGGTTGTCAAAACTGATATCTAATAGGTGAAGGCCAGAGATGGTGCTAAATACCTTGCAATGGATGGACAGGTCAGCCCTACAACAAAACGTTAGTAGCACCACTGTTAAGACCCTGTTCCAAGAATTCCAAATAAGCAACATGGCACAGACATTACTAACACTTGCTAAAATTCTGTTTATTTCAAAGTTGAAGCGCTTTCAAAGGAATCAATGTACTTTTAATTTCACCTTAATTCTAGGCCATTCTGATAAAAGTTGTTCCTAAGAACCTACTGTAATTTTGTTTCTTAAAATTTACTGTAAATGATACTTATACTGACTGAATACTTAAAAATTTAAAAATATCTCTGGGAAAGTGTTTCTATTATGTTGTAATCCATGCTTTTTGAGTATTTGCTGAGACAGACAACAATGCTTGAAGGTTATTTCTCAGGCCATCTCCATTTTACAAGTGAAAAAATATGAAAACCAAAGAGATTAAATGATTACTCATATTACACAGCTAGTTAGTGGCTGAGAGGTTTAAAATACAGATTCGAACCTGTGTCCATTATATATGCCTTGCTTTCCCTAACCCAGGAAGAAGGTGTAATTCCAGTTGAGTTTGAGGGTCGAGGATGCGAATCACTCATGAATGTGTGTAAAGCCCTATGTTGTTTCCCATTGCTGTGACTTTCAGAGTTTGGTGCACTCTAGTTTGTGGGTCTCAGAGAGATTTTAACTCCTCTGAGTCTTGTCAGTAGGCATACCCTTGCAAACCATAAAAAGTTCTCGAATCTCAAATGTGGCTCTGAGACTTCAGTTGTCTTCTTTGAGGTGGGGGGGACTTTGATGTCTGGGTTTACCGAAGATCTTTTTCTAAGTCATCACACTGTATATTATCAGGAAAATGGAACTGAATCCAGCCTCTTGGGGGAGGAGAGATTGGAATTGAGGTGTTGTAAGGCTTGGTAAAAAACAAAACAACAAAAACAACAACAACAACAACAAAAAAACCCTCCAAGCTCATTTGTCAGATCTTTCAAAAAAAATAACAGTGATGCTCACTAGCATTTCTATAATTAGCAAGCTGTCAAGATTTCTATTACAATTACAGAAGTCTATTACAGACCACAGAATTGTGATAAATGTTTCTTTAGGTCTGAAATGTTAGCCTTCATCTTCTTTTCAGCCTAAGGGCAATTTTTGAAACCAATTTTGTTTCAATCATTTTGGATCAGTTGTGTGGTAATTTTGGGAGTGCAGATGCTCTAGGCCCACCTATTGAAATAAAGATTTTTAAATGGAAACACAGAGAGGAGCCTGCTTAAGCCCCAGTGGGGACCAGCTGCAAAGCTCTGGCAGGGAATTATATAGGCAGACAGTGGGAGTAGATTTAGGGGGAAAAAAAGGGGGCAGAGAAATGTGTGCATGTTTCCTTTAACAGCGGATATTTTTCCCAGCTTCTTCAAACTATGGAATTCTGGTTTGTCATTAATTTCACCAAAATCTATGCCATTCCTAGGTTTTGGTGAAACTAATATAATTTGTCATTATAGCTATTCAAATTTGGGCTGAATTTATTTTTTAATTTTAATTTTTAATTTTTACCCTTTATTTAGTTACATTTTCTACTACTCTCATCTCCTTTCTCCTTGTCTACCTTTTTATTTTTATCAGTCCTTTTCATGGACTCTGAAAGTTTCTATTTCCCAATGATTGATAGTTCTCTATATTGTAATAATTTGTATTTATGTTTTCCCTTTCCTTTTCTGTTTGTTTTTATTCTATGACTCTTTCCTCCACTTCCCTTTCATCATTGCCAAATATCTCCTCACTAAACTAAGCCTTGTTAAAATTGTGAGGTAGACAAAGAGAAAGTGCTCGCTCCTCGAAGTAGATAGGGGACGGGAGTGTTTATCAAAGGTAAAGTGAATAGTGTCACGATAATGATGTTTTAGGGCAGTGATGCTTCTCCAACTGAACTTCACGGAAGCAGATAAAATAGTGAAAAGATCCAGGACTCTACATAACTTGAGTTTAAATAATTACACTAACCACATGCTTTTAATACCCTGCTTCCTTATTGGATATGCTTATCATAGACAGTAGTTATGGAGATTAAATGAGATTATGAATGACTATTCCTTGCATAATGCCTGGCTCATAGTAAATTTGCAGCAAGTATTGGTTCCCTTCTTGGGGAAAACCATCCACTTAACCTGTTAGTTCAACCCTTTACATAAATGCTGTCTTACTTTCCATCTTGTCTTTGGTCTCATAATCCTTTGGTGTTCTGCTTAGGTCTCTGGAAATTTTCCAAGCTGTAGGTTACTTTGAGGTTGGCCTTCCTGTTCTATGAACCACTAATTTTTCAGTAAATCAGTCTAAAGAATCAATAGATAGTTTACTTGAAATTTCCCAAATATTCACTGTATTAGTTTCCTGTGGCTGCTATAATTAATTACCACAAACTAGGTGGTTTAAAACAACAGAAATTTATTCCCTCACAGTTCTGAAGGCCAAAAGTCTGAATCAAGTTGCTGTGTTCCTTCCAGAGGCTCTGGAGGGAAATCAGTTTCTTTCTTCCAGCTTCTAGTGGTTGTGGGCATTTCTCAATTTGTGGCACGTCTCTGCAATCTCTGCCTCCTTCACTCTCCTAAGTTGTGCTCTCTTTCCTCCCTCCCCTTTCTTCCCCTGCTCGTGTTCTCACTCTCTCTGTTAGAACTCCCTCTGCTTATATTTTATAAATGCGTATAATTGCATTTAGGGCCTACCTGTATAATCCAGGATAAACGCCTCCTGTTGAGATCCTAAACTAAATCACATATTTTGTTTTATAAGGTGACATTCTCAGATTCTAGGGGTTAGGAAGTGAATATGTCTTTGGGGAGCTTTTCCCCAGCCTCCCACATTGACATATGACAAATGTACTAGTCTCACACGTTTCTTGGAAGTAAATTGAAAGAATAGAACATTATAAGTGGTCCATCTACAAGAAGAAAATTAATCCTTTTGACTTTGTTTTTATAAATTACAGACTTTTCACCTTAGCATTATTCAGTGTCAAGGCTGGCAAGATTCCTGAAGAGACTTTCCATTAACTTCTTCATTTTCACATTCAGCTTTACTTTTAAAACTTCTCTTTGGACATTAACTGAAATAAATAACTAAAGTAGTCAATTTATCTCATGGGATAAGATAAAATATTCCATACCTCTCTGCATGTTTTTAGTATAGAGTGAAAACATATTACTGTATCATATCAAAGTACAACTCACAGATATAAGAAGAAATTTGCAGTTTATCTGTATATTTCTTTATTTCACTAGGTTGAAACAATAATTTGGAAGTTCTGCAGTATGAACCTATCAGTGGTTTTCTTTCCTGTCCCTGCTCTCTTGATTGTTACATATGACTCTGCTACTATTTATAAACAAGATACTTAACATTTCCTCCATCAAGCACGCAGTTTTCCCTACCATGACACTACTTTCCTCATTCTTCTCCCCATACAAATAGGATCAGACTTTTGGAGTATTTTCACTTCCTCACTTTCCTTCATCTCTGTTACCCCTGTTCCAAAGTTTTCTGAAATGGTGTGCCTAGAGTTTTCCCTGCGGTGTGTCCCTTCTGTTTCAAGAATATTATTTAGAAGTGTGTCACACAGTTGTAAACAGTGTGTTTTTATTATATACACACATGTAGACTCACACATTTCTCTCCATTCTTCTTTTTGCTCTGGTTTACTTATTGATATTTAGATTCTTTTCTTACATATTTTCCTCATCTGGAGTGCTATTCTTTTTCCTCTACTGAAAATACTTTTTTGTTTTGTTTTGGTTTGGTTTGGTTTCCTCATAAAAGCAATACACACTTATTGCAATAAATATCCAAATACTAAGTTTATATGGAGTCGTGGGTGACAGCATTTTATTTTGTAATGACAGTATTCCAGAGATAATCACTATTGCTTGGTACAGGTCATTATAAACCTTTGTTTTCTACACACAGCTACATATTTTTTCTTTTTGACAGAAATACTGTCATATTATCTGTACTGTAAAAGGTGAAAGATCTATACACACATGAGGGGGCCCAAATCCCCTTGGAATTTATTTATAAAAAATGTGTATTTGGTCTTACATGTTTAAATTTCAGTCACTTCAAAGTACTCTCCATTTGATAAAATCACCTATTGAGATGTCTTTTCCGCTGCTCAAAACAGTTTTTGAACGTGTTGATTTTGATGCCTTTTAGTGCTTCTGCTGTTTCTGGTTTCACCTCTTCCACATTGGCAAAATGGTTCCCTTTGAGGACTTTTTTCATCTGGGAAAAAAAGGTTGTTCAGGGATGAGATTGGGTGAATGAAGTGGGGCATGGGGGGTCATGCCATTTTTAGTCAAAAACTGCTGAACACTCAATGCAGTGTGGGCAGGTGTGCTGGTAAATTACCCATCAGGAAATGGGCAAATGTGTTGAAAGAGTCTTTAAAAAACCAATTCATGGAAGCCAAGTGCAGCGTCTCCCAACAACACCAGCTGGTACACTGATACAGATGGGTTCCTAGAACACTCACCTAGTGGGGAAGCTTGTACTACAAGGGGCCCATCCTCCAATACATAACTCCATTTTTTGGATATATATATTCATAGTCATATATATTCATATATATACATATTCATAAGGACTGACTGGAAAAAGTCCAGCCATTTTTAATAAAACAAGAATGATTTGTGTGACATCTATGTAACCTGGCAGCCAAGGAGAGTGGACTGGGATGTGCATGTTGAACAATGACACCTTCACCATATTAGTCAGTGGGGATGGTCGATGCCATTGAGTAAGCATGTGTACAATGTGGGATCGCATTGAAAATGACTGAGTGAGTAGAGCAATGAATCTGCATCATATTTTGCATTAAGCTGGAACATTCTTCTGTGGAAACTATTTGGATGATTCAGAAGGCTTTCAAAAATGCAATGAGTTCAGTGCAAATAAAAGTGTGGCACAAATGCTTCAAAGATGGTCTAGAATCTGTCAAAAGTGATCCATGTTCTGGAAGGCCTACAACAAGCAGAACACCTGAGAATGTTGAACGTGAACAGGTTGCAGTCAACAAAGATTGGCAGTCCAGATGACTCAGCCCCTTTACAGCCAGATTTGGCACCCTGCAACTGGCTTTTCCCAAAACTAAAATCACCTTTGAAAGGGAATAGATTTCAGACCATTGATGAGATTCAGGAAAAAATGACTAGGCAGCTGATGGTGATTCCAATAAAGGATTTTGCAGAGTGTTTTGAACAGTGGAAGAGATGCTGGGAGAACTGTGTGAGGTCCCAAGGTGCCTATTTTGAAGAGGACTGAGGTGTCATTGTCCTACATATCTTCTTCAATAAATGTCTGTATTTTTCATAGCACATGGATGGATACCTTCTGGATAAACTATAATACACACACACACACACACACACACACACACTCCTCACCTGAGGACATTTTTTCCATTGCTTTTAGAGAAAGAGGGAGAGAGAGAGAGAGAAATATTGATTAATTGTCTCCCAAGTAGGCATCCAGACTGGGGACTGAACCTGTGACCTAGGTAATTGCCTGGACCAGGAATGGAATTGGCAACCTTTTGATTCCTGGACGACACTCCAACCAATGAGCCACACTGGCCACAGCAATATCTATATTGTTTTACGACCTTTTTTCATGATAACATTTTTAAACATTTTTCCTTCTAATAAATACATGTTGTCATTTTGAATGACTGTGTTGTATTCCATAGCATACACACCATAATTTATTTAACAAGTCCCTTATTGATGTGTGTTTAAACTGATTTTAGTTTTTCACCATTATAAACAATAAAGCAATGAATAACTTTATGCATTGTCCAGTTTTTTTCCTTCAAATTCTTGGAAGTGAAATAAATGGGTAATAGGTTTATACATTTAAAAAATTAATATATATTTTCAAATTTTTATCCAAAAGAATTTTAAACAATTTTTACATCTTTCTATGCTATATAAGTGCCATTATCCTCATATCTTGACCATTCTTCTTCTTTTCTTTTCTTTTTTAAATATTTTATTTATTTATTTTTCAGAGAGTGGAAAGAAGGGAAAAAGATAAGGAGAGGAACATCAATGTGTGAGAGAAACATTGATTGGCTGCCTCTTGTACACCCCCAACTGGGGATCTGGCCCAAAACCCAGGCATGTGCCCTGACAGGGAATCGAACCAGTGACTTTTCAGTTGTGGGCTGGCACTCAGTCCACTGAGCCACACCAGCCAGGGCCCATTATCCTTCTTTTAAATCTTTGCCAGCTTGATAGGTGAAAATATGGTCTCTCATTTTTAAAAATAGACATTTTTATTATTAATAAAATTATGCATTCACACATATTTTATTTGTCATTTAAATTTCTTATTATGAGAATTTCCCACTTATATCCCTTGATTGGGATATTTATTCTTTTTATTCAGTTTTGTCAAGTGTCTTTTTTGCCACCACCAAAAGTCCAGTGGGAATTTCCATGGAATTGTGTTGTTTGTAAACTGGTCCAATATGTGGAGCCAGGAAGAGATCAAATAAAGAGGCAGACCACTCCAGACTGGTAGGGAGCAGGTTTGATAAGCAAGGGAACTTCCACAGCTTGTCTTGGGCAGTGAAGATGAATAGATCACAATACCTACCCACTAAATCTTAAAAGTTTACATATATAGAGACCTTAACTGGGTTCAGTCATATGTTCAGCCCAGATTGTTTCCACAACATCTTACTTTTTCAAGGCCTTGAAGATGGCTCCCATTGTGAAAATGGTAGGTAGAACATGTAGTCCAAGGACAGGGGAGGTGGTGAAGAGACTCTGATTGCCTGGGTCCTGCTTGTAGGTCAACTGGAAATCACATCATTTTGAGGAACTCCAACACTTCACCCCTCACTGGGTCTTACAATCTCACACAAGCCCCCTTTTCACCAATGTGCTCCAAGTAGTCAGGAAGGAGTTTTACTAGTGTGGGGGTGGCTTGTCCAGCAGCTATCTGGCCATCCTGGGGGAGCAATTCCCTTGCAAATTTCAGTAGATGACACTTTTCCCAGGTATAATGGGGCCTTGGTGGGCCTTGTCAGCAGTATAGTACATTGGTTTCTGGTGAGAGCCAAGGCAATGGTCATTTTCTGCAATTTCCATGTCTTTATGATATTGGTGTCTTAAGGCGGGAGTTCCTAGTCTGACCTATGGGGAAACAGGCCCTACTGGTTGATTAATATATTATATTATACGCTATATTATAGCCTGGTACAGTACTTGAGTCTACCCAGCCATGGTAGTTTTACCTGTTAGTAATGTAATCTGCTTTAATAGTCTATTTTTTCTTTCTACCAACCCTGCTGTTTGTGGATTATAGGGGAGATGGGACCTCCATTCAACGCCATGTTCTTTTGCTCAGTCTTGCATATTATGACCTTTGAAATGTGACCCTCAATCACAGTTTATTTGATGATAGTATGTACAGTGAAACAATGGATGATTGGATTAACATTAAATGGTGTCTACAAGATCTACAAGAACAAAAAAGGCTGGGTATTTTGCATTTGCCTACTGTGGTTTGCACACACTTAGAGGGAAACCCACTAGCATTAAGATTATTGTCAGGAATAGACAGCAGAGTTATCAAATAACTACCCATAGTATGGCCTTGGTAATTCAAGGAGGTGGTGAATGTATCCACCTGATTTGGCCTGGGAAGTAGGCAGCACTAATCCCAATGCAGGGAATCAAATGAGGAAACAAAAAAAAAGGTTTTTGTTTTACAATATTAGAATGTAAATTTAGTCATGCATATTTGAATATCCTGGCATACTTTAGGCCTGTTGTTTTTCCCACTGACCTTATTAACATTCATGTAAATAAATTTGCATTAGCAGATTCACATTGCTTTACTTCCTCTTCTGTGACAGTTTTTCCTATAAGGACTGTTCTTAGAATGAAGAGGCATTTATTACCTTGGAATTGCTTGTGAATTGATGTAGGATTATAGCCATTATGACAAACTACTGCTGTAACCTATTTGTTGTAACTACTGCCAAGGTGTTTGGAGAGAAGAGACAGAGGAGGCTGGGTCTGGTCTCATGAAACATAGTGGGTGGGATAGATGTTTATATAATAATTATATAAGTAATATAGAATTATAACTGTGTTAAAGACTATGAAGAATAAGTACGTGAATTTGAGAATTGTAGAATGACTAGGAGGTTATTAAATTAAGGAACAGAGCATTAGATGCAGAATGATGACAAAACATGTAAATGTAAATATTTGGATAATTTTCAGATAATAGGATAGAACTGGAAGTATAGATTTGGGAGTTTAAAACTGCTTAAAGCACAGAAGTGAGAAATGAAGCTGTTATGGAAGAACAATGGAAAGAAAAGGGGATGAAGAGTAGAATTAAAGAAAAAGGTTTGATAAGAGCCCATATTTGGGTGGTGACAGTGAGAGAGAAAGACATAAGCCAAAATCAGAGGGGCCGGTAGATGAGGTGGAAGAACTAGAAGAGAGTAGTATCTTGGAAGTCAGGGTTCTGGATAATTTTAATGAGATCAAACACAGAAGAGAGTTAGACAAAAAAAAAAAAAAAGAGGGGAAAATAAAACTGAGAAAAGACCATTAGATTTGGAACAAAAATATTTTATTGATTATCTCAGAAAGTGCTTAAATATGATGGTGATAGCTATTGAGTTGAAAAGTCAATGAGGGAAGGAGTGAAAAGAATTGTAGGTAGGAGACATACTTTCTGCTGGATAAATTGAGCAGTAAAAGGAAAGAGAAACAGTGCAAGTAGAATAGGCAGCAGGTTTAAATAAATAATTTCTTCAGATTCTGACTTGTAAGTATGGAGCAAGATGGGGAAGGTGCTAATAATAATAGGAAGAGATTTTTATGAGAGTACTTTCTTAGAAAGTTATTTGTTAGGAAAAATGTTTACCTGAGTCAATGTTCTATATTTTTTCAAATGGAGCACTATATTCCATTGGGGAATTTAGAGGGGAGAATAAAATTTATTGTTTGAAACTCTCCAGTAAATGGAACACCTTTTCCAGAAGGGATTTTGGAATGGGATAGGTGGCAGTGGTGTCAGTAGAACTTGGGTATGTTTTTGTGAGAGTAGTTAGGATATAAATAGATGTGAATTTTGATGCAAATAAATTGATGTCCAGGTTTCAGTAAGCTGGTGTTTCTAGGTTTCCACAATTTCCATAAGAAAACCTACTGTTAAGGTGAAATGGATCAATTCTTTGACCCATCAAATTTTCTCGACACTCATAGCAATGTAATGCCAACAAGACTAAATGATAACTTTAGCTTTTATATTATTCTCTTGTGTCTTCCTTAAAAGGGGTAGTTAATTAAGATATCATAAAAATATATGAATAAAGCTGCTAAGTTTATTACATCATCAAACTAAGGCTCTGATGGCTCACTATCATTAATACTAACTAATAAATGACATTATATCACATTATAATAAAATTGGCTATGCATGTATGGTCTGAGGCACTTGACCAAGAAAAAATTTCTGAAGGTTTCTCTTTCGTTTTAGTAATCTGTGAAATAACTTAGGTTGTGGTGAACTGAGGCAATTATTTAGATCATTTAGTATTAAAAACATTTTGACTGGAAATACACCAATAATTAAGCAGTTGGGGGGACTGATTTGTTTAAATTACTTCTTTTTCATTTTTAATTTCACTTTGGAGATGCTAAATATAAAGAGCATAAATTATCTAAAGACACTGTTGTTTTCTTTCACATCTTTTTTAAAATTACTTTATTATTGTTCAATTACAGTTGTCTATATTTTCTCCCCACCACTGCCCCCCACCGCCGCCAAGCCCACCTCCCTCCCTAGCTTCCACCCACCCCCTTGGTTTCGTCCCTGTGTCCTTTATAGTAGTACCTGAACACCTTCTCCTCACTGTCCCCTCCCCTCTCCCTATTGTCAGATTGTTCTTAATTTCAGTGTCTCTGCTTATATTTTGCTTGCTTTTTTCTCTTGTTGATTATGTTCCAGTTAAAGGTGAGGTCATGTGGTATTTGTCCCTCACCGCCTGGCTTATTGCACTTAGCATAATGCTCTCCAGTTCCATCCATGCTTAAAGACAGTATTTTGAGCAGAATCTGTGTGTGCATTTTATTCAAAACGAATGACTCCTACATTGTTTGTTGAATGAAATATTTGAAATCTTATGCTTGAAGAACTTTTGAAAAATGCTGAATGCAAAATTCAATTTCGATGATTCATTCGAGTGGTTTTTACTGTCACGTTAAAGTTAATATCAATTTTATCACTGTTCTCCAAAAGTTTTTAAAACTGTTAAAAGAGGAATCAGTAGACTTTAAAAAAACCACTTTCTTCAAGAAAACTGGAGTGTCCCCAACAGGCTCCCAGCCCGCCTCCATTGAGGGATCCCCGAACGCCAGCACGTTCCCAGGCCCCGGTTCACGCACGGCGCAGAGGCAGGAGTGACTGCTCACTGCAAGTCTCGCGGGGACTGCGATCTCGCTCTGCGATCTCGCTCTTCGGCGGGATCTGACGCTCTGCCGCCGGCTTCGCGGGTCTGGGCGGGACCGGCTCTTTGGTTCTGGGGTCCGTCTTCACGCCCTGGAATTCGACTTGGAGTGGTCCCCGGGGCCGGGAGAAGAAAGGGAGTGCAAGTCGGGGTCGCAGAGGGCCGTTGAGATAGGTGGGAAAGGGAGCTGTGTGCAGTGGTCATCCTGGGCAGGCGGCTGAGGGGGGCGGGGCTGGTGGGCCCAGTCTGAGGGGAACACTGGATCGGAGGTCGCGTTCCAGGGGCTTCCAGGCGCGGGGCCACGACGCCACAGTGCCGCCCGAGGCCGCGGGCGCCAGGTGGTTGGAGTGCGGGGCGGACCCAGCTGAAGGAGGCGGAGCGAGGAGGCCACGAGCCGGCTAGCCGTCGAGCGGACTGGCCTCCTCAGAACGCGCGGGAAGCCGCGCTCCTTCGAGCAGAGGCGCGAAGCCCGCCTCAGGCGCGTCTTCTAAAGCGACGGCGGTTCTGTGAAAACCTCCGTTTCTTGGGTTCTCGGTGGTAGATTCTAAGTGTGAAATTGCACTGGTCCTGTAGGAATCTTGCTGCTCCTAATAGGACACACTCCGAGAAAGGACATATTCCTTTTATGAATATTTATTTTATAAGGCGCATCCTTTTGAGAAATCTGGGTGTCTGTGGCCTCCAGATATTCAGTGACGAGGACGTATAAGCAATTTGAAGGCTCCTTCGGGAGTCTGTAATGCAGCGGCGTTCAACAAGTGTTGATTAAAGTGCCTCCCTGGCTGATGGGGCTCAGTGCATTGGGCGCAGGCCGGTGAACTGAAGGGTCGCAGGTTCGATTCCCAGTCAGGGTACGTGCCTGGGTTGCGGGCCAAGTCCCGGGTGGGGGGGCGCACGAGAGGCAACCACACATTCATGCTTCTCTCCCTCTCTCCTAATAAATAAAAGATTTTATTTATTTTTAGAGAGGGAATGGAGGGAGAAAGAGAGAGAAACATCAATGTGCAGTTGCTGGGGGTCATGGCCTGCAACCCAGGCATGTGTCCTGACTGGGAATCGAACCTGCGATGCTTTGGTTCGCAGCCCATGCTCAATCCACTGAGCTACCCCAGCCAGGGCAAAATAAATAAAACCTTTAAAAAATAAAGTGCCTACTAGGTCTAGGCTCAGTACTGAGCTGAATGGGTCTCTCCTCTTCCCAGTTGTTGATCCATCCACGTTTTTCTGTAACAATGCTATGTTAACAAAGTTGTTACTTAATACGTGCTGTTTTGCATATGAGCTCAGAAAATCCGTCCTTACAATTTTTTTTTTAAACGCAGTGTCCAAGATGAATGACAGCCTGTTTGTCAGCTTGGACAGACTTTTGCTAGAATTTGGTAGGTATAAAATAAAAATAAAGACATACATAACTAGTTGTATTATCATTTGCTGTTTAAACAATGAAGTAAAAAAAGAATTCTTTAGTTTTTCAGTATGAGCAAGATATAAGAACTAAAGAAGATATGATTCACCGAATTAATAGTAAGTAGTTTTGCATGATAAAGATGTTTCAGTTTTTAATTTTTTATGGCATATAAGGTAATATGCAGCCACCTTGCTTAGGGTAACTTATAGTTGGAATAAGTTTTGTGCCAATTCTATTTAGTGCTGATAATGAGCTATGTTTTTTATCCTCACCGGAGGACATGCTTATTAATTTTAGAGGGAAGGGAAGGGGGAGAGAGAGTGGGGGAGAGAAACATTGATGTGAGAGAGAAACATCGACTGGTTGCTTCTTGGTATCACCCCGACCAGGGATTGAACCTGCAGCCTAGGTATGTGCCCTGACTGGGAATCAAACCTGTGACCTTTCAGTTCGCAGGATGAAGCTCCAACCATCTGAGCCACACAAGCCAGGGCTTAACAATGAGCTATTTATCCTAAGTACAGGCTTTTCAATAATAAAATTTTATATTCAGTGTGTGTGTGTGTGTGTGTGTGTGTGTGTATTTTTTTACCTTGTTCAAAACCAGCCCACATGCTACAGAGCTGTGAGGCTAACTTCATATTACTTTTTCGCCTTTTATGACCACCAAGACCTGTGTTCAGATCTGATGGGAAAGGGAACATGGAGGTTATAATTCAGTATTTAATTTGTGTTGAAGAATTTTGCTATAAGCTAAAATGACCCTTTAACTAAGTGCAGTTGAAAATATGTTATTTTTTTCAAATAACACAGGTGATTTCAAATACTTGATACAGTCAGGGGCCAGGATTGATGCATTAATGTCCTATTTTTTGGGAATAATGATACTGAAAATAGGAGTGAAATGGCAAAACAAATTACATAAATATAGTATTTCAATCTTCTACAGAAAAACTATCAAAAGAAAACAATCATTAATTTCTTAATAGTTCTGAAAAGGTAGAATTTGGTTATCTTTTGTGCAACAAAAATGAATACGGAGTATTAACATTTTACTTTAATCTTTTTATGAAACTATTTTTATCTCGTTTTAGTCACTAGTAAAAAGCCAGTTGAAGGTGCATTTAATAATTAATTGACATTTATTACTGAATAGAAAAATAGAAATTTCACATTTGTCAAAAACAAAACTCCTGTATTAGTTTCATGTATGGATAAATATTTACATGGTATCATAAGATACCACTGATCTTAGATATCACTTACTCTAGCCTTTTACAATAAAGAGGATATTTAATTTCTCTTCAATCCCAAACACAAATCCTTAGCTTCTGGGTATAGGGGCAAGCCTGGCTCTGGTTCTGTGCTTTTCAATATATGGCCCTTCCCATCTCAAGCCTATTTCCTTTCCGTTCTCTGGCTGTCTTCCTTTTAGGTAAGTTGCCATAACTTCTTTTTCTATTCTATTTGTTTATTTTAATTTATGATTTCTACCTTAAGAAAATAAATATTTTCTCTTTTCAGAAAGCTTTGATGATATTAAACAAAATAAAGCAACTATTTGTAAGATACAGGAAACTATACATACAACAGATGAGGAAATTGGTTATTACTGTAAACATAGTAAGGAAATCAAAGACAACTGTAGTAAGTGAGTATTTGAAAGAATAGCACTTTCGGAAATTGTTACTGTATCCTTTTATTCAATGTTTCTGAGTTTATAGAAACTACTGTTTTAAAGTAGTATTTTATATTAGCACAATGATGAATTAAGTCTTAATTGTCTTGTAAGAAGGGATCACAAGAGGTTCAAAAGAAAAACAGAAATGCTATAAGATCTCCCTAATTCAGATCCCATTAGGTTCAGTATGTAAAATTTCTATTACATAAATAAATTTGAAATAATTTACATCTTTGAATTTTTAAGATCTTATTTTTGTCTAGTGAAACCTCACCTAAAATTAGTAGTTTTTCAAAATTAAAAAAATTCAATATGTTGAGAATTCTTTTGATATAGCTTCAGGCTCAGGATTCTAGTAGTTAAACCCACTGTAAGACATACATATTTTGAAATAAAGACTTGTTAATGAAACTTTATTGTATATTACAAATACTTTAAAAATGTTAGGTTTTTTGTATTTAATTTTATGTGAACCATTGTCATTGTATTAGATACTATACTTTAGAATGATTTGTTTTAAAATATTTTGTTCAAAATTTTAACAAGCCCTTTTTGTTTTTAACCCATTGCTTTTTATACTAGTTTTAAAATTTTATAAAAGTAACACATACCTAATATAAAAATTCAAAAACTATACAAATATATGGAGTAAAAAAGATTTTCCCTGCCTGCAGTCCCCACCCAGCCCTGTCCTCTTCCTTGTAGTAATCACTCTTAACAGTTGTGTATATCCTTTCAGACCTTTTTAATAAATATTCAACATCATTACTACATATACTTATATACACATCTATCTTCATATCTTTCCTTTTTTACAAAAATGGGATCATACCATACTTATTCTTCAACTTGTTTTTAAATTTAACAATATGTAATGTAAATGGTATTGTATATGTAATGATTATGTATAGATTTCATTCTTAGCAGCTCCATAGTATTTTATAATATTGATGTATCCTGAATTATTTGACCATTCTCCTATTAATAGGCATTTAGGTTGTTTCCAGTTTTTTCCTATTATAAGCAACATGTATAGGTACCTTCCACATTTATAGACCTATTACTATAGAATGAACTTCTAGAAATGAATTTGCTAGATCAAAGAATATGCATGTTTAAACATTTGGTAGATAATGACAAACTGCTCTCTAAAAAGACCATACTAACTTATACTCTCACCAACAACCTATGAGAGTTTCTATTTTCTCACACCCTTGCCAACACAGGAATTAGCAGTATTTAAATTTTTTAGCTATCAGGTCAATAAAAAACTATATATTGTTGAACTTTTTTTTCTTTTTGACTTAGGTTTTTATTTTAGTAGGTTCTACCATCAACTAGCTGCAGCGGGTGCTGGAAAAGAACTGATAGTTTCTCCTTAGAACCTGTTGCGTCCAAGATGTACTGTATTATACAATTTAATCTCTGCTGGGTTCTGAGAACAGTTAATAGGATCTATTGATTTTAATATCGTGAGCACTTGTAGTTCATGAAGTCAGCATGTTGCTTTAGAAATTTAAATAAAGAGCCGTGGCTGGTGTGGCTCAGGGAATTGAGCACCCACCTGCAAACCAAAGGGTTTCTGGTTCAATTCCTAGTCTAGGGCACATACCTGGGTTGCAGGCCAGGTCCCCAGTAGGGGACATGTGAGAGGCAACCACACATTGATGTTTCTCTCCCTCTATTTCTCCCTCCCTTTCCCTTTTAAAAATAAATAAATAAAATCTTTAAAAAATAATTTTAAATGTGTACTATGAATTCATGAGAGTACTAGAAGAAAATATAGGTGATTATATAATCTTTAAGAGAAGAAACTCTTTCTAAATATGTCACCAAAAGTAGAAATAACATAGGAAATGGATAAATATGACTACATACAGATTAAAAAGAAAAACACACCAAAATAATACAAAAAGCAAAAGGAAACAATTTATTAAAAAATAGCAGTACTTATTTTTCAGTGTTGAGAATATGGGTGATTTTCTGTGTTTCCAAAGTGGACAGTTATACTTTTTGAGTCTTAAAAAAAAAGATGAGAAAAAGGAACTAGAGGAAATATTTGAACAATACTTAGAATGGAAGCTGCCATGATGTATGCTAATTATAGACTTTTCACATTGGTAACATTTTTCAAGTCACGTAATAAAAAGTGTATAAGATGAATATTTATTTTATTCTTACCATCTGATTTTATAATTCATTTTGGCCTAGTTTCTTTCTTAGTTCAGGGGAGTGTCACAACCTGACTTTTTAAGTTTCAAAGGAGAATAAAGACTCTCTTTAGTCCTTATCCAAGCACTTCAAATGCTTACTCCAAAAGAATTTCTTTAAAAAAAAGATTTTATTTATTTTTAGAGAGAGGGGAAGAGAGTGAGAGAAACATTGACTTGTGAGAGAAGCATCTGTTGCCTCTTGCATGCCCCCAACCATGAACCTGGCCCGAAACCCAGGCATGTGCCCTGACAGAGTATCAAACCTGTGACCTTTCAGTTTGCAAGACAGTGCTCAACCTACTGAGCCACACCACTCAGGGCCCAAAAGAATTTCTTAACCAAAATCTTAGGAGTATGATATTGCAGTGTTGCAGAGTATATGCTAGAAATGTCAAAGCAATACGTAGTCCAGCCCTGTTACAGTTGCTGTTTTCCTGGTTATGTTTCCAAAACAGGTTTTATGTAAAAATTAACAGATAATTATATTTGTTTGAGCATATGTATGATTTCATGAAGGGTGATAGTGGTGGTGGGAGGGTGATGGGAGATGGAAATATTTTTCTTGATGGAAGCTTGATTTCTCCAGGAAGAGAAAGATTTGTTTATTTTTAAGCAGTTACATTTATTTTCATTATCTCTTACCATTTGTTTGTCATTCTGAGATGCTAATTATAATATTTTTTTCCCCATAGCTGGAAGCCAACATGTGATGTTTTTCATAAACATGAACACTATATGCAGGACCGATTTACTATTTATCAAGAAACAATTGAAAAAGACAAGTACAGTACATATATTAGTTTAAACTTATCAATTCTATAAGTATTAATAGAATATACTTTGTAAAAATGTAAATTTAAAAATGCATAAATTTTGTGTATGGGAGTTGTTTTGTTTTATTTGCTTTTAAAGTAAAGCCAGTGTTTTGGACTGTTGGGGTGCTATAGGAGGCCAACCTACTTGTTACAAATCCCGTATTTGTTTAGATATGTCCTTAGATCAGTAACAATTACTGTAGTAGAGTGCTTTAATTAATGGTGCTTCAACCATGACTGAATTGTTATAGGCAAACATCTGGGGGAATGGTTAGCTGTAGATTTAGCTTATGAAAAATTTGGTGTACAGGTTTTCCCCACAAAGTAGATGCTTTCTACCCAAAAGTAGAGCATTCTTATGAAACCTTTCATAAGCTGAAATGGCATAAAGAAGCAGTTACCATCAATTTATATGGAAACATTTTTTAGCATTCCCAGACCTAAAAAATAATCTATTAAATCATACCAAATAGCACATAAAACCTACAATGACACTGACATGTAGTAAAAGCAGGAATGCATGATACAAAAGAGTAAATTGAGATAAAGCACACATGCCCACATACACAGTTCAAGGTTATAGTGGCTTGATGCTGAGATGCTGAATGTAGTTCCTGGGGAAGGAGCTTGCCAATGCCAATCTTGCTGCTAGGTGTGGGCTGTCTTTATAATGGCTCTTTGTAAAACAAGTGATAAATGCTGTTTTTACTTTTTGCTTTTTGTAACATCAAAAATTCTCTTTGGATTTATTTTGGTGAGGAAAAACAGGTACTAATGTAGGTCTTTTGTAAAAGTGAAGTGGTGTAATGTGAACTTATGGAAAGAGGGGGATACCAATATTGACTTTTGAAAGGTATTTTATATCAAACTCATGTTTTTCAGAAAGCTAATTTAGTGGGGTGTTACATTCTGATGGAGAAGCACCAACATTTGTGTTGTTTATTTTATTATGTATGTAAAATCACCTGGTCTTGGGGGCTAAATGTAATTAGTGAATATAATGGAACAGACAAGGGATTTTGAACACATATGTAAAGCATTATAATTTAACTTAATTTTAGTAATTGAAACGGTTTTATTTTTAGCATAATTGGATGAGAGCAGTAACCATTTTATATTTTATTTTATATTTTTACTATGTTTTCTTCAGCCTTATTGATATAATTGACATATAACATTAAGTTTGAGGTGTATAACATGATTTTTTAAAAAAATTTAAATTTACTTTTTAATCTATTTTTTACTGAATTTTTCTCCATTACCATTTATTCCCCTTATATCTGCCCCCACAATGACCACACTGTTGTCCATGAGTCCTTTGCTTGATCCCTCCACCTCTAACCCTAACCAGAGCTGTCATCCTGCTCTTCATGAGTCTGTCCCTAATGTGCTTGTTAGTTCAGTTGGTTCATAAGATTCCACATATGAGTGAAGCCTATGGTATTTGACTTTCTCTGACTAGCTTATTTCACTTAGCATAATGTTTTCCAGGTCCATCCATACTGTTGCACAGGGTAAAATCTTCTTTTTTAAATAGCCCAGTAGTGTTCTATTGTGTAGATGTCCCATAATTATTTTATCCACTTATCTATTGATGGACAGTTGGGCTGCTTCCATATTTGGGCAATTGTAAATAATGCTGCAGTGAACATAGGGATGCTTATGTTCTTTTGAGTTAGTGTTTTGGGTTTCTTGAAATACACTCCCAGACATGAGATTGCTGGGTCAAAAGGCAGATCCACTTTTAATTTTTGATGTATCTCCATACTGCTTTGCACAGTGGCTGCACCAATCTACAGTCTCACCAATAGTGCAAAAGGGTTCTCCTTTCTCCACATCCTCTCAGCTTTTATTTGCTGATTTATTGATGATAGTCATTCTAACTGGTGTGAGGTGATACATCATTGTGATTTTAATTTGCATTTCTCTGATGATTAGTGACATTGAGTATCTTTTCATATATCTATTGGCCATCTGTATGCCCTCTTTGGAGAAGTGTCCATTTAGGTTTTTTGTCCATTTTTAAAATTGAATTGTTTGGGGATTTTTTTTTGGTGTTGAGTTATATAAATTTTGAACATTAACCCCTTATCAGATGTATTGGCAAATATGTTCTCCCATTCTTGCCAGTTTATTTGTGGATGGTTGCCTTTGCTGTGGATGTTGTTTGCTGTAGTCCCAGTTGTTTATTTTTTCTTTTGTTTCCCTTGCCTGAGGAAATATGTCAGATAAAATATTGCTATGAGAAATGTCTGAGATTTTACTGCCTGTGTTTTCTTGTGGGATTTTTGTGGTTTCAGGTCTAATATTTAAGTCTTTAATCCATTTTGAATTTATTCTTGTATGTGGCATAAGAAGGTGGTCTAGTTTCATTTTTATGCACATAATCATTCAATTTCCCAACACTGTTTGTTGAATAAACTATCCTTATCACATTCTATATGTTTGCTTCCTCTGTTAAATATTAATTGACTAAAAAAGTGTGGGTTTATTTCTGGGCTGTCTATTCTATTTCATTGATCTATGTGTCTGTTTTTATGACATTACCATGCTGTTTAGATTACTATGACTTTATAGTATAGTTTGATGTTAGGTAGCATGATTCCTCCAACTTCATTATTTCTCAGGATCTTGTTTCTTCATTCTGTTCTGGTTGAATGTTTATGTCTTCCCTCTTGTCCAAATCATTGATCTGAGTTGGTTTCCTTCCCTTCACTGTAGGTTTCCTTCCCTTCACTGTAGGTTCCCTGTATATTTTGCTTTATTTCACTTTGCATAGCCT
Organism: Phyllostomus discolor; assembly: GCF_004126475.2. Classification (NCBI taxonomy): domain Eukaryota; kingdom Metazoa; phylum Chordata; class Mammalia; order Chiroptera; family Phyllostomidae; genus Phyllostomus; species Phyllostomus discolor. Next base: position 186,098,903 of record NC_040903.2, on the reverse strand, counting down.
TCACTTCTTTATTTTGTAACCATACCCAACCATTTCTGTGAGCACCCTGATTAACAGTGTTTTGAATTCTGCATCTGATAAGTTGGCTGTCTCTTTGAGGCTTAGTTCTATTTTTGGAGCTTTGATCTCTTCTTTCATTTGGGCCATATTTTTTTTTTTGTCTTGGGACACCTGTTACATAGTAAGGGGCAGAACCTTAGGTATTTACCAGGATGGGGCAACCAATGCCGCTTTTTTGTGGTGGTATATATGGGAGAGGGGTCTGAGAGGGAACAATGCTGCTTACTCCTCTCTCACCCCGCTTTCAGTGACTTCCCCCACTACCCACAAGCAAATTGGGCCCTTCTGGTACTGATTCCCGGGTAGGTGGATTTGTGTATATTCTAGGACCCTGGTGGGTCTCTCCAATGAACTCTCCTGTGAAGCTGGGAGTTTCTCCTGCTGCTGTAACCCCTATAAGGTTTTTACAGTCAGAGATTTTGAGGCTTTATCCTGTGCTGGAACCCTGGATTGCATTGTCTCTCTCACTCCCCAGTTATTCCTCCCAGTTTTATCTGCACGAAAATGTGGGTCTGCCCCACAGCCACCATCTTGCCTGCCCTGGTCCTTTAGCCACTGTCTTGCCACAAATCCTTTCTACCCAGGCTCCCTGTCTCAGCCCCTCCTACCGGTCTGGATCATTGTTTCTTCTTTAACTCCTTGGTTGTTGGACTTCCATACAGTTTGATTTTCTGACAGTTCTAGTTAATTTTTGTTTTTAAATTTGTTGTTATCCTTCTTTTGGTTTCTGAGGAAGCAAAGTATATCTACCCATGCCTCCATCTTGGCCAGAAGTCTTATTTCAATTTTCTTAAATTTGTTAAGGCTTGTTTTGTGGCCCTTATATGATCTTGGAGAATATTCTGTGTGGCTTGAGAAGAATGTGCATTCTGGTGTGTTAGATGGAGTGTCCTGTGTGTGTTAGGTACATTTGGTCTGTAGTGTTATTCAGGTTTGCTGCTTCTTTATGAATTTCTATCTAGATGATCTTCTCAGTGTTGAAAGTAGGGTATTGAAAACCTGTACCATTATTGTATTGCTGTCTATTTCTCCCTTCAGTTCTGTTAACATTTGCCTTGAATATTTATGTGTTCCAGTGTTGGAAAAAAAATATATATGATGATTATATCCATTTGATGCATTGACCTTTTAATCATTATTACATAATAATCATCTTTGTCTCTTGTGACTGATTTTGACTGAGAGTCCGTTATATCTTATATAAGTATAACCACTTCTGCTCTATTTTGGTTACTATTTGCATGAAATGAATGTCTTTGTCAATTTGTTCAGTTTTAGCCTATGTGTGTCCTTAAAGCTAAAATAACTTTCTTGTAGGCAGCATATTGTTGGATCTTGTTTTTAAAATCCATTAAGCTCTTCTCTGTCTTTTGAGTTGAGTCTGTAAGTGTTATCAATAGGTAAAGATTAACTATTGCCATTTTATTGTTTTCTGAGTGTTTTTTTTTCAGTTCATTTGTTTCTTCATCTCTTGCTGTATATTCCTTTGTGATTTATATTTTGTAGTGGTATACTTTAATTCCTTACTCTTTCTCTTTTGTGTATCTATTATAGAGTTTTGTGTGTGGATACCATGAACATCTTACAGATATAATAGACTGTTTTAAGCTGATAATAACTTACCATCAATTGCATACAGAGACTACACTGTTACTTCTCCTCCCCACCACATTTTATGCCATTGTGTCATACTGTACATCTTTTTATACCATGCATCCATTAATAAATTATTGTAGATATTATTTTAATAATAAATTAAATTATTTAAAAATAATATTGTAGATTATTCTACAAAAATTTGTAAATTTTTATATTATAAAATAAAAGTGATTTATACAGTATTGTTACAATATTGTGGTATTCTGAATTTGACTTTATATCCACTTTTACCATTGAATTTTATATTTTAATGTTTTCATGTTGTTACTTAGTGTCCTTGATTTCAACTTGAAAAACTCATTTTAGTATTTCTTGTAGAGCAGGTCTCATGGTGATGAACTCACTTTCCTTTTGTCTGTTTGAGAAGGTCATTATCTCTTTATTTCAAGACAGTTTTGCTCGGTATAGTGTTCTTGGTTGGCCTTTTTTTTTTTTCCTTTCAGCACTTTGAATATATGATCCCATTCTCCTTCTGGGTCCTTGGGCTGGCAGGTCTGCAAGCAGCCTTTGGCTGTGAGGGGCTTAGAGCCAAGTACAGGAGCTTTCAAGATTCATGGGGGGGGGGGGCAGATAGGAGTGTCTCCCACAGGGACCCTGAACTCTCACTAGTGGTGACAGACTTTGGCTATGAGGGGACTAGAACCAAGTTTAGGTTCTTCGGGATCTTCAGAGGCATAGACAGCAGTCATTACTGCTGGGTCCCTGTGCCAGCGGGACTCTTTGGTGGTTGTGGGAGGGATGGGCTGGAGCTCAGTTTCAGGACCCATATAGAACCTACAGTGTGACTGAATTTGGCAGGTGTACCTCCAGGGACTTTTAGACTGGAACCATGAAAGACTAGAGCTGGTTCATGGGCCACTTCAGGGCCCACAGCTGGCACCAGTGTCTCCATACCTGAAACACTGGCTGGTATGACTCCTCCTAGGTCCCTTGGTGTATGGTACTGGTTACAGATCCAAAACCAAATGGGTCTATAGTTAAGTTGTCAAGAGTATGGAGCCATTTCTAGGTTGGTAGCTAGGACAATGATCAGTAAGTTAGCCACCAGGACGTGAGCATGCCTCTCCTCAGTCTTAGACTGCATCAGGTTTCATGGTCTGCTACCTGGATCCAAAAACTCCCTGAAAGGCACTTTTTTTCCATGGATGAATGCCAAATTAGTGTGTGTGTGGGGGGAGGGGGTGATAGGCATGACAGACCTTTTGTTCCACCAACTTGCTTATATCACTCCTAGTTTATACTTTAATTAAAAACACACACTTAATCTGGAGTGTAGTACCCTGTTATTCAAAATGGGTCTTAAAAGAAGGTAGAGATTGAAGGTAGAGATTTGGACTCCATTAGCATTTGAAATCATGGAAATAAATGAGATTGCCCAGGGAAATGTATAGAGCAAAAATAAGGGAAAGCCGTCATGCATGATCATTCAGAGAATAGGCAGAGGGTAGAGTTAGTAAAGAAGACTATTGTATAGACCTTGCTTAAATCCAAAAAGGATTTGAAATAATTTGTATAAATAGTACCATAATGTTAAAACTAAATAAAAAGATCAAGGCTACAGGGAAGTAAGGATAATTTAGAAAGATGAAGACTTCGATCAGGATAGAAATTTATACTACATGGTTTTGCATATTTTTTAGATAATAAGTGTAAATTAGGCTTTGAAATTCCTAGTAGTAGTCAAGGCATTATGGAAATGCGATCAGTTTAGAATTCAGAGTATTCATTTAAAAAATAGTTCAGTTTAAGATAAGCAGATTTTTTTCAGGGGGGTGTACTAAGAGTTCAAAGAAATTTCTCCCTTCAGTTCTCATAAAGGAGAAGTTGTACAATGTGGTAATCAGTGTCTTCAATATCCTCCCCAAAATAAACAAAATATTTAGTATTATTTCTGGTAACATCTCTCAATGCAGGCCTTCGTTATAAAAATTACTAAAATGATTCTGTCAGGGTCTAACACAAACCAGTTCAAATATATACTTTTCTGATAGTGTGTGTTGTGGATGACTTCTCTTAGTTTGCCAGAGCTGTTTGTTAGAGTGAAAACAGCTCTCTTTTTGTTTCTTAAATGAGTCACATGGGTTGATTAAATTGATTACTCACTACCAGGCATTTATAAAAGGAAGAGAGTCTATTTATTGGTATCATGGGTAATGAAAGAAGTAGAGGCACCAGCTCCTGTTTCTCCTAACCTCCCATCCCTGTTCCAGGCATTCACAGAGACTCATATTTTTGGCAGCAGATGAGATAGTAATGACTCTTCTTGAATCATGACTTGGCTATACTGGTCTCTGTCAAAGTTCCTGTATAGAGTATGTTAGAAGAATGGACATGAAGATATAATTTGAACAGGATAGATGTGGTATGCCGCTCTCATCAGAAACCAGTGACTCATACTCAATTTTCTTCTCAGTATTTCCCTCCTTTCTGGACCATTTTCCTCAATGAGCACTTAATTAGCAAATATGCATTTAGAGGAATAGGATCTTGTTTGGGGCTGAACTCCTTTATTTTGTTAAAGGAACACTTCATTAATATTAAGAAATTATAACATTCTTAAGATTCAGACCTGCTACCCAGTATAAGGTTGTTATCCTTACTTTTCTTCTTACTATACAAGCAATTTATGAATACTTGTCCTTTTCTCATATGATGAGGTGAAATAATCATTATAGTACCTTTTAAGAAATTCCCCCATATAGTATGGCTTGATTTAGAAAATTTATAAAATTTCAAGGGATGTGAGGATTATATATTTTTTAGAATATTTTCTATGACTGTTATTCTTGAAACTAAGTATTTGATAAGAATTGGGTAAAAAGAGGATCTGAAAATATATTCTCTATAATGAACTGGATCAAACATTTTTAGTAATACAGATCAGTATTGGTAAACTTTATTGTAAAGGGCCAGATAGTAAATATTTTAGGCTTTGCAAGCTATACAGTCTCTGTTGTAGCTAGTGAATTCTGGTGTTGTGGTGGAAGAGCAACTCTAGACAATATGATAATGAATGACTGTGTTCCAATAAAACTTGATGGATATTAGAGTTTGAATTTCATATAGCTTTAATGTGTCACAAAATACTATTTTCTTCTTTAGATTTTTTCAAGTCACTTAAAAATGTAAAAACCATTTTTAGCTAATGGGCCATACAAAAACAGGTGACAGGTTAAATTTAGCCCATAGGTCAAGTAACTTTAGATCAAGCAAAGGTCAAATGAGAAGGAAGAGTTAATATCCTTTTGCAAGAATTAACGGTCTCACTCAAGACTTGTACCTTGTAAATAGATGACCACCCACCTCTACCTGAGTTGGAATGGAGGAGTTTCTCCAAACAGTGCTGAAATTTTCTTTCTAAATTAGTTTTGGAGTATACAAGAATGATTGTGAACACAGAGTTGTACCACATAGAGCATGACTTTATATAATAATTTTGGCTTAGATAATTGAAGATTTAAAAAGCATAGTTAAAAATGGGACAACTGTAATAAATAGCCTAATCAATAAAATATACTTTAAAAAAGCAAAATTATAGAGGTAGCTAAGCTGGAGAGAATAGAGGCTCAGAATTCAGGGAAGATAGAAATTCAAGAAGTGATCAAAACTAAATTCTACAATGTCAGATGGGAAGAGAATCTTTTAAAAAGAGATCACTGAATTGGATGAATTAGATCTTTGGTGATCTTGGGAAGGATGGTTTCATCAGAATGGTAGGAGTGGAATTTAAACTGAAGAGAATAAAAGAGTGAATAACTAAGGTAGTAGCGAAAAGTGTAAGTTGGAAAGTATAATGGAATTACAGAAAGTTTGAAGGGCAAACAGTATTGAGGGAAGCAGGAATAAGTAGATATTTCACTTGTGTTTTATGTTAATTTAGTAGACTTTAACAAGTGATATTTTTAAAGTTTTTTTAGATATGCTGTTGTGATAATGATGTCATTTTTAAAAAATTTAACAGAAAAATGTACCATGGTTATGTATGTCAGTATAAAGATGTTTTGAAGCAATACAAACTAAAATACTCAGAAACACCTCTTTCACGTGAATATTACGAGAAGAAAAGAGAACATGAAGAAATTCAAAAGAGAGTTTTGGCATGTACTGAACAACTAAAAATGAATGAAGCTATTTTTATGGAATTTCTAGGTATTAACATTTTTATTATGTACTATTTTAACAGTAGTATCTTTGTAGTGAAATATAAAGAATATGATGACTCAGTCTAAAATATGATTTTGTTTTTCAGTGCCTGCTCCCTTTCCATCACTTATTAAATGGACATTACATATGTATCCGCAACAGTATTCCTACTTAGAATTTTCATTAAATAAGTATTATTTCTGTATTTTAATTGTTACTGTGTTTCTCCTGTAAGAATCACATGGATTTGTTTTGAGTTTACTTTAAAGTTCATCTGGGATTAGTTTTAATATATGTGTATGTAATCAGAAGCAGGCAAATTTAATGAGAATGAAGTGGCAAGTTTAATGAGAATGAAGTATTTATTTGGCTGTAAGTGGCATATCTTAGCAACCAAACCAATGAAAAAGTCATCTTGCCCTGTCTTACCAAAGAAAGAATTCTAATTAAATTAGATGATTATTATTTGTTAGGATGGAAGGTGATAAAGAGATGAATCACAATTATGAATTCATCTATAGAAAGTCATTGGATACCTGCCTCATGCCAGGTGATACTCAACAAGATACAGAGCTTTCTTGCAAGGAGCTTTTAGTAGAAGAGACAGATGTATAAGCAAGTAATTTTGATACAGTGGCGTTGTATTAGATGCTTAAGTAGTTCTTAATTGGTCTAAGTAGTCTCATTTGTTTGTCAAGATCTTCCCTAGTGATGAACTTGGAACTTTAATCCTCTTCCAATTTCTACAATCCTTCATATGCTTTCCTATCAGATTATAACTCCACTGTTTGTACTAAGCTTCTTTATCCTTGCATTCTGCTTTTCTTCATACTGCTTCATCCTAAATTCCTTTTACTTCTTTGCTGCTTGTTCTTTCCATGTTTTTATTTTAACTTATTATGTTCTTAGTTGTTCATTTGCTGCCCATGTGTATTTTAACTTCTCAATGGGAAGGGGCAGAGGTTGGTAGATGCAGAAGGCACAGCAGTGGTTTAGGGAATTGGATGTAGGATGGGGTGAGATGTATGAATGCATGGCAAACAAGAAGAGGTGATTGAGGTAGGGAGAGGATTTAAATGTTTATATCTAAAATTTTAAATTGATACTTTTGATGACAGCATAGCAATTATACCATTTATCTGAAATTTTACGTTCTAGTACATAAGTCATATTTTAAGGCAGAATACAAAAAGGTCTGACAGATTTTCTGTGAAGTTCTTGTTCACTATCCTATTTATTTTTAAATTCTCCTAAGTGGATTGTAGAGCAACTTAGGAAATTGTAGTAGCTAATAGCCATGCAGGCTGTCTAGTAACAGCTAAGAAATTCTCTACTTGAAATTGGGTAGAAATTCAGTTCAGGTATAAAGTCCAGATAGAATATTTAGGTCTCTTCTGAATTCTGCAGGGTACACTGATGAACCTTACAGACCAAAAAAAGGGTAGATTTTTAATGTTGATTTTGGAAAAAATAAATAATGGAAACATGAGAAGTTAAATTTGGACTTGAATTGGTTGTATATTGTTAGTCATGCCAAATGACATAATGAATAGGTAAAAAACAAACAGAAGCACCAAAACACCCTGTAAAAATATTTAACTGAAAGAAAAAATCTCAAGTATTTTGGATGGTATGTTATTTTTAAGCTCAATGTATTATATTACATAGGTAGACAATAAGTTGTCAGTTGCCAGATGTTTATATTATTCTAACTTCTGTTTTTAGAAACTGTTATTAATACTGGTTATTGCTTATATGGAACATATATAAAAATAATATCATATAATATTAATTTGCATAACATAGTTCCTTAACATGTTAAGTGTTAATTTGAGATGTAAAACACAAGATATTCTTAGACATGCCAACAATTTTTCCAAAATTTCATGTGAGTTGAAGAAAGAAGTAGATGAAGTGGAAATAGAAATTAATTATTTAAACCAGGTATATATTTTGTTATATGTCTCTGATATATGTATTAATGTGTAAGTATAATAGTATGTTTACTTGACAGTCTTAGAAGAGCTATTTCTAAAGAGCCTAAATATGGACAAAGGCCTATGATAATTTGTTTGCCTCTGATTGCCTTTGGAGCCAAAATGTAGGTATTGAGTATATTCAACCCTGGATTTAGGGGACTTGTTTAACTTTCTTTGTGGATTGAAGAAGATGATGAAAGAATAAGACATTAATAACAGGAATTTAAAGGCATTAAAAGAGCTACAGATGTTCTTAAAAAAGAGAGAACAAGACAGTAAATAGTTTAAAGAACTTAATCTTGAAAATTTATTACTGTAATTATTTATTGTTGTTCAGTTATAGTTGTCCTGCCTTTTTCCACATTGATGACCCCTACCCTGCCCCTTGCACTCCCACAATCAATCTCCCCCATGGTCCTTGCCCATAAGTCCTCTATTCATGTTCTTCGCTTGACTCTTCCCCTTCTTTCCTACATTATCTACCTTGTGCCCCCCACCCCCACCCCCAGTCACTGTCAGTTTGTCCTTTATTTCCATGTCTCTGGTTGTATGTTGCTCATTTGTTTGTTTTATTGATTAGGTTCCACTTACAGGTGAGATCATATGGTATTTGTCTTTCACCACCTGGCTTATTTCACTTAGTGTAATGCTTTCCAGTTAAGCTAGGGCTAGAACTAGTTTAGCTTTTAAGATTAATTGTGCATAATATTTTCTTGAATATACTTTTAGTGCTATTAATTGAAATGTGGCTTTCATTGACAGGTATGAGGACCCATCAAAGTCCAAAATTTCCCAGATCTTGAGAAAAATTTAATAGATAATTTTCTAAATTTTCTGAAAAATTGTGTTAAAGATGGTAATTTATCATTCATAGTAATGCCAAGAAAGTGGATTTGACTTCCTGTAAAGTAGTAATATATGGTAACTATGTCTCTCTGTCAGGAATCTGCTTCTGACTGTCCTTTTTTAAAAAGAAGGTGGCAGTTCATTGAAATCTAGGTTTGCTAATGGAGTTGCAAGGAAAAGTTAAAGGAATAGGTTTTATTGTTAACTTTGTTTTACCAACTTTCACTAAACGAAAGCTAATACTACCAAAAATATAAATCTTGTGATTATATAGAATAATCATATTAGTTAAGATAAAGCATATGTTCCTTAATACTTTGCAGGTAATTGTTTTGCTTTATCATTTTTCTTTTTAGCAGATTGGAAGACTTTATGAAACTAAGAATCTTTCAGAAACTCTGGAAGAAAAAACTAAAGATACAGAAAAAAGAAAGGAATTGAAAGAAAGGTATAGGTAAACTTTAAAATGGGATTTTATGTGAACAAATATTCTGTATCTAACGATTTTATTCTATATTCTATCCCAAGCCACTAACATTTACACAGCATTGTATACATACCCTCTTGTGGAGGCTATTATGAAAAATATTAATTTATACTTTTAAATATTATGGACTGATTTTCATATTTGCTCATTGTTTAGTAAGGCCAACCATAATTTATAGAGAGAAATAGGGTAGTAGTAGCATATTCACTTTTTTGTAATCTGTCAATTGTATATTTCATTCAGTTTTTCATGATGAGTCACCAATAAGAACAGTTGTGGGAGTAACAGTATATTATCTTTTCATTTCCTTGTCACCAGTTTGACCTGTCACAGAGAGGGAAGATGAGCCAAAATGCTACTGAATTGTGGCATCATATGTTTCCTTATCACTTATCCGAATAGTGATAAAATAGTTATCAATGGTGGAGGCATTTTTTTAAAAAAAAGATCAATTTTGTCTGGTACTGTGTGATGGAAAAATACATGTATTACTGTTGCTGTTTCTGATAAACTTTCTATTGTTCTCTTTTGCCTCTATCCTTTATCATTCGTAAATTCTTTTCCTCAGACTCCATTGCTCTTATCCTGATTTTTTGACCCATTTCTCTCCCAAGTTAATTTCCCTGATCCTGCTTTCTTGGATCTATTACTTTCTTGTCTCACATTCATGGTAATATGTCTTTAATTTTGTAATCAAATTGATTAAAAAATAGTTAAATGTACAGAATTTCAGTTTATTGACAAATTTTTAATGTTATAAAAATTGTCTATATTGAGAGGAACTTACATAACTAGTAATTTTTATTTAATATAGATTTTGATAGTTATTATCAAATAATATATTTATTTAAATTATTTAACCATTAATAATTAAATTGTTTATTTAACTTAGGAAAAATTCAATAAAATTATTTTTCCAGTGAAAAACTTAAAAGACTTGTTTATAATTATAGTATTGCTTTAATGATTTCTATATTCATGCTAGTTGATTTATTTCTAAATAAATCTTTCTAAAGTCTGAAGTATTCCAAAATCTAAAGCATACTATTTGTAGATAAAATTTTCATTTAAAATATTTTTTGCATGTTTAGAAAGTTTTTAAAAATATGATTATGTTTTTAAAATTAGAGTGTGGTATATTTGAGGTGTATGTATGGCACTGGATTTAACCAGGAGAGGGGTGTTTTATCTGTGATACCATTAAGTAATTTAATAATATTGGGTAGACCTGTTAAATTTTCTGAAACTCAGTTTTATCTGTGAAATAAGGAGGTTTAACTACATAGTATCTAAATATCTCTTCTAGCTTTAATATATGTTAATTTCTTTTTAAAAATTTTTATTAAATTTATTGGGGTGACATTGGTTAATGGTATTATACAGGTTTCAGGTGTACAATTCTATAGTACATCATTCATATATTGTATTGTGTGTACACCACCCAAAGTCAAGTCATCTTCTGTAAATATATGTTAATTTCTTACTTCACTAATACTTAATGTAATTCACTCTTCTCTTTAGAATTTTTGAAAAAGATGAACAGCATGTATTGAATAAAACCTCTCAGAAAAGTCAATTACTTCTTTCAAATGAATATCAGAAATTAGTCAGACCAATAAATGTTTTATCTTCAGAACCAAGAGTTATAGGTACAGTATCTAAATATTTATTTTCAAAACTTGGTTTTCTTTGAAAACACCTAGAAGAAATAGAAGAAGTAATTTTAGTTATCATTTGGTGTAACTAAGAACAAACAATACTAGAAACATATAGACTCAGAAAAGTACCACTTTGATTTTTTCTGAGAGCAAACAATTTATGCCTTTTATACTTAACTTTTTTCTCTTTGAAAGAGAAGTTAAGTATGACTCTGTATTTTTCATTTGAGAAGTTGTTTTATAATATATATGATTAAAAGTGGGTAGCAGACTTGTGTTAATGATATTTGTGACTTAGTCACTGAAATATTTGCTTCATGATTCACTCAATAGATGTGCAGATTAGATTACATTGTATTAGATTAAGTACATTGGTTATTTTGCCCCCTAGTCATTAATATCACCACTGTATTTGGTCCCCCATTATAAAGAAGTAGTTTTTCCAGCTGGTTTTCATTTTATAGTCATAGTTACTGTAATAACTATTACATAGTGAGGAAGTAATATTTGTGTAATAACTTCATAATTTTGTATTTTAATTTAAATTAAGTATTCATATGACTTGATTTTTAAAATCAAGGTAGGGTTAAATTTTGGTTATGATATTTGATTCTCTTTCTGGAATTTATTTGAAGTTGTACAATTTAAAATCTAGATAAAAAAGAAGACAGTTTTGTGAAGCAGTCAAAGCTTCCCCATGTTGACTTCAAACAAAAAGAAAACAGTGTACAGGTAGGTATTTCTTTTTAATAATACAACTTAAATACTTGCTTGCATTAAATGAAGTAATGAACGTATTGCATTTTGGGCATGCTGTGTGTGTGTGTGTGTCTGTCTGTCTGTGTTTTATAAATACAGGGTCCGGCAGAAGTCATGCCTGCTTGAGTGTGGTAATTTCGGTGTAATAATTTTTTAGTTTTAATTTGAACAATTCACCTAAAATGTCATAAGGTATCCTTGAGCGTGATATTGTTATGTTACAGAATACATGCTTATGATTGTGTATTAAAAAGGGGGCATTATTTGTGCTGGACCCTGTATATTAAATAGCTGTTAGTACAACCTCAGGGTCTAATAAAACTTGAGTTTCAATATGGCGGCCTGAGCATACACTGTAGCCTTCTCATGTACTCCTAAAAATAATAGAAAAGATATTTTAGAATACTGAGACCTGTACCCAGTAGACCAAAAACTGTGAGACATTTCTGAAGGAGGAAAGCAGGATTGGATTGAAGAGGGAAATTGTGGCCTAGGACTTGCACAGGATAAAGAGTAGTGGTGACCAAAGTAATTAGTGGAACTTGTTAATTCTAAATATGTATTAATGATAAAAGCTTAAAAATCTGGTACTAAAAATCCAGATAGCAACATGGGATGGAGGTGGGAAGATAAATGAGGGAAACAATTTTACTCAAGTTCTTTTTGTTTAGGAGATGGAATTAAGGAGAAAATACAAATACTGGTTAACTCTATATTGCTGGTAGAATGTAAAATTATGCTTGTATGTTAAACATTTAAGGGTAACCAACTGTAGAGAAATGGAGTGTGTAGGTTTTAAAATACCTATTTAAAAGATGAAACAAAGAAAAATCAGTCCAACAAAACGCAGGAATGGGGAAAAATAGAACAGCTAGAAAGCATTTTAAATAGAAAACAAATAGGTACCAAAAATAGTTCTGAACAAATTAGTAATAATAAAAATGTGATATAAGTGCTTCAGTGGAATATATAAATGAAATAGAGTTATGTACTATTCAAACAGAACAGCTTAAACAACTTGACAAATGAAGGCTAAAAATAAAAGGATGGAAAATATACATCAGGCAAAGCAAACAAAACCAAAGCAGATGTAACAACACCATATAAAATAGGGTGCAAAATTTAAAAAAAAAAAACATTAGAAAGGATAAATATATTTCATATTTTTAAAAAGAATAATTCACTAAGAAGTTATAATCTTGATGCACCAAATGATAATTTTGAAATTTATAAAGCAAAAATTGATAGAATTTAAAAGAAACAATTGAATCCATAGTTTAAAACACATTAATTCTATCAAAAAAAAGTACTGACTGAGTTTAGGGGTTGAGTTTGGCTGCATATAAAACAATGATAAGACCAAACCATGAAATAATAATGTTAAACAAGATACACATTTATTTTTCTCTTGCCTGCCATTAAATTCTAAAGTGACTCAGGAACACCGATCAGGGGTGATAACACCATGTCCACAATTTCATTATTTCTCAGGCTCCATCTATGTTTTCTTTTCCTGCTATCCTTAAATGCTAAGCTTTTGCCTCAAGGTCACATAATGATCAGAAGATCAACCGTTTCAACTTTTCCATGCAGGAAAAAAGGGGAAAAAGGCTAGCTGATCCAGTCCCATTTTAAAAGATTTTTCCTGGAAGTTCTTTAAACAATTATGATAATGTTTCATTGGCCAGAACTTACTCATATGGCATCCTTTATGTGGGGAAAGGTTGAGGTGGTTTTGTTTTTGTTTTTTAAATCAGGACACAAATGGAGAGTAGATTTTGAATAGGATAAAAAACTGGCAGTTTTTACACTGGAAAAAAAATCAAGTAAGATAAAAAATAAGTAAAGATATGCAGAGGTGTCCAACTCTTTGGCGTCTCTGGGCCACACTGGAAGAAGACTTGTTTTGAGCCACACATTAAAATACACAAACACTAATGAAAACTGATGAGCAAAAAAAAAAACAAAAACATTTTAAGTAAATTTATGATTTTGTGTTGGGCAACATTCATAGCCATCCTGGGCTGCATGCGGCCCAGGCACAGATTAGATACCCATGAGATGATCTGAATAATACAGTTAGCAAATTTTGTGTCTAATGTACACAGAATTCAGTTCAATTTTCATCTGCAATATTTACCAAAATTGACCAATTAACATAACAAAAAGGATAGCTATTCTAAAAAGTAGGTATCTTCACTTTTCTCAAGGAATGTTATGATGGTTTAGCATTAGAAATTATCTGTCAGTGTGATTCACTACATTAACAGATTAATAAATGACCTTAAATAAAGATTTAAAATAAGACATTAAAAAAAAGGTTAGGGAGACCTATACTAGTGGGTATCAAAATGTTTGTAATGTTTATTTTTTACTTTTATTATTGAGTTAATTCACATATCATAAAGTTCACAATTTTAAAGAGTAGGATTCTGTGGGTTTTAGTATATTTACAAGACAGGGTAACCATCACCACTGTCTAATTCCAGAACATTTTTATCATCTCAAAACAGTGTGGAGCAAGAAAAGACAAACTTACTGGTGGACTACATCAAAATAAAAAACTTCTGTATGACAAAATACACTAACAAAGTTAAAAGATAGTTATGGAATGGGCAGGGGACTGGTATCCAGAATGTATATGTAAAGAAATACATAATAATTCTCACAGATTAATAAAAAAAGAATAAAAATGGGCCAAAGATAAGATAGTTTGCAGAAAAGGAAAGACAAAGGGTCATTAACCATAACAAGATGCTGATGTTAGGCATGCAGGGAAGTGAAATTAAGCCAATGAGAGATGTGGTTTCACCTATCAGTTTTCAGACATCAAAACATTTGCTAATATCTAGAGGGAGTATACTTTGATACAGTTTTTTGGAGGACTGATTCACAGTATTAATTCAAAATAAAAATGTACTGACTCAGCAGTGTTACTTTTTGGCATCTACTGTAAACAAATATTTTAAATATTTGTACAAATACTTATACTAGGAGGTATATGCAAACATATATATTATTTAAAACACACATCAAAAGAACACTTATGTTTTAAGGGATAGGTGTTCCTTAAAGGACAAGGTCTTTTTCTATGATCTGAAAGTACGTCAAGATGACAAAATTAACCAGTGGCTGTTAAAAATAAATGGAATAAACTTTTCTATTAAAGCTATTTTCACTTTGGGTCAAATAAGAAAAATCAGGAACTCTTCAAAATGATTGAGTCAGAGAGAATTAAAGACTTAAAACAGACCATACAAACATTTCTAAGGCAGTGGTTTAAATATTAATATTAAACAAAATTTAAAGTTAAAATGAAATATTAGCTATTTACATGTATAAAAAAGAAAGTTTCAGGCTTTAATCTTTTAGCCTGATGTTTTACTTTTCTGTGCTCAGTTTGAGAGGTTATAGAGGATAGATGCAGATATCAGGTAATCAGTTGAGAAAATGGTAAGATTTACTTGATTAGCCATGGATATGGGATAAAATATTAAAAGGTTTATCTTAAATGGAGAAATACTACCAAGTATAGTTATTATACTTGTACCCAACATCAAATTCCTTGAAAGTTATATATTTTTTGTTTCCCAGTATTTCATTTAATGTTTTATATGTAGTGGTTTCAGTTAATGTTTTTAAGTTGTTGATAACAACAGTGATGACAACAAGGGTAACAGTGCTCTTGGAGAGCTCTGAGTAGCCAAGGCAAGCCAAACCATTTTATTGGGGTTTTTTTGTAGCCATTTCTAATGCCTAATTTATTTTCTTCAGGTATTTAATGACTCTGCTATGAATATCCATTCAAAATGTTCACATGTCACGGCTATTAAAAGTTCACAGAATTTTATGCAGTTCAGGTAACTTTTGAAACTAAGAAAACAAACTGACAGTGACCAGAGGGGAGGAGGAGGGGGGATAACAACAGAAAGAAGGGGAAGGGGCACGCAAAGGGACATGAATACAGGACTCACGGGCATGAACAGTGGGGGAGGATTGACTGTGGTAGTGGGGGGGAACAAGGTAGGGGTGAGCAATGGGGAAAAGGCAGGACAACTATAACTGAACAATAATAAATAAAAATTAAAATAAATAAAAATAAGAAAATGCTTTCATTTCTAAAATAGTTTATCAATCAACAAATAATATAAAAATTATATTTATTGTGTTTTAGATTGTCAACTCCACAGAAACAATCAAATTTCAGTCAATGGTTTGATAAAGGAGACACAGGTATTTGCCATTTATATTTTTTCTAAGACTTGGAAGTAACAAATTATATCAGGTTTTTATACTATTAAATAAATTATTTTGATTGTTTGCATTTCTGGTTAACTGACCATGCATGCCAGTTTTTTAAATATATATTTTCCTAAATATAAAGCAAATACATTTCATTATTGAAAATTTGGAAAACATAGGAAAACATAAAAGATACCAAAATAACACCACCCAGACATAACCAACTATATACATACCTGTGTATGTTCTTGACTTTTTTCTTATGCATATGTATGTTTTATTCTTTTACATTTCCTCCACAAATTTGAAGCATGCTATGTATATCATTTTGTATCCTTTTCTTCCTGCTTGATATACTGTTGTTGAGGATATTTTTCCATACCATTCAGTAGAATTTATTTCTAATGACTATATAATATGCCATTGTGTGGATATGCTATAACTTATTTAGCCCTTCTCTCACTTTGAATTTTTTGTTGTTTCCAGTTTTATTATTATTATTAAAACAAGGTTACTGTCTTCTTTTACATAAATCTTTTATCATCTTGGATTATTGTCTTGGAATAAAATCATAGGAAGGTCATAGGGATATATATTAAGTTTATTATCCTAGAAACAACTAGCTGTTGGAATTTTTTTTAAGATTTTATTTATTTATTTTTAGAGATGGGAAGAGAGGGAGAAAGAGAGGGAGAGAACATTAATATGTGGTTGCCTCTTGCTTGCCCCCTACTGGGGACCTGGCCCACAACCCAGGCAGCATGTGCCCTAGACTGGGAATCAAACCACCAGCCCTTTTATTTGCCAGCGGGCACTCAACCACTGAGTCACACCAGCCAAGGTGCTGTTGGAAATTTGATACACCCTTGAAAATACTAACTCATTCTCTGTTTTTCTGTGTGTGTATATATGTGTATAAATTTTAAATATATCATACACATATATGCATATTTTGGTAACCCAGTAACATAATGGTTATTCCACTCATAGGCTACATAAAAGTCTTCACCTCTCCTTGTCTGTAGCATGTGGATTACTGACTATTTTGAAGTTTTAAAAATGGCTCATCCTGGCAGTATAAAAATTCTGTAAATATATGCATATTCAGAATGGTCATATGCTATTTCTCCCACTCTCAATATAGGATTCAACGAATACAATATGCTTATTTTATGTAGGTGGATATCCTTCCTGCTTTCTTCTAGAATGCAGAAATATATCTTGTCTACATAGGTGATTTGTTCCACATATTTGTAATCCTCTATATATGCCAAACAGAGTGTTAGACAAGGAAGGAACAGCTAATCTCTAGAAATAATATACTGCTAATACAACTTGTGTGGAGAAATGCATATATCTGGTGTAGTCCTAGCTGCCATTGAGCACTTATGGTGAGGCTTCATACCCAAGAAGGCATATAGTTATCTTAGAAGAAAAAAAGCCTCTGTTCAGTAATTTTCAAGCATATTTTTGAAGAAAGTTTAATAAATTTGGCTATATTAAGACTCAGAATTTCGGCCCTGGATGGCGTAGCTCAGTGGATTGAGCGCGGGCTGCGACCAAAGCATTACAGGTTCAATTCCCAGTCAGGGCACATGCCTGGGTTGCAGGCCAGGTCCCCAGTGGGGGTCATGTGAGAGGCATCCACACATTGGTTCTCTCTCTCTCTTTCTCCCTTCCTTCCCCTCTCTAAAAATAAATAAATAAAATCTTTAAAAAATGCAAAGTTTTGGAAGGTAAATTTATTTATTTAAAAAAAAGACTCAGAATTTCTATTCATCAAAAGACACATAAAAAATGGAAGCTGGAGACTTTCAGCCAAGGTGGTGGCTTAGGTGGATATACTTTGCCTCCTCACACAAAAAAAATTTAAAAACAAAAAACAACCAGACCTAACAGAAAATCTAACTGTATGGAAGTCTGACAACCAAGGAGTTAAAGAAGAAACATTCATCCAGACCAGTAGGAGGGGCAGAGACAGGAAGCTGAGGTGAGGAGGACTCATGGCAAGGTGGCAGCTGGAGGCCCAGGATGGGTGATACAGTGGCTGTTGGACCAGGCGGTCCCACATTTGCATGCTGATAAACCAGGAGGAACAACTGGGGAGCAAGACAGACTGTGCAACCGAGGCTTTCAACATGGGGAAATAAAGCCTCAAAACCTCTGACTATAAAAATCTGTGGGGGTTGTAGTAGTGGGAGATACTCCAAGCCTCACAGGAGAGTTCATTGGAGAGACCCACAGGGTCCTAGAATGTACACAAACCCACCTACCTGGGAATCAGCATCAGAAGGACCCAATTTGCTTGTGGGTAGTGGAGGAAGTGACTGAAAGCAAGCCAAGAGCTGAGCAAGCATCATTGTTCCCTCTCAGACCCCTCTCTTACATACAGTACCACAAAAAAGTGAGTGGGTTGCCCCATCCTGGAAAATACCTAAGGCTCTGCCCCTTACTGTGTAACAGGTGCGCTGAGACAAAAAAAAAGGCTCAAATGAAAGATCAGATCAATGCTCCAGAAAAAATACAAGTGATGAAGAGAGAGCCAACCTATCAGATGCAGAGTTCAAAACACTGTTAATCAGGATGCTCACAAAAATGGTTGGGCATGTTGCAAAATAAAGAAGTACAGGCTATGCAAAATGAAATAAAGCAAAATGTACAGGGAACCAACAGTGAAGAGAAGAAAACTGGGACTCAAATAAATGATTTGGACAAGAAGGAAGAAATAAACATTCGACTGGAACAAAATGAAGAAATAAAATTAAAAAAATGAGAGGCTTAGAAACCTCCAGGACAACTTTAAACATTCTAATATCTGAATCATAGGGGTGCCAGAAGGAGAAGAGGAAGAGAAGGAAAGTGAAAACTTATTTGAAAAAAATAATGAAGGAGAACTCCCCCAGTCTGGCAAAGGATATAGATTTGCAGGAAGTCCAGGAAGCTCACAGAGTCCCAAATAAGTTGGGCTCAAGGAAACACATACCAAGGCACATCATAATTACATTACCCAAGATTAAAGATGAGAGAATCTTAAAAGTAGCAAGAGAAAGGGAGACAGTTACCTACAAAGGAGTTCCCATAAGACTGTCAGCTGATTTCTCAAAAGAGACCTCACAGGCAAGAAGGGTCTAGAAAGAAATATTTGAAGTTGTGAAGGGTAAGGATCTATATTCAAGATTACTCTGTCCAGCAAAGCTATCATTTCAAATTGAAGGGCAAATAAAGTGCTTCTCAGACAAGATAAAGCTAAAGTTGTTCATCACCACCAAGCTAGTATTACAGAAAATGTTCCTGGCTGGTGTAGCTCAGTGGATTGAGCTCGGGCTGCGAACCAAAGCATGGCAGGTTTGATTCCCAGTCAGGGAACATGCCTGGGTTGCAGGCCATGGCCCCCAGCAACTGCACATTGATGTTTCTCTCTCTCTCTCTTTCTCCCTCCCTTCCCTCTCTAAAAATAAATAAATAAAATCTTAAAAAAAGAGAAAATGTTAAAAAGACTTATTAAAAAAAATCAAAACTAGGAACATTAAAAAGGCAACTCATTCACAACTATCAACAACTGAACCCCAAGAAACAAAAACAAAAATGAACTAAGCAACAACTAGAACAGGAGCAGAATCACAGAAAGGGAAATCACATGGAGGGTTATTAGTGGGGAGGGAGTTGGGGGGAAATGGGGGAAAAGGTAGAAGGAATAAGAAGCATAAATGATAAGCACAAAATAGGGGGAGGTTAAGAATAGTATGGGAAATGGAGAAGCCATAAAACTTACATGCATGACCCATGGACATGAACAAATGTGGGGAAATGCTGGTGCAAGGGCATGTGCAGGGCAGGGGAGAATAAAGAGCAGAAAAACATGGGACAACTGTAATAGTATAATCAATAAAATATATATTTTTAAGATTTTATTTCCTTTTTTTAGAAAGGTGGAAGGGAGGGAGATAGGGAGAGAAACATCAGTATGTGAGAGCTACATTGATCAGTTGCCTGTCATATGCCCCCAACTGGGGGCCTGGCCTGCAACCCAGGCATGTGCTTCTGTTGGGAATCAAATCTGTGACCTTTCAGTTTGCAGGCCAGTGCTCAATCCACTGAGCCACACCAACCAAGGCAATAAAATATATTTTTAAAAAAAGAATGGAAGCTAAGTCACCAAGTCATCAAAAGACACTATAAAAAGAATGGAAGGCAAGATGATTTAGAACTGTCAGAAGCCTAGTTTCCAAAAACGTGTAAGGAACTTGTACTAACCAAGAAGAAAAAGACAGACAATGCAACTGGAAATATGTGCAAAATACACATATAGGCACTTCAAATAGAAAATCTTTTGTGGCAGGTAAACATCTGAAAAATTGCTAAGCAAATTGGGAAAATAAAATCACAGTGAGATTCATTACATATCCACCATATTAGTAAAATTCAGAATGTCTGACAATACTAAGTGTCGCTGAGAATGTAGGGCAATAGGAACCCTCATAATTATTGTAGGAACTGCCATTTGTAAGTGACCATATATTGAGACCACACCTAAATTATAATTGGAGTTAATAATTTTGTGTAGTGAAAACTGAATGACTGTCTAGGGTAGCTGAGGATGGTCAGTTGCCACAACAAAAATTGGTAAACAGCCTGGAAACTAAACTTTGAAAATAGCTTAACATCTGGTAAAATGGAAGATACACATACACTGTACCTTGTAATTTCGCTCCTAGATATATACAAATATATACCTAGAGAAATACAAATACATACATGCAAGTATATAGGTAAAAGAATATTTGTAATATCATTGTTTGTAATAGCTTCAAAGCTGAAACACATCAAATGCCCATTTGCAGTAGAATGGATAGATACATTATGTTGTGTTTGGGTAATGGGATACTTTACATCAGTGATAGTAAGCAACTATGTCTATGTATAACAATACAGATGAATCTCACAAGCACATGGTAAACAAAAAAGCAAGATAAAGAGCACATACATTACTTCATCATGTACTATTTTAAAACAGGAAAAGTAAACTATAATGCTTAGGTGATATAAAAAGCAAATCAAGGAAATGCATATACAGAAGTCAGGATAGTGGTGACATATGAGGAAGAGGATATGAAGAATATAGGGCCTTTTGGAATATTCATAATTTTCTATTTCTTACCTGGCTGATGGTTATATGAGTGTTCTCTTCATAATTTTGTTCCTTAATCTGTTCCTATAGGTTTTATTCTCTTCTCTCTATGTATTAGGTTGAATTACATGAAATTGCCACTTTGTAGGTAAAAAATGGTTAAATATCGGCAATTTCATGTGGTCTAACATGTTTTATTTATAATTAAATTACAAAGAGAAAATACAGTTTGTTTTCATATAACAAACAGATGCTGAGTGTGGAGATAAAGGGACAACAGGACAATTGAAAGAATCAAAATGTACTTCACAAGTAAGTCAAATGTTTAAAATATTCTGTTTACATTTTAATTTCAGACTTAGTATAATGAAGATTATTTATGTGAGGTATAGATGATATTAGCTTAGTAATCAAGTTGTTATGGTATTACAGAATCAATTACTTAGAGGAGTTTTAGATTGAAAAAGTTTACGTGAAAATTCATAGAGTTGTCATTAACAATTAAAAGTATATATATATACATATATGTGTAATAACAACTAAACCATTACTGAAGAAAATTATTTTGTTTGGTAATATTGAACAATTCAAGACCAGTGGTTACTATAAAAATATCTTCAGAATTTTTTTTAAATTGAAATCTTTAATGATATGTGTAGACAATGTATACCACCTTTACCATACTGAAGGTTAAAACAAGAGAAACAAATTGGCAGTTAACATATAGTTGCAGGGAAGTAAGTAAAGCATAGCAAATATAGTCAATAATATTGTGATAAATATGTATGGTGCCAGTTGGGGTACTGGAAATATTGTGGGAAACACTAGTAAAGTATATGATTGTCTAACCACTAAGCTGTACACTGGAAACCAATACATAATAAAAATAAGTAAAATCATAAAACAAGAGGAACAACACTGTTGCTGTAAAGAAATACAGGTAAAAAGTACATTTAAATTTTTTTGGTGTAGTGACCCAAACTGTTTTTATAATGGGATTTGGTGTAACAAACATATTTTACAAATCAGCATACAAAATAATATAAAGGAAAATTAGTTATCCAAGTTCTCAATCTTTGCAGAATAAATAGCATAATGAATATATAGGGGGGAAAATGCAAAGAACATAACCAAGGAGAGCAAGATTGCTTAGAAATAAATTACTTCTCCCTTTCAAGAAAGTAACATATACAATTCTTAAACCAGAGCATGATGTGGAAATTTTAAAAGAAAAATTATTCCCAACCATTTTTCTTCTGGTTATTGTTTACTTTTTCAGGTAGGAGTAGAAGAAATGGAACTGGAGAAAAAAAAGAAAAATTAGAAATTAAAAATTGTTTCCTGTTTTTTGGACAGATATATTTTGGTATCACTTTTAGCAACTATTCTTATTTTACTACTTTGCCTATGAAATGATAACTTCATACATTAATATGGTATTTTCCACCACACACATTTTTATGTATGTGAATTTATTAATGCAGTAACATTCATTTTTATAGTTTCTGTTACTTTGAATTTGCAGGTTATATATGAAGAACATTTTGGGAAGCCAATAGATAATAATGATGGAGTAGAAGAAGAGGCTGAGAATTTTTCACGAACTCCTGAAATTCCTTTATTTTTAAGAACTCCTGAAGCTGTGAAAACACCTGAATCTTTGGAGAAATTACTGTTCCCTAAAACCCCTCCATTTGAAATGTAGGATTTTAATTAATTATTATAATTAGAGAATATATGTATTGAGTTATATAAATAATTGATAGGAATAATAAAATGTTTAGTACATTTAAAAGGTTTTATTATGAAATATTTCATATATACAAAGAAGATAGATACTAGTATAATGAGCCTATGTACCTACCCTATTTGAACAATTATTCAATTATTAACATTCTGCCATCTTACTTCATATGTCTTCTTCCTTTTTCCTAAAACATAGTTAAAGATGGCATAGACCCTGAGTACTTACTTAGTGCAATAATCTATATATTTAAGATTTTCCAAAAGATAAAAAACCTACAGAAAAAATTTAAATGCCAAGCTAAAAGCTACTATCCCATGTGGTACATTGTGAACATCATTGAATAATATTCTAGCAGTCATTTTTCTTTCCATTGTAGTGTCTAAAGCAAGAATTACTCTTCTATTAAGTGACTTAAGTAGGCATAAATATTTCTAAAGTGATTATTTAACTTTGGAAACCACAGATTTGTAGTTTTCAGCCAAGAAAATACTTCAGCGTTTTGAACCTTTTGTTCAGTTCATTCACTCCAATTCTTGATGCTGACCCCTGAGATTTATCTAAATCATGTAAAACAGATTTCATTTCATCAGAAATCTCTCATCTGTGTTCTACTGCTATATTTTAAATTGCTGGTAAGATATATATATATATATATATATATATATATATATATACACACGCATATACATATATATATATATGAATAATGCTATTGACTCAAACACACCATGTTCAAAATGGAACTCATCATTAATCTGAGAAGTGTAAAAGGATGTGGCAGTTGTATGCTAAACCCTCTATATATGATCTTGGACACTGATGGTGATGGACGTAGTTAGGGAAGTTATCTTCAGACTTCTGTAATATTTAACAAACAATAGCACTATGTCTATGAATTTATAAATATTGCTCATTTAAGATTCACAACAGAGGTGTGTCAAAACAAAAAGAAATGACCCAAACAAAAGAACAGATCAAAGCTCCAGAAAAAATACAACTAAGCAATGAAGAGATAGCCAACCTATCAGATGTACAGCTCAAAGCACTGGTGATCAGGATACTCACAGAATTGGTTGAATTTGGTCACAAATTAGATGAAAAAAATGAAGGCTATGCTATGTGAAATAAAGGAAAATGTACAGGGAACCAATAGTGATGGGGAGGAAACTGGGACTCAAATCAATGGAGTGGACCAGAGGGAAGAAAGAAACAAACAGAAAAGAATGAAGAAACAAGAATTCAAAAAAAATGAGGGGAGGCTTAGGAATCTCCAGGACATCTTTAAACATTCCAACATCTGAATTATAGGGGTACCAGAAGGAGAAGAGGAAGAGCAACAAGTGGAAAAGTTATTTGAACAAATAGTAGAGGAGAACTTCCCCAATCTGGCAAAGGATATAGACTTCCAGGAAGTCCCAGCAGCTCAGAGAGTCCCAAAGAAGTTGGACACAAGGAGGAACACACCAAGGAACATCATAATTACATTACCCAAGATTAAAGATAAGGAGAGAATCCTAGAAGCAGCAAGAGATAAGGAGACCGTCACCTACAAAGGAGTTCCCATCAGACTGTCAGCTGATTTCTCAAAACAGACCTTACAAGCAAGAAGGGGCTGGAAAGAAGTATTTGAAGTCACGAAAGGCAAGGACCTACATTTGAGATTGCTCTATCCAGCAAAGCTTTCATTTAGAATGGAAGGGCAGATAAAGTGCTTCTCAGATAAGGTCAAGTTAAAGGAGTTCATCATCACCAAGCCCTTATTATATGAAATGTTAAAGGGATTTATCTAAGAAAAAGAAGATTAAAAAATGAACAGTAAAATGACAGCAAACTCACAATTATTAACAACCACACCTAACACAAAAACAAAAATAAACTAAGCAAACAACTAGAACAGGAACAGAACCACAGAAATGGAGATCACATGGAGGGTTAGCAACAGGGGAGCGGGAGGAGGAGAGAGAAGGAAAAGGTACAGAGAATAAGTAGCATAGATGGTAGGTAGACAATAGACAGGAGGAGGGTAAGAACAGTATGAGAAATGTAGAAACTAAAGAATTTATGACACATAGACATGAACTAAAGGGGGGAATGTGGGTGGGAGAGGGTGTGCAGGGTGGAGGGGAATGTAAGGGGGGAATGGGACAACTGTAATAGCATAATCAATAAAATATATTTTTAAAAGATTCACAACAACTTTATGAGATATAAATACCTTACAATTCTTATAGATGAGGAAACAATTACAAATGGTACATCTCATTAGCATTAGAGTTGAGATCAAACCCAGGCAGTTTTACCTCCAGAATCCATGCTTTTACCCACTTATATACTGTCTTTTCTAATTATTTTTCCCAAATAATTTCATCTTTAACTCCCTATGCAACAATCTGTAATGAGTGGCTTCTCATCAAGATTAAAATTTTGTGACTGTCTTTCAAGACCCTTAGAATCAGGGCTAAGAGTCCGGACTTTGAATCCAGATTGCAGCATTCAAATTCCAGTTTATATTCTTATAAGAATATAAGTTGGCATTTATATTCTTTTGAACAAATCTTTTAACCTTTCTATGCATCAAAATCATCTTCTATAAAATCAAAGTGATAATGATAGCACCTATTTCATAGGGTTATTTTGATGAATAAAGTTAGTGATGAGTGGAAATACCTAGAATAGATCCTGATAGTAGTCCCAGTAGGAATTATTATAATTTCATAATTGATTATTCTACTTTAATATTATTCTCCACCTAAACCATCTTTTTCTCCATAGGTTTGTCACTTCAATCCCTTTTCCTGCTATGAAAGGGAGGAACTCCTCCCTTTCCCTGCTATGTCAGTTCTTACCTCTGTGCCAGCAATTTTCAACCTGTGTGTTGCAAGAATTCTTAAAACATGCAGTACCTGTCTATTTAGTCAGGGACACTGACCTTTTTTCCCTGAGGTTTTCAAATAAAAAAATGACAATGGCCAACACAACAATAGCCATCTGGGGTCAATGAATCAAAATGTCACCAATTTTTTTGTCACCTTAGCAGAAAACGTATTTTCGGTGTGCCGAATTTTAGTGATTAGTTTATGTGTGCCATCAGATGAAGAAGGTTGAAAATCACTGTTCTGTGCCATTTCTTGTGGTACTTAACCAGTCTGTAATGTTTAGTGATATATTTTTTAACATTTTGGTGATTTCTTATTTCTCTGTAACAGAAACAGAAATACAACACCTGAAGGTCAGATACAAAAGGAATCCCCTGGGACTTCTTTTCTTATGAGTTATACTTCTAGATCACCTGGATTGAATTTATTTGATTCTTCTATATTTAATTCAGAAATCTCATCAGATAAGGTAATATGAACAGCTGAAGTTTTATTCATAAAAAACTGAACACTAGAACCTCAAGTAATTTTAAATCTTTAGTACTGAACTATCTTGTGGCAGAGGCAATTTTTAAAAAGATTCTGAATATTGATATTACAGTCCAGTTTACCCATTATCTTCTTGTTTTCAACTTCAGGTGCCCCAAATTGACATCTATGCATAAAAAAAGAATCTCAGAATAGGAATGATTTGAACTGCAGTTAAAGGCAGTTTAAAAATTATTTTGGCTTTATAGTTCGTATGTTTAACTTCTAAACAGTTTCCCATATTCTTAGTATAAAAACTCCAGGTTATTAGTTGTTTTTTTCATCTACGTGTCTGGTATACAGCCTTGTTATCATTGGTTAACTTTAAAAGACCTCAAGAATTTCTATCTAATAGTGATTTCTCTTGTTCAGTGATAGAAATCATGATAAGTACTTATTTCTGTATTTAGCAATTGAAACTGAAAATTAAGAATATTTGATTAGGCCCTGGCTGGTGTGGCTCAGTGGATTGAGCTCCAGCCTGAGAACCAAAGGGTTTGATTCCCAGTGAGGGCACATGCCTGGGTTGCAGGCCAGGTTCCCAGTGGGGGGTGCACAGGAGGCAGCCACACATTGATGTTTCTCTCTTTCTCCCTCCCTTCCCCTCGCTCTAAACATAAACACAATTTTTTTAGAAAAAGAATATTTGATTAGTAAAGATAGCATAGCACAGTGGTTAAGACTATATTCTGCAGCTAGACTACTTGGGTGTATAACTGGATATGGGATTTTAGGTATGTAATTCTTTTTTATCTGTAAAATGGAAATAATTTTTACCATAAGGTTTGTCAATATCGAATGGGTTTATGTATATAAAACACTTAGAAGAGTTCTAACCACTTAATGCCATAAATAACAATGTAATATAAATATTAATTGTTATTGCTCATTTAAGTTAGTCACAGTTAACTGATTTATATAGAATAGAATATTTGATTCCTATATCTACCACATAATATTAAATTGCTGAAATTATCAATTTATTGATGATGATATGGTATAATTATACATTTTGTAGTTTATGTCTTCAACTTTTATCTCAATTTTTATTTAAAAGCTTTTTTCAAAAACAGGCAATTCCTAGAAGGTACATACTGGCCATGAAAAAATAGACTATGCTTACTTAATTTTGACTTACAATAATAATATAAATGCAAAATAAATGTATGTAACCTGGAAACATGTACATTTGGATGAAGAAAAAAATTATTGAAAAAATAATTGAATATATCAAAAGATATATGAAATACTTGTATAGGAAAAATATATTGTAAATACATATTTCTTCCACAAATAATTTATAAATGTAACCCAATTCTAATTGGAATCTTGGCAAGCTGGTTTATCTTTAATTTTTTGTTTTGATTTTGTAGTGGTGGGGTTGAGGAATGAGATTGGCAAATAATTACTAAGTTTTCTGGTCAAGAATAATAAAAAATGTTCAAAAAATAAGATTGGTAATAAATTAAAATGGAATTCCAAGAAAACATTTAACCCAAAAGAAAGCAGAGAAGGAATAGCATAACAAGATACATAGGGAACAAACAAAACAAATAGTAAAATGTTTGATGAAAATGTGAACTTTTAACATAATTACATTCACTATAAATGGACTAAACACTGTTAAAAGGCAGAGATTATAACAATGGATAAAAAGCATGACCCAAATATAAGTAATATATAAAATAATATTTTAAATATGAAGACAAAGACAGGTTGGAAGTAAATGGATGAAAAAAGATACAGCATGAAAACTGTAAGCGAATGAAGGTTACAGTTGCTATACTATTATCATTTTAGGTAATCTTCAAGACAAAGAATATTGATAGAGATATAGAACAGCATTTCATAAGGATAAAAGGGTCAATTCTTATGGCAGATACAACAATGACAAATGTGTGCATGCCTAATAGATTCAAAATACAGAACAAAAATTAACAGAATTAAGGGAGAAATAGACAAAAACACAAACTTAGTTGCAGATTTTTAACATCCCCTCTCAGCAATTGCTAGAATTAGACAACAGTCAATAAATATCTTTAATAAAAGGCTGAACAACACCATTGACCCAATTAACTTACATTTATAGAACATCATATCCAGCAATTGCAGCATATATGTATATTCTTTTCAAGTGCTGGTGGTGCATTCAGTAAGATAGATCATAATCTGGACCATAAAATAAGTTTTAATAGATTTATTTTTCCATTTTAAAAATTTTACTGTTGTTCAAGTACAATTGTCTGCATTTTCCCCCCACCTCTCCCCACCACCCCAGCCATCCCCACCTCCCTCCCCTGATTCCACCTCCCCTTGGTTTGTCCATGTGTCCTTTATAGTTGCTCCTGAAAACCCTTCACCCTTTTCTCCCCATTATCCTCTCCCCCCATTATTCTCTCCCCCCTCCCCTCTGGTTACTGTCTGTTAGTTCTTAATTTCAATGTCTCTGATTGTATTTTGCTTGCTTATTTGTTTTATTGATTAGGTTCCACTTAAAGGTGAAATCATATGGTATTTGTCTTTCACCACCTGGCTTATTTCACTTAGCATAATTGCTCTCCAGTTCCACCCATGCTGTTGCAAGGGGTGGGATCTCCTTCTTTCTTTCTGTTGCATAGTATTCCATTGTGTAAATACCACAGTTTTTTAAAAAATATATTTTATTGATTATGCTATTACAGTTGTCCCATTCCCCCCTTACATTCCCCTCCACCCTGCACACCCTCTCCCACCCACGTTCCCCCCTTTAGTTCATGTCTGTGTCATAAATTCTTTAGTTTCTACATTTCTCATACTGTTCTTACCCTCCTCCTGTCTATTGTCTACCTACCATCTATGCTACTTATTCTCTGTACCTTTTCCTTCTCTCTCCTCCTCCCGCTCCCCTGTTGCTAACCCTCCATGTGATCTCCATTTCTGTGGTTCTGTTCCTGTTCTAGTTGTTTGCTTAGTTTATTTTTGTTTTTGTGTTAGGTGTGGTTGTTAATAATTGTGAGTTTGCTGTCATTTTACTGTTCATTTTTTAATCTTCTTTTTCTTAGATAAATCCCTTTAACATTTCATATAATAAGGGCTTGGTGATGATGAACTCCTTTAACTTGACCTTATCTGAGAAGCACTTTATCTGCCCTTCCATTCTAAATGAAAGCTTTGCTGGATAGAGCAATCTCAAATGTAGGTCCTTGCCTTTCGTGACTTCAAATACTTCTTTCCAGCCCCTTCTTGCTTGTAAGGTCTGTTTTGAGAAATCAGCTGACAGTCTGATGGGAACTCCTTTGTAGGTGACGGTCTCCTTATCTCTTGCTGCTTCTAGGATTCTCTCCTTATCTTTAATCTTGGGTAATGTAATTATGATGTTCCTTGGTGTGTTCCTCCTTGTGTCCAACTTCTTTGGGACTCTCTGAGCTGCTGGGACTTCCTGGAAGTCTATATCCTTTGCCAGATTGGGGAAGTTCTCCTCTACTATTTGTTCAAATAACTTTTCCACTTGTTGCTCTTCCTCTTCTCCTTCTGGTACCCCTATAATTCAGATGTTGGAATGTTTAAAGATGTCCTGGAGATTCCTAAGCCTCCCCTCATTTTTTTTGAATTCTTGTTTCTTCATTCTTTTCTGTTTGTTTCTTTCTTCCCTCTGGTCCACTCCATTGATTTGAGTCCCAGTTTCCTCCCCATCACTATTGGTTCCCTGTACATTTTCCTTTATTTCACATAGCATAGCCTTCATTTTTTTCATCTAATTTGTGACCAAATTCAACCAATTCTGTGAGCATCCTGATCACCAGTGCTTTGAGCTGTACATCTGATAGGTTGGCTATCTCTTCATTGCTTAGTTGTATTTTTCCTGGAGCTTTGATCTGTTCTTTTGTTTGGGCCTTTTTTTTTTTCTTTTTTTTTTTTGGTCTTGATGCTTTGGCCTAATAGGTCTACCTGTTAGGTAGTGAGAGACAGAGCCTTAGGTGTTCACCAGGGCGGGTCAATCACCATCCCTGGGTTATGACACTATGTGGGGCAGGGGTCAGAGAGGGAACAATGGCACTTGCTCTGCCCTCTGTTGGATTTCAGTCCCTTTCACTGCTTTCTCCAAGCAAACTGGATCCTTCTGGTGCTGATATCCATGTGGATAGGCTTGTGTATGTTCTAGGAACCTGTGGGTCTCTCCAACGAACTCTCCTGTGAGGCTGGGAGTCTCTTCTGGCATCTTAACCCCCACAGGTGTTTTCAGTCAGTGTTTTGAGGCTTTATTTCCCTGCTCTGGGACCCTGGGTTGCATAGTCTGTCTCGGTCCCCAGTTTCGCCTGGTTTATCTGTGCGCGAATGTGGAACCAGCTGGTCAGCCAGCTGCCTTGCATGCCTTGCTAGGTCTGCCCACTTCCACCCTGCACCCAGGGTCTGCCAGCCACTGCCTGCATGCCTGGGGTCCACCTGCTGCTGTCTTGTGTGCCTGGGATCCACAAGCCACTGCTTTTTTTTGCCATGACCCCTCTCCACCCAGCTACCCAACTTCACCCCTCCTACTGCTCCGGATGAATATGTCTATTTTAACTCCTTGGTTGTTGGACTTCCATACAGTTCAATTTTCTGTCAGTTCTGGTTGTTTTTTTGTTTCTAAATTTTTGTTGTCCTTATTTTGGTTGTGTGAGGAGGCACAGTGTGTCTACCTATGCCTCCATCTTGGTCCTATACTATAGTTTTTTTATCCATTCATTTACTAATAGGCACTTAGGTTGCTTCTAGCACTTGGCTATTGCAAATTGTGCTGCTGTGAATGTTGGGGTGCATAGATTCTTTTGGATTGGTGTTTCAGGGCTCTTAGGGTATAATCCTAGCAGTGGAATTGCTGGGTCAAAAGGCACTTCCATTTTTGGTTTTCTGAAGAAATGCCATACTGTTTTCCAGAATGGCTGCACCAGTCTGCATTCCCACCAACAGTGCACTAGGATTCCCTTTTCTCCACATCCTCTCCAACACTTGTTGTTCGTTGATTCATTTGTGATGTCCATTCTCACTGGTGTGAAGTGGTATCTCATTGTGATTTTAATTTGCATCTCTCTGATGGCTAGTGATGCTGAGCATCTTTTCATATGTATCTGGACCCTTTGTATATGTTCCTTTGAGAAGTTTCTGTTCAAGTCCTTTCCCCATTTTTTAATTGTTTTTTTTTTTGTCTTCCTGGAGTGGAGTCATGTGAGTTTTTTATATATTTTGGAGATGAAACTGTATTACAGGGCCACTGTAATCAAAACAGCCTGGTACTGGCATAGGAACAGGCACATAGACCAATGTAACAGAGTAGAGAGCCCAGAAATAAGCCCAAGTCTCTGTGGTCAATTAATATTTGGCAAAGGGGACAGCAGCATAAAATGAAGTAAAAACAGCCTCTTCAACAAATGGTGTTGGGAGAGCTGGACAGCTACATGCAAAAAAAATGAAACTTAATCACCAACTTTCACCATACACAAAAATAAATTTGAGGTGGATAAAAGACTTAAATATAAGTCATGACACCATGAAAGTCCTTCAGGAGAACATAGACAGGAAAATCTTAGATATTCCATGCAGCAATATTTTCACGGATCTGTTCCCTAGAGTAAAGGACATAAAGGAAAGAATAAACAAATGGGATCTCATCAAAATAAAAAAGCTTCTGTGTGACTAAACAAAATAGCATTGAAATGAAAAGAGAACCAACCATATGGGAAAAGATAGTCTTTATTAAATTTAAAAGGACTAAAACATAGAGAGTATATTCTCAGACCACAGTAGAGTTAGAGATAAACAGCAAGGTATTAGGAAATCCTAAATATTTAGGTTATGGATCAAAGAAATCATGAGAGAAATTAGGACAAATTTGAAATGAATAATTGTAAACACTTAGCATATAAAAAATTATAAAATGCTACCAAAACCAGATCAAAATAGTAATTTTAAATAATCATTTAAGTAATTAATAGAAAAGAACAGAGGTCTAAAATTAGTGATCTAAGGTTCCACCTTGAAATGCTAGAAAAAGCAACAAAGTAAACTTAAAGTAAATAGAATGAAAAAATAAGAAATGAGAAAGATCAATGAACTAGAAAACAAATAGAGAAAATCAACAAAGCCAAAGTTATTTTTTCTTTTATTTTTTTATTTAATTTTAATTTTAAATATATTTTATTATGTTATTACAGTTTTCCTTCTTTGCCGCCTTCCACTAGGTGCTCCCTTCCACTACGTACCCCCTTCTCTCCAGCAGTCCCCCCGACCCTTAGTCCATGACCATGGATCATGTAAGTAAGTTCTTTGGCTTCTCCATTTCCTATGCTATTCTTAACCTATTCCGTGTCTATTTTTTCCTACCAATTATGCTTTTTAATCCCTGCACCATGTCCCTATTCTTCCCCTACCCCTCCCAGCTAATAACCCTCTAGATGATCTCCATATCTATGAGTCTGTTCAGGTTCCGGTAGTTTGCTTAGTTGTTTTGTTTTTGTTTTTTTTAGATTCACTTGTTGATAGTTGTAAATTTGTTGCCTTTTTAATGTTCATAGTTTTTATCTTCTTTTTCTTAAATAAGTCCCTTTAACATTTTCTGTAATAATAACTCAGTGGTGATGAACTCCTTTAGCTTTACCTTGTCTGAGAAGCAGTTTATCTGCCCTTCAATTCCAAATGATAGCTTTGCTGGATTGAGTGATCTAGGTTGTAGGTCCTTGCTTTTCAACACTTTGAATATTTCTTGCCAGACCCTTCTTGCCTACAAAATTTCTTTTGAGAAATCAGCTGACAGTCTGATGGGAACTCCTTTGTAGGTAACTCTCTGCTTTTAAGATTCTCTCTTTATTTTTAACCTTTGGCATTTTAGTTATGATGTGTCTTGGTGTGGTCCTCTTTGGGTCCAACTCATTTGGGAATCTCTATGCTTCCTGGACTTGTATGTCTATTTCCTTTGTCAAATTAGGGAAGTTTTATTTCATTATTTTTTTAAATAAGTTTTCAATTTCTTGTTATTTCTGTTCTCCTTCTGACAGTCCTATGATTTGGATTTTGGCATGTTTGGAGGTGTCTCCCAGAGGTTCCTAAAGCTAGCCTAAGTTTTTTTTAAAATTATTGTTTCTTCTTTTTGCTCTGGCTGAATGTTTATCTCTTCCTTATGTTCCAAATCGTTGGTTTGAGTTCTGGCTTCCTTCCCTTCTCTGTTGGTGTCCTGTGAATTATTCTTTATTTCACTTAGTGTAACCTTCATTTCTTCCTTTATTTTTTGCATACTTAAGGAGTTCTCTGAGCATCCTGATAACCAGTGTTTTGAACTCTATGTCTGATAGATTGGCTGTCTCTGTTTCACTTAGTTCTTTTTCTGCAGTTTCATTCTGTTCTTTCATTTGGGCCATATTTCTTTGTCTCCTCAATTTAGCAGCCTCCCTGTGGGGTTTATTTCTGTGTATTAGATAGAGTTGCTTTTACTCCCTCTCTTAGTAGCATGGCCTATGTAGAAAAGGTGCCTGTAAATTGTGTATGGTGGAACCTTAGGTAATTACCAGGGTGGTGCAACCTGCTTCATTGCTTTGTGGCTGTGTGGGGAAGGCTCAGAAGGGAGACAGTGCTACCAGCTGGCTTCTGGCAGTTTGTCCAGCGCTCGTCCCATTTCCAGTCACTTCAGCCTCTTCCCATGTGCTACTGGAACCCTTTCAGCTGCTGCCCCATTGGTGAATCCTGGAGTGGGTGGGTTTGTTTACATTCTAAGACTGTGCTCATCCTATAAGCAGTGAAAATCTGGCAGTTTCTTCTGCTGTCCCAACCCCTACTGGTGTTTACAGCCTGAGGTAATAGGAATTTATCTTCCTGGTTCCAGAACCTTAGGATATGCAGTCTGTCCTGTAGCTGGGATTGCTCACTCCCAAGGTATCCCTCCTGTCCATTCTGCCACCACTTTTCTCTGCCACACCACCTCTCCACTGTCTCTGCAACTTAGCCCCTGAATGTGTCCTCTTTAAATTCTTAGTTGTCAAGCTTCCATACAACTCAATTTTCTGATGGTCCTGGGTGTTACTGGTTTTGAGATCTAGTTTAATTCTTTCTATGGTTGTGTGAGGAGGTGTAGTGTCTACCTGCACCACCATCTTGACCAGAAATCCCTGATTCTTTCTTTTTTATATTCACATGAGGACATGCTTATTGATTTAGAGAGAGGGGAAAGGAGGGAGAGAGAGAGAAAAAGAAACCTCCATGTGAGAGTGAAACATCAAAACATCGATCGATACGTTCTGTCTTGGGGACCGAACCTGCAACCCAGACATGTGCTGTGATCAGGTATCAAACCTGCAACCTTTCCATTTACTGGCCAAATCTCCAACCAAGTGAGCCACACCAGCCAGGGCCCAAAGTTGGTTCTTTGAAAAATATTAACGAAATTTATAAACTCCTCACTAGCCTGACATAAGACAATTACCTACATTCAAAATGAAAATGAGAATACCCTATTAATAAGAGAATAAAATGAATAGAATACTGGTAGGGAGTAACTTCACTTTTTACATAATAAAATTCCTATAAACCTAGAACAATAAAAATAGTGTGATAATGGTACAAGGATTGATAGATTGATCAATGGTATGGGCTAGAAAATCATTAAACAAAAGAATTTACAATGTGATAAATATGGGATCACAAAATAGTAGGGATAAATTGAGTTCTCATCTTACATTGTACAGCAGTGGAAGTTATAAATGTATTAAATAAAAGAGTATTTACCCATAGAATTTTCAGAGGAAATAGAGGTATTTATCAGATCTTAAGAGGAGGAAGGATTCTCTAAGCACAAAAACAATGGAAGAAGAGCCAAAAGAAAGTTTTTAAAGTTTGAGTTTAGTTACAAGTTTTTATATGTTAAAAAATTTAAAGGCAAAATGAAAATGTAATATTAAATATTTGTAGTAGTATGACAAAGGATTAATATTTAATATGTAAAGAGCTTATATGTACCAGTGAGAAAAATTGCTGCCTCTATAGAGATGTGGTCAGAGTTCATTTAGTGAATAGATAATTCATGAAAATAAATTCAAATGATTTATAGAATCTCTGGGAAAAAAATAGCTTTCCTTAATTGTCAAAGAAATATAAATAAATATGTGCAAACAGTATTCAGGTATGCTTTGTATTAGAAAAAGAAATAGAAACAACTTAAATGTCCAAAATAAAAGAATGATTGAAACTGCATTGTATGTCAATATGAAGGAATATTAAAATGTCATGAAAAGAATCAGGTTTTGGAAGAATAATGACATAAAAATGCTCATAATGCATTATTAAGATAAAAAAAAAAAACAGAAAACTGTGTTATCATGATTCCAGCAGGCTTTGGTAGCAAAACTTGATCTGAAGTGACATCAAGCTATCATACTTCTTATTACTTTTATAGGCAGGAAAACAATACCAAGAACCTGATTTGTAAAAAGCTTTCAGAATAAAGCAAAAGTTAATTAGAATTTTAGGTTATATTATTCCAAAGTAGGAACTTCCTTTGTAAAATATATGTTACCTAGTAATATTTTATCCATTGCCAGAATCAAGTCAATAAGCCTTATTTTAATATAAGTAAATGATAGGTTTTGAAGATAGATCTCTTTTTAAGTACAATAGTGTGCTATATAGAATGTTGCCTTTTGTCTACTATAATTATGCTTATTAGAAGAACCAGGCTTTAGATTCAAATATAAATGCTGTCTATAATGTTCTAGTGATTTCATGAGTAATGTTGAATGGAAATTATTTTTCAGTTTAACGAACACTGTTCTGCAGGAAATTTAAATCCTCTCTCATCACCACAAGAAGTTGGTAAGTGATTGGTAGTTTGCATCTATATTCATGAGGGATACTAGTCTGTACTTTACTTTTATGGTAGTGTCCTTTTCTGGCTTTGGTATCAAGGTAATGTTGGCCTTATAAAATGAGTTTTGGAGTGTTCCCTCCTCTTTGATTTTTTAGAAGAGTTTGACAGGATTGGCATTAATTCATGTTTAAATGTTTGGGAAAACTCACCAGTGAAGTCATCTGACCTTATTTCTGATTGTTTTATTATGTTTCTTCACAGATATCTGCTGACATTAGAAATTCATTATATTTTTTAATTACTTTATTGTTGTTCCATTACAGTTATCTGTATTTTTCTCCCCACCCCGACTCACCCCAGTGAAACCCACCTCCCTCCCTTGCTTCCACCCTCCCCCTTGGTTTTGTCCATGTGTCCTTTATAGTAGTTCCTGAAAACCCTTCTCCTCACTGTCCCCTCCCCTGTCCCCTTTGGCTATTGTTAGATTGCTCTTAATTTCAATTTTTTTGGTTATATTTTGTTTGCTTTTTTCTTTTGTTGATTATGTTCCACTTAAGGGTAAGATCATATGGTATTTGCCTTTCACCACCTGGCTTATTTCACTTAGCATAATGCTCTCCAGTTCCATCCATGCTGTCACAAAAGGTATAAGCTCCTTCTTTCTCTCTGCTGTGTAGAATTCCATTGTGTAAATGTACACAATGTTTTCCATGTTCCTTACAATGTACATTATGTTCCATATTTTTCTTTATCCACTCATTTGCTGATGGGCACTTAGGTTGCTTCCAGCACTTGGCTATTGCAAATTGTGCTGCTGTGAACTTTGGGGTGCATGGGTTCTTTTGGATTGGTGTTTCAGGACTCTTAGGTATAATCCTAGCAGTGGAATTGCTGGGTCAAAAGGCACTTCCATTTTTGGTTTTCTGAAGAAATGCCATACTGTTTTCCAGAGTGGCTGCACCAGTCTGCATTCCCACCAACAGTACACTATGATTCCCTTTTCTCTGCATCCTCCCCAATACTTGTTCGTTGACTTGTTTGTGATGTCCATTCTCACTGGTGTGAGGTGGTATCTCATTGTGGTTTTAATTTGCATCTCTCTGATGGCTAGTGATGCTGAGCTTCTTCTCATATGTCTCTGGGCCCTCTGTATGTCCTTCTTGGAGAAGTGTCTGTTCAAGTCTTTTGCCCATTTTTTAATTGGGTTTTTTGTCTTCCTGGAGTGGAGTCGTGTGAGTTCTTTATATATTTTGGAGATCAAATTCTTGTCCGAGGCATCATTAGCAGATATGTTTTCCCATATAGTTGGTTCTCTTTTCATTTTAATGCCGTTTTCTTTAGCCATGCACAAGCTTTTAATTTGATGAGGTCCCATTTGTTTATTCTTTCCTTTATGTCCCTTGCTTTAGGGGAGATATTCATGAAGATGTTGCTGTGTGGAATGGCTGAGATTTTCCTGCCAATGTTTTTCTCTAGGACTTTTATGGTGTTAGGATTTATATTTAAGACTTTTGTCCACCTTGAATTTATTTTTGTGTATGGTGTAAGTTGGTGATCGAGTTTCATTTTTTTGCATGTAGCTGTCCATATCTCCTAACACAATTTCTTGAAGAGGCTATTTTTACTCCATTTTATGCTTCTCCCCCCTTTGTCAAATATGAAGTGACTGTAGAGACTTGGGTTTATTTCTGAGCTCTCTGTTCTGTTCATTGGACTATGTACCTGTTTTTGTGCCAGTACCAGGCTGTTTTGCTTACAGTGGCCTTGTAATACAGTTTGGTATCAGGTATTGTAATCCCTCCTGCTTTGTTCTTCTTTCTCAAAATTGCTGTAGCTATTCAGGGTTGTTTATGGTTCCATATAAATTTCTGAACTGTTTGTTCTGTATCTGTGAAATATGTCATTGGTACTTTAATAGGGATTGCATTGAATCTATAGAAACTCGCTATATTTGATAAGTGAAACAAATCAGAGAAAGACAGATACCACATTATTTCACCTTTATATGAGATTAAAAAAAAAAACAAAATAAAGGCACAAACAAAACAAATTCATAAATACAGAGAACAAGCTGATGGTTGCCAGATGGGAGGAGGGTTGGGGGCCTAGGTGAAAAAGGTGAAGGGAGTAAGAAATATACATCGGTAGTTACAAAATAGTCACAGGGATGTAAAGTACAACAGAGGGAGTAGTCAGGATATTGTAATAACTACAAATGGTGTCAGGCAAGTGCAAGGCTTACCAGGATGATCACTTTCTAAGTTATATAAATGTCTAACTGCTATACTGAACACCTGAAACTGATATAATATCGAATGTAAACTGTAATTGAAAAAAATTTTTAAACAAAACGAAATAAACAAAAAGCCCCTCAGCATATCTAAAATCAAACCTGTTCTCTTCCTGATGTACCATTCATTATTCTAGTTGCCAAGACTTAGAATATCAGTGATAATTTTAACTTCTGTTAAAATTCAGCTGGTCATCAAGTTTTATTAATTCTCTCTGAAATATTTATTTCCATTCTTTTCTATTTTCATTGAAATCATATTTCAAACTCATTACCATTCACTTGGGCTATAACAGTAACATTGTCATTAGTCTTTTCATCCTTTCACCTTACCTGTAGACCATAGTCCAATTAATCTTCCTCATGCATAGTGTTGTCCACCCCACTTCCCTAGTTAAATACATTTAGCAGCTCCCCATGGCATATCAAATTATGCTCCTTCTTTTCTAACCTAGCTCCAAAATACCATTTAAGCCTTTCTCTTATAAGAGCAATCTGTGCTTTTTCCAGACTGAAGAACTCATTGCAAACCAAATATGTCTGCACTTTCTTCTTCCTGATATCCTCCTCAACTTCATCTCTTTCTAACCATTTTTTCAAGACCAAGTTCTCTTCCATAAAAGCTTTTGTTTTCCCCTTCAACCTTCTATTCCAAAAAGATCTCTCCTTCATTTTTCTGAATATTTCTTTTTAAAATAGTTTTTTATATTCTACCACCTGTCATTATTTATCAAGGTCTGCCTGGAAAAAGTCTGGCCATTGTTAATATAATGAGGATGGTTTGCATGACATCGATGTGACCTACAGCCAAGGAGACTAGACTGAGGTGTGCATGCCTAACAATGACGAATTCATTGTACCAGTCAGTGGGGACAGTAGATGCCATAGAGTGAGCATGTGTACTGTGTGGCTATCACATTCAAACTGAGCAAGTAGAGCAATAATTCTGCATCAGATTTTGCATTAAGCATGAACATTCCTCCCTGGAAACTATTCTGATGATTCAGAAGTGCAGCATAAGTAAAAGTATAGCACAAATGCTTCAAAGGTGGTCAAGAATCTGTTGAAAGTGATCCACGTTTTGAAAGGCCTACAAGAAGCAGAACATCTGAGAACATTGAATGTGTATGGGCTGCAATCAACAAAGATCAGTGACCGATGGTGTGAGAACTAGAAGCTGACCTGTGAATTCCAAAAACTGTGCCTGAGATTTTGATGCAGGATCTTGGCATGAAAGGTGCTGTGGCAAAATGCATTTTGCAGCTTCTGCTGCCACAGCAGGAGGAACATCATGCTGCAGTTGCTAATGACTTGATTCAAACTGGCAACAATGATGCTAGGAGAACTGTGTGAGGTCCCAAGGTGCATACATGTTGGGAACCGCCCTGACTGGTATCAGAAGTTGAAACCCCCGCCTAGGCTAAGGCTAAGGGAACGCCCTTGGAACCGTAAGCCAGCAAGGAGACAAAAGCTTATCTCCCTGGCAGGAATGCTGCTTCTGCTGCTTTATTCATAACTGAACCCCAAAAAGCTTGGTCGGTTAGCCAAAGACGGGTAAGATTCCCCAAGGGGGGAACGACCTAAGACAGGCACGATCACTTTGGGAGGCCCCCCCCAAAAGAAGGATTTGGGGGGCTGCAGCAAAGGGGGGTGATGGACCCTCGCTCCTCGGCTTTGACATAGCCTGAGTTATCATCATCTGGGAGAAAATCTCCTTATTGCCTTAGTTCCCTTGCTCCAGCTAAGCCTGAAACAGTGACAGGGTGGTGCAGCTCTGTGCTGAAAAGGGTGGACTCCCCGGGTGATCAGGCCTAAGAAAGAATATGTAAATTACTGTGAAACCTTCTTTGTTTAGAATGGTCTCAATTGAATGAGAGGGGTCCAAGGAAGAAGTTAGTTTGTTCCTCAAAGTCTTACAGCTCTTTGACCCCGACTCAATAGACCAGCAGAGTTCCTTGTTTTCTATAGTTCCTTACTTCCCCCTAATGAGTACTGTACTTTACCTGAATTATTATGCAAAATGAGCCCAATAAAAGCAGGTATGGACGGTAAATTGGCGCGCTCCCCACTAGGGGGGTGGCCATTTCGTCCCTACTTCCCCACAGAAATTAGTTTGTCTCTGTGCATGTGTTTTTTTCTTGCGTGTTTTTCGTCGAGCCATCCACAGCATTCCGTGGTCACTGCTGGCCGGTGACCCACGCACATCACATACATACTTTAAAAGGGACTGAGGTGTCATTGTCCTACATACAGTGTTTCTTGTATCTCCTTCAAGAAATGCCTCTAGCCCTGGCTGGTGTAGCTCAGTGGATTGAGTGCAGGCCTGCAAACCAAAAGGTTGCTGGTTCAATTCCCAGTCAGGGCACATTCCTGGGTTGTGGGCCAGATCCCCAGTAGGGGATGTGTGAGACACAGCCACACATTGGTGTTTCTCTCCATCTCTCCTTCCCTTCCCCTCTCTATTAAAAAAAAAAGACTAAAAATAAATAAAATTTAAGAAAATCTAAAGTAAAAAAAAAGAAATGCCTCTATTGGTCATGCTGTATGGCTGGATACTTCCTGGACAGACCTTATATATAAAATCTCTTCTAACCACAGGTTACTTGAAGTCATGTGTACTGAAGTCAATGGAAAAATAAAGTGAGAAAGGGAGAAGGGAAGTACTCAAGTATCTGTAATCAATCCATCCATTCACCCACCCTACTGTTGGTTGGCTCAGATTTATTTAGGGTGAAATAGCAGATGTTTAAACTATATGAAATTTGTAAGTGGCATAAAGTAAATTGTTTTGCTTAATGTACTCATTGAATTGGTTCTCTATGGAAAAATGTAGGTGTTTTAAAAGACTTGTTTCAAGTATTTAGATGACTGTAGATTTTAAATTAACAATTAAAATTATAATTAAGATGTTGAAAGTATACTATAGTCATAAATAATAAAATGAATGAAAAATAATAGCTTTCCTTAACAATTCTGGGAGTCATGAACCAAATAATTTGTTATGTAAAATTGATTTTAAAAATTCCTTTTAAAACTCCAGCACCCTTTTCACTGTTCTGTCAAGTTCCTAGAACAATGTCATGAACAGTAATTATAGCTACTTGTAAATAATAGTTGAATAAGTTTGACTTATGCAGTGTCTCTCGGATCCACCATTTCCTCATTCCCTTTGCTATGACTTTAGGTAAGGCCAAGCTTTCATCATCTCTTTTCTGTTATTCTCTCTTCCAGACATTCTCCTGTTCTAGGCTTTTTGCACATTCTCTTCTGAATAACCCTTATATAAAGAAGTACAAATCTCTGCTTGAAAATATTAAATGGCTTTCTGTTATCTACCAAACAAGGTCTAGATTGTATACTTGGACAATTCATCAGTTTTTCCAAACTCAGCTTCATTAATTCTCTTTCAATAACTATTATTTCTCACTACTCCTGACAAGCTGAACTGATTTCTGTCATCCTTATATTTCCCGTGTACACCTGTTACTGTGCCTTTGTGCTGTGCTCTCCATTTGAGGTCTTTACTCTTCCTTCTACCTTATATACTAGTTCTTTGTATACTTGAGTTCAAGTTACCTTAAAGTAGGATTTAACTTTGAATCTGTATAAGCTTCCATAGTACAAAGGACAGTACTTTGCACAAAAAGGAATAGAGTCAAATATCTGCATGACAGATAAATGATTCAGTGTTACCATATTTATTGTATGCAATATACTGTAATATAGTAGGTTATACAAATTATGTAACATGAGTAGCATGATATTATATATATTTTTTTCTTCAGGAAATTTATTTGGGAAACCAGAAGGAGAAGATGCCTTTACATTTTCTTTTCCATCGGATTCTTCAACTCATACTTTTGGAGCTGGAAAAGATGATTTTAGTTTTCCATTTTCATTTGAACAGGATCAAAACCCAACACCTTCTGTAAAAGGGTTTTCATCTTCCTCACAAAGTACAACTCAATTTACTTTTTTTTGAACTAATTAATAATTTCTTGAATTATTTTACTGCTCTGTAATCTTCTAGGGCATAAATTTGCATTATTAAAATATGAAGACTACCTTTTTGTTGATTAAACAATAATAGGTTATTTAGTTATATAATTTGATTATACTACTTAAATATTGAAGGAAAGTACACCTATGTCATTTAATTTTGTGGGGTTTTTTGTGGTATTAGCTATTATCATCATTATTTTGGTTTTAATTTTGCAAGTCATTTTCAGCAGCACTTTCATTAATCCTAGTAGAATTGGATGCTTTTTCCATTAATCTTTATTGTAAATATTAAGTCTGCTTCTCCACAGAACTTAAGTTTCATTATGCTAGTGCTTTAGGTGCTTTGATAAGAACAAGGACTCCAGGCCATCAGAAGAACTTTGAGCAGTAACTGTACAGAATTAATGTTGAGGTGTACTTAGCTCTTTAGCTACTTAAAAAGCTTTTAAAATTACTGTTTCACTTATGCTTTACTATCTCAATATAAAGACTAATACCTTAACAATAATATCAAAGAATTTATGTTGCTGATAGTGCAAATATGTGTTTTCTTTTAATATAACAAGGGGTAAAATTCTAATTTTTATCAGTTTTTCCAATTTCTTTAGTAGAAGAAAATGAAATGTGTAACCACCAATTTCTGAAAATTGGATTGTTGTCTTGATGGTGACGCTGTTAATGTATTTTTTTTCCTAAAGCCTTTTTGAAGAACATTTAAAATTTTGTTTTCTGTGTTCAACAAAAATATATTTTTTATGCAGCATTTACTTGTTTATCAGTTATGTAGCTTAAATGAAGATATTTAAAATTTTATAAAATTATATAAACATTGCTCAATATCTTTGTATTTTGTGTTTTTTAAATTAGTTGTATTGAGTTATTAAGTAATAAAGAATCTGACTCCATATTTTGGATTTTAAGGGCCTCAATCTATTTTCTTCCCCTTCTGCCCTACATCTGGTCAAGCTGATAAGAAAGCCCATGTGTTCCCTCCTTTGGCACCAAGTTAAAACCATTTGTGGAAACTCCTGCCCCAGCCCCACCCCTAATGATATAAAAATCCAAAGCCAATCTCCTTTCTTTACTCTCTCAAGCCATTTTCAGACCAGATTGGAAGGCCTGGCCTTTTCTCCCCAGAAGAGCATTTTCATGCAGTTAATGTACCTTACTGGAGTGTGTCTGGTGTTATGCCTCAATGTCCCAAGCAAATTTTGAGTGAGAGTCTATCTTCTTTCTTCAGGGTGTTTACAACATATCAAATGGTATTAAATTAAGATTTCTGAAAGACAATTTTTAGGAATATATAACTAATGATAGAATTTAAGGGAACTTTGGACTCTTTTTTTTTTTTTAAATCTTCAACAATGGTTGAAAGATGAAAATTTCAGTTAAGCTGGAGTTTTTATATCAAGTGTTTACTGTATTGACCCTACAATTGAATTAATTGGTAGTTTTGATAAACTAAAAACACTGACTATATATGAGAATGAAGAAAAACCCTGGCTGGTGTGGCTGAGTGGACTGAGTGTTGGCCTGACAGCTAAAGGGTCACTGGTTCAATTCCCAGTCAGACAGGGCACATGCCTGGGGTGCAAGCCAGATCCCAGTTGGGGGTGCACAAGGGGTAACCACACATTGATGTTTCTTTCCCTCTTTATCTCCCTCTCTTCCTCTCTGTCTAAAAACAAAATCTTTTTTAAAAAGAAAGAAGAAAAATGTAATTGGTTTATTTGTTAGTTATAAAGAGGTTCAAAACTGGTTTTAACCTTGAGAAAACTAGTTAGTTATCCTGTGGTTTATTCTTACTTTAAATAAATGACTACCATACCAGTATAGTTAGATTTATCGTGTATCGATAAA
Organism: Phyllostomus discolor; assembly: GCF_004126475.2. Lineage (NCBI taxonomy): Eukaryota > Metazoa > Chordata > Mammalia > Chiroptera > Phyllostomidae > Phyllostomus > Phyllostomus discolor. The sequence continues at coordinate 186,054,831 of NC_040903.2, read as the reverse complement.
AGAGGTAAAATATACATTTTAAAAATACCTACAGTGTGCCTGATATTTTGAAGGCATATAGAAGAGCTAAAAAGTCTTTTTTGTTGAATTTATTGGGGTGACATTGTTTTGAAAACCAGGTTTCAAGCATACAAATCAATAAAACATCCTGTGCCCATTGCCCCAAACAAAGTCTCTTTTGTAAAAGACATAGCCTTATACTCAAGGAACTTAAAATTTAATTGAGAAGACAAACTTACTAAACAACCCTGACCAGAGTGGCTCAGTTCATTGAGCATCGTCCCACAAAGTGAAAGATTGCCAGTTCAATTCCCTGTCAGAGCACATGCCTGGGTTGCAGGCCCCATCCCTGACTTGGGCATGTGTGAGAGAGAGGCAACCAATCTGTTTCTTTCACACATCAATGTTTCTCTTCTCTCTTTCTCCCTCCCTTACCCTCTCTCTAAAAGTAAAATCTTGGGAAAAAATTTTATGAAGCAAAAATATTAAAGTAGTTTATAATCAAATGTGAGAGTTTATAACTTGGCTTGTGGTAGAGAAGAGATTGAGTGCTTTAAGAATCAGAAAAAGAGAGGTCATCATGGAATGGAAAGCCAGGAAGGATTCATTGGGGAGATAGGACTTGAATTGGGACTTTAAAGGTATATAGACTGTAAAATCCGTCAGTGTAAGGTTGATACCTTTTTAGCTTTGCATTTTTTTACTGCCTAACTTTAGGGGAAAGTATTCAGTAGGATTTCATTAAATGCTTGTTGAATTAATAGAACTGACTGGATTGGTAAATGAGATAGGAAGGGCCTTCTAGGTAAGGGGAATAATATGAGCAAAAGAAAAATGCAACCACAAATTTAGTATGTGTGGAGGAAATACAGAATAGGCCTAATTGGAGTAAAGACTAAGAGTGGGAAATTGAGTTTAGTAGACACGATAGGACTGATATATAGAGGATCTTAAAGCGTTTTGACTTGATTTCTGAAGCCAATAAGGAACTTACATCCTAAAATGCCACAGTTGCAAGAGAAAAGGATTAGCTAAGAAAGATTAAGTTGGCAATACAGTCCGAGGAAAAATTCAAAGTTGAACCTGTCAGGTAATTGCAGTAGTTTAGATATGTAAATAAGCACATGAAAAGATGACCTACAACATATGTCATCAGAAACTTAAGTTAAAGGGCAATGACACCAAAATGCCACTCCACACCCACCAGAACGGCCAAAATCCAGAACATTGACACCAAATGGTGATAGGATGTGGAGCAACAGGAACTCCCAGTCATTGCTCTGGGGATGCAAAATGGTATAGCTGCTTTGAAAGATAGTTTGGCAGTGTCTTACAAAACTAAGCATACTCTCACTATATGATCCAGCAATAGCACTTTTTGGTGTGTACCCAAAGGAGGAGAAAACATATCTACATAAAAACATGAACATGGATGTTTAAAGCAGTTTTATGTATAATTGCCAAAACTTGGAAGCAACCAAGATGTTCAGTAGATGAATAGATAAGTAAACTGCTGTATATGCAGATAATGAAGTATTATTCAGTGTTAAAAAGAAATGAACAATTAAGCTATGAATAGACAGGAAACAAGTGCACATTACTAAGTGAAAGGAGACAGTCTGAAAAGTCTACATATTGTATAACTTCAACTATATAACATTCTGGAAAAGGCAAAACTGTGGAGACAGTAAAAAGATTCATGGTTAGGACAGTTTAGGGGGAGGGAACAAGGACTAGGCAGAGCACAGAGGATTTTAAAGTAGTGAAAATACTTTGTGATACTATAATGATGGATACATGTCATTATGAATTTGTCTAAACCCATAGAATGTACAACATGAAGAGTGAACCCTAATGTAAAACTATAGACTTGGGGTGATAATGTGCCAGTGTAGATTCATTGATTGTGACAGATGTACCACTCTGGTGGTGAATGTTGAGAATGGGGAAGGTAATGTGTGTGTGGAGGTAGGGAGTATATGGGAAAACTCTGAACATTCTGCTCAGTTTTGCTGTGATACTAAACTTCTCTAAAAAATAAAATCTATTTTAAAAAATCAATAGAAGGACAATTTAGAGACCCTTCCCCCTTCGCACACAAAGCCTTAATTAAGCTTTGCTGGTTGCAGGGTTGTAAATCCTTTTTGGGTAATAGAAAATATAAATATTAATTTTTACTTACTGTTACCGAGTAGGTATTAGAATCTGAGGGGCCTAAACTGGCAGCTGACTAGAGTTTAATAACTGATTAGAGAGAGAGTGCGCATTAGTAATTTTGAAGTGGTATTATTACTATTTTAAAAATAAAATTTTTCTGATCTTTTCAAAGAATGAATGAACATACAGTATGTAAACCTGGGTGGCATGTTGATACTTTCCCTTTGAATTTCAATTGTTGCTATATAATTTGCCTTAAAGGCTGAATGGCTCGTTTAGAAACATTCCCATTGCCTTGCTTTTATATTTTGCTTTTGATTTCTCCAAAGTTGACACAAGTCACATGTAATCAAATCTATATCCCTGCTGAATAGGCCTGTCCTAATGATTTCTGACTCACACCCAGGTTGTTTGCAGCTCAGCAGTTCTGTTTATAGATACATCACTTTGTATTCCGATGTTAACATCTTGCTAAGAATGTCTCTTAAAACATGATTTCTTTAATAATGTGCTTTTTTTTGTTTAGATATGAGTATGATACTCTTTTTAGAACTTTGCTACCTTACTTTTTAGAATCTGGTTTTTTTTCCAAATAATCAGCTCACCTCTTTATCTTTTGGCTGTGTTTTAAGAAGTGTTTTTTGGTAAGTATCTGTAGCTCCAGACTGATGACTCACACACAGAGCAGAGGAATGATGGACAGAGTATTAAATACAGTGGGACCTGGAGTCCTGTCCAGGTCTAAACACTGAGAAATTCATGTTAAAGTCTGATTCTTGGCCAACTGTTTATCTATTTGCCTCAGTTTATTTTCAAAGTGGGGTTGATGATCGTACCTATCAAATAGGATTGTTTGACCTAGTACTTACCTCATGGTAAGTGCTTGATGAATTGTGGTCTCATTTGGTTTAGAGATAAAAATTTTCATACAAAACAAGATATGTGATATTCAGTTTTTTTAAACATTTACTGATAAATACTAAGCACATCCAATGATAGAGATAAAAGATATTTTAAAATAACTTTATAGTCTGTCCAGTGACAAAGTGGGTATTCAAATAGATAGGTATTTTATATTAATTTAGTTGTACTATGGTCCAAATGGATCTGAAAAATAACTACTTGCAAAAGTTATGTGTCTCGTAAGTAAAAATTCTGTCTTCCAACATATCATAAAACGGTAACACTGAAATATTTACTCCCTAATCTTATTTTTATTCTTTTGCCTTTTATAACTAATTGATACCTTCTGATGATAGAAAAAATTTGAATTGTGCATTGATTTTATGAATAACTAATATTCTACGTCTGTTGAATTAGTATGTCTTTTAAAATATATTTTATTGATTATGGTATTACAATTGTACCATTTTTCCTCCCCTTTATTCCCCTCCATCCTATACCCCCCTCCCACCAGCATTCCCCCACCCTAGTTCATGTCCATGGATCATACATATAAGTTATTTAGCTTTTCCATTTCCCATACTATTCCTAACCTCCCGTGTCTATTTTACACCTACCATTTATGCTTCCTATTCCCTGTACCTTTTCCCCCATTCTCCCCCAACCCTCTCCCTGCTGATAACCCTCCATGTGATCTCTATTTCTATGAATCTGTTCTTGTTCTAGTTGTTGCTTAGTTCACTTTTGTTTTTGTTTTTTGGGGGCTCAGTTGTTGATAGTTGTGAGTTTGTTGCCTTTTTAATGTTCATAGTTTTTATTTTCTTTTTCTTACATAAGTCCCTTTAACATTTTCTGTAATAATAGTTTGGTGGTGATAAACTCCTTCAGCTTTACCTCATCTGAGAATCACTTTATCTGCCCTTCAATTCCAAATGATAGCTTTGCTGGATAGAGTAATCTTGTGTGTAGGTCCTTGCCCTTCATGATTTCAAATACTTCTTTCCAGCCCCTTCTTGCCTGCAAGGTTTCTTTTAAGAAATCAGCTGCTAGTCTTATGGGTACTCCTTTGTAAGTAACTATTTCCTTTTCTCTTGCTGCTTTTAAGATTCTCTCCTTATCTTTCATCTTGGCTAATGTAATTATGATGAGCATTAGTATGTGCTTCCTTGGGTCCAACTTCTTTGGGACTCTCAGAGCTTCCTGCAAATCTATTTCCTTTGCCAGATTAGGGAAGTTCTCCATCATTATTTTTTCAAATAAGTTTTCAATTTCTTGCTCTTCCTCTTCTCCTCTGGCACCCCTATGATTCAGATGTTGGAATATTTAAAGTTGTCCTGGAGGTTCCTAAGCCTTTCCTTATTTTTTTGAATTCTTGTTTCTTTATTTTGTTCCAGTTGAATGTTTATTTTTTCCTTCTTATCTAAATTGTTGATCTGAGTCCTGGTTTCCTTCCCTTCCCTGTTGGTTCCCTGTATATTTTGCTTTATTTAACTTTGCATAGCCTTCACTTCTTCCTTTATTTTGTAACCATAGGCAGCCATTTCTGTGAGCATCCTGATTACCAGTGTTTTGAACTCTGCATTTGATAGATTGGCTATCTCTTCATCACTTAGTTCTATTTTTTTTCTGGAGCTTTCACCTGTTCTTTCATTTGGACCATATTCTTTTGTCTTGGTGCACCTGTTATGTAATAAGGGGCGGAGCCTCAGGTATTCACCAGGGCAAGGCAGCCCACACCTGCTGTGTTCTGGCTTGTATGTGGGGGAGGGGTCCGAGAGAGAACAATGCCACTTGCTCAGCTCTCAGCTGACTTTCAGTCACTTCCTCTACTACTCACAAGCAAATTTGGCCCTTCTGGTGCTATTTCCAGGTGGGTGGGTTTGTGTACATTCTAGAACCTGGGTGGGTCTCTCCAATGAACTCTCCTGTGAGGCTGGAACTTTCTCCTGCTGCCTCAATTTCTACAGGCTTTTTTCAGTCAGAGGTTTTGAGGCTTTATTTCCCCATGTTGGAACCCTGGGTTGCATGGTTTGTCTTGCTCCCCAGTTGTTCCTCCTGGTTTATCTGCATGCAAATGTGGGACTGCTTGGTCCACTAGCCACTGCCTCACCTGGTCTTCCAGTCACTGCCTTGACCTGCTATCCTCTTCACCCCAGCTGCCTGCCTCCACCCTTCCTACCAGTCTAGATGAATGTTTCTTCTTTAACTCCTTGGTTGTCAGACTTCCAGACATTTCAATTCTCTGGCAGTTCTGGTTGTTTTTGTTTTTAAATTTGTTGTTGTCCTTCTTTTGGTTGTGCAAGGAGGCACAGTATATCTACCTACACCTCCATCTTGGCTGGAAGTCATTTAGCATATCTTTAAGTTTCATCCATGTTGTAGCATATGACAGGTTTTCCTTCCTTTTTCAGGCAGAATAATATTCCATTTGTATGTATATACCATATTTTGTTTATTTACTCATCTATTGATGAACATTTGGGTTGCTTCCACCACTTGCTTCTTGTGAAGAGTGCTGCTGCCTATGCACGTGGGTATGCAAATACATGTTTGAAACCTTTCTTTTAATTCTTTTGGATATATACCCAGAAGTATGATTTCTGGATGATATGGTCACTCAATTTCTAATTTTTTGAAGAAACTCCACAGTGTTTTTCATAGTTTTGCACCATTTTACATTCCCACCAATAGTGTACAAGGGTTTCAATTTCTTCACATCCTCACTAACACTTGTTAAATATTTTCTGTTTGGTTTGTGTTTTTATAGTAATTGTCTGGAAGAGTATCATTCACTGGTTACTATTTCAGGGGAGGATTCTAAACACCTTGCCCTCTGCACGTTGGTATCAGAGTCACTAAGGAAAACATAACCCAGTCGTGCACTGGATGAAACAACACTTGACTGAAATAAAGAATAGATATAGCAAGACCAGTAGGTCTCTTTTGGCAACCACACAGGTCAGTTTGCCTACTCGTGCCCCTGTCATGAAGCAATGGAAGGGGCATGACTCCTCTTATGTGGAATCTGAAGTACTGCAAGCTGGGGACATGCCTGAGAGTCACTGACACACACAAGAAAAATGAAACATCACTCATTGAGTATGAAATAGGGAAAGCTATTCTCACACAAAGTGATAAGCCTGCACAGGTTGTGTAGACTGCATCTCATGGTTAGAAATCATTCTGGGCAGAGGCCCATTCTTATGTGACTGAATGGGGGTTGAAAAACTGCATGTACATGTCTGCCTTTCTCAACAGTAACCATGCTGATGGGTGTGAGGTTATATCTCACTGTAGTTTTGTTTTGCCTTTTTCTGATCATTGGGAATGTTGAGTATCTCTTCACATACTTGTTGGCCATTTGTATATAATATTGGGAAAAAATGTCTATTAAAGTCTTTTGCCATTTTAAAATTGGGTTATTTTATATTTTGTTGTTTAGTTATAGGAGTTTTTAAAAATATATTTTGGATATTAACTCCTTATCAGATATGTATTCTTACACTGGCTGGTGTGGCTCAGTGGATTGAGTGCCAGCCTGCAAACTGAGAGGTTGCCAGTTTAATTCCCAGTCAGGGAACATCCCTGGGTTGTAGATCCCCAGATCGGGGTGTGCAAGAGGCAATTGATGGATATTTCTCTCACAAATCAATATTTCTCTCCTTCTCTTTCTCCTCCCCTCCCCACTTGCTAAAAAATAAATAAAATCTTCTAAACATTAAAATACTAATAAAAACTAAAAAAATATTTTCTCCTATTCCATTGGTTTCCATTTACTCTGTTGATTATGTCTTCTGATATAAAAGATATTGTTTGATATAGTCCTACTTGTCTAATTTTGCTTTCATTGTCTGTGTTTTGGTGTCACATCCAAGAAGTCAGTTGTCATTAAACTTTTCCTCTAGGTTTTAATAGTTTTGAGTCTTACATTTAAGTCTTTAATTCTTTTTGAGTTAATTTTTGTATATGATCTTTTGCAGTGGATATTCAGTATTCCCAGCACCATTTCTTGAAGAGACTGTGCTTTCCTCTCTCAGTGGTCTTGGCACTCTTGTCAAAGATCATTTGACCATATATGTAACAGTTTATTTCTGGGCTCTCTATTCCATTCCATTGCTCTACTTGTGTATCTTTATGCCAGTACCACACTCTTGAATATTCTAGCTTTGTAATATATTTGAAATGAGAAAGTGCGAGTTCTCTAATATTGTTCTTCTTTTATCAAAATTATTTTGTCCAGTCAGGATCTGTTGTCGATTTCATATGAATTTTAAGATGAAATTTTGTATTCTGCAGAAATTGCCAATGGGATTTTGATGGGGATTAAGCTGAATCTGTAGATTGCTTTGAGTGGTATGGGTGTTTTTACAATGTTATCTTTCAACCATGAACACAAGATGTCTTTTTTTTTAAAGATTTTATTTATTTATTTTTAGGGAGGGAAGGCGGGGGGGGAGAGAGAGAGAGAGAGAGAGAGAGAGAGAGAGAGAGAGAGAGAGAGAGACATCAATGTGCGGTTGCTGGGGGTTGTGGCCTGCAACCCAGGAATGTACCCTGGCTGGGAATCGAACCTGGGACACTTTGGTTCCCAGCCCGCGCTCAATCCACTGAGCTACGCCAGCCAGGGCTACAAGATGTCTTTCCATTTATTTGTGTCTTTAATTTCTTTCATCAATGACTTAGACTTTTCAGTATACATGTCTTTCACCTCCTTGGCTAGATTTATTCCTAAGTATTTTATTCTTCTTGATGCCGTTGTAAGTGGAATTATTTTCCTTTTTGGATTATTCATTCTTAGTGTGTAGAAAACAACTGATTTTTGTACATTAATTTTGCATTCTACAATTTTGCTAAATTAATATATTAGTTCTGAACTTTCTTGTAGAATCTATAAAGTTTCCTACATATCAATTTATGTCACCTACAAAGATAACTTTGCTTCTTTTTCACTTTGGATGCCTTTCATTTTGCTTTTTTTGCATAATTTCTCTGCCTAGAACTTCCAGTGCTACGTTGAATAGAGAGAGCAAGAGAAGGCATCCTTGCCTTCTTACTGATTTTAGAAGGAAAAACTTTTAGTTTTTCACCATTGAGTTTGATGTTAGTTGTGGACTTTTTATATATAGCTTTTATTATGTTAAGGCAACTTCCTTCCACTTTTAGTTTGGTGAGGTATTTTCTGAGGAGAGGATGTTGAATTTTGTCAAATGATTTTTCTGCATCAACTGAGATGATCGTGGTTTTTGTCCTTCATTCTGTTAATGTGGTGTATCACATTTATTGGTTTGCCTATAATGAACCATTTTTGCATTGCAGGAATACTGGTAAATCTCACTTGGAGATAACATGTAGTCCTTTTAATGTGCTGTTGAATTTGGATTACTAGTATTTTGTTGAGGATTTTTGCATCAATATTCTTCTAGTGAAAAGTTATCAGGATAATGCTGTTTTCATAAACGAGTTTGAAAGTATCCCTTCTTCAAGTTTTTGCAAGAGTTTTAGGAGGATTGCTGTTAATTCTTCTTTAAATGCTTGGTAGAATTCTCCAGGGAAGCCATCTGGTCCAGGACTTTTCTTTGTTGAGAGGTTTTTGATCACTGATTCAGTCTCCTTACTAGTTATTATCCTGTTCAGACTTTTTATTTCTTCATGATTCAGTTTTCAATGATTGTGTGTTTCTATGAATTTATATATTTTTTCTGGGTTATGCTTTTGTTGGCATGCAACTTGTCATAGTATTCTCTTGTAACCCCCTTTTTATTATTGCTTTTTTAAAAGATTTTATTTATTTATTTTTAGAGAGGGAAAGGCGGGAGGGAGAGAGAGAGAGAGAAACATCAATGTGCGGTTGCTGGGGGCCATGGCCTGCAACCCAGGCATGTGCCCTGACTAGGAATCAAACCTGCAACACTTTGGTTCGCAGCCCGCGCTCAATCCACTGGGCTACGCCAGCCAGGGCTTCTTGTAACCCTTTTTATTATTTCTGTTGTATTGGTTGTAATGACCCCTCTTTCATTTCTGCTTTTAGTCATTTGAGTCTTCTTTTTTCTTAATCGATCTAACTAGCAGTTTATCTATTTTGTTTATGTTCTTTAAAACAACCCATTCTTAGTTTTATTGTTTTCTATTGTTTTTCTGTTTTCTATTTCATTGATATCTGCTCTAATGTTTATTATTTTCTTTTTCCACCTACTGCAAAATATTATTGTATATTAATTTTTCATTGATGGTCAGTAGGATAGGTAAGGAAGCAATATCTTGAAATAAATCAACTTCAGTGTGTTGTGTAGAACCAGGTACTCTTTGTTGGAGACTGGGGCTCACTGTCAGACTATCAGAAATGAAAGTTTCCTACCCTCCCCATGGTGGTAATAGGGAGCGCGGGTCTGGGCCCACTTTCCCCAACAATGTGATTTCATCTCTGTCATTACACATGCGCAGACTTGCAGGCAGCCACATTTCCTAGACATCTGTTAAAGAGAGTCAAAGGCAAAGAATTAACACCTGCATAAAGGATGCAAACCAGACCATCACATTAAAGAGTATAAATTGATAAAATGAAAATGTAGTAAATGACATCCTAATGGTCCTTATTCTGGTTTCCTAATTCTTTGTGCCAAGGTGCTTTTATGCACCACTGACGTAGAGCCATCACAACCTCCAGCCAGCCCGTTAGTCTAATTACAGCCTAATGCTCTCCAAATCTGTCTGTCATAAAAGCCTGCATAACCTGCCCTTCCTTAATTCAGATGGGTCAGACTGAGCACTTTGACAAATCTGAACCACAGTGTATGTATAACCTTATAGGATACACAAAATATATGTTCTTAAGGAAAGTGTGCATTTAAGCTATCTTTGGTATGATAACCTGTCTTTGTACATAGATTAAGAGTTCATGAAACTAGAGGACTTTTAGGATTAATGAGGTCATATAATTAAACTGCTGTGAAAACTCTAAGTAAAGGTCTTATTTAATCTCCATATCTTAATATTTGTATTCACTTTGGGCATGCAGTTTTGTCTTAGTAAGACATTAGAAAAATTAGTCAGGTTATTGTTTAGTCATATTATCAATATATTAATAATAGCTAATAAGCATAATTGCTTTACATGGATTGACTTATTTAATCCTATAATAACCCTAATCAGAAGCCATTATTTTAGAGATGAGGAAACCAAAGCATAGGAGAGGTTATCTCAGATCACACAACAGGTAATTGGTAGACCTGGAATTTGAGCCCAGGCAGTCAGTCTGTCTTAAGGTCGGATCTCTTAACTCCTATACCAGACTTCCTACATGAGTGTAGAAATGCAAGTCAAGGCCTTCTGTATCATTAAGGGTTCTTAGAATGTATCTTAGCTCACAGTATGTCCAGAAGGGTCAGAAAGCCAGGTGTGGGGCCATCTGTCCAGAAACAGTGTTGAAAATCATGCCACAGACCTGGTTCCTTAAAACTACCTTAGCTTTCCCTCTGGTACAACATCATACTTGAACCACTGCCGTCAGCTAAGCTCAATTCCAGTTGTCGCTGCTAGAATCTACTACAGCATCCAACTCTGGACATAGCCACCTCCTCACTAGAATAGATTCTGTCAAGTCTCTGCTTCTTTGCATCTGCAGGTCCTGTATGCAAGTCCAGCCTCTGTGGCTTATAACGACCACAGAGAAAATGCCCCGCAAAGACGTCGGAGGCAATGCATTTGTTTCGGGTGAAACAATTATGCAAACCTTTGACAAAGAAAGCAATTTTTAATTGTTGATATGTATCACCACTGAGAGGAATTTAAAGTCACCAAGAACATTTGCATTAATTAGGCACAATCAAGCTGTAGAGATCATGGAAAACAGGAATGTTTCCTCAAGGATATATTTTCCATTCCGATTAGCAAAAAATACCCCTGAAAATCCTCATGGGAAGTGAGTAATCACAGGCAGTATCTCCTGAGTCTATGTCTTTCTTTGCACTGTAGAATGTTTCACCTCATATGACTCTAATGAAGAAAAAACTAGTTTGTTGTTGGAGTGTAAAGACTAAATAATGATAAATTGGTTGCCTGAAGTGCAGTTAAAAAAGAAACAAATGGATGTGTGGCATTAACAGAGTTAATTAGAGATGCAGATTAAAAGGCAAGATTAAGTAGTGGAAGAAAAGCAGAGAGTCACCTTCGGCCCAGACCCGCCAAGCAGGCGCGGTCAGTCACCTAGCAACAAGTTTCCTATCCCCGCTGTGCTCTTTAATTCAGCAAATCTGCTCAGGATGGCGGGCTGTGCTCCTGACAAAACGCATTATGTAGGAGCCTGAGGGATACAAAAATCCACTGAATACAGCACTCTGCTCCCTATTGACCACTGATCCTTTCTCTCAATCCACAAAAGAGGCTCACATAATGCCCTGAAAGGAGAAGAGTCTCCACAGAGAAAACATTTGCTTGTAATTGAGATTGACTACATAATGAAAATGATGTTCTTTTTAAAATTCTGCTTGTTGAGGCCACACTTTTTGTCTCCTGGCACTCAAAACACATCCCTGCTGGGAAAAGGGGCAAACATTGTAAAAACTCAAAACTGTGATTTTTTTCCTTTGCATTGAAAACACCCATTCTATAACAAAATGGCTAGGTCTCTCTCCTTAGAACTAAACAAGTGATAAGAAGGTAAACAGGAAAACTTCTATTCAGAGTTGCTGTCACAAATGCTTGCTTTGCTGAAGGCGTACAGGCCATGCATGCTCATTCATTTGCACAATGACTAGAGAACTTTGATTTCTTGATTGTACCCCTCAGTGAAGAGAGCATAAATTGCTCTCTGGTCGAAACACAGTCACCATTTCAAATATGTGGGTTAAAACACCCATTGAGATTTTAGCCTGGCTTGGAGGAAGGGGCAGAGACAAGGAGAAGGCAGAATAGCTCAACTTCTTAATCTAGAGGACACCATTACAGTGACCTGTGTAGGCCTTAAACTGATTTCCTATAAAAAGATTACAATGGGATCTTTGTGAAGGCTAATCCAACAGAGTCACAGTTGTTCTAAAACCAGGTCATTACTTCATTATTTTGAAGCAAAACTGAAATTATTTTTAAATAGATTAGCAAACATTAATATACACATTTGGGTTTCTATATTTCAAGGATTTTACAAAAAATAAGGGACTTGTTACATAGTAACAAAATATTCTTACTCAAATGATTCAATAAACATTTACAAGGCATCTATCTACCTGTGCCAGGCACTGTTCTAAAGGCTGGGATTCAGAGATTAAAAATAAAAAAAAGAAAGAGACCTAGCCCTCAAGAGAAACTGAAGAGTGTCATACAATTAAAGCAGGGTGTGAAGGGTATTGTGATAGAATTTGGTACAGGGTCATAAGAGAACAGCTAGAGTGATATATGGCCCCAAATGTAGCAGTAGTGATTTTGCACACGAAAGATTTTCTGGGGAAGATGACACCAGAGCTAACCCCTTAAGGATGTGTGGTTAGAGGCTGTCCACATTCTTGGCAGAGAAAACACTGTGTGAAGATTCTAAGAGAAAGAACATGGTGCTTTGGGTGACTGACAGGAGCTCAAACGAGAGGAGGCTGGAGGTGTGGAGGCATTCAAGGACCAGATCACATCCAGCCTCATGTGCTGGAACTGAGGGCTTTTCTTGAAGGGAATGAGGAAATACTGATAGATCTTAATGATGATTAGATTTACGGTGACATTAACGTGATTTTTAATTCCTCTTCCCAAGAAAAGTTCCCAAGTAATAAAGGAATGCCAATTCCCCATTATATTACCATTTAAATTAGGTGATGGAGTTCAGATTTTGCTGAAAATTCTGGTTGGGAAAGAGCATTGTTGGTTTTACTGAGTGTTTGAAAGTGAAAAATAATACTTCAGTTGTCAGGGCAGAGTGAGGTGGTGAGTCCCTGGTATTACTGAGGCTGCACCAGGTCGGCACAGAGTGAAACAAAGACGAATGTAGTGAGGGCAATTTTGCACATCGTTATTTTGCTGGTTAATAAAATTGTGACCGTGATTAAATCAGAATAACAGGGCAAAATAGGTTATTTTCTGGCTTTCTAGCCTTGAAAGTGAAAGCTGCTATGTCCCTATGATGAAAATCCACTGGTATTTTTGACTATGTTAGTTAATGGACTAAATTAATGAATTGTGTGCACTGTCTATCTGGGCAGAAACATGGGAGATTATATTAAACACAAAACAGGTCCCAAAAGGCCAGTTTATTATCTACACAGAGACATGATTAAAGACATGTCAATGCACAGTATAGCTATTGTCTAGCAGTTGTCACAGGAAGGCTGTACTGCACTGTCCGCAATAATGAGCACCTGCTTGCCTTTTCCACCCCCATTGTCTCTTCCCACACTCTCAGAATACAGTTATGTCTAGACAAGGCACAAGAGGGAGAGTCCAGTATCTAGATCAGAGCCAAAGATGAACCAGTCCTGAATTATTTTATATCTCTGCTCGGTGGCACATTCCCATATTGGCCACATTGCTGATGGCACCCCATAGAAGGCCCAGCAGAAAGCAGTCTCGGCACAGTACTTCTTGGTTACCTAATTTTTAAGAAGGCGTGCCAGAACTCAAGAGGTAAAAAAGAACATGAAAGGTGACAATGGAAATACCCAGGACTGAAAGGACAGGAGCTACATTCATAGCAGACCCCCGGCCCTTCCACTGTGCAGTGGGCAGTTGCTAGACTGATGCCGGCGGGCTTAGCAAGCGTCAGCATTCCCTTATCCTTTTTTGAAAGCCTATTCCTGCAAAAGTTTCATAGTGGCTATTTCAAGAGTTACTTCACAGTAGCTTTCTTCAATATTAGACAGGATCCTTGGGAAAACAGGTTCACAGCAATGCTGATCGATTCCCTACATAAGGTGAGTTTAAACTCTTGAGTGAAAATGGGCCACATCAAGTCTGCATGGTGAGCTCTGGGGGATTTATGAAAAAGCAGGTAGTGGAAAGAGTTAGGCAGTCTCACTCCACTAGTTTCTTTCAGAGAACACGCTTCAAAACTCTGCGAATATTACCTTCTCACATTTATGTCTAAGCAGTTAAACCACATTATCCACCCTCTTAGCTTTCTCCTGGAAGATTATCTGACATTTAACATTCACCAGTTTTTCTGAAAAGGTTAATAGTTCGCCAGCCGAAGTTAGGACTAAATGGAGTTGATCATTCTGAAATCTTTGGGTTGAAATGCGAGGGCTTTGTGTTGACAGTCTGGGGACTGTAATGAGTCTAGTGCATTCTTAAGACTTGCTTCTTTTGCCCTGTGAATGGAGAGAATAAAATTATAGTCTCTAGGTGTTTTCCACGGTTCTTTCACATGCAGGCTTTCCGACACCAATTAAAGAGATTATGTCATCAAGTGAAAGGAAAGCTATAACTTGTATGTTAATGCTATGATTACTTAAGACAGGGTCACACGGCCCAAAAGCATAGGAGCTGACCTTCAAAAAAATAACTTGAGCTCAATTCCTAATTAACCTTTTTCAATACAAGAAAGAATAATTTCAGGCCATTGGTCCCCTTAAATCCTCATTTTTTTTCTTGTACAATGACTGTGTAACCACAATCAAGTAGTAATTGTCAAAAGATTTTTTCCCCTTAATGATGTTATCTTTAAGGATTAATTTTTATTTCCACTTAAAATATTCTGTTTTCTCAGTGAATAAAACTGTGAGAAGCATACTTAAACCTACAAAAAGTGTAGTGTTAAAAAAAGTTGACGATGCACAAAAATGTCAAATAAGTATTGTACTTTCTCACTACATTCTCAACAATGTGACATCATAATCATGTGGACAAATGAAAATATATATACATTTTAAAAAATTATGTTGGAATCCAAAAATTTTATCACTTTCAATTAATGTTCTCTGTAATTCTTAAAACTTTGTTCTGCTGTACAATGCATATTTTATGCCAGAAATTGCTCCATGATAAAAGTATCACAATTATGCTAGCTCTTGTTTAGTCAGGCCTGGAGTTCATAGCTGATGGACTTCACATTTCTGAAAATCTCTGGTACCCTCTGGCTGAACAAAAGAGAAAGCTACTTTTTACAGTGCTGTTGAAGACTTTGGTCCTGATGCTCATATTTGCCTCTGGAGATTATAAGAATTCTCTGAACAGATGATTTTCACATCATTTAGTAATTACTCTCTTACAACCTCCATATTAAAACAGCACTTATCAAATTTAAAATCAACATGAGCATTTTTGTGCTATAGTTTTAAATACTTTAAATGTGCCTTGCCTGTGGTTTCTACTGGCTCACCTCTTTGACTATTTTGAATTCAGATTGTAGATAACAAAGGCTAAAATGTTAATAAATCATTCAGAAACTGTCTTAGTGACATCTTTATTTTTCTATTTTACATTTCCCCCAGGTTTGTTATAGCTGCAATTTTTATTCTGTTAATAATTTGCAATGCCACACAAAATCCTGCAGTATTTTAACGGAATTTGTAATTACTATCCTTCTGGTTAAAACACCTCAATACTTGGGTCTGAAGTGGTATTGTGGTAGAAGTAGAGCAGTAATAGACTTTTTTAAAGGGCCCCACAAAATGCCTGCGATACATCGGCAAATATGAATTTTTCGCATACTCTTTGCCTCTTGAACAATGTACAGAGGAACACACTGCTGTTTTGTTTATCGGTTATATTTCTCTTGGAGCATTCATACATACCAGGATTGAAAGGAAGAGCAGGGACCAGTAATGAGACACAATTAATGTCTTACATAGGTTTCACTCAAATCAGAAAAATGACACCAAGGACATGGCAGCGAGCACAATGGAAAACAGTTGGAGCACAGCTGGAAAAGTTGCCTTGATATATAAGTATGCAATTGGCATTGATCCCTAGGCTTTTAGGATGAAACAGGAAAAAAAATCTTCCGGCTCTCAACCCAATCTATAAAGTAAAGAAACCTACGATGTTGGAAAAGCAAGCAAAAAAGCCTACATTTCAAAGAGCAAATTTTATGTAGGCTTAGCTTTGTTCCAGGATAAAACATAACCCTTGTCAAATGTGTGCGTGTTTGTGCGGGCACTTGTCGGTGGGGGCACTGGGTGCAGGGGGAGTTCAACATGGATTTATGACGTGGGTTGTTGAACTTCAGGGAAAGTCAGAATGATTTCTAAAATCACTGTCACCAGTGTTCCACTCCTGGTTGGTGGATTCTTTGGTGCTGTTTAGTTCCCTTGAATTCGTTTGAAAAGAAAGAGTGTTAAGACAGGATCTGAGATGTGCTAAATAAGCCCCATTCTTCAGTCGGTGTCTAGAGTGACTGAGAGCAAGTAGTCAGCTAAACCTCACTGTTAACATTTGCTTCCATTTGGTCAGCTGAAATGCATATCAACTCATAAACAGTGTTACGTAATTCTAGAAGGGTCAGTTATTAATGTATGTTTATTAAAGATTAGCAGCAGTGCTAAATATTTATAATATAAATGAAATAGTTATTGGATTTTAGTCCTCAGCTGGAATTATCTCTTTGTTACATAAAGGACAAGAAATGCAAGGATTTCTGAGTTCTTCTCCCAGTTTTTATTGAACTCTATTCCATTCTTCAAAACGCTGTGGAATTGGGAGGAAGGCATTGCTCTCGTTTCCAAAGAAAATGGAAAGATCCATAAACAACCACCACCACCTGTAACTGTGCATGCCCTTCACCGGCTGTAGAACAGCACTCCACACAAGCGTACACATTTCCACCTTTTCCCATAAGCCTTACTGCTTCCTTGATTCCTTTAACAGCTGCTCACCTATTCACTAACACGTCTTTTAAAGCTTCGCTGAATTATTCTCCATTTTATTTAATTCACAAACCTCCTATTCCAGTCCCTCTTCAATCACTAGTTGTTAGTTCTAGGCCTTTGAGTAAAGTCCTAACCATTATGGACCCCAATGTTTTCATCCTTAAAACAAAATTCCTCAAGTCTTTAGCAATTGTGGATGCACTCTCTTGTCACTCTGTAAGTCCTTTTGAAATTTGTTTCTGAAAAAGACAACATATAAATAGATATTAATATGTATATTCTTGCCCTGTCTGGCGTAGCTCAGTGGATTGAGCGTGGGCTGTGAACCAAAGCGTCGCAGGTTCGATTCCCAGTCAGGGCACATGCCTGGGTTGCAGGCCGTGGCCCCCAGCAACCGCACATTGATGTTTCTCTCTCTCTCTTTCTCCCTCCCTTCCCTCTCTAAAAATAAATAAATAAAATCTTTAAAAAATATGTATATTCTTAATGTGCAGTTTGTAAAATCAATTCACTGATGAATGCTTATATATATTGTAAATCTCCTAGCAAAAAAATTAAACTAGAGATAAAATATCTTTAAGTTCCTAAGTTATAAGTGATAGGAAGTAGGTGGTGTCACTTAGTTCCAATTGCTTATAACCTAGTTTTTTTTTTTTTTATTTAACTGAAGTATATTTCTGGCATCTAAATTCCAAAACAATGTGTGAAGCTGGATGATACAATGAAACTGTATTATGAACAATATACAATGTACAATGAAACTCACCTTAATGAGATTTGATACTTATACAAATCCATGTAAATGTCTACACATGTATGCAAAGGCAAATGCATGTATGTGTGAAAAGAGCTGTGTATGGATACAATACTTATGTATGATTGTGTTTTAAGTAAAAGTTGCTGAAGATGTTTGGATGGAAACCCCTTTATAATCATTATTGGTGCTTGCCAAGAATGCGCGAAAAGAGCTGAAGAAAGTATTTCCCAAAAGAGTTCAGAGACCTCGAACCCTTTAAATCATAGCGCTATGAAATAAGACACTACGAAGGAGAGGAAGGCTCTGGTGAGGACGGAGCAGCTCAGGATGCAGCCAGGAGTGCAATGAAATTCCAGCACTTCCTGTGGGCCAGCCTCGCAAAACGCCAAGCGAGCGGAGTTGGGAAACCAGTGCTCAACAGTGAACACTTAATAAAGACATTCCTGGACCGAGACGGAGCTGTGCTGCTTGGTGGATGTATGTCACACCAGCTAATCAGCACAAAGATTTCCTTCCAGAGAAAATGAACTCGAGCGAGTCATAAGCCAGCACTTCTCTCTGACTCAGTATCACAGGGAGAGGAAAAGAGAGAATCGGAATTTTAAAAATTAACTTTGCCGTTGTGAAACGATCTAAGAAAAAGCTAGCACGAGTATCTAGCTTGACAGTGGACTTAAGCCTTTATGTCAAATGATATTATTGCTGATATTTTAATGAAACCACGAATGCTAAATGTACTTGAGCCGATACTGAATTTTTTCAGCCGTTAACTTTTCAAATAACAAAGGTCACTGCAGTTGATTTGGGAACAGGGTCGACTCCGCCACCTGCTGGTCATTTACGAATATTGCTGCTCTCAGGAGCTCGGCACAGATACAGGGAGCCTCTCAGCTCGGGGTTGTGAAAAATGCCTTGCTTTTAGAGGAATTCACCTGGCCTGGGTAGTAGAGGAAATAGCACTAGATTTAGCATCAGAAAGCCTGGGGCGGAGGCGATGGTGGCGGGGGTGGCGGGGGTGGCGGGGGTGGCGGCGAAGGAGCCCCAGGTTGACAGTATCTTCCACGGCCAGCTGCCTAAGGCTCCTTCCCCTCTCCCTGAGTAGCAGGACGCCTTAATTTCCACCTCCCTATGGTAGGTGTTCTGAGACCTGCCTTACCTAGATCATATGGAAGAATGCTCTGAATACTGTAGGCATTATGTAAACAAATATTTTGGTCAGAATTAGGGGTTGGCTTCCTACCATCTGTGTTTTATGTGAGCATTGTCACAAAGCTTTTGAAGTCCAGTTTCTAACTGGGGTCATGATAAATCATCTTGAGAAAAATGGAAAAGGACAAAGGTACGTGTATATCAAACCTGTTTCCGATTATCAGCCGACGCCTGACCTGTATTATCGTTCCATCTTCCAAAAACACCCATTTTAATTAAAATCCGAAAGTTTCCAAAATGTATGCTTTGAACAAAGTTACCATTAAATCAGAAAAACAAAATTACCCTCACGATTTTTGTCTAGTTATTGCAAGCAGTATTCAAAGGTAGCCTTAGCGGAACTCAGGGAAGCAAAACCGAGAACCACAAAGCATAAAGGCCGAAACTAAATTGATTCAAATCACCACACTGAACTGTTTCTTTCTTTTTCCCTAACAATTTCTTGATTTCCTAGCTATGGACTATTCTGTTTTTAAAAGCCCCAACAAAATTTCCACAATTTATCCTTGTGAGGGACTTCTGTTGTTGAGATTTAATATAAATTTGCAGGTATTCACAAAAGGCAGGTCAGACAAAACCACATCCTCCCAAATTGCTTTATTTCTTCACATAAATATCCCTTCAAATAGGCTTTTTCATGCTCCTGAACAGCACTGCAATCACACTCACAAAACAAACACAGAGTTCTGAACCTAAGCAAGCCACTTAGTCTGCTTGAGGGAGACAATGTCTTCCTTGTCACTGATTTTGTCTTTTTTTTTTTTAAGCAGAGGAAAGTTTTTTTTTCCCCTCCTGTTTGCAGACCACCCATGAACCTTTTCATTTTTCTCTTTTAATCTGAGAAAGGGGAGAAAAGGAGACTTGTTGCCCTTAGCAGTTCTTGGGCTTTCCTCCCAATGGGTAAGTTAATTATTTTAACCTGCTGATCAAGAGTGGCGGGGCAGGCTATGTGGGCGGGAGAGGGAAACAGGTGTTTCAAACACCTGCATTTCTAGGCTTAATTACTCTGAGATCTTGTAGGCTCTCAACTGCATTCTCCTTTCTTTACAGGGGCTCCGGGGGAGGAGTTCATTTGTGGAGTTCTTAACTAATTGTAGCATAAATATGCAACCACTTTTGGCTGAACAAATTATTTTCCTTAAAATGAACTCCAGGTAAATTTAATTAGGAAAAAGGTGATTGACAGGTATTACTGTGAATGCAAGGATTACAAGCTCTACTGTTGTTTAAAAGGCAGAGTCAAGAGCCGGCCATGTTCTGGTGGTTCTCTTCTTACAGCAGTGAGTTCAGGTCAAGAAAACCCTGATCGATGATTCTGGAATTCTCCATGTCTGGAATTGTGCCAGAGATTCTTGGTACAATTAAGTACAAAAATTAATTTTTTGCACTAGAGCACATGGAAAAATCTGCTTTTAAAAGATGCTGACATAACCCATGTCCCAAAATGAGTATTTAATGTGGTATCTTGTATTGATCTTAAAGGTTTCATAAACACAGTTTACAATAATTGAGTGCTTACCATGTGCCAGACACTCATTTCTACGTATTTAATCCTCACACCCACCCTGTGAGATATTGCCTCTTATTCCCCTCATTTTACAGGTGCAGAACCTGAGGCATAAGGAGATTCATTGGAGATTCAAGGCCGGCTAGTGAGTGGTTGAGGAGGGATTCCAGCTCAGGCAGCCAGATCCAGAGTCTGCGACTCCCATTCACATCACTCATCTGCTGGGAGTCAGAAGCTCTTAAGTCTCCTTACGCTGCAGTGTTTCCCAGAAACTTTTCTTCTTGATCCCTGAGGGTGCTGGAGGCAACACAGGAATTAAAACTGGTGCCGAGCAAAAAGCTCCAAGAGTTCCACTACCTAACCCTGAATCACGAGAACAGACTTGAGTCACACACAGTATTTAATAAATGGTATGGGAAGATTCTAGAAAGAGCACGGGACTCCAGGATGTTCCACGCCTGGAGACAGGAAGTTGTGGAAAACAGATAATTTTAGAACTAATCCCCCTGCTCAATGAGTAAGTAATCTGTGGTCCAGAGAAACTGAGGGAGATTTGGTCCAGCTTTCCCAAGGGGGCTGGAGTCAGGTGCAAGATTGTAATCCACAAATACTGCTGCACAGTCAGTGCCTTTTTATTCTCAGTAACTAATTTCCCTTCCTTAGGTGAGGATGATTAGACCAATCATTTAGACCAACAATTTAATGACCTTGCCGTGTGACTTACTACTTGTGTATTGGTGAAAGGGGCACCGAAGTGGAAATACAATTTGTTACTGACTTAATGTTCTCATCGGGCAGCAGCTAACACACACTCACGTGATGCAGGAAATCAGGTGTCAGCACTGGCTGACTCTGGCGAGTGTAAATATTCTAGCCTCAGACAAGGGAGCCTCAGTTCTTGCTTCCGGTTTCCTTTCTGCCTGCCCATTTTCACCTAGCCTGTTCAGGGTGTGGAGGTGTGGAAATAGGAATGAGGGGGGTTGGATTCCCCACTGGAAAAGGCCAGGAACTTCCCCCTGTTCCCTGATGGATCCCAGGCACAGCCTTCCATTAGGTTGGCTATCCCTTCATTTCCCTTTCTGCCTCCTGTTCCCAACCTCGTTCACGTCACCTCAGAATGGGAGTCAATGAGATATATTAGAATCATGAAAGGGAGGGGCTGTACCACTGTGGCGTGCGTGTGTGTCCAAGACTCTCCTGGGATGCACTAGGTCTTAATGTAGGGGGTTACAATACAGAGTAAATGGGAAATTTCAGAGAAGGCCGTAGGTTGCAAGGAGAGGGAACTTGTGTATCTCGGGTAAAGGGCAGGTGTGTAGAGGTTGGTACATCAGATAAAATGTGAGCACAGAAAGAGCTCATCCTAACAGCTCCAGGGTTAGTCCTGCTCCTTCGCTTTTAACAGTTTACTAAACATAAAAGGGGTGTAGAAAAAACACTCCCAAACACACATCTGATTGGAAATTCCAGATGGATTAGAGACTGAAACGTGAAAGGTAAATCTATACAGCTTTTAGAAGATGCATATTTTTATGGCCCAATGATGGGGAGCTGTTTCTTAAATAAGACACTAAAAGCACAAAATGTGGGGGGAAAGATTGACATTAAAAACTAGTCAGAATACCATAAAGAGAAAATTTGAGGTAACAGTTAACACTAAGTAGGCAAAATGTTCAAGTATGACCAGACCAGGTGCTGGCAGTCATGTGGAGGAGCAGAAACTCTCACGCAGTGGTGCAACCGTCTAGGTTGCAACCATCTGGGAAAACAGTCTGGCCTCATCTCAGAGAAAACCGAGGACACGCGTGCCACAGGGCCAGCCATCAGCTAGGAGGCCAGGAAATGGTACATCTGCACCAGAAACCTGTACAAGAATACTCGTAGCAGCAAAATTAATAATAGTAAAAACCCTGGAAATAGCCAAATGTTCATCCGTGTTAAAACAGATAAATTGTGATAGTAGTCACACAATACAATATTATACAATATTGAAAATGAATGAACTAAAACAACACCAACAACATAGATGGATTATCAGTAACAGTATCACCGAAGAATATAAAAGCAGCAGGAAGCTTTATGCACATCTGCCTGGTGCTCAAATCATTCCATAATCCATAAAGCTCATTTAATCTATCCAATCTCATATCCTTCCCCAAAGCACATTAAGTCATTGAATCTACTAGGCACTGCTTTCTTCATAGCTCTTCATGCGTGCCATCACCCCTCCTGCTGCCTCAGCTAGGACGTGGTGGCCGTGGGGGCGGACTCCTCTTCCTCCTACTCCGGGCCCAGGCCTTCAGAGGCCCCCGGGGCCCCACCCCCACAGGAAGCCAGCTGTGACTGCTCCGTTGTCTCTCCTCAGAATTTCCACTGAATATGCTCCCCCCATGTTACATTTTGTGATGAATTGTTCTCCAGGTAAATTTAACAAATACGTAGTGGGCTCCCATTACATGAGCAAGCCTGTGCAGGGGCTGCAAAGGGCACAGAGAGGATAAAATGGTCCTCACTCTCCAGTTCTAAAGAGTGATTTATCAGCTGAACAGAACAGTGGGCAAAGCTTTCTGGCTGAGGCTGCTCTTAAGGAAGGTGCAGAGCACCAACCAGGTGAGGAAGTGGTTCGGGCCTGGAATCCACAGACCTGGCTTCTAGTCACGGCTCCCTCCCACGTACCAGTAGTGTGACCCGAGGGAATCACACTTCTTCTCTATGCTTTACGTTCCCACTTGGAGAAGGTAGAGAGGTATTGCCCCTTCCTGGGTTGTGATGCATTATGGGGAGCCGTGTGTCCTGCACGCAGCAAGCACAGGGCAAACGGTGGCTATGAGCATCGAAGATGGCTAGGATTTCAGCAGGCGGAGATGACGCAGGCAGGGAGAGCTGCGATCTGCCAATCATGCAGTTCGCTGGGGCGCAGAGTTGAGGCAAGGGAAGTCCAGGTAAGAGGACTGGCTCAGATCTGCAGAAAAAGAGGGCGCATCTGCGAAGTGTGTGCTTGGCGGTGTTGGGCAAGGTGGCCGACGCGATCGAACTCATCTGTGCGAAGGCCTTGTGGGGACAGAGTGGGGGCAAGGAAACCGATGAAATCCATTGCAGAATTTTACCGTTTTGGCCGTAGTACCACAATAGTAATGCCACCGTTAGTTGAAAATTATAGTACTGGTAAATTTAAATTATGCTTCTATGAAAATATAAAAATAGTAAATAAAAATGGACATAAACTTATAATCTCAGTTTAAATTGTAATTCAATTGGTAGTGAAAATAATAATGGCAATAATTATTCTTATTGCTAAAAATACAATAAAAAATATATGAGAAGAATTGTATCACCGAGGAAGCTATGCGAGTGACTCAATGCTGTTAGTGACAAACCTGGTCAGCGTTTCACCGACTGTTCTGGGGGGGACAGCAGTGTGTTGGGGATGTTTATAACAAGAACTGGAGGTGCTGCTTTGAATTTAAAATGTTCTCTTGGTTTTATTCTTAAATTAAAAATTACATGGCCAATGGATTTCATGTAACAAATTATAGCTATCATTTAACAAAAATATAGGCAAATCGACTCAAAGGGTAAGCTAAACGCTTCCTTGTCTTTGCAATAGCTTTTGAAAACGCTAATACCCAATCCACTTCTGTATTCCTACTGGACAAGAAAATCCTGAATGATCCTCTTGGCCCTAACCATCAAGGAAGTAGAAAAAGGATCTTCTTCCATCACATGGACTTGACTCTGGGTCTTTGACTTTCTCTGTGACCCTGCCAAAAAATGATGATAAATTAATGAGGAAGAACTTTCATGAAATATGTTCCCTGTTGTGACTTTCTGGCAGGGGACTTGGAGCCGGCCCTCGGGACACGTACGACAGGCAGCAGCTGTTGACGCCGTGGAGTACGGCAGCGAAGACTGAGGATTTATTTGTCTCTCTCATAACTAGGAGGTAAAAAGCCTCTTCTTCTCCACCTGACGTTTCCTCCCAACCATTCTCAAGATTATGGGCAGGTCTCACTAGCCCTGAATTTACAGGTCAATAAATGTAGAAAATGGATTATTCATTGTGACATAACCCACTTAAAAATTAACTCTAAAACAGAAAACATTGGTCACTTAACAGTAATAGGGAACATTTATTGAGCGTTTGCTTGGCACTGTTCCGAGTACTTTATGTGTAAGAACTCTCATTTAATTATAACAACCTGACGATTAACTGTCCTCTCCAAGGCACAGATGAGGAGACTAAGGCTCGTGCAAGAGAACTGTCCCAGTTCCCAAGGTAGCTAAGAAGCTCACTCAAAGGATCCAACCCAGGCTTGCTTTGGAGACCTAAGCTCCTAACTGGCGTGTGGAAAGCTCAGGTACAGCGACCTTTGTTGTTGCAGATGCTGGCCTGGAGTGGACCTGGGCCCGGAGTTGGAACCGGGTGTCAGCACAGGCTGGTCAAGAAGATCTCGCTCCATCCTGCTCCTCTTTCTGGAGACATGAGGCACAGAAAGGCGGAGTGTTGGAGCAGGGAGTCCATCTCCTGCTTCGCCCCTCCAGGCTGTGCTCCGCATCACACTTCTCTCTGCTTTTTACAAACTTGCCAATAAAATTGGCAGCTACTCTAACAGCTTTACTGCTGGGAGGGGAGCTTTACTCTAATTGCAAACTAAGGGCTTTCTAAGTTCAAGTCCCCTGCATCAGGCATTTGTGGTCACAGGCGGGATCATCACACCGTGACTGGGCGGCTGACCTGTTCTGCAGAGCAAGCCTGCATCATCGACCGGTCTCCCTGCCACTTACGTTATTGGGTACAAGATGAGTCCAGTTGTTGGCTAAGACGTTCTGAAGGGGCTCAGATCGGCAGGTTGGTCATTTCGCTCACCTGCACATGACGCAGACGGAAGGAAAGCAGGCTGCCCACACAGCCCCTTCTCTCCTCTGCACCTTATGCAGAGTGGAGCTGGGCCACACCCACCCTCCACCCTGTGTCCAGTCGCTGTTGACCTTCAGTGGCAAATGTCGGCCTCTTCCTAGTTCTAATCCTCACGCTCACAGCATTCAGTCTTCCAGGGGGAGACACAACCAAACAAGCAAGTGTAACAAAGTGTAATAATGAGAAGGGAAAGTTGAGGGGTTTGTGTGAGGACAGAGGAGGGCACCCCATTCAGATGGGAGGCCAGAGGTTGATGAAGGAGAGACTTGAGACCTGAAGGAAGGGTGGGAGTTATTTGGAGCGGATGACCTGAGGAAGGAGAGGGAAAGGTAGGACAGGTAGAGGGAAGAGCATGGCAACACTTGGAGGTGAGAGAAGATGACACATTCATGGAAGTGGGGAGGGTCCCCAGAGCTGTTGGTATTCATTGATTTACACAAGGGCTTGAGGAGCCTCCTGTGAAAGAGATTTATTTCATCCTTGTCCAGCAGGGGATTGGGGCTATAACAAAAAACAAATCGCAGGAAATGCTTGCAGGAAATGTGGTGGGAGTCGTGTGTCGTGAGATGTGGGGTTCTGCGCTCCCACAGGAAAGACTCGAACACTTTAGGGCTCCATCCTTACAGTGGAACACCTTCCCGGCTCCCCGCAAGCCGAGGATGACTCAGAAGGCGTATCCTCTCGCTTTTCCTGGACCTCTGGCCTCACAGGGCAGCCCGCACACTTGAGTTCTGTCAGTCTCAGGCAGCCACAGGCGGCTTGTTCCGCTTGCACGGAGCCAAGCAGGGTTTTCTGCTCTGTCCACGTCTAGGCCGTGGTGACAGTAGTGACGGGAATGGAAGCAAGGTAACACCCAGGCAGCACAGCACCTCTGTGGAACTCTGGAGGCATCGGCGTCCTGGCTTGGGTGGCAAGAGAGAGGGTATCATTCAACATGTAATATTTGGGACCCAAATAGGCAAAAGTAAAAACAGATTTTCTTCTCTTCAAGAGAACAGGGATTGCCCACAGGTGCTGGGGCACAGTACCTTTTCAGCCCTGCTGGTGGAGGCGTTAGCACAAGGGGTCTGGGTGGTTGTCCTACTGGATGCTATTCTTGCTAAATGTTAAAATGTAGCACAGTGTTTTGCAGACCAGCTGTAAACAGGATGAGCTGACAGGAACCCAACCTGAATGAAAGTAGCCAGCTGCGAAAAACAAGAAAAACAACAAATCAACTGTGTAATGGACCAAATTAGACTATATGAGCAATAGCTAAACCTCCCTTCAGGGAGACAGAGCTTTGGATGTGAGTCCTCTGTAAGTAAACAGGACTGCCTAAGGAAAACCACATCTTGCTCTTGAACAGAACACCCAGAGCGGCAAACCTTGAATTGGGGAATGGAGGCGGCAGAACAATGGCAGATGCCTGCAAAGGGAAACTTCTGAGGATTCACTGGAGCCTGAGATTGAGGAGTTAACGATTTGGCCACCAGCAGCAGCAAGGGATGACAGGCAGATTCCTGTAACAATTTCGAGGGGTCCCTGGAAATACTTTAGGAAGAGGGGAATATGTAAAAGAAGGTGTTTCCTATGGCCAAGTAGGGAGCAAGGGACTTGGGGCCACTGAAATTCGGGCACAAGGGGGTTGATGTCCCTCTCGCCCACTGCGGAAGGCTGAGAGGTGTGGCCTACGCCCCGGAGACACGCTAGTGTGGCTAAACAGGAGCTGCTGTGCGGGTGAGTCCCCTGTAGTCCTTACTGCATGTCTTCCACTGAGCAAAATGTTGGACATGTTTGGCAGTTTAGTGACTTCCATCACATCCTCCTATTTGATCTTTCTAGAAGGAAAACTCCTGCCCGCGGAGGCATGGGGACTCTGGTGACACAGAAGGAGGTACGTGTAGTCCTAGGCTTGTGCTAGCAGAGGAACGTGTGAAACTCCCTTCCTGGGGCATCGATTTTTTTAAAGATTTTTTTTGGACAAAAACCAAACTTTTTAAAAAAACGATTATTTGTTTATTTATTTTTAGACAGAGGGGAAGGGAGGGAGAAAGAAAGGGAGAGAAACATCAATGTGTGGTTGCTTCTCATGCTCCCCGCACTGAGGAACCTGGCCTGCAACCCAGGCACATGCCCTGACTGGGAATCGAACCAGTGACCCTCTTCTTTGCAGTCCAGCACTCAGTCCACTGAGCCACGCCAGCCAGGGCCCAAACATTTTAACTAGTAAGAATTTAAGGTATTTTGTATTAGAACCATCATGGTTATATGAAGCAATAGTACAAGTTTAAAAAGCACACTGAACTGTGTGTACTGTGTAAGCAATATATGAAACTGAATATAAAACAAAGATAAAACCATTGACTTCAAAGAAATACCGGGCTTGCATGTGGGCACTGGGAACCTCACCTCCGCTCCATCCCCCGGGCGTGCGCCTTCACCACCTGTGGCCAGTGAAGATACTTGAAAAGTCTGGAGATCACTGGTCAGATGTGTGCGTGAGGGGGAGGGGGGTCAGAAGATAACGTGCTTTCTACTTAATAATAATCCATTTCTACCTAATGATAACAATAGCAGCAACAAAAATAGCTAGTGTTTTTCAAACTCACTAAGTGCAAAGTACTTTTAATGCCTTAACTCCATCCCTACACATACATGTTTCTCGAGGTCTACACTGTTAACGTCAATTTACCCACAAGAGGCTGAGGAACAAGACAACTGAAGTTGCCCAGGGGTTTTGGGATGGATCTGGCTTTCAAACCCTGGCAGACTGCCTTCAAAATCTAGCTATGCTGCCCCCTGCTGGGTAAATAGGCTGTTGGTCCTAAGCCCAAACAACCAGCCTCAGGCTGCATGGGTGGCCTCTGGGGTAGCCTGGGAGACAGCTCTGCCCCAAGAGCATGCTTTATGTTGGTGATGTCCAATGATCCCATTTGTATTTTCTTGAGAAAAGTGTGAATGTAAGACAATCAGAAAGAGGGTAACAGGGTAGAGGCCATAAGGAAATGGTCTGAGGGGAAGCAAAGCAGGAAAAAAAACCAGCAGAAGATGATGCCCTTAGAGGAAAGCCAAGTGCCCTGTGCCCTTGAGCACCTGGGACAGATGGCATGCTGGCCAGGTCCCTGGAGCTGCCCCTGAGAGCGCACATCTGCTGTTGAATCTGCAGCGGTGAGAGACGGTGCTCTGCCTCTCCGTTAGGCTGGGACACCCCTGAGTTGCTTCCTAGGTCTCCTCACCCACACTGTAACCTTTCAGTCATCTCCAGTGTCTGAGGTGGTCTGACGCTCTCTTCTTTTCTGCCTGGAAACCCACACGATACCAATTAGGTGTCATTTTGAGGGGGGATCCCTTGTCCTTTCTGGATGTCAGGTTCCTTTGAATAAGTAAGGCAGTTGTGTTCTCAAGCAAGGGAGATACTGCCCACTGGGGACGGGTGTGGAGGGGGAGGTGGCGGTTAATTGTCACAGACACTTGGAGGGGCGCTCCTGGCAGTTAGCACCATGAGGCAGCAATGCTAAACTACTGGCCCAGGCCCTGAGCACCCCTGCTGAGAAGCACTGGATGATTCCGTCTACGTGGTTATTTCTTCTTTTAAAAACATAAATAAATCCATTTTAAGTTTTGAAGTTCTGTTAAAGAAGCTTCTTGGAGCTGAGAGTTGAAATGTTAAAGGGAAGCAAAAACATAGCTCATGATTGACATGGAGCTTTCCGAACAGGCTTTAAAATAGTGGGCGGTTTTCTAAAGGAAGCTTTGCTGTGACTGGAGGGCTTCTGGCATGTTCCTAATGCCCGTGAGCTCTAAAGACCTAAAGCCATGATCGCACTGAACACAGATGACCTTGGAGCTGGACAGTGTTCTGTTCATAACATTGTGTGGAAGAATTGTCTTGAGTTGCAGAGAAAATAAATATTTTACTGAAGCCATGGGCACCTGGTTGGTTTTATTCGTCTGCTAGTGAGGGCTAATGGGCTGTCTGGCAAATTCAGACTGGAGCATATTTTATTAAGGGCTCTTTCTGTAGGGCCAACAGCAGTTGCCCTTTTCGGTCCTCCTGGGTCATATATGAACCTGTGACCAGTTTTAGGCCTTGCTTCCTGCCTGCATTATTTTTGTTGTATCTGAGAACCATGTGCCTTATATGTACCTTGATTTAAAAAAAAACAAAAACTTGTTTGCATCCTGAGTGATTTCTGTGAAATGAGTTTGATAATCCATTTATATATTTTAAATAGACTTTTAAAACATACACAACTATATGCTCGGTGTGGCTCAGTGGGTTTGGCATCATCCCACAGAGCAAAAGGTCACAGGTTCGATTCCAGTCAGGACACACACCTAAGCTGCAGGCCAGGTCCGAGACTGGGGGAGTGCAAGAGGAAACCGATTGGTGTTTCTCTCACACATCCATGTTTTTCTCCCCTTCTTTCTCCCTTCCCTTCTCTCTAAAAATAAGTAAATAAGTAAAGATAGACATAACTATTATAAAATTTTAAAGTTCATCCATATATTTCCTTAAATTATCTTGAGTACATGTAACTATAACTATAATCTACAATGATAAAATAAAGTATTTTTAAAAATCCAGATTCTATATAGAAAACAAAGGGAATAAAAGAGGATACATAAACCCATGTTTGTAAAATGGGCACATATAGGCTTGATAATAGAGTTGACTCAAGCCCGAGTGTGAGTGTGTGAGTCCGTGTGTGTGTGAGTCTGTGTGTGTGAGTGCGTGCAATCAGTTGTATCTAATATTCATTGTGGCCTTGTACGGCATTCTGGTATTAACGTCCAAATACTCCTTAGTAAGTAACTGGGAACTGCTCAGCCACTGTCACCACAGCGGATAACGATTGCTGTCAGAAGCAGAGGAATTGGACAGGTAGGTTAGTCTGTTCCAGCTTATCTAGGATAGATACACAATTACCTCTAGGCTTTGGAAACCATTGAAACAGGACCCTGTGGCAGAGATAAGGGAATAATTACACTGCCTGCCCACAGAAGTGAAGGTGGGGAAGGAGGGGGGGGGGGGGACATGAGGGGGCAGAGGGGGAGTTAAAAAGGGTTAATAGATTGTGGTCCCAGTGAACTCAGGTACCAGAGGCCCTGCATTTTCTGTCTGACCTAAGAGTTCCCAAGAATGGAGACAGAAAGCTCATTTTCTTAAGGCCCCACAATCACACGTTTACTTGACTCACAGACCAACATTACTGGGGAGAAGTTCGTATGTAGCCCAAGACCCCTCCACCAGATGAACTTCCTAAGTTCGTAAGAAGGAATTAGAACTTTCTTCTATCCCTTCAAACAAATGGGTTCTTCCATCAACTCTGCCTTTTACTTTGAAATTGCTGAGTAACCACCATAATAACTTCACACGAGGTGGGGACCCTTCCTGTTTCAGTTTCTCATTAAGTCAAAAGGAAGGATTCTGTTTGCAGGAGACTGTCACCAGCCCATTGCAGGTGGACACTGTTCACAGATTTTACTGGTTTATCTTGCTCCTTACAAGTGCCACACAAACAGGGATTCCCACCTATGTTGTTTAGAGTGTGAGTACCTGGGCTTAACACATAAAAGACTCTCAAACAGTTCTTGAACGAATGAATGAAACTTGGGCTTACTTAGCATCAATGGAAAGCACTGTAAAGTGACTGAGGGGAAAAGAGGGAAGCCTGGGTCCCTGCCAGGTATTGATGGAGGGTCAAGAAGCCTGTGAGGGGTGGGGAAGAGGAGACTTTTTCACGGACTCTGCCACGCAAGCCAGAGTGGAGCATGACAACCCGTGAGATCATTGTCGTGATCTGTTGCAGAGACTCAGAACCTTAGCCGGAAGTCTGGGCACAGTTCCTCGCCTCCCCAGTGATTTAGAGATAAACTGTCTGATGTACAATTTGTCTGCCCTTCAATCCCAATGATCTTTGCAGCTTGAAAATTATAGTAACTATGGCTATTCTGTCCTCAGAAGTCTCAAATACCTGCCCCCTTGCCCCCAGCCCCAGCTCAGAAGCCTACCTGCCTCTTTCTGTCCTCCAGGAAGCTTCCCTGACTGCCAGTGCTGTCCAGTGTCATTTGATTTTTACTATTTTCTGTAAAAGTATTAAAATCTGTACTATATCTCTAAAAAGCACTTAATTTTGCCAGTTTTGTAGGACCTTCCACATCTGAATAAATCTCCCAATCAGAGAAAAAAGTCATCTGACAGATGATTGATTTGAGGTTTGGAAAATAGGTTTATCACGTGGAAATCGTGGCTGAGACCCATTGCACATGAAATTAAGCCTCCAACGTCGTTCCATATCATTCTTAGTGCGGGCGTGTCTGCTGCTTTACCAGCAGCACTGGGGCCTTGTAAGGCTGCAAGAGTTACCGCATCCCAGCATCACGCGCGTACCCTGGCAGGGCGACGAGCCGCGCCGGCCTGGATGAATGCTTGCTGGGCTCAGTCACCCAGGGAGGTGAAAGAGGGGAGCCTCCTGAGCGCCGCTCGGGGGTGGGCGCCGGGCGGGGTGGGAGGGCAGATGAAGCCAGCGAAAGGCCTCTTCTGTCCCGCCCAACCCGAGCCGCGCAGTTAGACCGCCCGCACCTTGCACTCCAGGGGCCTCGCAGGAGGGCAGCCTTCTCCCGGGTCCTCGGAGCGGGGCGGGGCGGGCGGCTGCACCACGTCAGCAGCCCGCCGCCTCCCGAGCGCCCCAGGCCGCCCTGGGGATTTGTCAGTGCGCCCTATATAGCCGCAGACAGCTGCCATCTGTTATGTTTAGTAACCACCCCACGCTGCTCGCCCGTCCCCGAGAATATCTGTCTTGGTCTTGAAGCTAGGAAGTTGTTGTTGTTGTTGTTATTTATTATTATTATTATTTTTTAATGACTCCCACACTCTCTCGAAAGCAGGCATGGCTCATTAGGCACCGGCTGAGTCCTCAGCGCCGGATCCTCCTCTCTCCTGCCTCCAGGCTCAGGGAGGGTGCAGAAGGCCCATTCACGGTTAGCCTGGATCTTGAGGCAGGTGCTTCAGCGAAAGGACGGAGTGAGCCCCCATCTGCATGAGTTCAGTGAAGAGAATAATCGGTGATGTTCGTACCATCTTAATGCACCGCACTTCAGTTCTGCAAATTCAAAGTGTAAATTGGGCTAGAATATGATTGTGAATCAGACCAGACGTCATGATTAATTTATCACCATGCTCCAGATACATCAGCTAAAATAATATGAATTTAAAGTAATGGTTCTTCCTGCCTTTGTGTTTGATGGTGAACTCCAAAGAATAGATCACTAGAGAAATAAAGGATCTAAGATCCTTGCATTGGCAAAGCATGTATGTAATTACACATTCTCAACCACGTTTCTTCCACTGATCGAAATTGAATTTTCCCACTGACACTTGACATCAACCTGTGTCCCATTCTCAATGACACACCCTGAGCTATTGATGAACACTGAAAATGGGCTTTTCATGTTTCAAGCAATATTTGCGATGCCTAAAAAGTTCTGATTCCTCAGCTTGATGATTGTCAGATTTTCAAGGGCATTGCCACTCGGAATGTGGTCCATGACCCAGCAGCACAGCATCACATTCAAGACGGTCAGAGACAAAGAATCTCAGCCCCCACCCAGACCTATGGAACGGGAATCTAAATTTAACAAGAATTCTGCCTTAAAGTTAAGAGCTAGCTTCTTAAAACCACAAATACCTTTGTCCAAACATCTATGTAAGCAACCCAGGTGACTTAATAAATTGAGTAGTCAGGTTGGGAGCTCACCCTCTGAGGTCTAAGGTTCAGGTGACTTTTATGCTGAGGACATCAGCCAAATTTTTTGAGTCAGCATAACTGCCTTCATGTTTGGTCATCCGTGAATTACAGAAGCAGGAAAGCTGATGAATTACTTGGTTAAATAACAGCACATTGATTGCTCCACTAGGAAAACTCAACACTGGGAAGGTAGAGTTTCTCCTCGCATAACTGGCTCATTCACTCCCAGGCTGAGTGTGGGCATGAGAAGACCTTTCGCTTGGTCATTAAGTTGCGCCCCCCCCTACCCCATTCAAATGGTCTGACATGTTTATCACAGTACCTTTCATTCAGAAGGACACAATCGTCCTCTATGCTGATGCTCAGTGCTATTTAAGGCTGAACGGGAGGACGGTGTCTGTGCCGGACTTCACAATAAAAGGGATGTGGAGACCTTGGCAAAGGTTCAGAAAACAATTCCTAAGGGTTATTTTTAAAATTGAAAGTGAGTCATCAAATTGTGTGGCACTCTCTAGGAAGTGCTCATCCATTCAGTGATATAAACAATGGGGAGAGATTTTCACTGTTAGAGAAATAAATATTGTAGGACTAAGTATAGGACAAGGAAAGGATGTGTCTGAAGCTCAAGTTCTCCACCTTATTGGCTTATTGCAGTTACCTGGGAAGGCTTTAAAAATCCCAGTGCCAACTGTGTCGGGATCTTTGTGGGCAGGACCCAGGGATCAGTGCTTCCTAAGGCTCCCCAGTGACTCTGATATGCAGCTAAGATGGAGAAGATGGCAGCGTGTCTCTCACATACTACACATTAGCCCCACACAGGAACTTTGTTAAAATGCAGGTGCTGGTTCAGTAGGTCTGGATGTGGCCAGACCTTCTGCAGGTTTTTTTTAATTTTTAAAAATATATTTTATTGATTATGATATTACAGTTGTCCTATCCCCCCACCTTTATTCCCCTCTGCCCTGCACACCCTCTCCTACCCGCATTTGCCTATTTAGTTTATGTCCATGGGTTGTACATATAAGTTTTTTGGCTTCTACATTTCCTATACTATTCTTAACCTCCCCCTTTCTATTTTCTACCTACTATTTATGCTACTTATTCTCTGTACCTTTTCTCCCTCCCACTCCCCCTCTGATAACCCTCCATGTGATCTCCATTTCTGTGATTATGTTCCTGTTCTAGTTGTTTGCTTTGTGTGTGTGTGTGTGTGTGTGTGTGTTTAGCTTTGGTTGTTAATAACTGTGAGTTTGCTGTCATTTTACTGTTCATATTTTTTACCTTTTTTTCTTAAATAAGTCCCTTTAACATTTCATATAATAAGGGCTTGGTGATGATGAACTCCTTTAACTTGACCTTATCTGAGAAGCACTTTATCTGACCTTCCATTCTAAATGATAGCTTTGCTGGATAGAGTAATCTTGGATGTAGGTCCTTGACTTTCATGACTTGGAATGCTTCTTTCCAGCCCCTTCTTGCCTGCAAGACTTCTTTTGAGAAATCAGCTGAAAGTCTAATGGGAACTCCTTTGTAGGTAACTCTCTCCTTTTCTCTTTGCTGCTTTTAAGATTCTCTCCTTATCTTTCATCTTGACTAATGTAATTATGATGTGCCTTGGTGTGTTCTTCCTTGGGTTCAACTTCTTTGGGACTCTCTGAGCTTCCTGGACTTCCTGGAAGTTTATTTCCTTTGCCAGATTGGGGAAGTTCTCCTTCATTATTTGTTCAAACAAGTTTTCAACTTCTTGCTCTTCTTTTTCTCTTTCTGGCACCCCTATGATTTGGATGTTGGAATGTTTAAAGATGTCCTGGAGGTTCCTAAGCCTCTCCTCATTTTTTTGAATTCTTGTTTCTTCATTCTGTTCTGGTTGAATGTTTCTTTCTTCCTTCTGCTCAAACTGTTGATTTGAGTCCTGGCTTCCTTCCCATCACTCTTAATTCCTTGTACATTTTCCTTTATTTCACTTAGCATAGCCTTCATTTTTTCCTGTAATTTTTTATCATAGTCAACCAAATCTGTGAGCATCCTGATCACCAGTGTTTTGAACTGTGCATCTGATAGGCTGGCTATCTCTTTGTCGCTTAGTTGTATTTTTTCTGGAGCTTTGATCTGTTCTTTCATTTGGACCTTTTTTTTTTTGTCTCATTACGACTGTTACGTAATAAGGGGTGGAGCCTTAGGTGTTCACGTGGGCGAGGTAAATTACCTTGCCGCATTGTGATGCTGAACTTGGAGAAGGGGTCCGAGAGGGAACAGTGCCGTTTGCTCCGCATTCTGCTGGTTTTGTCACTTTCTCAGCTATCCACAAACAATTTGGGCCTTTCTGGTGCTAATTCCCGGTAGGTGGGCTTGTGTACATTCTCAGACCCTGTGGGTCTCTCCAATGAACTCTCCTGTGAAGCTGGGAACTTCTCCCACTGCTGCCTCAACCCCCACAGGTGTTTTCAATCTGAGGTTTTAGGCTTTATTTCCCCGAGCTGGAGCCCTGGGTTGCCTGGTCTGTCTCACTCCCCAGTTGTTCCTCCCAGTTTATCTACATGACAATGTGGGACCACCCAGTCTGCCAGCTGCAGTCCTGCTGAGAGTCCTCTCTGCCCAGCTGCCCCTCTCCGCCCCTCCTACTGGTCTGGATGAATATGTCTTCTTTAACTCCTTGGTTGTTGGACTTCCATACAGTTCGATTTTCTGTCAGTTCTGGTTGTTTTTTTGTTTTTAAATTTGTTGTTGACATTCTTTTGGTTGTGGGAGGAGGCACAGTGTGTCTACCTACGCCTCCATCTTAGCCGGAAGTCCCCCTTCTGCAGTTCTAACAAGTATCCAGGTGATGTCAAAGCTCTGGTCCATGCACCAGGCTTTGTGTAGCAAGGGGCTAGAGGCCTTCAAAATTAGGATAAGCTGTCTCCCAGTAAAACTCCTTGGTTTTATTTTCACATCATCTCACAGTCCCTTTGGCTTAATGACATTTGTCAACATGCAAAAGAGATAACATCATCATAAACCAAAGAAAAGAAGACCAATATCAAGAGCACAGCTTTGGATGAAAATATTTAACAATGATCAATATGTCCTTGAATGGAAAAGTATTTACAGAATTTAAAGGACAGAAATGTTCCTGGCTCTTGTGGACAATATTACTATTCCTAGTCTCATGTTACTCTTCCCTTAAGATGGCTTTAGCAATAGTACGATCACCATAATGGTGTCTGGTCAAGTACAAGGGCAGCTGGGGTGCTAGCGGTGCTTCCTCTGTGCTTCCTCTGTGCTCATAACGTCTGGCCCGAAGCAGAGACATCCTGGAACCTAGAGTTTCCTCTGAGTTCTGTGCGCAGTGAGAACCAGCCATTTAACAGTCAACATAACTGGGTAAGTAGAGCAAAATCTTAAATTTTACAAATCGAACACGTCCACAGTGATATTAATAGCAAACCCAAATGACAGAGCTTTCCCTGTACATCTCATTTAATCCTCTCAACAACCTGATGATGCGGTTACCATTATTATCCCAATTTTACAAATCAGACCACAGAGCTTAGAGAAGGCGAGGCGCTTGCCTGAGGCCGCGGAGCTAGAAAGCGGCAGAGCCAGAGTCAGAACCCACTTCGGTCTGATGCCGGAATCACACAGTGACTTCATCCGTGTGATGGCAAAGCCAGCTTGCTATTTGGAATTTTCTGTAGATATTTCTGCGGCTATAAGCAGTGTGTTCATGTTTTCCCTAGGCTGTGGTCTAGATATTTTTTAAAAGCAGCCTTTTAATTTTTTAATTAGCCTGGTTCTCCAAAGATAAAGCTCTTTAAAGGTCAGATGTTAACTTAATCCTCTTTGGGTTATCATTGAAACAGATCAGCCGAATTGACCTTGACAAAACCGCCCGGAGGCTTGGGGACAGACAAGCCCTTGGATACCAGTGAACACAGACAACTGCTGTCACAGGAAGGGGCACTTCTGCGCCTTTGATAGCAGGCAGACCCGTTTTTCTTGACAAGACCCTGAGTAAAAAGACTTAATATCCATCCTCAGTGTGAATTGAATCATGTCCTACTGACATTAGATCCGCAGCCCCCGGGAACACCAGGCTGGCCGCTGAGCGGCTGCATTAGGCCGATTCAGTGACCACGAGAAGAAACAGAGCGTGACAGGGCTGAGTCACATTGCCAGAAAGGACAGGCTCAGCACACGCTCACCGGCCAGCAGAGCTAACCAACCACACAAGACAGCAAAGGCCCTCGGTTCGTGTAACCCTTTCCTAAGGACGGTCAGAGTTTCCAAGAGTTCAACCTAGAACGCAGAATTTGCCTGAGGACAACAAAGATCTATCAGCTTTGAGTCGACATGGGAACAAACAACTTCACACGTGATGAGCATAAAGCAAGTCTCTGCTGGGAGTGTGCAGAGGAAAGGTGGGGGTCTGT
Source organism: Phyllostomus discolor (assembly GCF_004126475.2). NCBI lineage: Eukaryota > Metazoa > Chordata > Mammalia > Chiroptera > Phyllostomidae > Phyllostomus > Phyllostomus discolor. The sequence goes on along the minus strand of NC_040903.2, from coordinate 186,017,451 downwards.
GCCTCCCACCCCAGGCCTGCTGCCTCCCTCGTCCACGTGGCTAGAGTAGGAGCAGGTATGACCACCCGTGGGCAGGTGGAGGCATGGCCCCAGCTTGGCCTATCAGAGTCCTTCCCTGGGATTTTTAAAACTGGAAGTGGGAAAAGGAATCCCTGCCCTCCCCCGAGAGGAAGCTGCTCTGCCTGGCACAGGCGGTACAACAGGCCAGGCAGGGTGCTCAGATGCCAGCTCCCTCCCAGCTGTTCCCGAGGCCCAGCGTCAAATGTAGTTGGGCAGTCTAGATACTCGGAACTAATAAATTCCCCTTCTGCCTACCCTAGTTTGGTTAAGTTTCTATCACTGGTCACCAAGAAAGTCCTGAGTCATCCAGAGGCACTGTGTGAAATACGGTTTTAGCCTTCCACTTGGTCTTCTGAAGTGGACAAGCAGTACCTTCCTGCAGGGACACTGGTTTCTCCCATTTCAGAACCAGCAGGCCGATGGCTCCTTCCAGAGGATTCGGCCCTCAGCTCTCTGCCATGCGGTTTTAAGAAAAAGCTAGGAGTTCCAAAAGTTCTCCTTTGGGGAAAATTTGTATTTTTTTTAATGGAAAAAGGAATGCATTTCAACTCAATGAGTTGATGAGTGCAGATACTGGAGGAAACAGCAGGTCTCCCACACAAATACTTTTTTTTGGTAATTCTAAAAACCTGTTACTAAATACTCAGGGCTAAAGACATAAGGACCTAGGACATAGACTTTATTCTATAAACCAGGGGTCAGCAGGCTAGGCCTGCAGCGGTAAACTTTTATAAATAAAATTGTATTGAAACCTAGTCACACCTGTTTACATCTCCTCTATAGCCTCTTTGGCACCAGAGGAGCGGAGTGGAGTCGTTGCAACAGAGACTGCAGGGGCCTCAAAGTTTAAAACATTTCTTACCTGACCCTCTCTGGAAAGTTTGGGGAATAGTGGACATCCCGACCCCTGTTTCCTAGTCTCCTCAGCCTTGTCTCTGGGGTAACTGCCTGGAGTATTCCTGGTGGGTTCTCACACATAATACAAATGAAGAAGCAAAACACAGAAGGTTTGATGTGAGGAGTCCTCAAGAGCTTTTATTTTGATCCTTACAGGCCATCTGGAGCTGGTGTGGGAATATGGACAAAGGGATCTCAGATAAGGAAGAAAAAAAAACCCAGATTGAAAAGGAAACCCAAGGTAAGGAGAGAAAGGTGGAGGGCCAGGGCTGGGGCGGGAGGTGATGTAACCTCCTCAGCCGCCTGGTTTCCGTTCCTCTGCAGGCTCACCCCTCCCCTGTACACGCCCCACCCCCACCCCAGCCAGTCGCCCGCACCCAGCTGTATTTGGCCTGCCGTCATCCCTTCTTTCCTCCCAGTCCAAGCCTGTAATTACTGCCACCAGGTGCACCTTTCCACTCGTCTCCTGGGACTTTATCATTCTCCCAGCTGTGAGTGGTAATTTGCCAACCTCCATGGATGTTCCTTTTTAAAAGCAGGAGAGGCTGGGATAATGTTACATCACTAAGACTCCATAGACAATAGAAAAGGAAATGGAATTTACCCAGTGAACAAAGCAGTCTGCAGCTCACTTCTCTTTAGCCTTAGATAATTGTGTGGGGGCAACTGCAGGGCTCCGGGGGACAGAGGCTGTGCCCAGGCAGGGAAGGAAGGGGCTTGCTGCAGACGCTCCTGGGGCTGGTGCATTTGCTCTGGTGCCAAATTGAAATTAAGGTAAGGAAGCAGAAGGCTGTGGCTCATCCACTTAACAGATTGCCAGTGGGGACCACGGAGTAGTTAGGAGAGTGGATTTGAAGGCAGACTTCCTGGGTTCAAGCCCTGGCTTAACCAGGGAGTGGTGGTGCACCCTCCCAAAGCCTTAGTTATTCATCTGAGTGATGGGGCAGTTATCATGCGCACGGCGTGGTGTTATCTGGAGGGTTTAGGTGAGACCTGCATGGGAAGCATGTAGCGTAGTACCTGGCACAGGGTACACACACACGTCAGTCCTGTGGTGGTGTTAGTTTGACCTGCTTTGTGAGACGTTGTTGTGGGCAAAGTGGCCATGTTCCTTTGGGTACGTCCAGCTAAACTGTTATGCTCCGTATCTTGGAGAATGGAATGGTGCATCTGAAGCTGAGTTCATGTGTTTCTTGCATCTTGCATCTGTGGGTTTCCCATGCAAGTGTCCTGCCTTAGGAGGCAGGACTGAAAAGGACTGCTTCTTCCTTTCGTGTCTTTGCCTGGCTCAGACCTACCATTCTGGACTGAGGGGTTGGATTGGGAAGTCCCCTCCAGTGAATTAAAAGAGATAAGAAGGGAATAATGTGGTGTCCAACCCGAGGCCCGAGGGCTGCACACGGCCTAGGATGGCTATGAATTTGGCCCAACACAAAATTGTAAATTTATTTAAAACCTTCTTTTTGCTCACCAGCTTTCATTAGTGTTTGTGTATTTAATGTTTTGCCCAAGACAACTCTTCTTCCAGTGTGGCCCAGAGGCTCCAAAAGGTTGGACATCCCTGCATCTTGGAAGAACAAATGGTGTATCATGATACAGTCCCAAATACAAGGGACTCCAAGCCATGTATTCAGCATGTCTCCCTGCTTTGGGGTTTCTCAGCAGGAAGATGAGGAGCTACAAACCTACCCCAAGTGTCCCTAGCAGGTTCTCTGGGTCCAATTTTAGAAATCAGGTTTCCCCCACCTTCTGTGGCCTACCTTGCCTTTGAGTTTGTGAAAATGCCAGTTCCCTGGCCAATTTTCCTTTCTCTGAGAGACATTTATTTAGGAAGAATTTAGCAAGTCAGGGATTTAGGAATAAAGTAGAGTGGAGATGCGGGGCATCTGGGAAGGAGAAGGGACCTGAGGGAGGATCAGATGCCCACCCTTGGGTGAGAAGTATGATGATCAGCCACCAACTGCCCTTCCCTAACCGAGCCTATGAGACTTTTTCACATTAACCCCTGGCAACAGCTGAAAACACTACCTACCCTCCACTGAAAAAAACAAGCAGCCATGGTTCAAAAGTGAGGAATCATGCCAGATTTAGTCCTAGGGAAGTGGTTTTTGTTCGCAGCCCTGGGCCGTGGGGGCACCCTCGGAGGACGGCGCCTCTGTCCTTGCTCCTAGTTCCGTGGGAGGTGGGGAGGGAGACCACAGTGCCCGCTTCTGTCTCCCAACAGCCGAGAACCTGCCTGCATATATTTCAAAGGTGATTTTTCAAAAGTCACGCTTACTGCCCTGGCTGCTGTGGCCCAATGGGTTGAGCACCGGCCTGCAAACCAAAAGGTTGTGGGTTCGATTCCTGGTCAGGCACATGCCTGGGTCTCGGGCCAGGTCTCCAAGTGGGGGCGTGCAAGAGGCAACACACTGCTGTTTCTTTCTTTCTCCCTCCCTTCTCCTCTCTCTAAAAAAACTTTTAAAAAGTTTTAAAAGTCATACTTACTACATGATGATCTTAAGTTTTTGTGGGAAAAAGATTAGTTTTGGCCAGTTTACACTCAAGCCCCAAATGGAATTTACAAGCAGCATTTGCAGTGCTACATAAAATATTCCTGGTTAATCACTCAACTCGACTCACTCGGCCCTGGGAAGCATGCATCTGAGACCAAGGGCTCACCCTGTGTGCCCCAAGGGAGCCTTCCTCCTGCCCAGGGAGACCAAAGGCTGGCTCTTGAGGGGCTGGGGCACTCGGGGAAACACAGTCACTTGCTGTTCAGGAAGAACCTCCAGCCAACCACTGTGATTATGGCTTTAAAGAAGTCAAAGGTGCCACAAAGAACCCAGCAAGAGAAGTTCATTTGAATCCACAAATTTCCAGACAGACATCGGAGCTAGGCATGTAAAAGAATGGCGTCTGCTGACCTGCTAACAAGCAGAGGTTGGGATGACTGGAGCATTGAATGCACTTAAGCTTCCTCGGGTCTCAGGTGAATACCTCCCAGTGGCCCAGCCAAAGCACCCACCTGGGCTGGGGGCAGCCCTGGGGAAATAGTCGGGAGGGGTTTGACAGTGGACGGATGCTCTGTGGACTCTGCCCCTGCTGTGCTCTCTCCTATTTTCGCAAAAACACCTGTATCACCTGGCTGAGTTCGTCTTGATGTGCCAAGTTTCGGGTTTGATCTCTGGGCAGGGCACATGCGAGACTCAACCAATGAATGCGTGAATGAGTGGAACAGCAAACTGATACCTGTCTGTTTCTCTCAGTCTCTCTCTTTCTCCACTCCCTCTCTCTCAACAACAAGAAAGCAAGCAGGTGCATCACCACAGACTGGCTCTGTCTGCCCCCCACTGTTCTTGGTCCAGAACTGGGTGGGACACAGGAACAGGCCTGGGAGGCTCCAGGATGGGGCTCTGTCTTCTGTCTCCATGATAACTACTATCACTTACTGAGCTCTCATTAGGGAGCAGGCCACAATCAGCCACAGGCTTGGCTCGGGGCACAACTAACCTGCACCAATTGCCATTTTTCCACTCTCTGTTCATTCACAGGCTTGTCTCATAACTGTGTACAGCATCTAACACTGTTCCTAGGCAACAGGAATGAAGTGTTTCCCACACCTTTACCTTCTATGGAGATTAGCCCAGGGGCTTGTGTGTACTATTGGAAACATTACATTAAACCCTCCATTTCTGTAGTGGATGTAATGGGGCTGAGTGCCTGCCATACTCACTGGTGATCTGGCCTTATCCCACGTGACCTTGCTGCTCTAGGTCCAGGGTTGGCCCCTGAGTCTAAGGCAGCTGTTTCACAGGCTGGCTGTGGCCCATGGGGTGGCCATGGGAGGGAGCTCAGCCCAGCAGGCCTGGAGAATGGATGCCGACTGGCCAGCCACTCAGGTCCTCTCTTTGGGGAAATTTGGGTTAAAGATCTATGGAGGGAGCCCATCAGTTTGTGGCGGCCAAAGTAGTAGGAACAAGCCGAGTCACAAATGTGGTGGAACCTTGAAAGCAACCAGCAATGGCTGCCCACCATAAGGCTGGAGCTGTTACAGCTTTGAATGATGTCACCCTGAGGCTTCGTCTGTCTAGCTAAAATTACATGCTATATTTAGAAACGTGTTTACTCTTCTATAACCATCATCCAAAGGTAAGAATGCTGTAAAAGAGTTTGGGAAAATAAACCCAAATGAAAAACAGCCCAACAGTTTCTTAGCTGAGTTAATTGTTTTGAAATTCAGGACAAAGTCAAGTGCTTTCCATTGCCCAGGTCCTCTTTCTCCCTCCCCTTCCAAACCCAATTCCATGGTCTCACGAGGCTGAATAGAATGGATCTCTGGCCACACAGGCTGCTATTCCTAGACAACAGGGCACTGCCTTGCTCTTGTAGGGGCTGTGAGTTGGGAAATCAAGCTTTGTGTGGATAAATTGTACTTCTGTTTGGCCAGGGAGGGGCATTTCTATGTTATGGTAGATCCAGCATGGGGTCTACTGTTCCCACACAGTGCAAACGATTGATGCCTTCCAATGTGCTGATGATTTTTGCCTACACCTAGGTCATTTGAAGTTTTTCTGTTGTGCATTGTCTTTTCCTATCTCATTATAGTTTATCGACACCAGGGAACTGAATATATTTAGTAAATCTACATATACCCACACATGTCCATGTAAGATACAAACATGTTTACATGATAAATGTTGCATACAAATGTGACACGAGAAACAACAAAAAATGACTACATTCTAGAAAATAAGTCTTGGGTTTAGGTAGTAACAGGAAAAGCTAATACCATAACATGATTTTGTAATAACATATAATCTCCTTTCCCAAATCACTGCAGATTTGAGGGTATCCACCACTGATGGGTGAGAAGAAATAAAATGTCACTGAGTTCTCATTAGGATGTTTTTATATAAATGTTGTCCAGAAGACGCAGCAGTTCCCAAGAGTTCTGCTCACAGGCTGGTGCACCCAGGCTGACTGTGGGGTTATCAAGAAGCAAGGGGCTTCAGATTCCAATCAAGATGGAGTGTCAGGGACCAGATTTATCCTTCCACATGAAGCAATGAAAGAAACAGACAAAATATATGAAATGATGTTTTTTGGGACATTGGACAATCATCCAGCAAGGCACAGGGATCTTCCCTGAAAGAAGGGACACATAAAACATGAGCCTCATGAATGGCCCAGTGTCCTGCCTGCGGAGGGACAGGCTATGGTGCAGGGAGGGGGAACCGTGTGGGCCCTGGTGACCTCCCTGTGTTGAGCAGATAGAGTTGGGAGCCCAGGGAAGCCGAGACCACTAAAATCCTTAGGAGAGAGTCTCAGGAAAGTTGAAGAGGGGAGCAGCTCGAGAGATCTGCAGAGGTTCATGCAAGTCTTCACTTGAGTATCAGTCAGCACACGCATGTGAGGAAGCTATGTAAGGCCGGTGACAGAACCACCCAGCACTGAGTACGAGTAAAAATAACCCTCATTTTCAGTAGCAAACTTTGTTATTTAAATTTTGATCCTCTCTATTTGATGAATAAAGGTAACAAGTTAATGATTAAAACTCCTTTTGCACTAGCTACTAGGAAGTCCCAAAGCAAGCAAAGCCCATAGGACATGCATTCTATATACTAGCCTTACTCCAGGCTTAACCTTACTTTTGCTATTTTTGCTTCCTGTCTTAGTCATATGGGCTGCGATAACAAAGGCCCGTAGACTGGGTGGCTTATTAACAAAAATGTATTGCTCACAGTTCTGGAGCCTGGAAGTCTGCAATCAAGGTGCCAGCATGGCTGGGTTCTGGTTAGGGCTCTCTTCTGGCTTGCACACCACTAACTTTTTGTATCTTCACTCGGTGGAAAGAGCTGGCCAGCTCTTTGGCCTCTTCTCATAAAGGTGCAAGTCCCATTCATGAAGCCTCCATCCTCATGACCTAATTCCCTCTCAAAGGTCCCACCTCCAAATACCACCACTCGGGAGATTAGGGTTTCAACACAGGAGTTTTTTATATATGAATATATGAAACAAATGTTCATTCCACTGTACTTCCCTTAGTCCCTATTTTCTCTCCTTCAAAAAAATCATGGGATTGTATATTTTTGAAAACCATCTTTTAAAATAAGGTATTTTAAAAAGTCAAATCAGGACTCGTGTTTTAAGAAAAAAAATACTAGTTTTGACTTTTGGAAAAGCCAGTGAAACAAAGAGTAGCAATGAAAGTATGTCTGTAACTTTGAGGATTGATGGAAAATAATAGAAACCTATAATATATGAGAGGGAATAAAAATACTTAAAAACAGAAGATTGATGTAATGTTCTCTGAGATAAATGCTCTTGCTAACAGATTATCAATGTCCACTCTGCTTCCCAGGGCATACTGTTCGGGCTCTAGGCCAAAACCACGTGGGTCAGGGAAACAGGAAAACCTGGAGATGGGTGAAGCCCAGAGATGGACTAGGAGTCAGATGGGATGGCAGGCAGCCAAAGGCAAGGCTCAGGACCAGTGGGGCCCAGCAGTGGGTTAAGAAAAGGGTAAGTCAGGCATGGGGTGAGAATATGTTGGAAAAAGAGAAAGCCTTTCCTTAGAATATAGAAGGACTGGAGTTGGAAAATCAATTGTTAAAGCTGGGGGATGAGAGTTTGATGTGGAGCAGACCACTTATAGTCTCAAATAATTGTTAATTGCACAAATTACATGTCAATTGCAAAGGGGGGGAAAAGCCCAATGATTTCAGTGGAGAAAACAAGCATCACTGCGCCTCTTGAGGGGAAGCACTAAGGACAATGACATTAGTTCTGTGGTGGTTCTGCCAAAATTGCATAATCTGAAATTAAGAATGAAAAAAACATCGGGCCAACCAAACTGAGGAATATTCTTAGAACAACTGGCTTCCACTCCTCAAAAGGGGCAAAGCTGTTGAAGACATAGGCAAACCGAGGACCTGCTCCAGAATAAGGAAACTAAGGGACATGGCAACTGAATGCAATGCACGATCCTGGGTTGAAACTTGGAGAAAAAAAGAGCCATGCTAGACATTTTGGGGTAATTGACAAACTTTGAATGTGGACTGTAGATTAGGTAACTGTATCTTATCAATGTTGGTATTTCCTGATTGTAATAGAAGCTGTTCTATAAGAAAACATGCTTGTTACACATTGAAGTATTCAGAGGTAAAGAAGTACAATGTTTCCAATGTACTCTCAGATTATTCAGAAATTTACATACACATATACACCATACATACACACACACAGCACAGAGAAATCCTGGACTTGGAACAGAAACGGACACTTCGTAGTCTCTCCCTCTGGGGAGAGGGTAGTGCATTGTGAGATATGAACATTCTGGGGGGTAATATTGGATGAGAAGGATGTGGATGTTGGGAAACCAATCAGATAAGTTATAGCAGACAATTCCCATAATGGTTGCCCAGCATTCACTCCCTCTTCCTAACTGTGGCAGATTTCCTTTAGAAAATCTCTTGTACAGCATTATGTACAGACTTGCTTCACTGAATTTTGGTGTCTGCCTCATTATGAAGCTAAGATTATAGACCCATCCACTAATAACCTTGGTTCCTATCCATTTCCAAGCCTGGTTTTCCACTCTTCCTATTCTGTGAGCTTCTAATGGCCCTTCTATAAATTTCACCCTTTGCTTAAGTTTATTGAGAGGCAGGATGTATTGCCTGGAGAGGAGAGCCCTAACTGATCCATCCACCAGTGGTTAGCCACAGTGGTATGTGTTTAGATGCATTGTCTCATTAATTCTCAGGCCACCTACTAGCCTCATGGGGACGACAGGCATATAAAGCAACTTGCTGGTAGCAAGAACCACAGAACCCATTTGTCTTGACAAACTAGGAATTTTAAATGGGGAGCAGAAGTGCTCTTATTACTGTAGAATCAGGGTTGATCTTCACCAGCCAGGCAATAGGAAGGGGGAGAAGCAGTTTGCAAGCTTTCTGTCTCTAGCCTGTGTGTCCACTGTCAGGTGACGCAGTAAGAAAAAAGAAATAGCTCAATCTGATAGGGGCGTTAAAGAGTTAAATATTTTAGCTTTAGTTATAATTTATAGGCTTAAATGATTATGCACGTGAAAGCTGTTATTCCAGGAATTGGAATACATGACTCTAGGAATCTACAAGCAGTTTAACCTTTGTGCCCCAGGGTCTGCAAGCAATCAAGGTGGTTTTCTGAGCCATTGTGCTCTATGGAGGTTAGATAAAGAACTGTTGACAGCAGATAAGACATACTAGGAAAATCATTACTGGACTCCAACTCTTACCTAATTAACCTTTCCACAAACCCCTTACTAACCCTTTTCTTCTCCTTATAAATGGTCAGCTCAAGATGTTAAGATGGCTTTTAGGGTACAAAACCTACCATCTTCTCAGAGTGCGGCATCCGATTAAGCTCCCATAAAGATTCAGTCCTTGTCCTAACGTATTGGTTCTGGTAGTGACAGGCGCACAAGACGCCAACTTTTCCAGTTTCAGAATCCATTATCATGGAATAACGCGGTAATCTTTTCAAGAAATGGTGCTGGGAAAACTGTATCACATGCAAAGAACGAAGTTTGGATCTTACCGAACACCACAATATAAAAATAACCTACAAAATGGGATCAGAGGGCCCTGGCCAGTGTGGCTCAGTTGGTTGGAGTGTTGTCCCAAAATGTCTTGGGTTCGATTCTGGTCAGGACTCATTCCTAGATTGAGGGTGGCCATCCCCAGGCAGGAGGAGTGCAAGAGGCAGCCGGTGGATGTTTCTCACATCGACGTTTCCCCTCCCTTACTCCCTCCCTTCCCCTCTCTTCCAAAATCAGTAGGTATGTCCTTGGTAAGGATTTTTAAAAGTTCATCCATCAGAGGGCAAGTGGGGAAGGATCACTGGGAGATCCCAAGGTGAGGCTCGCGTGTCCACCCCCACAAAGGCACCTGGCTCAGCCACGATTAAAGCAAGCATCATCGTCAGCAACACACGGGTAGCTGTGGCTCTCCAAGGTCTACCAGCCTGCAGTGGAGCTATCCAACAGCCAATAATCAGGGAGACATTCCACTGATATGTGAGGTTGGAAATGTTGGTAATTTCTAGGAGGACTATAATTGGAGGATCTGACAACAAACTGATTTCACAGACATTATGCAACATTATATTTTGCCTTCTGTGTGGATTCTTCAGAAAGTGAGCTGGCATTTTCAGATCTAATTCAAACATCTGTGGAAACATTAGACAAGTGTTTTTGAAAATGTCTGTGAAATGGATTTAATTTTCTATGTAGACAAGGTTCACAATATTCTTGCAGAAATGGTGATAGGGAGAATGGTATTAGAGACCAACATGAATGAGACTGTTACATAAATTTACACACAAAATAAACTGGAGAAATCTGAGGCTGGCTTAGTGGAGCTCCAGCCTGCACTGTACCAGCTATAAAAGAATATAAATATTCCTGAGATTCTAAGAAATATTAACATTGGTAACATTGATACAAAAGAGTCAAAACTTAGCCTCTTTTAAATTAAAAAAAAAAAAAAAGGCTTGAAAGGCCACTGCAGAATCCAGAACGAAGAGTCAATCTACAGGACTTCCAGTCAAGGAAGAGTCATAGGTAAACAGGGTTCACCCTCCTTGCACAACCATATCAAAATTAAAACTAAACTATAGAACACCACACTCAGAACCATCAGAAATCAAGTTGAATAGAAAGTCTGACAACTACAGAATTAAGAAACCACATCCATCCAGACTGGTAGAAGGGGCAGAGATGCAGAAATGATGAACAGGCAAGTGCCACGCCATGTATGGTGGAATAAAAATTCAGGAGAGAAAATTTCAGGAGTGAGGAGTCCCAGTTCCACACCAAGCCTCCCAGTCCAGAGTGCAGTGGCAGGAAGACAAGTCACCACAACCTCTGGCTGCAAAAACCAGTGGGCGTAGAGTAGGTGGAAGAAATTTCTGGAGTCCCAAGCAGTTCCTCTTGAAGGGCTTGCTTACTCAGGTTCACTCCCTCTGAGAATCCAGTACTGGGGTAGCAGCTGAAAAGCACAGTGGCATACAGTGAGGAACTGAAATGTCTGGCATCAAAGCAAGAGCCTGGAGACAGCTTCGCCCAGAAAGGCAGGTAGAGGCCATTGTCCCTTTTCTAAATCCTCCCCCCAGAGAGCCACAGGGCTGGCAGGTAGGTGCCGTATCTGAGACACCAACAGCCTGGCTAACATTGTTTCCCTTGCCTTGGAGATCCCTTGAGAATTCCACCCAACTTATGGGCCCACCCAAGTGTTAACAGTGGCTTTTCCATATGAATGGCTGGTCCTGGCTCATGCTTCACAACTTCCTAAATCCTTTCAAATAGGCAACAGCCAGCCTCAGTGAGCCCTCAGGTGCCTTACACTTGCTAAGCGACCCCAGACCCAGCACTAGCAGCAACCAGCCTTGTGAACCAGCCTAGATTCACAATTTGGTTTTGCCTGGGAACCTCCCAGCCCAGCATAAGTAGCAGCCACTCAGATTGCTTTGTAGCTCATGCAGTGTGACTCCAGGCACAACACAGGTGGGGGCTGACCTTGGCCTGAACCTCCCAGGAAACCACAGAGCCCACACAACCAGTGGACAGTTACAGACCATGTCAGTGCTTCACCACCCTTCCCATGCACAGCTGATCCTCCGTGGAGGGTAGAGGGTTGGTGGTCAGTGGCCACAGCCAATCCTTGCAACTGACTGGCCTAGGTAACTCCCTCCCATTGATCTGCTAACAGCAACCATGGCTCCACTGCAAGAGGAGGGTGTACTAAGCTCACATGAAGGGTGCACCTTGAGTACCAAGCTTGGGTGACAGGGGAAGCTGTGCCATGGGATTCTACGGGACACGTACTACATTAGGCCACACTACCAAGACACAGAATCATAGAGGCTCTACCTAATACATACAAACACAGGGAAGCTACCAAAATGAGGAGACAAGGAAACATGCTCCCTCCCAAAAAAGATCAAAACTCCAGAAAAAGAACTAAACAAAAGGGAGATAAGCAATCTATCAGATGTATTGTTCAAAACACTGGTTATAAGGGTGCTTATATTTAGTGAGGATCTCAGCAGCATAAAAAGACCCAGTCAGAAACAAGGACTACACCAATTAAAATGAAGAACAATTTACAGGGAAACAACAGTAGAGTGGATGAAGCTGAGAATCAGATCAATGATTTGGAACATAAGGAAGCAAAAAGCAATCAGAACAGAAGAAAAAGGAATAAAAAAAAAAACTGAGGATAGTGTAAGCAACCTTTGGGACCTCAAGCATTCCAACATTTAGATCATAAGGATGCCAGAAGAATAAGAGAAAAAACAGGTAATTGGTAATCTATTTGTAAAAATAATGAAAGAAAACTTCCCTAATTTGGTGAAGGAAATAGACATGCAAGTACAAGAAGCACAGAGAGTCCCACACAAGATGGCTGCGAAGTGACCCACTCCAAGGCACATCATCATTTAAATGCCAAAGGTTAAAGATAAGGAGAGAATCTTAAAAGCAGCAAGAGAAAAGTAGTTACCTACCTACTGGGCAGTTCCCATAAGACTGTCAGCTGATTTCTCAAAAGGAACTTTGCAGGCTAGAAGAGATTAGCAAGAAATATTCAAAGTCATGAAAAGCAGGGACCTACGGCCAAGATGGCCCTACCCAGCAAAGCTATCATTTAGAATTGAAGGGCAGACAAAGAGCTTCCCAGACAAGAAAAAAACTAAAGGAGTTCATCATCACCAAACCATTATTATATGAAATGTTAAAGGGACTTATTTAAGAAAAAGATAATAAAAACTATGACTAGTAGAAGGGCAATAAATATCAACAACTGAATCTAAAAAAACAACTAGGTCAATAAGAAGAGAGAAAGAATCATGGATATCCAGAGTATTTTGATGGTTGCCAGATGGGAAGTGGATCTGGGGGAATAGGTGAAGAGGTGAGGGGATTAAGAAGTACAAATAGGTAGTTCAAGAATAGCCATGGTGATGTAAAGTACGGCCTAGAAAATGTAGTCATGTTAAGAACTTCTAAACGTGACCCATGGACATGAACAATGGCGTGGGGATTGCCTGAGGGAGTGGGGCTATTGGGTGGAGGGGGTAAAGTGGGAAAAATTGGGAAAACTTAATAGCATAATAAATAAAATATAATAATATAAAAAACTATAAGTCATCTAAGCTTACCATGCAGTTGTTTACCAGAAATAGAAGTGGAGAGTTTTAATTTTTGCTCTTGGATTTAAGTCCAGGTACTGCATAGAAGCTGTGTAAAACCAGTGGCAGGTTGCTGTTGTTTTCTTGCTCAGTGATTTTGAAGATCGAGTAGTTCCAGTGTGATTTTTTTCTCTTTGTTTTCTAAACTTCATTCCTATGCCCAGTTAAGTCATGCCCCTGTGTATTGGCTACAACAGTATTTTGAAAAGTGTTTTGAGACGAAATGTTGGTGTTTTGCAAGGATAAGTGGAGAATTCCTTATTCTTTCTGTTATTTGTCACAACTGTTATTTAAAAAACCAAGTATGTTTAACATGAAAACATTATGACCCTTTCCTCTTAGTTTAAATAAATTCCAAGGTAACTGGACTTGTAAAGCCCCTTTCTGTTTGCTGATATGTACTTAAGCAAAAATTTTTTATGACCCTCTGACCCAACAAAGTAAATAAAAGTATTTTATGTATTAAAAAATAAAAATAACAAATGGATCAAAGACCTAAATTTAAGAGCTATGTACCCCTTAGGATAAAACATGGGTGAAAACCTTCATGACCTTGGATTAGGCAATGATTTCTTAGGTATGACACCAAAAGCACAGACAATAAAAGCAAAAAATTGGACTTCCTCAAAATGAAGTTTTGTGCATTAAAAGACACTAAACAATGTAAAATCAACAGAGTAAAAAGACAACCCATAGAATGGGAGTACATATTTGCACATCACCTATCTGATAAGGTATTATTATTCAGAATACATAAAGAACTCCTACAACACAATATGCCAAAAAAAATAAACAACCCAATTAAAAAAATGGACAAAGAACATACACATTTCTCCAAAGATGCATAAATAGCCAATAAGCACATGAAAAGATGCTTAACATCATTAGTCATCAAGGAAATGCAAATCTAATCCATAGAGAGATACCACTGCACACCTATTAGGACAGCTATTATTCAAACAAACAAGCAAACAAACGAAGAAATAGAAAGTAAGTAGTGGTGAGGATGTGGAGAAATTGGAACCCTCATGCACCATTGGTAGAAATTTAAAATGGTGAGCCACTGTGAAAACATCTGGCACTTCCTATAAATGTAACACAGAATTAAAATACGACCCAGCTATTCCACTCTTAGGTATATACCGAAAAGAACTGAAAACAGGGACTTAAACTTGTACACGCCCATGTTCATAGCAGCATTATTCACAATAGCCAAAAGGTGGGAAAAAAACCCCAAGTGTCTATCAATGGATGGATAAAACCTGATATATACATCATGGGAATAATACTCAGCTATAAAAAGGAATGAAATTCCTACACATGCTATAACATAAATTAGACTTGAAAACATTATACTAAGTTAAATAAGCCAGACACAAAAGGGCAAGTAGTGTGTGATTTCACTTGTATAAAATATTTAGGACAGGCAAAGTCCTAGAGATAGATGGCAGCCGCCAAGGGCTGAGGGGAGACTGGGGGGTTATGGCCTAACAGGCACCAAGTTTCCATCTGGGATGATGAAAATGCTCTGGAAATAGTGGTGATAGTTAAACAACACTGTGAATGTACTTACTGTCACTGACTTTTATGTTTAAAATGGTTAAAATGACAAATTTTATTATGTTACTTTACAGTAAAAATTATGTCAAAAGTTAACCAAGCATGTGGGACCTTCCCTAAGAAGTTAATTCAGGCAATTAATATTGATCAAAGATGGTTGAAAAAACACTGTTTTCAGTCTGAGAATTTTCTTTTACAGGTTACTTTAAATTACACTGGGAGATAAACCTAATGCATTTTAATTATTAATATTCCTCAGTTTCTACAATAATCCATGTTTAGATTTTGTATTTGATTTGTCCTTTCCCTCCCTGCATCACAAGAAAAAGATCAGAAAGCCTGACATCAAATTTGGAGGCTTAAGGTAGTCTAACTTAAAATACAGACTTTGTGGCAAACATAAAGTTCACGTTAGTGCCCCAGGAGCACCTCCGAGATAAGCTATCATTATCTAGAGAAGATGAGATTGAGGCCCACGTGTCTGCTGGTGCGAGGGAGCACAGAGACAGCAAACAAGTTTCCACATGAACTGCCTCCTGAGTCGCAAAGGTAGAAACGCCCACTGCAGGTGTGGACGGCAGTGGAGAGGCCTCTGAAACAGAGGCCTTCAGCATGTTTCAGCGTTAGTGACAGCCCGGGTTATTTACGTAATACTGGTTAGTAATTCTCCCCTACAATGTGGGACAGGATGGCAGGACAGCTGAAAAAGCAGGAAGATGTAGTGTTCAGTGGGTGAGAAAAGCCCATGCTGCTGGGTTTTGCTTTTGTTTTTTGCTCACCATTCATATTCAGATAATTTCTACTCCAAAGAATCACATGGACTAAGAAGAAAATACGTTGTTTTACCTCATATGCCCCAGCCACACCTGGTATTCGTTCCTACTTTAGAATGGAAGCAAGCAGAGCACCATGGGTGGAAGGAAGCTTTCTGATTAAACAAAGGGTCTTGTCATGTTTACATCCAAATGATCTTATTCACAGAATGAACTTAGGTAATAGCTTCAGAAACAGCTCAGAAATGTGCACATAATGATACATCTTTAAGACAGTCACATTAGAAACAAGTTGCTGGTAAACTGAAGACTGTTTTTTAAAATTATGAAACATGCTATCCATTGTTAAAACTTGGAACATGATGAACTATCAAATACCTGACTGCTTTTAGCTCTCTTTGGTGGTGGTGGAGGCGGCGGCAGCAGCGGCAGTAGCAGCAACAGCAGCAGCAGAGCTGGAGCAAACAGGAAACCTCAAGTGGCATTTCATGTGGTCCCCGCCTCTCTGCTCGCATGCACTTGCCTCAAACAGTTCAAATCATACCACAGCTCCTGGCTGGTGCTTGCCAGGTGCTGGCCAGGCTAGGCCAGCCCAGTGGGGCTCAGCTAAGGTTATGAAGAATGTCTTCTGCACGGACCTACAGGACTGCCAGGTCACTGTCAAGGCTCTATACAGTCCACATCTCTTCCTGAGGCCCCAGAACACCCCATTTGGGTCGGGGCTTGACAAATTTTTCTGACTGGACAATCAACCAAAATTATTTAAAGACTTAGGTTTGGGACAGCACTGCATTGGACGTGTATGGGCGGAAAACTCCATGTGTTAACTGAAATGCCACTGCACTTTAAAGGTTATTTGAGATAAGCAGTATCATATAACTCTTTTCAAGAAGGGCAGGACATATAAAGCAGGCTTTCTTAGGCACGTAGCTCTTTCTCAGTCCCCTTAACAGAGCAGAGTATGGGAAGTTCCTGCTAGGACCAACATCCTCACTGGTTTCAGCTCCCTTCCCTACCTCCTACTTTGCTCTCCGCCTTTGCAAATTTAACCTCACCCTCAATGCAAGGTGATCCACTTCATTCCCAAAGACACAAGAACACTGACCTCTTCCTAACAATCATGAGTGCTTACAATAAAGAGACAACCCATAGGCCCCCAGCCTGGCACTTGTTCAAGAAGACTGTCTCCTGAAGCGTATATAACACCAATCTCATTTTCTGTAGGCACAGTCAAACCCACAGGCTTATTCAGCCATCAAATGCAGAGTGGGCCACCATAGTTCACAAGTAATCGTTTGTGCTCCTTTCATGTCCCCTCGGAGTTAGATTTGACCTTGGCCAATGACACAATCCAGGCAGAATGAACAACTAAACCAAGTGCCTGTCAAACCCTAGGGTTTGAGTGAAACAAAGTTCTGAGGATAGCCAGGACGACCAGTGTGGCTAAAGCAGACCGAGATGAGTCTGAGAGGCCGTAGGGACCAGATCCCATAGGGGGCTTCACAGGCACTGTAAGGACGTCGGCTTGTACAGCATGAGATAGGAGCCATCACAAGGATTTGAACAGAGGATGTGAGGATGCAGGAATTCACTAGGGTTGTGAAGCAGGTAGAGAACCAGGCTTTTAGTGTGATCCTCCAGTGTAACCTTTACTGCTGAAGGATTTCTTAAGCTTCCCAGGTCATTCTACAATATCTTGCTGGTAGGTGGCAGGTTGAGAACCTGGGAATAAAACTGATAATGAAAGGGAAACCTGAAATCCTTATCTTAACGCTCACTTTAACTGCTTTCCTAATCAAACACACAAGCAATAGTTAACAAACTGAAGCTAGCTTATCTCCTTCTTCCGCTAATACTCTGTGTGGGACATAATGGAGGGAGAACAAAAGGAGATTTGACTAATCTACCAACCAGTGATGCTTTATTGACTGCAATAAAACCTAACCATGAGTTATGGGGCCTAAATTGATTAATTCCATTTGAATTTCAGAGAAATAGAATTTTCTTTACTTAAAAAAAGATACCTTTTAAAAAAACTTTAAAGCCTCCTCTTCTTGCCTCTTTTCCTCTTACTTCCTTGCCACCCCCCCCAAAAAGTCAACTTTGTTATATTTTAGGTAAGATCACAGATTCTAAAATTAAAAATACAATTATTTTCACATATTCAATTTTTTATGCCTGAACAAATCAAGACAATTTAAGCAGTATTAGAGGACCAACTGTGATCTTCAAAAATCGCTCCTGTTTTCTTCCTTATCTCAAATTATGGAGACTTTCCCTCCAGGAAGTTTCCTTTTCAGAACCCTGCTCCTCCTGACGTGAAGGGTTTACCAATATTGGTCCCTGTTAGATGTCAAATCCATCTGGTCATGAAGCAAGTAAAACTCTCTGAAGGTCAAGTTGAACCAGTAACACCTAGTGACAGGCCCTATGGAGTTGACAAGGATACTTAAACATGCACATGTAATACACTTATAGCCATAATGTCATTAAACATACAGTTGTAAAGAAATCAGGACAGAGCACACCGCCAATCCTTATAATATCCAAGGATGCAGAATTCAATACCCTCAGACTTTTCTAAAAAAGAAAATTTACAAAAGTCCTAAAGCAGAATGTCATCTAGGAACTTAATGTATTCAAAATAAAACCAAAGGAAAGTAACAAGGCAAGCATTCTGACTTCAGACATAAAAGTAAATATTAAGAAAGGAGGACACCGAGCAAGCTTCTCTGTGATCTAGGCACAAATGCAGTTTCATTGCCCTTATCAAATGGTTAAGACCCCCCCTCTCTATTTCATTAAGGATCACTGCAGCAAAGAATGTCAAAATATACCAAGAAAGGCAGACAGTTAAAAGGTTGAATTTAAATCAGTTACATATGGCTTTTATTTGCCTAAAATGACAAGTTTCAAAAGCTACTTCTTATGTGCTTCTACTACATCCAATCACTAGGAAACTTTAGTAGTTTTGTTAGAAAATTTCTGGAGACTTTTAGTTTTTAAAAACCTTTCAGTTTTGTTGGTAAGCAGTTAAAATACCACTGATTAAAATAATTAATAATAATTCTGATTTTATAATGATATATAGTAAATCTTTTGTTTTCCTCATTAAATATAATCAAATACACATTCAAGACTGTTTGAATTTAGAAGAAAACCCACCCTGTAATGGTTTCAGTAAGCTAATAGGAGGTACACATACAACTCCTTTGACCTGAAACAGCCATACTCTCCTAGCAAACCCTCTGATTTTAAAATACTAGACAATTTTAGTCAACGGTTACCAAAACAAATAGCAAAATATAATACAAAAAAAGATCTTTAGGAAGGGCACAGCAGAGCTACAGCCCAAGCCAGAGTCTGTCGCCCAGAGCAGAGCTGGCGCCCTCATCCCCTGGCAGGCTGCACTGAAAGGACGGTGCAGAGGGCGGGTGACCTCTCCCGTCACAGAGGCCGCGCCGCCGCGCATCCCAGCGCCTTTGATGGGAACTCTCCACTCATCTCACCTGATTATGTAATTCAAAATAAAACATTAAAAGCGTTTTCACATCTTATCATTATGTTTTATTATAATCCTACCTGAACACTAAATTCAGTATTATTTCCTTTCCAGGTCACCCACTGTTAACACAACATTTCTCATACCAACGTCTAAGTAGTAAGTTGAGCATCTGTGAAAAGTTGGAGTGACTGTAAGTTTATTTAAAACAAATTATACATTTGGTATTGTTCAACTATATATGGCTTTCTTTTAAACCTGCCATCCAGTTCTAAGGAGACATGATTAGATTAAATTAAATAACAAGAAGTACTGACTTGCAATCTTATCATTCAAGAACTAATTTCAGAAACTAGTAAATTGAACCAGATAAAACTGCCATTTTGGCAGATTGAAAATTGCCAACTATTGGAAATTTCACTGTTTTAAATTAACACATGGCAAAGCTTTTGTGCATTTATCAAGGAGGCCAGAGAAAGTGCTTTAGTCTAGAAGATCCAAGCCTGGACCTAAACTATAGCAGAGAACAGATGGCACACATTTAGTCTGTTTAACAAATGCACTATTTAAGTAACAATACAGCTATTAACATGAAACAAGTGATCTAATGCAAAGTTTTTTAGATACTCTGAATCACCTTATTTAAGGTACTGGAACAAATAAATATAAATCTCATGTAGAGAAGAGGCAGCAGCTGAGCACAAGTTTTGCAGCAAGTAAACAAAGTCCTATGGAAGGCATGCAAGACAAGTTTCTCTGGGGTAGTTAATCTACAAACTGATTTTCAACTGGAATCGAAATTTCTATGACTTGATAAGAATGTCAATCTGAGCTATTAAACAGTAACAAGGAAAAAAGAGAAAGTTGAGTACCTCAATATTAGTTTCTCAGTCAGTGATCAATTAAGGAGAGAAAAGTAAGGGAAATAAACAAGTTTTACTAAAAACCCCCCACAAAAACGTAGCTTCAACTTGCAAATGAAAAACTACAAAAAAAAAGGATATACTTGGCAAGTGAACAGGTACTAGCTATACAGAGTCAGGTAAATCCTTATTTGCCTCAACCTTACTTAGGTCTAAGGCTTGCTGTATCTTTGGTTAGGAGGCCTCATTACTGTGTTTCATTGCACATTTTACAAGGAACAAAAGAGCTCTTACAGTCACAGAGGTTCACTTACATCACCAATTCAATATACTCTAAAACTCCCCTAATTTAATTGTGCAAGCCTATGAAATAAGTCATACTTTCAGACAAGAAAGTAAGTCATACTTTCAGACACTGGCAGGACAACCACTTAATACAATTAATAGAGCAAGTATCCTAACCACGCACACATGTATATCTATTAAGAAGCAGGCATCAAACCAGGGACACAATGCGTGTGAGTAAGTTCTTTTCCAGACCACACCCAAATCCCAATCGCAACTCTTTAAGGGGGTCAGAAATATATATATATACCATCTACAAGACGACAATGGAAATGTTCTTGCCAAAAAGAAACTATCTTTGGCTTCTTTATTTCTGCAGAGTTTCCCTGAAAATAACCATTGGCCCAAACTTACTGGCTTTCACTAATATTCCTAAAGTCAGGAGGCAACAGGCCTAGTTCAAACTGTGACCATTAGATCTATCTTTTACAGCAAATTAACCAAGTTTAGTTGATAAAAATTCTCTTAAGGTCTCCTAATAACTGGAAATTTCAAAATTTCTAGATTTCTAGCCAGAACAAAAACACTGCTTGTAGTATCAATCATAAATACACATGCATTATGCAACTGCCTGTTTATTTAGTGGCACTAATTTTGCAAACCAGAAATTATTTTTGCTTTTCATCTCACATCATTTGCAAGCATTCACAGGCTGAATGAAATTTCTTCAGTGGACTTGAAAACAAAAAGTACAGTATTTCACTGTGTATAATGCTCACTTTTTTTGCCCAAATCTCTGAGAGAAAAATAAGGATGTGCGATATACATGGCCATAATGATTCCATACCATGGGCATAACAACAGGTATAATAATCCTGTGTATAATGTGCACAAAAACATGGATACACATACACAGAAGTACATTATACACAGAAGTGCATTATATACAGCAAAATACGGTACACTCTTAGGACTTCTGGTCCAGATGGCAGCGTAGGCAGACATGGCTCACTTCTTTGCACAACCCTATCAAAATTACAACTAAACTATAGAACAACCATCACTCAGAAGCATCCAAAATCAAGTTGAATGGAAGTCTGACAACTACAGAATAAAAGAAAAAAACAAAACACATCCATCCAGACTGAGCCACAAAGCCGGTAAGCTGGTGTCATGTCAGAGGCTCCATTAACCTGGCTAACACTGTATGACCGGCCTTGGAGATTTTTGGGACTCTGCCCCACCCAATTTACCAACCCACCCCAGCTACTTTTCCATATGAATGGCTAATCTTGGCTCATGGTGCAAAACATCCTAAATCCTCTCAAACAAGCAACAGCTGGACTCAGTAAGCCCCAGGCTTGGTACTAGCAGCAGCCAGCTTAGATTAACAGCTTGGCTTTGTCTGGGATTCTTCAAGCCCAACACAAGCAGCAGCCATCTCAGATTGTTTTATAGCTCAGCTTAGGCAGGGTGGCCACAGGCAAAACATAGGTGGGGGGGCTGACCGTGACCAGCACCCCCCAGGACCAGCATACCTAGAGGACAGCTACAGACCATGTCAGAGCATCACCATACTTCCCCTGTATAGCTGATCCTCCACGGAGGGTGGAGGTTGGTGATAAGTGGTCACAGCCAATCATTGCAGCTGACTGGCCTGGGTAACTCCCTCCCACTGATCTGCCAACAGCAACCAAGGCTAAATAAACTACAAGAGGAAGGTGTACTGAGCCCACATGAAGGGTGCACCTCAAGTACGCAGCTTGGGTGACAGGGGAGGTTGTGCCACTGGACCCTATAGGACACCTACTACATTAGGCCATGCTACCAAGACACAGAATCAAAGCAGCTCTACTTAAAACATACAAACACAGGGAGGCTACCACAATGAGGAGACCAAGAAACATAGCCCAAATGAAAGAAAAGATCAAAACTCCAGAAAAAGAACTAAACAAAAGGGAGATAAGCAATCTATCAGATACAACATTCAAAACACTGGTACAAGGATGCTCAAGGAACTTAGTGAGGATCTCAGCAGCATAAAAAAAGACCCAGTCAGAAACAAGGACTACACCAATTAAAATGAAGAACAATTTACAGGGAAACAACAGTAGAGTGGATGAAGCCAAGGATCAAATCAATGATTTGAAACATAAGGAAGCAAAAAACAACCAATCAGAAGAAGAAAAAGGAATCCAAAAAAAATGAGGATGATATAAGCAGCCTCTGGGACAACCTCAAGCAATCCAACATTTGCCTCATAGGGGTACCAGAAGGATAAGAGAAAGAGCAAAAAATTGGAAATCCATTTGAAAAAAATGAGAGAAAACTTCCCTAATTTGGTGAAGGAAATAGACATGCAAGTCCAGGAAGCACAGAGAGTCCCACAAAAGATGGATAAAAAGAGGCCCACTCCAAGACACATCATCATTAAAATGCCAAAAGTTAAAGATAAAGAGAGAATCTTAAAAGCAGCAAGAGAAAAGTAGTTACCTACCTATGGGCAACTCCATAAGACTGTCATCTGATTTCTCAAAAGGAACTTTGCAGGCTAGAAGAGATTAGCAAGAAATATTCAAAGTCATGAAAAGCAGGGACCTACAGCCAAGATGGCCCTACCCAGCAAAGCTATCATTTAGAATTGAAGGGCAGACAAAGAGCTTCCCAGACAAGAAAAAACTAAAGGAGTTCATCATCACAAACCAATTATTATATGAAATGCTAAAGGGACTTATTTAAGAAAAAGATGATAATAAAAACTATGACTAGTAGAAGGGCAATAAATATCAACAACTGAATCTAAAAAAACAACTAGGTCAATAAGAAGAGAGAGAGAATCATGGATATCCAGAGCATTTTGATGGTTGCCAGATGGAAGGGGGGTGGGGGGAATGGGTGAAGAGGTGAGAGGATTAAGAAGTACAAATAGGTAGTCACAGAATAGCCAATGGGGATGTAACAGAGTATAGGAAATGGAGTAGCCAAAGAACGTCTAAGCATGACCCATGGACACGAACAATGGTGGAGGGTACTGCCTGAGGGAGAGGGGGTGCCGGCAAAAGGGGAAAATCAGGACAACTATAATAGCATAATAAAATATAATTTAAAGAAGTACATTCTTAAGGTTAAAACTGAATATATTTTCTTTGAACTAGGAAATAGTACATAATACAAAATATACACTTATGTAATTTCTTTAAAAGTCTGAATCACATAAACTTCAAAGAATGGGTGAATTACTGTAGGGAATTTTGTTAGACACTGTTTGGAAAAAACATTTCTGCAGCTGTATTAGTTTTACACTTACAAATTAAAAAAGATCAATATACATATAATGCAACATGCTTTTAATATGTACATGGTCTCTCCACTCATCACATTGATACAAATTAAGCGAAATAAATCATTTCAATAGTGAAACCAACCAGAATGGAGCATATAACTACAAACAAGATATTTTCCTATAAGTACGTACACTGTTGACTTAGTTAAGAACTAATCAACTAAGGCAATGAATGGTTTCTGTTTCAAAATTTCCACAAATGGTGATTAAATAAGCTGTAACTGAACATCTAATTGTGGTAAAAAATGCAACAAGCTAATGAATTTTTTCATGGTAGTTACATTTTAGTAGAAATCACGTTAATCCTGTACACATTGGTGGCTGCCATGTTATTACATCTTATTTTCAACATTCTGTATCAGTACTCAAATATCTAATTCCTTGGAACCTGAAGCGAATTAAACATTTAATGAAACCTAACACCGGGAAGCTCAAAATCTTCAAGCCTGAGTGAGACCTGACAATGAAATGTGCTGAATGTAGTAAGTGTGCTGCAATGTGCAGACTGCATCTGCACCATGAAGGTCAGAAACAGTCTAGAAACACTCAATTTGTGTTTTACCTCTTTTCTGTTGACTTTTAAAAGTGGCAAAAGCAGAGAATGTTATCTTCCAAAACTATCCTAATACTGTTTTTTTCATTTTTAATCACTCTCCATTTCCCCAAAACACAATCTTTAAAAAGATATTTTAGCACTGGCACAGTGGCTTAGTTGGTTGGAGCATCATACTGTACAGCAAGAGGTTGTGGGTTCGCTCCCCAGTCAAGACACATACCTAGTTTGTGGGTTTGATCCCTGGTTGGGGCAACCAGTTGATGTTTCTTTCTCTCTCTCTAAAATCAATAAACATATCCTCAGGTGAAGATTAAAAGAAAATTTTTTTAAAGAATATTTTAATGTCAGATTCTTGCCTGGGCCCATGCCTGCCTCTTCTACCTTTTAAAAAGTGAAACAATTCTTTAAAAGAGTCAAATTATTTTGATGCCCTTGAAATATTTCTTATGGCTTTGCAGGAAAAGTCAATGCCCTATAATTCTACAGTATGAGATCTTAACCAGAAGCCCCTGAACCACTGCAATATTGTAAACTTTGGGGAGTTATGTCTATTTTCCTGGGTAAGGAAGTTCCTAGGATTCATCAGTCTCAAAGTAACCCTAAAGGGTTAAAACACATTGCTATAGTGAATTTATACCTATACTTAAATATAATCATTACCCAACCTCCTAAAAAACTACAACTTCAGATAGTACCATACAAACACAAACATTATTATATGTCCTTTACTGTGTCAGGAGGACTATGTATAAAGAAAGGAAAAACTATTGAACTTTTTTAACATTTAGTTCAATGACAAAGCTATTAGTGGAAAACTGGGTTTGAAACAATGAAAAGAACTGAAAGGTTGGGTTTTGTGGTGAAGAAACACTGCATTCATTTTTTTGTTCTATGTTGAAGCAGCAGTATTTTTTTTTATCATTTCCCCTGGTGGAAAAACCAAATCATCTGAAGAAGGTTGTTTCTTGCTGGTTAATGTGACGCAACAGTTCTTAATACACAGCTGGGTCCAAGAAGACCTTCCTATGACTTTAAAAATAATTAAGAATAATTTTCCTCTGTCATCCTCACTGGTATAACCTCACTCCTTCATCTCCCAAATTTCCTTATTTTTGGCCCAGTTTTACATAGTATTAATTGGCCTTGGTGAGGTAATAAACTAAGTTTTCTTGCTCAAACAAATAGAATTGGCCTGTTTCAGTCTGAAGAAAGAGAGAACACCAAGAGGCTAGTACAGGAAATGAAGCAACATTTCATGCAGGATAAGGCAGGGGGATGGTGGGGGGGCGGGGAGTCACTTTGTTATTATACCAATTTAAATAACCTTTCCCGACAACTAATGAAAGTATAGGTTTTCAACTACAATTTCAATATATTTTAGTTTTTCTAATTGGCACATTCCTCCCTGTTGGTAATATACTTAGAAAAAGATGAGATCAGAAGCCACAAGTTTAATATGTACAGCAGGTAAAAGGGAAACCTGTGTTGAGGTGAACGAAGTGGAAATGTTTATTTGACAATGAAGTGGAGTCTAACACCTCTCATAATTTCTGCATATAGCATCCTGACTATCAGTAATAACTAACACTTGACTGACACATTATTCTGACCAATAAAACAATACTCATAACACTTAGAAAATGTATTCTTAAATATTTCAAGCATATTCTAAACTAACATTTAATTGAAAAGAAATACAATCCAAAACTCGTGGCACATTATTGAAAGAAATAAAGTAAACTTAGGCTTGGAAAATTTTAAACTACAAAGAAGTCTTCCTAAGTGCTTAAAAAAAAAAAACCCAACTAACTAGAAGACTAGATGACTCAATTAAAAAACAGTCACCTTACCAGCAGGATTTGCAAGCAAGAAGTATATGAAACTCTTTACAGTCCTTTCAAAGAAAAACCTCAAATGAGTGACATTTATACATAAATATTTACATAATATTTTCTAATACCAAATTCTAACATAATACTGTACAAATAGCAATCAAAACATTAAAAGGCTTAGACCTCTCAAACTTTATGAATTGAAAGTATACACATCATGAAATGTAAAATTAAAACAGAAAAGAACACCCTTAACCAATTTAATCATTTCTTTCAGAAATCACAAACTGAATTTCCATATGAATTTGTCCAGTCAAGATAGGCAGTGAAATTATTTAAAAATATTAAAACACATAGTAATCATTTAGCTAAAATTGGATATTAGCACTGGCAGTATGTTTTCAAGAACAGAACACAGAGTTGTACTTATAAATAAGATAAATTTAGCCAATATATATTTACGTATATTTTTAAATGCCTTAAAACTCAAAATACACCAAAATTTCGAGGGCTGCAGAATTCTAAGAAAACTATTACCTCTCTCGTTGACTTGCTTCTCTCAGCAGGAGAGTAAAGGCCATTTGTTAAACACAATCAAGCATGCTGAATAGACTTGAGCTTCATCAGTCCAACTTTATTCCTCTGCTGAGCAAAATTTATGGGATTTTCAACTTTGTTGTGGAGAAAATAAACAGATTTTTCAAGGGAATGAAAGAAATACAGACCAGTCTTTAGGGCAGAGATCTGCCTTATTCAGGAAATTATCTGGCAGGTAATATAACTATTAGGTGGACATTAACTATTTTTTTGGATGAGTGATCCAGTTATATTAGTAACATACATTAGAATATAAATTCTACTCAAAATATAAACTCCTTGAGGACAAGGACCTATTTATTCATTTCTTTATAGTCCAAGGTGCTTTGCCTAGAACAGTGTTTTGCAAATAACTACTCAATACATTTTGTGGAAAAGCTGAGTTATTAGCTGGATTAATATATTGCCAAATGGATGATCACTAAAAGTACTGCTATAACTCAGACTATTTGAATTACATAATTGATTTATTCTTTGATCCAAATTTCTTAATGTTATTAAGTTAGTAAAAAAAATTAAGTGGCTGAAGCAGTACACTAATTGCATAGTACTCTAGAAGCAAGTTAATGCTTTATAATTAAAAATACATTTGAAATAGTTCTAAAGCTGAGTAAGAAAAATACCTCTTGGATTTTTAAAAGTTAATGCTAATACTGAGAAATGCTTCTGTTATCTGTAAAAGTATATTCCCTAAGAAAGTAGAAATTATGAGTTTACCTTGCTAAAACAATAAGAGATCAGCGAAATTGTTTAATGTTAGGGTAACAAGAGCCTGCTATACAAAATGAATTTCCTATTAAAAGCAGCAAAGTAGGTTCATACTACTAAAACATTTAAATGAAAGTACATTTTGAACAGTATGCTATCATCACACATGAACTGCCCCTCCAAAGAAAATAACAAACAACACACCAAAATATTTTGAGGCATTGCCCTGAGATGCTAGTTAGCACACAAAAGGGGGTGGGACATCAAGAATTGAAGTGGTACAAAAATGAAGTGCACAAAAGAGGTGCAAAAGTGCCTTTTAAAAGTGTGGTTGGTTCCCTACCACCACCATTACCCCCAGAAATGAAGAACACATAGTCTGCTGTTATGATGTATACTTCCTGCATTTTTATAATGAAAAACTATATCTAATGTGGCAATGCTGACTCATGTGGAAAAGATTTAGTCTTCTTAGATCACACTTATTACAGACTTTTCTCACTTCCAAGCCTAATATTTCAGTACTAATAATTTTAACAGAGGAATATTTTAACCTCTTTTCTATTTAAAGACTCTCAAATTAAAAGAGTATATATGCTGTTATTAGTTTAAAATATAGCTTTCTACCATATATTTTACTTATAATTTAAGATTTTGCATTTCAAAATCTAATTCAAGGTTTTGAAATTTCTAGAACTAAAAAGTTGAGTCTACTTAAAAAGTTAAGAACCTGGCTTCTCGTAATAGGGACTTAGTTTTAAGTACCAGTATGTCTGGTAATTAATCTATACTAGAAGCACTACTATTCATTAAATGCACATTTAGATGCTTGCAAAGCCGTAACTTAAAACATTATCATACTTCGCACTCTACCACAGATTTAGACATTATGCATTTATTTGTATGTTAAGTATGGAATTGGTTCTCTAATTCCAACTGTTATGAATTTCTAAATATAAATAGTACTTGTTTTTCTCCATTCATGCTGGATTAAGATAAATTAAATACAATTAAGTTACATTTAATCACCTCACAAATAAGAGGGATAATGAAAAGATTTTGCTGGTATGTAACTACTTAAATCTGAGACATTTCACATTACTTTTTCCACTACTCCCCTAACTTTACATTAGTTTTAAGGCTATATATACAAATATGTATATTTCCAAGTTATGGAAAAACAAATATAACAGAACTGATTATATTACCTTTTATACAAAAAATTTTGATTTTGTATTCCAATGTTGTATTTTAATAATTTTCTAGTGGGGAATCTGCCTACTGAGTGATTAATTAACACGGTGATAAATACAATATTCAACCTAAAGAGACAAAAATACAGAAGGGCACAGAACAGTAGTTTTTTCAACGTGACAGATTTTAAAATTACTTTCACATGCTTAATCAGAGTGATTTAAGCCTAAATTAAATTAGGTTATTTTTATATACAGTTCCTTAAATTTTGAAAGTTATTTTTAAAGGCCAACAGCTAAATATTATCAACATGCTATATTTCAAATCACAAATACATCTTAACTTGGATTCTAAAGACATGGGCCAATTAAAAATCACAGGCAAACACACACTCACAAACATACACACACCTATCATAAGAGTGTTAAGATTGTCAAGCTCTGACAATTATTTTAATTAAACAGTAGGCAAATCTGAACTGATACAATCTTAATGAAATACAAGCAGCCAGAAAGAAACCCATTTAAAAAATAGATTAAGGAACAACAGAGACTTAAATCTTTTAGTCTTGCTAATGGAAGGGAAACAGTTCCATCTATGCCTTGAGTAACAGGATTTTCCAATTAAAAGAGACTAAGATCTTTCCCAATGAGAAACTTCTCATTTACAATGGCATGGTGTTTTAAAAGGGCAGGGTAAAGGAGGAATTACACATACATGATTTAATTTCTTGTTTGTTAAATCAAGCTTTATTGATAAAATGGAATTCAGAATATCTTACTAGGAACAGCAGCAGGCCCAGCCGATCATGATAGCAAAATGTGGCAGTCTCCTACTATATGTAGGAAGCTGCTGCTTATCAATTAATAATTAAATGTAAGGACTTTTAAAAGAGGTGCAAAGAATCAAGGCATTTTAGCCCCCAAGACTGATATTTTTATGAATATACTGCATAACCTGCAATACTCACGGCAACAAGTAGAGAACAACCTAAAAGACAGTTAAATGAAAGGACCAGCTTTATCAACAACGCCAATCCCGCTGCCAAGAACATTAAGATAGTTTCCAATTAACTCTCTGGATGTTTGGCTTTATGAAATTTTGGAATTTTTCTCCATAATCAAGTGTACATTTGAGTGTCTAGGTGACATGGCTGCTGCTCTCCCTGTCCCAACCCCGAGTCCAAACACATGACTTGAAAGATCTATATATCTGTTGCGTCACACAACAAGCCAAACATTTCTTGCAACTTTGATAGTGATTTAAAGCGGTTCATAATTAAATATGAGCATTTTGTACAAAGGACAATTACACTTTACAAAAAACAAAATCATACAACAAAAATTGCTGGAGTCTGATTTACAACATGAATTATGGTTTGAAATCACGTTTACGTAAGTCTCAAATTTACAAAAAAAAAAAATCAGTTCTGGGCTAGCTGTTGTACTGCTGAAGTTCTCTGGTGTAACCACTCTCACCCATGTCATACGCCCTTCTTTAAAGTTGATGATGGATGTTTAAAAGGTTCAATGAAGATGAGCTGTACTCTCCTCCTTTGGAGGTGAAGGTAAATTCCATGGCTAGATGAGCAGTTTTACCACATATCATCAGTTGATGTAGAGTCCTTTATAAAAGGAAACAAAGCAAAACAAGGAACTAAATTAAAGCTTAGAGGTGCCAAAATAGATTACTTTCTGGATAGTGCAGGAAGATAGGTTTTGTAAAGTGGACTTTCAGAAATATAAATGTTTTTTAAAGTAATATAAGAATGTGTATATGTGTATATGAAATATCAACATTCAATCTTTAAAAAAATTGTTAACCCTTTGTTTGGTTTTGGAATAAAATACTACTTGAAGTATTTTACCATGAGGTTGACCAAATGTACTGCTAAACCAATAAAACTACTAAAAATTTCATTTTTTTCTTCAAAGAACCCAATTTATTTTACTAAAAGATTACTTTTATACATTTTTTATTGCATAAGAGATTAAGAACTCAAGTAATGAAATTCAAGGAGGCTTCATAATGCAATACACAAAATATTTCAGGGCCTGTCCAAATGATTTGAAGTTATCACTTTTCTTTGCATACCATATGACAACACAGCTGTAATAAGAAACTTAATTGAGAAAAGGCATGTTAATATCTATTTATATAAGACAGAATGCTCTAATATTTAAATGAAGTGTATACTTCAGGGGTCTTGGCAAAGGTATTTCTAACTATAAAAACTAGTGGAGATGGGCACCGTGAAGTTCTGCTGCAGCTGCTGCTTACAAACTCAGAGTAATTTAAGATTCTGAGTAACAATATTATTTCCAACTTCAAAAAAAAATGTTTAATGGAGGCAAATCTTTAGTTGATCGCTTGTAGAGGCTTAAAAAACCCACGATAATTCAAAGGGACTTTCTTCTTTTTTAGAAGGTGGCCACTCACCATGATTATGTCCTCAATCACTAGAACTGTGGTGCAGGCAGAGTTCAGAGCAATCAATCAGGGGTGTGTGTAAGAGAATGGGTGCAGTGAACAGCTCTGCAAAAACAGGTAGGAAGGATATGCATTTAGAGTGGAGGGGAAGGGAAAGCAGAGAGAACTAAAATGCTACTTACAGTGTCATCATTTTTGTAAGGATTCAGTCTATTGTAAACGGCTTCAATTACATTCCGCCTAAATTTTAAAAAATGCAGAAAGTTAATTTTTCTTCAGAGCACAAAACTGTTTAATAACTCACAGCCAAGTGTTCATTAAAATGTCAAAGATAATCTTAAACATTATTTTAGTTGTTTCTTACTGAGCCTCACTTGAAGATACTTGGGGCTCCAATTAAAAAAGAGGTAAACTTACTATAAAATGTACCCTTCCGCCAACCCAATTAATGCAAGACTAAAAGTCATGATGTTAAAAAATAATCAGCCTATATAGTTTATTTCTATTTGAACTGGCTTAAGTGGTTATGAGTCAGCAATGATGATGCAGGTTTATTTTTATCCTCACCTGAGGACATGCTTATTGATTTTCGAGATAGGGGAAGGGAGGGAGAGAAACATCAATGTAAGAGAGAAATATCAATTAGTTGCCTCTTGTACATGCCCTGACCAGAGGCTGAATCCACAACCCAGACATGTGCACTGACTGGGAATTGAACCCACGACCCTTTGGTCTACCAGATAATGCTCTAATCAACTGAGTCACACTGGCCAGGGTGAGCAATGATGATGCAGGTTTTAAGATATAATACTAATATATTCTGATTAAGAGTTGAATGTTGTAGTAAAATAATTTACATATGTTTTACATTTAAGTTTGTGCTTTTTGTAATGCCCCTTTAAAACACCTTTATTAAAACTGAAATGTGCCCTGGCTGGCGTAGCTCAGTGGATTGAGCGCGGGCTGCGAACCAAAGTGTCACAGGTTCGATTCCCAGTCAGGGTACATGCCTGGGTTGCAGGCCATGACTCTCAGCAACCACACATTGATGTTTCTCTCTCTCTCTATCTCCCTCTCTTCCCTCTCTAAAAATAAATAAAAACTAGGAATTAGTTTTAGAATAA
Source organism: Phyllostomus discolor (assembly GCF_004126475.2). Lineage (NCBI taxonomy): Eukaryota > Metazoa > Chordata > Mammalia > Chiroptera > Phyllostomidae > Phyllostomus > Phyllostomus discolor. Next base: position 185,985,514 of record NC_040903.2, on the reverse strand, counting down.
TGTTATGTTAAAAAAAAAACCTGTAGAGGTATTTATAAGTTATGACTTCCCTACTTCTAAAATCAATTTGAAGTAATTTTATAGGCAATCATATCACATTTGGAAGGAAAGGTTTCCAAAAAAATAAAGGCTTCAAACAGGAGACTTTATAATCACTATTCAGTGAAATAATAATAAAGAACAGAGCTACACTTACAGAACACAGTGGAGAATAAAAAAGTAGTCAATATATAGTTGTAGGTCAATTATCTGGATATCTGAGGTAAAAATGTTTCAAGCCTTATATTATAAAATGGCTTAAAATGTCCACTTTAGCTTATAAAGATGAAAGCTTAATATTTAATACAGTATTTCCAGCTCTTTGAAATAAAATGCAAGGAGAAAAAGGCAAGAAATGCAACTCTTATACCAAAACCCAACCTACCAGCAATCGACAACTGAAACCACTGGGAAAAGTCAAATGTAAAAAAAGGGCCCCAGTGGAAAAGAAGGAAATGCTCATCTCTGGGGTAAATTATTCAGGGCTTGACCAGATCAAATTATAATAATGACACATAATTTTGTAGTACTATGTAAGTTAATTTAAAAAATTATTTTACTATATTATCTCATTTATGGTATATGAGGAAATCAGTATAACCCAAACCTCCACTAAGAACAGCTTTTGGTGTCATTAGTTAAAAACAGTAATATTCTGATACTTATTCTAACAAGTACCATATATCATTAATACTGAAAAACAGTGAACCACAAATTAAATGTTCTGAAGATATAGATAATTGCATCACTTTAGAAATTAGGTAAATATACAATCAACAAACACCTAAAATTTTCATGTACTGAGATAAATCATTAAGAGTATGCAGAATGTAACTTACTTGCTTGCCAATTCACCCCCTGGTGGGAGGTTGGGGATGTTCTCACTTGCTAATGTGCGCATCACATGGACTAAGTCAGGGACGCCTTCCCCCTGCTTCTTTATGATTTCTGGGAATCAGAAGTACTTTTTTTGTAAATGTTATCCAAATTTAATTAAAAAAAATTGAAACAAAGATAACTTAGGTTTTTAAAGATGGCATTTACCACATTTGAGATTTTTCTAAACTGGTATAAAAAAATTAAGTTGACCTTTGAAAATTTATGACAAAGGGATGCACAAAAGGACATAAAAGATATTTTCCATAATTAACTGCAAAGAACGAAAATAAACAAGACAAAAATATGAAAATGAAATTTCATGTTAAAAATCAATATATTACATAATCAGAAATACATGTGTACAAATGAGAATCCTTAAGATGCCAACTAGTTATTTCTGACATCAACTCCTCTCTTTAGATTGGAAACAGGTTTCCTGAACTTTGCCCTGAAAACAAACTGCATAAATTTTTTAAAAATAGACACTTTCAAGACTTGGAAAAAAAGTAATCTTTAAGTAAAGAGGACTTTACTGACTATATACGAATGTAAATTATTTTTACACGTAATTTTATATTTGCAAAATGATACTTTAAGTAGCACTGCAGATGAGGTTATGTACTCAAACACCATTCTCAGTTTAATTTTTTGTCTAATGTATTTTTAAGCAATAAATAGATACATAATACTTTTTCCTTAGTTGATTATTTGAACAAAGCATATAGAGTGGGCAAAAAGTCTAAGTTTGATGAATTTTTAAAAAGAAAACACTAAAAATCACATCACTGTATTTAAAATCATTAATTTCAAACCATTCAGTTACTAAATGGATATAGTGATATGGTCTGCAGTCTTGCCATGCAGATGCATATTGTTATTCATACCACAGAACACGAAGAATTATGTACAAGCAATTTAAAGAACTCTCCTACTATTCACTTTAAGTACAAGAAGTTTTTACTTGGAGTTTTAGCATATTTATTCTAAAAGCAAGATCATGCCAAAGGTATCTGTGTAAGTTTTATGTTGAAGTTTTGTTTTTTGTTTTTTAATGTTTATACTAAGGTATTTTGTCACCATTGGGGGAAGAAATTATCATTCTGGTACTCAATTTGTAAATACCTTTGAAAATACCAATGCATATAAAGATATTCCATCCTTTAATCAAATCTCAAAATATTAATTCATCCTTAAAGCCACATATTAAAAGACAGACAATACTACCCATATTTCTTTAAATGGCTCAAACTATCCTTTTAGAATTAAGGCCAAATTTACCACCTATTTATTTTGCCTTTAAAAAAAAACAGTCTTAAATCTGAATAAAAAGCAAGGATCTCAGATTTGGTTTGCCAAGTTCCTTTATTGTGTAATCTTTAACATCTAGTATATTTATTCTACATGGTTCTAATGCTGGAAATCTGCTGTACAAAAATAAAAGAATTGGATGTTTACCTAAACTGCACAATTTCACAATCTAAAGCTGTGTTACACTTAACATACAGTCTCTGCTAAGCCAATACAATTATTGGATAGATAACTAGACATAATAGAAATGAACACTGATGATAAAGTCAATCAATGATAGTTTCAGGTCTAAAAAACATTACTTTTAATTGACTATAATTGATGTATCTGACATCTCTGTTAAAATAAAAATTAGGATGTTTTAATTGTGGAGAAAATTACAATAAGACAAATTCTTAAAAAGAATAATGCAAGACTTTAAAAAACTGTTACTATCTCCTATTCCACATGGGACAATATGTTTAAACTATCTGACAATTAATACTATGGTAGCCTTGCTTCTTTCTGTTTTAAAAAATAAAAAGAAATGAATTTTAATAAATATTCCTTTAAATATTCTTGGACTATACATTTTAATTAGAATTGTAAAAAGACTGTTTCATTGAAGAACACACATATATAGAAAATCTATGTTTCACATACCCATAAACACATTCTGCTCCTCCACACTTCCCTCCAAGTCTGAGGGATTCTAGCAGTTATCTCCAAATTAGCAACTTTAAAGCCTGGGCAGTCAGTAGCAAAGATTTTTAAAATATGCACGTACAAGTATAATTTTAAATTGGCTTAGAAGGACCAAACGTTAGGCAGTATTTTAAATTATGAGCTAAATCTTTTCACAATCTGAAAGTCAAATTGTAGAAGGACACAGATAATAGGAGAAGAGTTGAAAAGCCTCAGTCCTTTTCTGTGATATAAACGGAGAAGCCAAAAGTATTAAAAACAAATGAGATTTAGGTCACAGCAATTTAGTGAACATATGTATTTAAAAGAAAAAAAAAAAAAGGTCCTCGATGTATCTTTTGGAAGATAAATGCAGTATTTTTCACTTTTAAGACATTTATACTACAAATAGTTACATTCTTTCTACATTTTAAAATATAGTAGTGATTTTAATTAATGAAATATTTATTCTCTAGCTTTAGTCTCATCAAATTTACCTCAATAAAGGATATGGTATTTAATTTATGACATAATCTCCAACTGAATGATACAAGTGTAATAACACTACATATATCAAAATATTTAGTATTAATGTAAACTTTTCAGGTAGCAATTCTTGCTCAATAATAAGCAGTATAAAACTTAATACTATACTATAAAATTATGTTCCTAAAGGAATGATTTAGAATTGCATCAAAAACTTGTGAGTACACACTAAAAAAGAAAAGTAGCAATTTATTTCTAAAATTTGATCTCATTTCATAGTAATAAGTACTACAGTACTTATTCTTATTTCTTTGAATCAGTGAGAAAACATGTATGCCCAGGTTACTTTAAAGAGCCAATAAATTAAACATCAACTTATCCCAATACATATTCTTCTTATGCCTTCATAGTTTTCCACTCACCAGCAGTTTGAACCAATGTGATATGATTTGGTACCATTCTAAATATTTTATTTTTCTGGATTATAAATAAATAACTTACATTGAAATGATTCACTTAAAATAAAAATTCTAAGACCCTTGGCAATAGTGAGGAAACAAACTCATCAAATAGTATGTGCAATGAATGAAATACTAAACAGTACATACACACAGTACACTAAAATATTCACTATCAAGTGGGGGACAACTATCAAAACATAATAGCACCTCCAGATAGTACTGCAAATCAAAACTAATCATGATTCTAATATCAGATAGATTATAACTGATATTAAACAGAAAAGGGGAAAAAATTAAAGTGCAGACTGATTTTAATAAAGCAGGCACAGCAGGGTATAATAGTGTGTAGGTCAATGCTTACATGCTATTAGAGGTCTTTAACGTGCAAATTAACGACATTAGAAACCCCAAATGCATTTTAACACTATTATAGGCATGCCAAGTTTTTCTGCTTAAAAAAAAAAACTGCATAACTTACATGCTTAGTGCATATATGCAGTAAACTGGACTTCTCTGGGGAGATTTAATATATACCAAGTAGTATCTGCATTGAAGATCATTTAAATTTTTCACATATTTAAAGGCATTACACTTGAGAGTTACAAACACCTTTCTAATGGTCTCAAAGTAATTTGCAGAATTTTAACAAGTATGCTCCTAGAATTCCAAACTTATTTCTTGATTTAGTCAGCATTTACATTTCTGCCAGGTAGAGACCTAGTATGTCTTTCTATTCAGGTCTATGTTTTCTAGGTAAGGCAGTTTATGACTTAGGCAAGAAAGCCTTAAAACAGTTTAAAATTAAAATTTAAAAGCTGTGGCACATGAAAGTTGTTAATAACCAGGCTGCAATCTTCAAGTTATTTAAAAACATAACAAAACAAAACTTAAATTCAGATCTTAAATTCATACACACAGCTTTACAGAAAAAGATGGTAATCAAATTATCACCATCATAAATAATCTGTTTATAATTAAATAAATAACAAATCAGACTTTCCTGGCATAAAATTACTCATGCCAGTGAATTCATCCAGAATTTCAAAGCATACAAACACTTAAGCCTTTTTAAACAAAAGTATCCTGAACAGAATTTACAGGGCCATACTGGTTGTTATTTCTAATATAACTGACGAAAACATTACAAGCATCTAAACAGCTACTACAGAAATGCCCTTTCCCACTATTGTACACTAATCACTAGATGTCACAGGCATGTAAATATCTAAAAGCTAAAATGTTAAAGTCTGATTGTGTTGAGGTTTTTCTTTAATAAAGCTACTTATTTTTGTTAAATGATCCACCTTCTACTCTGCTTTCCAGGTACTTGTCCAACTCTGCCTCCTTCTTCACTGCTTCTGGTGATACTTTGGGTGCATTTGGAAAACAGATCAATATCACACTCATGTTGTCTCGACTTCCCTGGGAAGAAAGAAGTTTGAGAAAATATTTTGGTTTTCTTTTTGCTCTTGGAAGCCTTGAGAACCTTTATAGCCATGCCAATTATATTTGTTTTAGTAAAAACATATAGTTTTTAAGGAGGAAAAAATATATACATATGTGGAAGGGGTACCCCTCCCTACACATATAATATATAGTAAACAGTATAATAAACACTAAAAAGAAACACTGTGGGTTAAATTCTACTGCAATAAACACTTAAAAAATTCTATGAAACAAAAACACTTATGAACATTTATTGGTGGCCTACTTAACTTGAAGTGATACAAAGACAAATACACATATACACAGACATTAATTTACTTCAACAAAGTAGAAAATTCTAGTGGTACTCCTTAAACAGTACTTGATGGGTAGTTATACTATACTTGACAAATTTACATTTAAAATAAATTCTGGTAAACTGTGGGGCTAATTAATTTGCTTACGTAGACATGGAATTAGAAAACTACACACATGAAGTTTATAAATCAGCTTTTACCTTCCATAATTCAAAAACACTGACAACTATTAGAAAACACATCTTTTTTAAAGACACCTAGGTATTCAAAATGCTATAATTAAAATACTTGAATAGATGCTGGCCTCCTCATACCCCCCCTTTCCTATTAGTAATTAGAGTTAACTTCAACATTTTAAATTTAATCTCACTATATGGGAAAATCGACATTATATTCTTAGTTTGAGCAAATAACACAAAGAATTTAATAATAAAATACCTTGAGGGATAACTACATAAAATGTGGCATATAATAAAGTATTGAATAATTTTGAAAATAGAGTGGAATACAGAAGAGAAGTGGAATCTGAGCCATAATTTACTAATATTTGAATCAGACAATTTTCTTAAGAAAAACACCTTTTAATGTAGCTAACAAGTATTTAATACTCAAGTGCTACAGAATAAATGTGTCAAATAGATGCTACTTTTATGCATATTACTAAGAGACAAAGAACATATGCATCATTGTTTGGTTCTCCTCAAAATCAGAAATTAACAGTGTACACTATTAAGTTGTAGCTCTACTGATCTATTGATTTTTTTTAACTTAAGTGTTGAATGTTACATAAATTTGGTTTGGTTTGGATGTCACATAAAGCTGGTTTCTAAGTATGATCAGATTTTAAGTAGAGCTGGCACTGTGCATATAAAAACTACAATTATGTTGACTTACTCTTTCTGCATGTTAAAAAGAAAATTAAATATATAGCCTAAGTTGCACATAATCAGCATTTGCTTAAAACAATCAAAGAATTAGTCAAGTGTTACTGACAAAAGAGAACACTACACTTAAGTCAGGACTTAGGTTCTAGCCTTAGTGCTACCAAAGAAGTAAATTATATAAACCTGTAGAAGTCTTTTTTAACTTCTCTAGGATAGGGAGCAGTTTGTTCCCAGTACACACTATTTGCTAAACTAGGCACTTCATATGTATACATTAGTTCATTAATTTAGTTCCTTAACATCCTGAGTTAGACACTATTATCTCCATTCAATAGCTGAGAGAGGCTGAACAATTTGTTCAACACTTTAGAGTACAAAAGTAACAGCAGTCAGTCTTGATTCCAGGGCTGTATGACTCTTAAGTTACAGAGCCTTCTCTGGCTTCAGCTTCCTCCGTAAAATAAAGGTGGGAGCTGGCTCATCTATATACACAATCCCATTTGATCACCCCAACAACCACATGAAACAGGGTATTAATATTTCTTATCTTTTTTACAATAAAGAAACTGATTTTCCATATAAAAGCTTACCTTAAGTCTTACACAGTTACATACCAAATTATTCTGACTCCATGTCCCAGACTATTTCTATTATACACACCAACTGATCACTAAATTCTCTGTTGGTGCTATAGTTCCATTAGACCATAGTCTCAAAGTACTAAATGTACTGAGATATCACTGGTAAAAATAAAATATTAAAATTCTAAAAAAAAAAAAAAAAAAAATAAAAAAAAAAAAAAAAAAAATACTTTTTACTTAAAAATACTGAGGCCTAACCTCTCACTATTCTCTTTTTAAAAAAGATTGTACTTTATATACTAATCTTTTTACCTTTGACAATCTTCCACAATATTAATACATTGAGGGAAAAGTAGTCATACTTAATAAAAGACTAAACATTCCAATTATAACCCTTGCATATTTGGTAACTGGGTAATTTTATAAACATGTTCCTGTAGTTTCATAACAGGTGAAGAGTGTCTGCAATATGCCAAAATCTTATTTCTGAGAACTACAGGTCTAAGATGATTAAATACTATAGTAATTAAGATGGCATAAAATAATTTTATCTTAAAATGAAAAAGTCTAGCTACCTTATACAAACAGGTGTCGACCACTTCATTGCAAACTTTCTCAAGGTCATCAGTGACTTCAAGTCTGGATCTTACAAAATCACAGAGCTCTTCATTTCCCATAACATCCCAAATACCATCACATGCAAGGATAATGAACTGATCATCTTCTTCAGATCTTTCAATATCATGGACTTCAGGCTCTGGTGAGACAAGCTGCTCTGTAGGACCTTTTCCGTGGACACATTTGTAATCAAAGTCCCCAAGGGCCCTCGATACAGCCAGAGAGCCATTCACACGCTGAATCATTACAGAACCACCTGCATTCTGAATTCGTTCTTTTTCCAGCGGATTACTTGGTTTGTGATCTTGTGTAAAGAAGTGAACTTTCCTGTTCCTACAAAGTAAACCTCTCGAGTCTCCACAGTTAATAAAATAAGTGTGTTGAGGAGAAATTAAGACACCCACAGCTGTTGACCCACTTCTATCTGCACCATGTTTCTTCTCTGACATAACTCTCATGTGTTCATCAATCTCCAGAAAACCTGTTCTGATTCCATTCTTTACATTTTCCACAGAAGGTGCTCCTGCAGACCCTTTAAAATCCTGGTTATTGGTGATGTGATCTAACAAATGCTCACAGCAGTATTTGGCAACCTGAGAACCAGCATGCCCATCATATACAGCAAAGAATGACCATGTTTCAAGTCCACTTGGCAAACCAATGACAGCTGTATGTGCATCCTCCATTTCAACTCGCCAGCCTTGCATGCTGCTTAGCCCATATCGCAACCCATTACCCTGCCCCTGGGCATTGTGTTTTTCCATCTTTGGCTTGTCTAAAAATGCTCCCATTATGTCTTGATCCTTTAGGTCTGCAAAAGAAGAGAAACAACTAAGTTAATAACTATTTTAAACAAAATACATATCCAACCACCTTTTTAAGAGTGAAGGAGATACAAAGAAAGCTTTCAATAAGAATTCATAACTCTTGTGATAAGCAGACACTCACTGTATTGCTGACTTGTAATCTGGAGATTAACAAGCAACAAGCAGAGACAGACTGATCAGGAACAGCTAAGAATGGACAACAGGCAGAGAGAACTAAAGCATCGGGATAAAAATGGCAGATCTGGCACTCTTCAAGGCATAACCACTTAAGGTAAAAAGATGACTTGGCAATAGTTACCAACTTACATAAACTAGGCCATGCGTTTAAGGATGCATTGAATGTGTGACTCTTTTAGGGAATCCCAGAAGTAAGTTGTATGTGTATATATCAAGAAAAGCCAAATGAATTCACAGGACATACCAAAAACCTACTAATTCAAAAGTCTTAGTGGAACATTAAAACTTTCTAAAGTTTGATTCCAAATTACCTACTCCATCAACCCTCAGAAAAGGTAAAAAGTGATTTACTAACAAAGGTCCAAATCTGCACACTCTTTCCTTTAAGCCTTTGCTCATATCAGCCCGTTACTGGAGTCACTTGCCTCTCCTTCCTACTTATAAAAAAGCAAACCTGCACTGACCCATGTGGCTCAGTTGGTTTGACACTGATTGATGAGGTATGCATGTATGCTGTATACATCTGTACATACTATTCCCAATAAACGCCATTAGGAGAAGAGCTCAAGGCAGTCCCCACTACAGGGAAGCACCACCCCCTTTCCCGCCAGAACAAGATTGTGTCCAGGATGATTTATTTCTTATTAGTGGTGGCTGGGAGGAGCACCACTGGTCAGAGTTCCTCCCACAGGGCATCATTTTGCAAAGCGAAAAGTCACTGGATAGATTCCTGGTCAGGGCACATGCCTGGGTTGTGGGCCTTGTCCATGACTGGGGCATGTTCAAAAGGCAACCAATTGATGTTTCTCTCACACATTGATGTTTCTCTCCTCTCTTTCTTTCTCCCCTCCCCTCTCTCTAAAAGTAAATAAATAAAATCTTTTTTAAAAAGTATACCCATCCTTTAAAGTCTAGCTCAAATTTTATCTTTTCCATGGGTTTTCAGTCTTTGATACAGGCAATAATTAAATTATCCTGAGTGGTCCAGCTTTAATTTTCAAGTTGTAAAGCAATTATACATGAGTTCTGTCCAAAAGTTATCCAGCCATGTAATATGTTTTTCATATTTTTTGAAGACGATACAAAACATAAGAAACATTGTACATAAGACAATGACATCTCAGCCCCCTTCAAAGTAGGCACCTTGGGACCTCACAGTTCTCTCAATCGTCATCATCTGCCCTGTTGTATTTTCCTGAACCTCATCAATGGTCTGAAATATCTTCCCTTTCAAAGGCGATTTTAGTTTTGGAAAACTGTAAGTCACAGGGCACCAAACCTGGGCTGTAGCAGGGCTAAGTCACCTGGGTGATTTGATGTTTTGCCAAAAAACTCTGCATGAGACATGATGCATGAGCGGGCACATTGTCATAATGAAGTTTCCAATCACCAGCTGCCCATAGCTGTGGCCTTCTGAATCATCCAAATAGTTTCCATGAAGGACTGTTCAAGCTTAATGCAAAATATGATGCAGATTTGTTGCTCTATTTGCTCATTTTGAATGCGATGGCCACACAGTGCAAATGTTCACTCAAAGGTGTCTTACTGCCCTCACTGACTAGTACAGAGAAAGTGTCACTATTCACACATGTGCATTCCAGTCCACTCTCCTTGGCTGCCAGGTTACATCGATGTCATGCAAACCATTCTCATTTTATTAACAATGGTTGGACTTTCCCCAGACAGACCTCATACCTATAACAAAGCTTATATATAACAAAATTAATCTACTGGTATTCTATTAATCTAATGGTATTGATATGTATCGTTATCACTGCACTCTATGACCATTAGGTATAAGTTGTAAAAGAGATAAAAGGGTCTGTGGACAAGCCTGAGAGCTTAGCTATCTAATCTTTTCCAGTAATCAAAAGCCAAAACCCCTGGTCTGGAATGGGCCCATACAAGGTAGGGAGATAGCTGGTCAGGATTTAGGTTGGTCTTCCTTAAGTAATAGCCTAGGAATGGAGAGACCAAGTCATCAAAAGGGTCAACAACCGACTACAAAGCAATCCGGAAGAAAAAAAAAAAAGAAAAGAAAAGATAGAATGACATTGAATAGAGGTGAAGGGGAGATGGATTTTCAGGGGTAGGGAACAGAAAAAAGCACCTCAATAAGTCAGGCTACAGTTATAAGACTAGGGCACCAATGATGCTGATGATGCTAAGCTGTGAGCTGCTAGGAGAAAAGGTGGAAGAAGAAAAACCTCTAGGAAAAGAAATAGTTTACCAACAACCTCTCCATGTTCTTTTTCCTACTACGGTCAAACTAATACACAGGCAGACAAGTCTGCCTGGTTAATGCGATAAAATAATCTCCTGCCTAGTCCCGTGCCCCTGTTGTAATTCCACTGATGAAAGGTAAAATAATGAAAACCAGCCATTATTCATTCCTTATGTTGGTATTCATCAGATTACCGTTCCGACACCAAGTTGATAAACATTATGGCAAAGGTGTTTTGACTGGACAATGATTAATATGGTACACCTTAATGGCAGACAACATTTAAGAATTCTCAAAACAATTCTCAGTATTTTATAAGCACTACCTCACTCATTCTCCTCAACAACCCTATACTCAATATGAAGATGTCATAGAATATAGAGCTTTGGGGCAGGCAAAATATGCCAAACAAATATAACCAAAAATAAATCAAGAATTGCAATTTTAATTTCAAACAAAGAAAACATAAGAAATAAAACAATAAACAGGATGACTGTCTTTACAAGTTGATATGGGTGTAGTCTAAAATTATAATTTAACTTACATGCTAAATATTTTATGCCAAATAACTCATGGAAAACTTATCAAAAATACCATATGCTGAAATCAAGATATATTCTGTTCAAATATGCTTAAAACATTAACTAAAAACCAAGTGTTTATTAGACTTTATACCAGAAAACAAAAGCTTTAGAGTTTCCTAACACACTCCCACCACCCTGCCCCGGGGACCAAAAAAAAAAAAAACCCGAAAAAACATACAGACCATATTATCTGCCTTAATAGAATAACAGTAGATACTGGTAACAATAAAAAAGAAAACTTCAAACATCTGAAAACTGCTCTAAAAGCCATGCTTTTAATCAACTATGCATCGAGTTTCTATATTTTTACAATTATAGAATACTTAGAAACAATAATAATGAGAAAAACCTCATATCAAATTCTAATCAAATATTTTTCAGGACAACTCACATTCTCTTAGTAAAAAGTGAAAATCAGTATATTAAATATTCAATTCAAGAAGTAAACAACACAACCATATACACACACACAAAACCTAAGGAAAGCTAAAGATGTGTATTATGAAAGATTAAGGTAAAGACTGTAAGTTATATGGGAAAAAAATGAGCAAAACACGTAAACCAATAGTTAGCCTAATTGAAAAAAACTATTATTAAAATTAGAAACCAAATAGGCTATACTTATCTTACAGATAGGAGCATATTTTATTTTTTATCAAACACACTGTACAATTCTTTGCTAATACATTTGCAAATATAAAGGAGAATGACAATGTTCTTGGAAACAAATTACCAAATTTTTTCCAAGAACTGACAGCATATAACCTGTCCCTTTGGGACAAAATGAGAAAGTTATTAGAGAACTATCCCTCAAAAAAAGCTCCAGGGCTCATTAAAAACAAAAACAAAAATGAAGAACGTTCTAGGTTCAAGAAGGCCGAAGTGGTATTACAACAAAGTGTCAGGGGTAATATGCACTGCCTTATATATATTTGTGTGTGTAAAGAGAATATGCACGTGCATACACAAAGAGGGGGAAAATGTTTATCAATGCTAACAATAGCTGGTCATTTAGGTAAATATGGAAGTTCACTGTACTTTTTTTAATTCAAATTTTCTGTAAATTTCAACTGCTTTCAAAATAAAGTAATTAAAAGTAAAAGTGCACTGGGTAAGACCATTTCATAACCAAGATCTTTCAAGCCTTAAAAAGAACATATAACCCCAAATTACCTAAATTACCTAAAGAACAGAGGAAAAACCTTCCCACTTCTTTTCATAAACCTTCCATAACCCAGATATAAAAATTGACAGCACTAAAAAACTTATAAACACACTCATTAATACAGATGCAAAAAAACCAAAGAAAGACATAAGCATTATTACAAATCACCAAGAGGGTTCATTTTAGGAATTTAACTGTGAGCCAACATTCAGAGACCTATTAATACAATATTAATCTTTTAAAAAGTTAAAAGGAGAAAAACCTCATGGTCATCTTTTCATATGCCAAGAGGTATCTGATAAAATTCATCCTGTAATAGGATAACATATATTTCAAGCCAAATAAAAAGCATAGTGATTAGAACAATTCCAAGAAAACAAGGATACCTGCTCTTATTCCTATCATTTAGCGGTATCTAGAAATGTGATCAATGCAGTAAGTCCAGATTTTTTTTTAACAAGAGGCATAAAGTTATGAGGCAAGATCAAACTGTTACTTGCAGATAATAACCAAATGGATGGCAAACTCAAAATCTAAAATATTATTGGGGGAAAAAGTTCAGTAAGGTTACCTGGCTATAGAAATAATACTACCACTTACAAACACAAATATATCTGATTAAAAATTAACAAGAAATATTCAGTACCTTTAAGAAGAGAGCCTCAGGCCCTGGCCAGGTAACCCAATTGGTTAGAGCATCATCCTGACAGACCAAAGTTGAAGGTTCAATCTCTAGTCAGGGCACATACAAGAATCAACCAGATGAATGCATAAACAAGTGGAAGAACAAATTGATGTTTCTCTCCCCCTAACCCAAAATCAATAAAAAATTTCTTTTAAAAAGAGAGCCTCAGGATAAAAGACATAGAAAGAGTCAATATTGTAAAGATGTTTTTTTCTACCTTTATTAATCAATAAATTCAATATAGTCACAACTGGATCTTCTTGTTCCCAGACCTTGATTCCAAAATTCAAATGAAAGAATTTCTGAGAATAGCCAAGAGTTAAAAAAAAAAAAAAGAGAGAATCTGCCATGCCTAATACTAAAACAATTCCAATTATGGTTTTGAATTGATCAGTGGATTATAACTGAGAATCCAGAAAGAGAGCTGGAGAACAAAAATTCAGTAAATGGTGTTAGAACAGCTAGCCTATTATTTCACTCTTGCCATCCTGTGGAGGGTACCTGAATCCTTACTGCACATCTTAAAAGAAGTACCAGGAGATTAAAGTACCAGCAAAGTAATGGTACCTTAATTCTTTATAGTAATGATGCTTAATCTCATTTAACAAATGCTCCTGTGGTATTTCTCCCCACCTCCCCCTCAACTATACTTAAGTCACAGCACCTTTAAATTCTCACATCTTACTTTAGTAAAAGGTAGGAATTTCTTGTAAGATTCATTAGTTTGTAGTTCATGGGATCACAGTCTACATTTCTCCAATCTCAGTCAGGAGTAAATTTTTACAGGTTTTTCTGGTTAAATATTTTTTTAATAAAGCTCAATCCTGTATTACTCAGTTAAATCAACAATTATTCTGAAGCTTTTCTTTCTAAAATGTAACTAATCTATGAAACAGTTATGAATACTTACAGTTGACCCTTGAACTACACCGGAGTTGGTGTCACAATCCATGGACATGAACTAAAGTGAGAGGGGATTGCTGGAGGGAAGTGGGATGCTGGGCGGAGGGGTTGGACAAGGGGAAAAAACTGGAACAGCTGTAATAGTTTAATCAATAAAATATACTTAAGAAAAAAGCCCCCCTGAAAAAAGAATATCAGAAAAAATATATTTGTAGCATTTATTGAAAAAATCTGTATCTAAATGGACCTGTGCAGTTCAAACCCATGTTGTTCAAGGGTCAAATGTATAAGGTAGGCAGAAGAAGGTTTATAGTTGTGAGTACATAAAACACAGAGTTTATCCTTGTACTATTATTATTGTATTATTTTCCATAGACACAACTGTAAACTTACTTTTTGCCCACCCCTGTACATAGAGTTCTTTTGTAAAGAAAGGAATACTTGCTATTGAAACAAAATTATACAGATATTTGGTTAACTTGGTTTCCAATACTAAAAACATTCATTTAAATCAGATTATTATACTTCATCTGTTAAGTAAAAATTCTCAGTTGTTCTAAAAAAAAGGTAGCCTATTGTTCTTTTTTTAAAAAGTAACCTATCTGTATCACCAGCTCTTTTAAAAAGTTATATACAAAGTACTGTAGGCAATATTGCTGATCAAGGAACTGAATACGGGGTTTGAAACATATCATCTAAGCAGTCAAGTACAGGTACTAACAGTTCTTATTAGTTTGTACTCCTCTTTTCCCAAATTTCCAGTTTGCTTATTATAGGACTTGACTCAACTTGAAAGCTAAATGTGGGATTCTGGCGCTCTCGAGGCACTTTTACTGACTATCCATAAAATCCTGCTAACAATTCAAATCCCACCAGAAGGCCCTTGATTTTTCAAATTGAGTAAGATTTTCTTAGGCAGTGGCAACTTTTCAGTTAGCAGTCATACTCGGGCTAATTCTAGACCTCTGAAGCAACCCATTGAATATGGGGGCACCCAGAAGAGGATTCTGCCACTCCAGTTAGGAAACTCCAAGGGGACAGTGCCTATAGCTCCCTGTGGACTTCTTTGAATAATCCCAAGGTGAAATGAATTTCCCATTCTATAATGGTTCAAACCTGAAGATCTCTGAACAATCCAAAAGACAATTCATGACTGCAGTTCAGCTTATAAATGCCTACACAAAGTTCTAGAAAGAAAAAAGGTCAAGGGTACAAATCCTCATCAGAAAATGAAATTATCACCTATGATTCACTGACATACCACTAAGACTCAAAATTCAGAACTGAAAATTTAAGAAATTTCACCTATCTTATCTTTTATTACATTATAACATCTTTGCCTTCTATGTCTTCATTGTTGCATTCTCATCCTAAGCAGCAGCCAAATTTTATTCTCCTTACAAACTGTCTTCCTGCAAATTTTACATCATTTCCATTCTTGCCTTACCACCTTGTCCCTCCCCAGCTTGAAGTCTCTTCTATTTTTCCTTTCTTGCTTTTAATTTTCCACATTCTTGGTTTTAGGGGAATGAGAAGGTAGAGTTCAGGCAAGCCAGCTGCAAGGGGAAGTATTTCAATGAACTCATGCAAATCTGAGTTTCAGAGGTAGAAGAGAAAGGGCTGCTACAGCAACATTTTAGGGAAAGCTGGGCTACCAAGCACAGATCACAGTGAAAAGCACTACTAGAAGTGAGGACAAATGGTATATATTCGTTGAAGTTTTAATACTAATGGAAAGCCTGAATCTTGGTTTAAATTTGGATAGTTTTCCAATTATTGAATACATTTTCCTGGTCAGAGGAGAAATCAGCTATTATTTAACGCTATAAAAGGAAGTTAAATTATTCATAGCAGCCTGTTTCATGAGATATACAAGATTTTGATTAAGTCTAGAACACTGATCAAAAGGTATCTGCATTTACCTATAGGAAATACCCAAAAGACCAAAACCTATAGAGGACAGAAGTATAAGAGTGGTTGACAAGGGCTGGGGGAAAGGAGAATAGGGAGTGGCTGCTAATGAGTATAAGATTTTGGGGGGGTGTAATGAAAATGAATCTAAATTAAATTGTAGTAATGGTTGCAAAATTCTGTGAATACACTAAAAAACTACTGAGCTATAAACTTTAAATGGGTAAATTTATGATATGTGAGTTTTATCTCAATGATGCCACTTAAAAAGATAGCTATGCTTTATATGGTTTTCTATAGTTTTTACACAAGGTTTAAAAGATGGCTATAGATGTATATATGTAGTAATATGAAAATACTATAGCAAAATATTTTCAAGATTAAAAAGTTACCTAAAAACTTCTCAGCAGCCCATATTTCTTCAGCTTATAACTTCAATTAAGTATTTACTTCCCTCTTTCAATTTAATATTTACTTAACCTCTCCAACAAACCAAATTTCATTGAAATGAATTCTAACGCAAGACTGATATTGGGTTAAGCAATACCCTAATTTAAATGCCCTAAATTAAAACCTTAAAAAACAAAATTTCAAAAAGCAAACCAAAATCAACCAATTGAATCACCAGCTAAATCATATGAATCTTCTCTAAATAGTATTTCCATAAAGCATGACAGTTCACTTTTTTCCTACTAGATATTATTAAAAAATAATTAGTCTTTGCTGAATTAGGTAAAAAACTTACAACTACCTAAACCAGTCAGTTTTTATAGATATTAGCAAGTTTCATTACAAAAAATGTATGAGACAGAACTGCCACTTTTGATGTTTTCCTCATGTTTCAAGATTTTAACATATTACCATCTTCTAGACATGTGCTGTGACCTGAATTATCTACTCCATAAGGTAGTCTTCTTAAATTTCTACACAGGTATGTACTGTACAATTTTTAAAAGATTTTTTAAAAAGATTTTATTTATTTATTTTTAGAGAGAGGGAAAGGGAAGGAGAAAGAGAGGGAGAGAAACATCAATGTGTGGTTTGCCTCTCCTGTGCTCCCTACTGGGGGCCTGGCCCCAACCCAGGCATGTGCCCTGATGGAATCAAACTGGCGACCTTTTGGTCACAGTCGATTGGCCCAGGGCTCAATCCACTGAGCCCCATCATCCAGGGCTCAGTTTGCTAGTTTTTAATATGTGAGGCTTCAGACTTAGACTGACCCAGAAAACAATAACTGGTTTCTCCAGTCAATTCATCTTTTTTCTTTTGCTTAAAACAAAACCCCTCACACAGAGCATTTAGAAGTGTTAGTGATAACCTTGTATAATCAAGTTGAAAGGGAAAAAATAAAACATTAAATATTCAAGATAGTAAAACATCATTCACTCACAAAATATGTGGAGATTCTAAATATTTGACACATATGAAATGTCCCCACTTTGAAAAGGACCAAAAAATATATCTCTAAGAGACAGACTTCTGTCCATATAAAGCTAACATTTTTTAAAAATTTATTTTTAGATAAAGGGAAGGGAGGGAGAAAGAGAGGGAGAGAAGCACCAATGTGTGGTTGTATCTTGTATGCCCCTAACTGGGGACCTGGCTCACAACCCAGGCATGTGCCCTGATGGGGAATTAACCAGAAACCCTTTGGTTTGAAGGCCAGCACTCAATCCACTGAGCCACATCAGCCAGGGCACAACATCAGCTAACATCTTAAGAGAATCATTTGCTGAGTCCATCCATGAGAGGCTTTGTGTGTATGGAAAAGGGTGCTGAGAAAGGAACAGAAAAAAAATTTTTTAAGTGAAATTTCATCTTTCTACTAGCCTTAAACACACACACACTCCCCCCCTCCCCCCGCCCCCCGTCTGGTGGTTCAGTTGGTTGGAGTGTGGCCCTATGCATCAAAAGGTTGCAGGTTCCATCCCCAGTCTGGCACATAGGGAGACAACTGATCAATGTTTCTCTCTTTCATTTTTCTCTCAAATCAATAAACATACCCTCAGGTGAGGATTAAAAAAAGTCCACACAGACACAAACTACCTCCTACACTTGATTAGCCACACCTCAAATGACATGGCCCAAAATGAATTTCTCAACTACCCTACCTCTTCTGCTACCCTGTTCCCTGTCTCAGGAAATAGATCTACCATTAATCATGAGCTCACAGAATCCTGTGAATAAATATCTCTCATTTATATTTTAAGATCCATGAGGGAAGGAATCACGCTTTTTATTCATAGTACTTACCACATCATGACACTTGATTAATATGTAAAACAAATGAATGACAGCCATCATTGTGACTTCTCCCTTGTCAATAGTTAGGAATTCTTTTCCACCCAGGTATTCCCATAGAAGTTGACCTGCAAACAAACTGTATCCTGCCATTTCCACTTTGTTGTTCTATAGACTACAGATCACATTAGATGGCTCAGTATTAGTTGAAGTGCTTGCTTATAGAATCAGGAAGCATTTCTACAGATGGAGAAAATGAAGACAACAGATATGGAGTAACATAGGATTAAGCTGTCAATTCTAAGATCAGCCTCTTGGTGTTCAAAACAGCTTTACAGATTCTGTGCAAGGATAATATTCTACTCTTTCATAAAAAGAACTTTATTTACTGCTACATTCTAAGCATGATGACATATTCAAAGATGTTTTTTAAAGACTGGTTAAGTTTTATCATCCTGTTTGCATAACTAAACCAAAAATAATATACAGCCTTTCCTTGCTTATCATTATTAATATTTTCATTTCCAAATTTTGGTAACAAAAGTAAGCCAGCTTCATCTCCTATTGGCAGGCTACTAATTTAATGCAATTTTTACCACTCATTCTAAAGAATAAAGGAGCAATGCTATGAAGCCAAGATATTCATTCAAACTTGCCAATGATTTATGGTTGTAATTTTTTGAAACAGCATGACAGTTATTGACCATATTCTTTAGATAAGAATTAAACCACATATACCATGACTCAGTACAAAACAAAACTAACCCCTCTTTATCTACACCTTTGCCTAAGACAGTCATATCTCTGATGAATAAAAAGCACCAGCCTAAACTTAAACTGGATTATACATGACCTATGTATAAGTCTGCTATATTTCTCTCATAGTCTGCTATATTTCTGGCTCACATTCAATTTTGTCAAGTGATCATCAGAAAATGAGCAGGGAGACTAAGATTAACCAATCATATACTGAGCACCTATTTAAAACAAATAAAATTTGGTCCCTGCTTTCAAGGAATTTATTTTCATAAATCTTAATGTAACATGTTCCATTTATAGTATAATCTCTACCATAAGACCAATTAGATAGCTTGCATTTAAGACTATCTTCTTAAACTCACTGAACATTTCATTTGAATAAAGGACTTAATGAAACCATTTATGACAGTGGGTTGCAAAGTAAAGAACATGAATAAAATATGCCATAAAACCAAACTGTGTATGGCTTGTGGTCCTAGTTATACTAGTTATGACTATATCTTATATACTTTTTTAATATTAAAAAGTCAGTTCTTCCTGTTGAAAAATTCTAAAGGGAGCTGACATGACATGCAATACTGTACTTTTCAAATTTAGCATATACTTCTACCTCAGAGCCCAACTCAATCACAAGATTCACTTTCTGGGTACAATGGAACTATATAGTTGTATCCTTCCTATACAAACATTTTCTAATCCATCACAACTGCTAATAGATTTTTTTGTAGTAGCAGCAATAAAACTACAGTGACCTGCATATATAATTACTTTGAACAGTCCAATGACATGTGTTAACCTCTGTCTCAATGTCCTCATCTATTAACATACAGGTAATTATGGTATGTATCCCTTAGATATGAATATTTAATCAGATAATACTTGAAAATTTCTATAATAATGCCTGGCATATAAATGCTCAATAATGCTTATTATCATTACTAGCTAATGTCAAAGCTAGAAAAAATTAACAGGCACACACAAAAAAATCAAATTCATTATTCTGGTTTCCTTAGTAGCATACTCCAATAAATGGATCTAAGCAGCCACAGACTGCCTACATGAAATTATTCATTTAATCATTAAATAAGGACAAATTTATATGTATTTTCTAACTACTACAAATAATTTAACAGTTTTGATAAGTTTTAAAGTTTAGCTTAGAAGTTTTAATGAACAGACTATTTATATATTAGACATTTGGCCTTGGCTCATGTAGCTCAGTGGACTGAGTGCCAGCCTGCAAATCAGAGGGTTGCCACAGTTCGATTCCGAGTCGGGGCACATGCCTGGGTTGAGGGCCAGGTCTCCAGCTGGGGGTGCTGAGAGGCAACCACACATACATTAGACATTAGTTTGGTTCACATTAAGTCAGTTGATAGTTGCTAATACAATGTCTCATTATTGTGATTCCACAACTCCTCTCTGTCTAAAAGAATGTATAGTTCATAATATTTGCAAATGTAACTCTGGAAAGAGATGCATGATTATGAATGTCATGTTAAGCTTCAAAGCCCAAACACAGGAAATTAAAATGAAACCTTTAGATCCAGAATCAATCAACCTAATTTTCTATACCAACATGAACTGTCACATTTCAGATCCATATAATCTTCACTCTTAAATACCCAGGTTCAGCCAAAATAATAAATAAGTAATACAATAAATATCTGCTCCCAGAAAGTGCTTAAATTCTTCCATCACTTCCTATAGCAATCACTCCCACTTAGGTAGATTTTGCCTTATACTAACATAATATCTGAATACCTACTATACACAAGACACTGTGATAGGTTTTGGGTATAATAAAGAGTTATGACATTTGCCCTTTAGAATTTTATAATTAAATTGAACACAAATTAGAATTAAAACAAATACTTAATTGTCAATTATATGATTAAAGCTCTACAAATAATACAATAGATACTGCTAGGAAGTAGAGAAAAGGAGAGAGGAAATACTCTGGTGATCAGGGAAGGTTTTGAGGAAAAGGAAATATTATAAATGAGCTTTGATAAAAGAGAAAACAAAAGGTGAAGAAGGATGGGCAAGAATTCCAAGCTACCAATTAGTACAAAAAAGGATCCACTGAAAAGGGTGTGTGTTCCACAGATACAAGTGTACCAGTTTGGTTGAAACAGATCAATCCTGAGGTCCAGTTATGGAAAGTGTCAAAAGTCAAACCAAGAATTCTAAACTTTATTTTAGAGGCAAAAGAGTCACTAAGTACAATATATTGAACAGATAAGTAATACAATGAAAATGGTATTTTAGGACTAATTTTCGATGTTTATAGAATTTTGTGATGTTTATAGAGAGGTGCAGTACAAGATGCTAGTGGTAAAGACCAGTTAGAGTTCTAAAACCAGGGTTTGGGTATGAGGTAATAAGATGGAAATCGCTCCAATATAATTCTTCAACTTTAAATAACCCAGGACCCACATATAAAGCTGTAATGCCTTTTATAAAAACTCCCTATTTCCTTTTACAGCCCTGGTTGGTGTGGCTCAATATATTGAGTGCTGGCCTGCAAATGAAAGGGTCGCCGGTTGGATTCCCAGTCAGGGCACATGCCTGGATTGCAGGCCAGGTCCCCAGGTGGGGGTATGTGGGAGGCAACCACACATTGATGTTTCTCTCCTTCTCCCTCCCTTCCCCTCTCTCTAGAAATAAATAAAATCTTAAAAAAAAAAAAACACCAAAACCTTCCCTATTTCTTTTTACAGAAAGAACTAATTAGAATAATTGTTTTCTTATTCTTTCACCTTTTCCTGTAGCAGTATTTTCTTGCCCATTTCTAACCATGAACTGTTAACTCCTCTTCAAAATTCCAAACCCTTGTATTTCCCTCACTTACTAAGCATTCTAGTCTGAACATTCACCTTTGCTTTACTACTTACTTTTATACTCTATTTAACTATCTACTCCCATCTAATAATAATTAACTCCAAACCCATAACTTTTCTGCAGCTTCATAAAGTCCAATAAACCTACTCATACTCTACTTTGTCTTACCCCTTAACTTTTAGTCTATTCATATATAAGTTCTACATACCCACAACCTTTACAAACTCTTCTAAAGTCTCTACTCACTTTCTTATAGTTCTAATAGTTTCCAGACTCACATTTAAATTTACACGCAAAGACAACCCTCTCACACACACTAAGTCTCTATTCTCCCAGGTATCTGACCATTTCATATACTCAATAATAGCAGCTACCATATTCCTTTGGTACTTTGTTCATGTAGAAAATACATCAACTGCTTTAACATAATTATCTCATATAATCTTCAAGATTACATTGTTAGAAAGGCTCTTCCATTCGACAGATAAAGAAAACTGAGGCCTAAAGAAATCAAGTACCTTGCCCAAGATCAGCCCACTGGGAAGTGTTACCTTCTCCTCTCTATAGGCTGCAATGTGGCTCTACAGTGTGTGTGTACTCAAAAACATTTCCCTTAGTCCTCTCATTAAGGATATCGACATGTGAGAACATGATTCCATTCCTCAACCTGAACAATGATAGTTGAAGACAAAAAATTAGCTCTGCTGATTTCTGAAACTTTGGGAATGAAGAAATGAATTTAATTTCCTAAATCTTTTCTGAATGTTTAATAGGAACCATTGCATTGAAAGGCTTAATTAAATTTACACTCTTAATTCTAGGAATCTGGATCAAAAGTATTAACTTTTCGCCCCGGCTGGCGTAGCTCAGTGGATTGAGCGCAGGCTGCGAACCAAAGTGTCGCAGGTTCGATTCCCAGCCAGGGTACATGCCTGGGTTGCAGGCTATAACCCCCAGCAACCGCACATTGATGTTTCTCTCTCTCTCTCTCTCCCTCCCTTCCCACTCTGAAAATAAATAAATAAATAAAATCTTAAAAAAAAAAGTATTAACTTTTCAAATTTAACTGGTAGGAACAAGAAGGCTCATCTAATTGGGGATTAATCCACTCAAATATTTTGGAAATAATTTTGTATCTAACAATAATTTTAGATCAGATCTTGGCATGTAACTTCAATACTCTGAGCTTATGAGTATCTTCATTTGTGAAAGAGATAACATCACATGTTTTACAAGGTTGTGGTGAAAATTACAGCCTGACATAAATAAATGGTAATAAATTATGGCTTTTATTATTCACTTTCTTCTGATCTCAAAGTAGTTTGTTCTCACAGTATTTTAATTCAAATCATATTAGCCACAAAAATTCTAATGACTTTCAATCTGGATCCTAAATATGAATGCTACATAAATTTGGTCAATGGATTCCAAATGTATTAATAATTATAAAAACTCAAGCTTCCTCCTTTACATTTTTTTACGCAAGGAACATTTGAAACACTTCTAATTTATAAATAGAGTATCAAGTCTACTTTATTAATATACAATATCCAGTTCCTTTCCTTCAGTTTCTCACAAAAACTCTAAAGTCTATTACATTTTAGATAAAGGTATACAGAAGCTCACTTCTAACTATTCATCTTCTCTAGCTCCTCCTACCTGCCTCAGCAAAACAAAAACTAGGTTGAGAGATTATTGAGGTAGGTAGTACAGAGACAGCTAAGACAGGCAAAGGTCAAAATCATTAAGGAATATATCCTGGAGACTCATAACAAAATATAAAATTATTTCTTGAGTAATGTGGAGTACATTAGATATAGAAAGAGGAAAAAAGAATATAATCAATCTTTTGATTTTTATATACTTAACCCAAACTCCTTTCACATAAAGTAGAAGTAATCCCAGGTGGAAATTCAGAGAATTTATACATCAAGGCTAATAGTGACATAATGTATGAAGAAAGTGAGTTTTTAAAATTTTGCCACCAACATTCTCTCACATGGGAAACAACACATTCTGGCATAAACTTACTACCCAAGGTATAGGAAGACACAAATTTTTAACCTAGATGCCTCATAACACCTTCCCCCTTCCCCAAGGTCCATATATTTTACAGGGCCACACCTTGTTTTATCTTCTTGCTTAACCCTTACAGGACTCCTCTTGAGCTTTCTTACATGGCTGCCTTCTTCCTCTGATTCTATTAAGGATGGAAAGTAGTCAATAGTAACATTTGTTACCAAGTCATGTTCATGCCCTAATTTTATATACTTGTATCTATCAATAAACATTGTGATACCTGGGGGGAGGGGGAGAAAAAAAGAGTAACATTCAGGGTCAGGTGCCCATGCAAGAGTTCATCATTTGGGGTGGTCATCAAAATATCAACTTATAATTATTTCTACATGATCACAGACTTATACCTTAAGAAATTAATCTAGCTGTCATGGCTGAGAACTCCTGGGATAATAGGCTCCCTGTGGACATACTATATTTGGCCATGTATAATGTGCATTTTTTCCCCAAAATATTTAAGGGAAAAACAAGGATGCACATTATACATGGGTAATACCTGAGATACCTTGTATCTGTTCTGTGTTTTGCAATTATTCATTACATAAAATTTCTTGTACCACGCTCTGGCTGGTGTGGCTCAGTGGACTGAACCAAAGGGTTGCCAGTTCAAGTCCCAGTTGGGGCACATGCCTGGGTTGCTGGCCAGTCCCAGGTTGGGGGCCTGTGAGAGGCAACTGTTTCTCACACAGTCATGTTTCTCTCCTTCTCTGTCTCCTTCCCTTCCCCTCTCTCTAAAAGTAAATAAATAAAATCTTAAAAAAAAATTCTTATACCCTAACATGTTAAAAAATACATGCTAAAATTCCTTTAGTATAAAAAATAAGTATCTAAATATAAATTTTAATTGAATTAAAATATAAAAATTTTATAAAATTTTAAAATATAAATTTTAAAAAACTGAATTAAAAAATTAAAATGAAAGATTTTTTCCTTGAAAATTTGGGTCAAAAATATGGGTGTGCATTACACACAGGAGCACATGTGTATAGGAGCATGTACAGAAGCACGTTATACACGGCAAAATACGGGTATATCAGTCTTTACTTTTAAATATTCATAGTTAAAATAGAATCAGTTACTGTTAGCCATTATAATAAGTAGTCTAGGTGTAATGTGAACAAATTCAAAGACTGTAGAGTTTTAGTAACTGTTTAGCAATATTTACCATGTGACAACATGATGTTGCTATAGATTTCTTTGGGAAAAAAATAGGTATTAGGGAACAAATTTTCAAATGGAAGTTTATTAACAAGATAAGCAAGACCCAACCAGAACAGACAGAAAAAAACTTCATAATGTGTTCTTGTAATGCCCTTCACACAAACCTATCAAGGGCCACATGATTGTTGTAACCTGTAGTCTCAACCACCCTTTGTCTCCAGGGCAATCTTCCATTCCTCTTCCTCCCAAGGGTTTTCCTAGACTTCCCAATCCTAATAGAAAAGTCAATAAAGGACACCTACTGGAATGTTCTTCCTAAAGAACAATCACCAACTTAAATTTTTTGAAAATAAGACAAAACCCAGACAGAAAATCAGCTTTAGAATGCTGAAACATGGAAAGTACATACCAGGCATTTGGTCAAAGTATATTGAACAAGATAATAAAAAATTTTAACTGGACAGTACATTCAATAATACATCTATCCCTTTGGCTTTACTGATTTGTGAGCTGAGACTCAAAAGGTTAAAGGACTTGTCCACGGACACAGATATTTTGGAGCACAGCCATGACTAAACAATTCTTGTCTCCTAGTGCAATGTTCCCTTCAACAGTTTATACTGTAATTATGGTCACCACTCAGCCCTTCAAACTAAAATATAAACATACACAATCTGTGTTAAAATAATATGTATATACACGTATATATCCATACTTATGCCATGTAAAAAAATTGTGATGACTACAGCATTCATCCTTGTTATTTCTCAAGTATATAACGTACCTAGCAAACGTTACCAGTTTTAATACACCTCTCCCAAAATGACTTCATTGATGTGAAAAATGTTTAATGTCAAATAAAAAAGGTCTTAAGCTATTTCCACTTGCAGCTCATTAAGTTAAAAAGCAGTCATCTCTAAATGATTGAATGTTTATCAGATAAAATGTGAGTTACATTGCAGTGGCCAATAAGTTAGTTTTTTTTCATATGATGGCTCTAGTAGTACTTAGTTGTCTTTAATAACTTTATTTGAAACAATTTTGTTACATTATATTGTGACAGCTGTCATATCAGCATGCATTTAAAAAATCAAAATTGGTGAATTTTTGTGCAGCCATTTTAATATTGAAGATGGAAGAAAATATACCATACTATCCATATATTATGCTTTATTATATCAAGAAAGGTAAAAACACAACTAAAATGCAAAAAAATATTTGTGTAGTGTGTGAAGAAGGTGCCGTGACTGATCCAACATATCAAAAGTGGTTTGCGAATTTTCAGTACTAGTAACTTTTGGCCAAATAGTTCTTTGCTGTGGGGCTGTCTTATGCACTGGGAGATGTTTAGCAGCAGCCCTGGATTCTACCCACTAGAAGCCAACTGCAGGGGATAACTGATATACTCAAAATATCCAAATCAATAAAGTTATTGGTGAAAATGAAAAATGTGTTATTTTATGGAAAAACTAAACGGACTTTTTGGCCAACCCAGTACATAAGAACAGGACCATAACATCAAGCAAGGAATGTCTGTGCTTCAATTTATAGGCAAAGGAAATTATTAAATTAATGAACGTAGCATGTATGACTAGAAAACTGGCAGTGGAGTGGGTCACTATCTTCCTAGTCAATTTTCTAATCTGTAAAGAGTTACAGAAATACAATCTTTGGCAAAGACCCCAACATGTAAAAAGATAAAAGTATAAAAATGAGGGTGTTCCAGTTAAGGAGTTGGAAAGCAAGCCCTGCTGGACTTCTAAGGGTTCTGTAACTCCTAAGGTTCAGCAGAACACTGTTTAAATATAAGTACTCTCTCTTCGTAGCTTTTTGCATCTGAAAAGTGGTTGTGTTTAAAATCTCAAAGTGCAAATTTGAAAAGATGAAGCCTTATTCCTCGGAACATTTTTTAAAATTTCTAATTTCTTCTAATGTCAAAATCATTTACTGTGGGAAAATACCTATCCCTCACAGATTTTGAAACTCAGGTCTCAAAATCTCAGAGTAGGAAGACCTACTCTTCCAATCAGTCCTTAGAATGCATTCGGCTCAATACTCCAATTAGCACAAAACTTAAGGTCGCAGGTGGGGCATAGATTTCTTAGCGTGAACAACAAGTATAACAACCTCTGTGGATTTTTAAGTTCCATGTGGTGCTTGAGAAAAAGGAAAAATATCTCTGGTGATGAAATTTTCAAAACGTATCTAAAACTACGGTTGGTAGAAGGCTCGTCACAACCAGAAAATATTTCAAATCTACAAGCAGAACAAAACCATACCTCAACCAAACGCTAACATCAATTACTTACACAATTTACACGGTTAAAAAGACGAGACGAAATCAGTGTGATTTACTTCAATGGATTTGTTCGATGCCTTAATAATGAATGAATCGGAGGCATCACTGACTTGAGTTCTGAAGGAGCCTCACTCTCAGCTCTGCCCCCTATAAAAACTGAAGCAAATGCTACAGAATTTGGTGTTTCGAGGGTAAGTCTGGTCCAAAGGAAGCCCCTCCCCTTCTTTCTCCGGGCCTCCCTCCCAGGGGTTGGAGCCCAGGGCAGCCGGGCTCCCGGCGCCCCCTCACCGCTCCGGAGAAGTTCCGCGGGCCGCTCTCGGTCCACGCCAGGCCGGCCCACGGCCATCACCCGCGTCGCCGCCTTAACACCCAACCCGGCCGAGGGTCGCGCCCCCTCTCCGGGCCGCTGCCACAAACACCCCGCCCCCGCCTCCCTGCCACCGCCCTCGTGGAGCGTTAACCCCTCACTGTCCGCCGCCCGGCTCCAAGAAGGAGGCCGGCCAGGGGGTGGAGTTGTCGCGTCTCCTCCCGGGAGCGCCCGGGCAGACGCCCGGCTTGTTTACAGGCCCCAGGCCCCAGGCCTGGTCGCCACCGCCGTCGTGCAGGCCCCGCGCCGCCCGCCCGCCCGCCCTCGGCCCGACTTCACGCTTACCCGGAGCAGCCGCGGGCAGGCAGGTCCCTGGTCGGCCGAGGCGGCGGCAGCGACGGCGGCCGGAGAGGGGGCGGGAAGGGGGTCACCACGGCTGCTGCCGACCAGGTCGGGCAGGGGAGGGGGCAGAGGAGGGGAGGAGCCGGGCTGTGTCCGGGACCCCGGCTCTCGGTGCCCTCGCGGCTCAGATCATCCGGGCGTTGGAGCGGGAGGCGGAGAGCGGGTCCCTGAGGAGGAGGAGGAAGAGCCGAAGATTCATCGCTATCGCGCCCCACCTGTCTGGAGCCCCCCCCACCCCCCCTCCCCAACCACCCGTTCCTGAGCTGCAGCCGCCCGAGCACCCGAAGCTGCGGGCCGGGCCGCCCCGAGACCACTGCTCCCTCGCTCCCGCGCGCGCTCCCGCCCCTAGAGCCGCCGCCGCCTCAAGCGCGTCCCCGCGCAGGCGCGCTCACGTCGGAGCCGTGCCGCCCCTCCCCCACCCCTCCGCCAGCCCCGCCCCACCTCGCCCCTCCGGCTCAGCCGCCGCTACCGCTGCGGCGCGGCCGTGCCTTCTGGAGAGACCCGGATGTCGTTGGGCAGGAACTGCGGCGAGGGCCGGCGTGCGGGCGGGGGAGGGGCAGCCATAGGTGACGCCACTCTCCCCAGTTTTTTTCTCCTAGGCCAGGGCCCCAGGACGAAGTTGGAAGGAGGATCCGAATCCCAGATCGAAACTGGGCACCGGAGCTCGACAGTGTGTGCGACTGTTAGAGTAGTGAGAAATCGACCGCCTGTCCAACGCAAGCAGTCTGCGGTGCCCGGACTCAGAAGCTCTCCCTAGGGCGTCCGCGTCTCTCGCATCGGCACTTGTACCTGTCTGCAAATACACACCCATTCCACGACCAGACGCGGTCCATAGAGCCCAGAGGACCGACCCTGCTGCCCTTTGGACCTGTCTCGGGCGCTGCCGCGGCCTGTTTGCCGCCAGGCTGCTGTCGATCTAATGCTCCCTAGGTTCCAGGCCGCCGCCAGACCCCCTGCCTCAGGCTCTACGTCTCTGGAGCCATTCTCTCCCAGAGCCCCTGGGAAGACCACGCAAATGTTCCAGGCACACACCTCGCGTCCCGAAAAACAGCGTTACACGCACCCTACCACCAGCCACTCACATACAGGCGCCGGGCACATGCTCTGGGTTATTAGAAGGTTTTCTGTCTAGTTCATGGGATCCCACATTTTATTTATTTGCACATGTAAGACAGTCACATGATTCTGTCACTGGGGACCTCCAACGACCTCCAGAGAGGTTAAAGGAAAGGAAGATTTTTCAAAATCTAGAGGATAATCATAAACGTAATTGCTGCTTCTACGAAAAACTGGAGATCAACTATACCTAGCTGAAACTGCACGTGCAGGCGGCCAAAATCCAGTTTAGCTAGCTAGACTACGGAAAACCCGACCCACGCTGTTTGCAGACGCCCAGGATAGAATGACAAAACCTAGCCGGCCAATGAATCAGAACTTGGGAGCAGTGCATCACCAGCATGGGTTTCCATTGGCTGGGCTTCCGTTCCCTCTCTAGCCAGAAGCTTAACCTGTTCATGGATTTGACCTACACCACATTTGCAGAAACAGACGTTTAAAAGAAATATTCATTTTTTTAATGCTCTGGTATATACAAAGACAAAACAAATACGTATTACTTCATTGTAGGAGACAGGTACTTTAAAAAGAACACTGAAATTGAGTTAGCCAGATTGGGTTCTGGCCAATAAAATGGTAAATTTGTGATGAGGCCTCTCCATTTCATCTCAGGAGCTTGCTGTAGAGAACAAGTTGCATCTACTAAAAACTCTTTGTTGCCCCAACTCTTATTCTGTCTTTCTCTTATCATTTAGCTGCTTTTAAAGCTGTAAAACCCATCTCCAATTTTTTCAACATTACTTTTTGGGAAAGGTTCTATTCCTCTCACTTTTAGGCTGGGGACCTAATGACAGGATCAAATAGTATTACCAAATGGTCATTGGCAGGCCAAATCTTCAAGGAACCCCAAAATCAATCTACCCAATATTTTAGGGATAAAATTTCTTAGAGTAAGGTGAAGATATATCATTTCCAGGTATATGAAGTGAAAATAAAATTCACTTTCTGCCCTTAGTCCCAGTATCATGTGAGGATACATTTCCTAATTACTTCTTCACACACTTATTAAAAAAAAAAAGGAAAATTAGATCAAAGATCTTTGTTACCCTGCCCTAATGCAATCCTTAATACTTTAGACAAGTAATAGCATGATTAGCATGCTAGTGGACTCATTACCATTCTGAAATAGAATTGCTCATGTGGCAACCACTTTTTGGAGTATCTTAGAAAACAAATTTTCTAATAAAGCAGAACCAGGGCTGCCAATGTCAATAGTGGCACTGAGCTTGAAGGTCTTGCCTGTCTTTCTGCTTCCTTCTTTTAGACACTCATACCTTCCTTCTCTCTGCTCTATACTTGTAGGAGAATCTGGGTCAACTGTAGCAGAAAAGGTAGAAAAAGAGAAAAATATGAACATAAAGAAATTTTTAAGGAGTCTGCACAGTGTCCCACAGACTGCTGATAAAACTGTACCTTCTTCTATTTCTTATTTCTCGGTATAGCTTGCAGGAACATTTTGGTATGAACTAGGAAACTCATAGGTTGTAAGATTAACATTTTAAAATTTGGGACAAAGTTATCTTAATATTGTCTGAATAAATATGCTTGATATTATAATATCCCCGTCCTTATACTAAATATTATATTCCCAAAATACTATAATAAATGTTCTCTGAATATAATACTTATAGGGCAAAAAACTTACCAATAACTATTTAGAAAGGGGCAAAAGCACATTGGAAAAAAGTGTTAAAAGTTTCCTTTTCTTTTAAAAGTATGTAATAAGTAATAGATTAATTTTTTAAGATTTTATTTATTTTTTAGAGAATGGGGAAGGGAGGGAGAAAGAGAAACATGAATGCTTCAATCAGGTGACCTTTTGGTTTGCAGACCAGTGTTCAGTCCAATGAGCCACACCAGCCTGGGCAAAAGTCCCCTTTTCTTTTGAACTATGAGACTTTGCTTGGGCCTACACATGTTAGGGATGTTTACAGTTTTTGAGGAACAGTAGAAATATGCTGTAACTGTATTTTAGTCATAACTGTATTTTAGTCATTTGTATAGGTATATTTTAAAAGTATCCTACTCTTCTTTGAGAATCTGTTTATATTTCAATTACCAAAGAGAAAAGGATTTTTCAGAAAGATTGGTTGTCAAGTCCTGAATTTAAGTGTATGCAATTAGTTTAGTAATTGGGAGGTTTGGGATGAGGACAGGGGCTGCAGTGAGGAGTCTAAACTTTAGACCCTAAGGTGTAGCGTGATCAGTAATACTCTCTCCTCTTTTCTTCCACAATCATGATTTAAAGAAAAGGTCAACATTCCTGGTTCCGAAATTACTGTTACCACTCTACCCAGAAGAGCCACCCCTGAGACAGCCTTGCTTGGGCCTCTCAAAATAAATCTCAGCAATTTAGGTGACCCGCTCCCAAGGGAATTCCTGATAATCCCCCTCACCTAACCCAGTCATCCTTTCACACTGAAGCCAATCACTACCCAACAGCTACAAAGCCAAGCAGAACATAGATTCCGATCTTCCTTCCTCCTCCTCCTTCACTACCTGTTTCATGTTTTTCCCTCACACACGTCCTCTTCATTTGTCGTCTTCTCTCTTTTCTTTTTATTACTCTTCTCCTTTTCTGTTTTCTTTTTATCTCCTTTACTTCTTTCCCCATTCTTCTTTTCTCTTTTTTCTTTAGCTTAGTCCAAATTACAGCTTCTGCTACCCAGTTTCCACCAGAGCAATACACATGAGCAAATATTGTCCCTGAACTAATTTTGTTGGAGGAGGGGTACCCCTCACCCCAGTCTTCCTTCCTTCATCCCTCTGCCATCCACCATATCAAGTCATGAAAAGCTTAGCTGTTTGAAGGACTGTCACAGAATGAAAAGGATTAGAGAATTCTGTCCTGTGACATCACTGGGGCAGCCCCATTAGGGTGGGGTAGAAGGAAGTCAGCAGTCTTCTGCTGCTCTTTGGGCTCCCTCTGGTCCCAGAGAGAAATGTGGGCACTGTGAGCAGCACAGGCCAAGCCCTGGATGTTCTTTAGAATAGGCTCTTGCCTCAAGAGTAGTTTATATGGCCGCAGTCTTACAACATTGGTGTGGCTCTTGTCAGATGAGTTCATCTGTTCAACAGGTAGTTATTGTGTGCTGTGTGCTAGACACTGTGTTGGGTGTGAGGGGTAGATAATGGCATCAATGGGCAAACGCCCAGCTCCCAAGGAGTTGATATAATGAGGGATATAGACAAAGAAGTAAATAAAAAATAAGAAAATTGCAGATTGTAACACAGTGGTGTAAGGAAATAAATAAGGAACTATATCAGGGAAGTGGTCTTGAAAGTGATCTATATCAGGGAAGTAACTTCTTAGGAGGGTCTCCTTCATTTGAGCTGAAGGACGAAAAAGAGTCAGCTTTGCAAAGAATCCCGGGAGAGCTTTCCAGGCAGAGGGATCAGCATGGGCAAAAGGCTTTATGTGGGAAAGAACTTTGGCAGAAAAAGAGTTGTCTACAGACCCAAGAGAAGTTTGGCAAACTCAAGGCAAATGTATTATAAGGCCATTCAGCTGTGTAATTTCAATTTAGGATGTTTGGGCTACATAAGCCAGTTTACAATTAGGAAACCACCTTGAGCAGAGAGGCACGATCCATACAAAGTAACTTAGTGAATTGGTCTGGACCAAAAAGCACAGCATCTTAAAAGATTGAAATGAAAAATCAAAGGACCTTTATGAAACTATTGAAATCAAGAAGCATTCCACAACCCCAGGGAGAGTTCTTTTCAGACAATCCAACAGCAGCTAAAAAGGAGTAAACTATAAACTTTGAAAAAATTGTTTTTCTTCTAGTATAGATAGCTGTGTTAGTGAGTAAAAACTAGCAAAAATTTGGATTTCTAGAGAGTACCTTTTTTTTCTTACCCCTGGATTTTTACTGTCTAATAAGGGCATCACAGAAGATCTTAACTAAACCATATCTTTGAAAGCTACAATGCATTTTGCACCCTTAACAATGGTGGTCTGGTTGAAAACCAGTGATGAGATGACCATTCTCATAAAGGCTGTTTTCTATACCTGGCTCCGCACTGCCAATTAGACCAACCCAATTTAATCCTTGCAACAACTCTTGTGGGTGGGCTGGGTCAAGATTGTTGTTCTCATCCTTAACAGAAAAGAAAACTGAGTGTGGGAGGAGTAGCAACTACCGAGAGTTACCAAAAATAATGACAGGTAACCAGGTTTTTCCCAGTAGCCTGTGGGTCATCCCCAGCTTTTGTATGCCAGTAATAAAGGCAGCAAGGAGAGTCAAGGAGTGGAAAGAGCATGTCACAGTGTGTGGAGCTGGCTTGTACTAGTTCAGGAGAGCTGGCTGTTAAATTTTTAGGAATTTTGCCAGCCGTAAACTTCCAATCAGGTAAATTTTAAACAAAGGTAATATACACTTAAAATTCATCACCCTCAAATTATTTTAATATATATGTTACTATTATCTATACTTGAGATTACTTACATGTATGTGTTTGGTAAAAATTCTCTGTAATATGTTACTTCACGTCTCTTCCTGACATTGCATTCAGTGACTTTACTTTGGTAGCTTGAAATTGACTATGGAGGGAGTATTTACACCATGGAAGTCAGCAGATGCTGCAAATCAGGGCTTGACTTCTTGCTCTGTTGATTGTCCAGATTGAAGAAAGTGATGGAGAAAACATTAATAATGCAGATTAAACCTAAAAAGCATGTTGTGTGTATAGCTGTTAACACAAACATCCAGTTCAGTGAAGAAGTCACTCTTATGATAGATAAGTATGTTCCCATATAGTACATTTTTGTAGTTTTACTTTTATCTTAAATGAAAATATTAGCCAACCGGCATGAGGAACTCCATTTAAAGAGCCGGTTGTTAGACATTTACCAGCACATCCACCATGCCAGCTGGGCTATTTACTGGTTCTTTGACTTTAAGCAAGTCACTTAAATTATTAGTCCCAGTTTTATTCTCCACAAAATACTTCCTCTCTTGATGTATTATGAGAATGAGAATAGATGAGGCACCCTGGACCACTATGTCCTTCATCCTCCTTGCTGGTAGGCCCCCCTCTAACAATGGTTTGTATATGGATACATATTCTCTCAGTCTCCCTTGCAGCTTAGAGCAGAGTCTTCTAAATCTACATGTCAGCACACACTGCTATGTCTTGAATGGGTTATAGACATGACAAAATATTGACCCTTTAAGCCCTTAGAACATTTCTTTTAAAGATTGTTAGAGGGGAAGGGAAGGAGAAAGAGAAGGAGAGAAACATCAGTGTGTGGTTGCCTCTTGAACACCCCATGCTAGGGACCTAGTCCGCAACCCAGACATGTGCTCTGACTGGGAATTGAACCAGCAACCCTTTGGTTCGCAGGCTGGCGCTTAATCCACTGAGTCACACCAGCAAGGTTAAGCCATTGCAATATTCAAATGAGGTTCAGCTTCTGAAGCCCTGAGATGGTCCCATCTGGACACAAGCCAACCTCATCTAGGTAACCCTTTGAGTCAAAAAAAAAATTATCTATTTCTATCATGACATGAAAAGAAGTTGGGAAGCACTGGCTTCAGGCATGGGTAATGTAATGCAATTCTGATGATGGAACCTGAGGGAAAGCCCTGGGGAGATGGATGTGGGAAACATTTTTCTACCTAATGAGAGTCACAAGAGAGAAAGTACCTTCTTCAGCAATATATTGTCATGTTTATACATGAACCTGGAACTTCTGGGTCATCTTGCAAAGAACGCATGTATTGTGGAGAAGGGGAGTGAGGGCAAGAGTCTGGGTCTTTCACATTTTGGAGCTATGGAGCCCATCCCTGGAACTGTCTATCTTGGGAACTTATGGGTGCGGGGGTGGATAATAAATGTTCCCCATTGTTTAAGTCACTTTTATTTTTGTATTTGGTCATTTGTATCTAAATGCACCCAGACACAGTAGAAGAGCTGGTATAACCCTGACACCCTGTGAGTGCTCAGAAAGTTTAATCACCAAAACAGATCCTTTGCCTTTAGAAAAGCTGCTATGGTAAGATGTATACTGATCTTTAAATATTTAAGGGATTTTTTTCAGTACTTAGATCCACTTTTAATCTTTATCTTGATTGTTACTTTGTCAATGTAAGAAATGTCCAAACCTGTAAGAATTTTTTATGAGTTTATTTGAGTCAACTGCTAAGAACTACCGGGAAGTAAAGCCTCAACAGATTGAAAAAATGCTCCTGAAAATGGCAATTTTGCACCTTATTTTATACATTACAATAAAAAGAGGAGGCATAAGTGGGTTACATGAAATCCACCGGTGATAGACTAGGGAGGTGGGAGAAAGCAAAGCAGGGAAACCTCTGGGATTGGATGAATGAAACAATAGACATACTTCTTTTACACAGGTGAGAACAAAATAGTTAACAGTCAATTAATGCAATAATAATAAAAATGAGGGAATTTGTGGTCTCCCTCTACTGTTCTGCCTGTGATTGAGGGGTCCAGGAAAATGGAAATTACTTTGACATTTCAAAGGTATGTTATCATAGATACAAAAAGACAATAGGCAGGCTTATTTATGGTAAAGATTGACTTTTGTGGGGGAAGATTCTAGCCCAGGACATGACTACCTGCCATAAACTGCTTTTAGTTAATACGTTTTAATTTCAGCCCACCCTTTGTGGTTTCTTTAGGTCTCTGAGTTTGTAAGTCTGCCATGCGGTTCCCCCGAGCTTGTCAGGTTTGGTGTGTGGCCCCTCTTTATGCACAACTTTTAGGAAAGAATAGTAAAAGTGATGATTTTAAAATGAAGTCATTTTAAGCTTGAGAGCAATTAAATACAGAGATACTAACAATGCATATTTTTTCTCTTGTAGGATCTAGAGCTCCATCACAGAAAAAGGGAACAAAATCCTTTTGTGCTCCACAGAGTAGAACTAGACCAATTCATGGGAATTACAGAGAAGATAATTTTAGTTCAATATAATTTTAGTTTAGATGGGAATGACCTAGAACAGCAATTATCAACCAGTGTGCATAAGATCTTTTGAAAAATATTTTATGTATTTATTTTTTAGAGAGCAGGAAAAGGAGGAAGAGAGGGAGAGAAACATCGGTGTGTGGTTGCCTCTCACATGGCCCCCACTGGGGACCTGGCCCACAATCCAGGCCTGTGCCCTGACTGGGAATCAAACTGGTGACCCTTTGGTTCACAGCCCATGCTCTGTCCACTGAGCTACACCAGCCAGGACTGCATAAGAAATTTTTATATGTGCCATACCTGACTATTTAGTCAAGGACACTAACCTCTGTTCCTTTTCAGAGATGTCCAAACTTTTGGCATCTCTGGGCCACACTGGAAGAAGAAGAGTTGTCTTAGGCCACACATTAAATACACAAACACCAATAAAAACTGATAAGCATGCGCTCGCGCACACACACACACACACACACACACACACACAAGTTTGTGCATAATTTTCCTGATATCTGCTACCACAGATAAGCAAAAAAGTCTTTGCATGATAACCCTAATTATGCAGCAGTCCTTTTGATAATCTTTTAAAATCGTCAAGCAGGTCCCACCTTTGTGACCACTAATATAGCAAATGCACATATCTTAGTAGTAAAACTTAGTATAAAACTTAGTAATAAAACTAAGTAATGTTTTAATAAATTTATGATTGTGTGTTGGGCCGCATTCATAGCCATCCTGAGCCACATGTGGTCTGTGGGTTCTGGGTTAGACGCCCTGCCTTAGATTGTCAAAAAAAACAGCCAACAGCCAATATAACAATAGTTATCCAGTGTGAATGAATCAAAATTATACCCATTTTTGGTCAAATCAGCAAAAAGTATAATTTTTGGTGTGCCACAAAATTTTAGTAATTAGTTTCTGTGTGCCATGAGATGAAAACGTTGAAAATTGCTGACCTAGAATGTGCCAAACTTCCTATCAGGCCCCTCTCTTATGGGTATTACTTAATTCTCATAACACCTTTGCAAAGAAGATACTGTTTTTCCATTTTACAAAAGACAAAACTGAGGCAGAGAAGAACTGTTTTGCAGACTTAGGATCACCTGATCTCAAAATCCCTGCTTTTTCTGTTGCGGGAGCTGATTGGCCTTGTCAAGTGCTTGCTCTCTCTTTAAGGCCCTTTCCAATGCATTTTCACATCCAAGAAAAAAGAACAATTCCAACAGTGGTTTCTTTACTGAAGATGTCTTGGTGCAACTGGGGAGGAGTTATACTGCACATCACACAGAAAAATATTTCTCAAGTTCCATGTAAAATCATCACTTTTCCTAGAGTTTTGCTTCTAGCTGTTGCCTCCTCCATTCTCCGGCTCTCCCTATGGAAGGAAAATTTCTCTCTTTCCTTCTAACACAATCTTCTTTACTTTTAACATTCTCCTTAAAGATCCCACTTAGCAAGACAAAAGCTAACACAGTACTTACTGACCCCACCCCATACATCATTGTAGAGCCTATCATCCTGCGTTAGTACAAACATGGCAGAGCAGCAGGTAGCGGGGAAAATTCCGATTAGCAACAGAGGACCAGGCAGGTCACTGTAAGTGTGAGATGCGGCTGGGTTTGGGGGAAGAGTGGACAGTAAGAACAAAGGCCTGGTATGGGGTGGGGGCAGGAAGAATGGTATGTCAAGTAACAGACAGAACTCTGGGGTGTCTGGGGCACAATGAGGAAGGAGAGTGTTATGTAGGCAGGATACCTGCAGGCCACAGTAAGAATTTTGATTTCAAGCGTTATAGAAAAGCACTGGAGGTTTTTAGGCAGGGGAGTGACATGATTGATTAGTATTTTGCTCTTGATGCAGTATAGAGAAGAGATTATAGGAAAGCAAAAGTGGAAGTAGAAAGATCCTTTCATGTCAGTTTCATAAATCCTTACAAAGGAAGCAAAATTAGCTTTCAGCTGTAAATGGCACAGAATGATTACATTTTCATGGTACAAATGTGGTCTTTTCCTCAGATAATGTGTTCATTATCTGGGAACTATACTTATTAGATATCATTGCCAATGACTCATCAAGTAACCTTTCTTGGTAAGTTTTGTAAAATGTACCAAGGAGTAAGTTATAGAAAAAGGCCAAGAGTCATTAATACCCATTTAAGTGGTTTAATGTAGGTGAATACTTACTGCCCTCAAAAATATGCTCTAAGAACCTTATTACTCTCTTTCTCATCACTCACTACTGTCCCAACACACAACTGAAGGTTGAAGGCTAAAATTCTACTAATTAATTTATAACTTGTGTATCCAGTGAGGATGATTGTTTAGGTGTTCTTACCTAAGGCAGACATTTACATCTTAATATGAAAGCCTTTAGATATTTTAAAGTCGAGTTTTAATACTTGATAAGCAAGTTGCTTTGACATGCATTGGTGAGATAGGGTAAAATAAATTTAAGAGGAGGCCCTGGCTCAGTGGATTGAGTGCCAGCTTGTAAACCAAAGTGTCACCAGTTTGATTCCCAGTCAGGGCACATGTCTGGGTTGTGGGCCAGGTCCCCAGTAGGGGCCCATGAGAGGCAACCACACATTGATGTTTCTCTCCTGTCTTTCTCCCTCCTTTCCCCTCTCTCTAAAAACAAATAAATAAAATCTTTAAAAAAAGAAATTTAAGAAGGGATTTAGTAAAGACTTCAATAACATCAAAGATGACTTCTGCTTCTTCCACAACCATGCTTAGGTCCAGTCTTGCTCGTGAGTCTTCAAAATAAATACATACACTTCATGTATTTAGTCTTCTTATTTGCTACTGGGTTTTATTCATTTAATCTAATGGTCATCATATATTGGTGGTCTCCAAAGCAAACCTAGAATAGGTCTTTGGCAAAAGACCATGATAAATTTTGTGTTTTATTTTATAACTAGTACATTATAGACAACCCAATAAATATTTTGTAATAAAATTATATGGCTCTTATATTACAATGATAGAATCTGTAGTTTCTACAATGAGGAGTCAAACAATAATTTCTGTCTCTAGACCAAACTCATCCTATGCATTAGATGGTGTGAATCATAAGCACCTACCATTGGGAAAAAAACAATCCATCATTGTTTTTTTGGTTCATCATTCAGAACCAGGTACTCATCAAGAACCTACCATGTATCAAACACCATTAAACATGAAGAGGGATGCAAAATAATAGCTGCTGTAATATATTAAGCCTTCCATTTACCAGACTTTAAATAGCTGCTGTAATGAACCTCCTATTTACCAGACTTTAAAATATGTCCTACCAATTCTGTTCAAAATATCTGTTAGAAATAATTTCTTCAAATTACATTTTATGACAATCATAAAGTCTTAAAAGAAATATTTAATAAAATATATGCACCTGTACCTTTAAATAACCACATATAAATCTCTTGGGGGTGAATAAAAGTAGTGACCTTTGTGTAAGTAGACAAGACATACAAAACTCTTTTGTGTTGTCAATCACAACAAAAGCATGGGAAGGTTAAAGGAAGCATTGTGAGTACTTGAAACATGCGATGCCAACAGAAAAATTTTGAGTTGATATAAAATGCCAGTGATTTGTATGGCCTGACAAGCCGTGTGTGTCATCTCTGGATTATGTACCGTAAACACTGGTGTAAAAGCAGTAGTCAGACTATGTAGATTGTCATCACTCAACTCGTCAGCACATGTCAGTTCTGCCTGAGTGTGAAAGCAAAAACTAAAATACAGAAACACACGGAGTTGACAATGTAAAATTGCTACTGCCCCACACCTGGATTCCCAAAGGCAATGTTACAAAAGGGTGTTTAAAAGCCCATGAAATACTCCTTGTAATTTTATCTAATTTGGATTAGCTAGATCCTTCTTGGTTATTTAATATTTGTTGGAAGCCTATTAAGGACAAGAACTTTCACTGACTTATCAATAAAATGTTCTACATGGTGTAAATCTTTTAATTATTTGTATTGATTATGCTATTACAGTTTTCCCAACTTTTCCCCTTTATCCTCCCTTCACCTTACCCCCCCCCCCCCATCCTCTGGCATTCCCCACTCTGTTCATGTCCATGGTTTGCACCTATAAGTTCTTTGAATTCTCTGTTTCCTATGCCATTTTTTATCTCTCCCCATCTATTTTATGCCTACTAATTATGCTTCTTCTTCCCTGTACATTTTCCCCCCTATTTCTCCCCCCGCCCCCACTGAATTCCCTCTGTGTGATGTCCATTTCCCTGATTCTGTTCCTGTTCTGGTTGTTTGCTTAGTTTTTGTTTTCGTTGGTTTTCTTTTCTTTTAGGTTCATTTGTTGATAGTTGTGAGTTTGTTGTCATTTTATTGTTCATATTTTTGATCTTCTTTTTCTTAGATTAAGTCCCTTTAACGTTTCATATAAGGACTTGGTGATGATGAACTCCTTTAACTTGACCTTATCTGGGAAGCACTTTATCTGCCCTTCCATTCTAAAGGATAGCTTTGCTGGATAGAGTAATCTTGGATGTAGGTCCTTGCCTTTCATGACTCGGAATACTTCTTCCCAGCCCCTTCTTGCCTGCAAGGTTTCTTTCAAGAAATCAGCTGACCATCTTCTGGGAACTCCTCTGTAGGTAACTGTCTCCTTTTCTTTTGCTGCTTTTAGGATTTTTCTCTTTGTCTTTAGTCTTGGGTAATTTAATGATGATGTGCTTTGGTGTGTTCCTCTTTGGGTCCAACTTCTTTGGGACTCTCTGGGCTTCCTGGAAGTCTATTTCCTTTGCCAGATTGGGGAAGTTTTCCTTCATTATTTGTTCAAATAAGTTTTCAATTTCTTGCTGTTGTTCTTGTCCTTCTGGCACCCCTATAATTCAGATATTGGAACGTTTCAGGTTGTCACAGAGAATCCTCAGCCTCTCTTCATTTTTTTTATTCTTGTTTCTTTGTTCTGATCCAGTTGGATATTTATTTCTTACTTTTGTTCCAAATTGTTGCTTTGAATCCTGGTTTCCTTCTTGTCACTGTTGGTTCCCTGAATATTTTTGCTTTATTTCATTTTGGGTATCTTTCATTTGTTCTTTCATTTTTCCACCAGGCTCAATCAGCTCTGTGAGCATTTTGATTACCAGGGCTTTAAATTCTTCATTAGATATGTTGGCAATCTCCTCATAGCTTAGTTCTTTTTCTGAGGTTTTGCTGTATTCTTTCATTTGGTCCATATTTCTTTGTCTTGGTGCAGCTGATAGGTTGTAAGGAGGCGGGGGCTTAGGTATTCACCCAGGCAGGGCAACCCTCTGTGCTGCACTGCCTGTGTGGGAGGGGCCACAGAGGGAACAGAGAGACAAGCTGGCCTGCTTGTCTCTAGCCCAACTTTCCAACAGACTCTGGTGCCAGAGTGGAAGTATCTCCCACCTCGGCAACCCCAGCCTTAGCCCACAGGCAGCTCTGAGTCTCAGTTTTCCCCTTAAGTTACTCCCTCCCCTGCCGCTCCACCGAGCTTGCCAGTCAGCCCCGCCCCCCAGCCTCCTGGCCACAGTTTTTCTGAGTTGGCCTGTGAGATCCGCCTTACCGGTCTGGTTGTTCTGGCTGATTTTTTTCTTGAATTCTTTGTTGGAGTTCCATGCTGTTTGTTTATTCGTTGGCACTATTCGTTGTTTATTGATTTTAGATTGGTCATTATCCTCCTTTTGGTTGTGCAAGGAAGCGAAGGCTTTCTACCTATACCTCCATCTTGACTGGAACTCATAGATGATGTAAATCTTAACCCCCACCTGTGAAAAGAATTAAATTAGTCAACCACCTAGTATGAAATATATGTCAAATCTGATTAAACATTGCAAGAGGTGTAAATCACAGTTACAGTTTATTGCGCATTTCCTGTTTGCTAGAATCTTAATTTCTACAGCATCTAATGTTATCCTGACAATATCCCTTCAGGTAGCCAGCTCTGATTACTTTATTTCCCAGAGGCAAAATGAGGCTCAGAGATGAGCCACTTGTCCAAATTAATAAAGCAAGTGAGTGGATAGAATTTAAAGCCCATGTGATTCTAATTTTTGCTGCTTTAATAACACAAAACTAAATTTTAAAATATAATCTTGGTGTCCATTAAAACATTAGGCTATACAATAAAGGAATAAGAATATGGGGTTTTAGTATTGGCTCCGATGCTATGCCACTGTGTGCAACTTAGGAACGTGGTTCCATCTTTTGAATTTCAAGTTTCCACATATGTGAAATGATCATGTTGAACCAAACAGTTTTCACAGTCCCTTCCAGCTTCAACATCCCACCACTCTATTAAAAAAAAATATCCTGGCTCTGGAATTGGACACCTATTTTGCCTGTATTCTGGTAACAGTAATCCACATATCTTTAGGGGGACCACCCCTTCCTTTCTCTCAGCATAATGTCTACTTTTGACCTCAGAAT
The DNA here is from genome assembly GCF_004126475.2 of Phyllostomus discolor. Classification (NCBI taxonomy): domain Eukaryota; kingdom Metazoa; phylum Chordata; class Mammalia; order Chiroptera; family Phyllostomidae; genus Phyllostomus; species Phyllostomus discolor. The sequence goes on along the minus strand of NC_040903.2, from coordinate 185,942,823 downwards.
CTGATGCAAGGTTGAACACATGACTCAAGCAGAAAAATTAGAATAAATTCCAGGAGTTATTTGTGACTCATCAGAAGAAATCACCCATGATTGCTAACAGTAAGGATAATGAGTTAGTTCCATGCCTAACAGCAGATCTTCCTCTGGAGTGTTCAGTTTCTTGAGGCAGTACATTTTCTGTTCTGCTAAGCCAGTTTAAATAAGTATTGGGTTGGCCAAAAAGTTCACGAGGTTTTTTCCATAAAATAAAACGCACTTTTCATTTTCACCAATAACTTTATTGATTTGGATATTTTGAGTATGTCAGCTGATCCCCTGCATGATATAACATCAATTGTTCTCAATTAATGTCTCGATTTGATCACTATCAACGTCAACTGGCCTACCTGACCATACAGCATCATCCAGCAAGAAAACTCTAGCGCGAAACTTCATAAAACACTTTTGGCATGTTCAATGAGTCATAGCACCTTCTCTGTACACTGCACAAATCTTTTTTTGCATTTCAGTTCTGTTTTTACCTTTCTTGAAATTATAAAGCATAATTGCCAAAATGCTACTTATTTTCTTCAGTCTTCAATATTAAAATGGCTATAAAAATTCACCAATTTTGATGTTTTTTAAAAAATGCAAGCCAATATGATAGCTGTCACAATACAATCAAACAAAATTGTTTCATATGAAGTTAAAGACAACTAAACGCAGAGTCTTCCAGTCAAGATGGCAGCATAGTTAAGCATGGCATACCCCCTCACACAACCACATCAAAATTACTACTAAATTATAGAACAACCATCGCTCAGAACCATCAGAAATCAAGTTGAATGGAAGTCTGACAACTATAAAACTAAAGAAACCATATCCATCCAGACTGGTAGGAGGGGCGGGGACATGGAATGGGCTGGTCCCACATCCATGTGTGGCAGATAAAAATTTAGGAGGGATATCTCAGGAGCGGGGAGCCCAGGCCCAACACCAGGCCCACCAGCCCAGGGTTCCATTGCCAGGAAGATTAGTTCCCACAACTCCTGGCTGCAAAAACCGTTGGCTACTGATTCTAGAAGAAACTTCTAGAGGAAACTTCTAGAATCCCAAGCAGTTTCTCTTAAAGAACCCGTACACAGACTTACTCAGACTTACTCCCTCTGAGCTCCAGCACCAGGGTAGCAGCTTGAAAGGTACCAGAGGCGTACAGGGAGGAACTGAAGTGTCTGACATCAAGGTGAGAGGTGGGGAACAGCTTTCTTTCAGAGAGAAAGGTGGGCCGGGGCCACTGTCTCTTTTCTGAGCCCTCCCGCTCCAGACCCACAGAGCCTACAGGTAGATGCCATATCTGAGATTCCATCAAAGTGGCTAACACTGTTTGACCCACCCTAGAGATACACTGAGGCCCCATCCCACCCAACTTATGGGCCACCTAAGTTGTTAACAGAGACTTTTCCAAAGATTGGTTGGTCTTGGCTTTTGCTTCACAACTTCCTAAATCTACTTAAACAAAGAATAGCTGGCCTCAGTGAGCCACCAGCCCCCTTACCTCTTGCTAAGTGGCCCCAGGCCCAGCACTAGCGGCAGCCAGCCTAGATTCATAGCTTGACTTTGCCTGGGAATCTCTAAGCCCAGTGCAAGTAGCAGTAGTCTCAGATTGCTTTATAACCAGGCAGGGTGGCCACAGGCAGAACACAGGTGGGGGTGACCAGGGCCTGTACCGCCCGGGGAAATCCCATGGCCAGTGCACCCAGTAGGCAACTATAGATCACACTGGAACACCCCCCCCCCCCCAACTCCCTGCACAGCTGATCCTCAACAGAGGGCAAAGATTGGTGATCCGTGGTCACAGCCAGACCTTTTAGCTGACTGACCTGGGTAAATTCCTCCTAATGACCTGCCAACAGCAATCAAGGCTTAACTATAAGACAAGCACATACTCAGACCATACAAAGGCTGCACCTTGAATACCCAGCTTGGGTGATAGGGGAGGCTGTGCCACTGGACTCTACAGGACACCAACTACATTAGGCCATGCTACCAAGACAGGGAGTCATAGCATCTCTACCTAATACATAGAAACAAACACAGGGAGGCTGCCAAAATGAGGAGACAAGGAAACATGGTCAAAATTAATGAATAGATCAACATTCCAGAAAAAGAACTAAACAAAAGAGAGAGAAGCATTCTATCAGATGTATAGTTCAAAACACTGGTTATAAGGGTGCTCAAGGAATGTAGTGAGGACCTCAACAGCATAAAAAAGATCCAGTCAGAAACAAAGGATAAACTAATTGAAATAAAGAACAATTTACAGGGAAACAACAGTACAGTGGGTGAAGCTGGGAATCAAATCAATGATTTGAAATATAAAGAAGCAAAAAATCAACCAATTGGAAAAACAAGAAGCAAAAAGAATCCAGAAAAATGAGGATAGTGTAAATAGCCTGTGGGACAACTTCAAGCATTCCAACATTTGCATCATAGAGGTACCAGAAGGATAAGAGAAAAAGCAGGAAATTGGTAATCTATTTGAAAAAACAGTGAAAGAATATTTCCCTATTTTGGTGAAGGAAAAAGACATGCAAGTTCAGGGAGCACAGAGAGTCCCACACAAGATGGATACAAAGAGGCCCACTCCAAGACACACCATCATTAAAATGCCAAAGGTTAAAGATAAAGAGAGAATCTTAAAAATAGCAAGAGGAAAGGAGATAGTTAGTTATCTACAAAGGAGTTCCCATAAGACTGTCTGCTGATTTCTCAAAAGAAACTTTGCAGGCTAGAAGGGATTGGCAAGAAATATTCAAAGTCATAAAAAGCAGGAACCTATAGCCAAAATTGTTCTGCCCAGCAAAGCTATCATTTAGAATTGAAGGGCAGAAAAAGAGCTTCCCAGACAAGAAAAAACTAGGAGTTCACCATCACCAAACCTTTATTATATAAAATGTTAAAGGGACTTATTTAAGAAAAAGAAGATAAAAATTATGAACAATAAAATGGCTACACACACACACACACACACACACAACTGACTCTAAAAAACCAACTAAACAAACAAGAAGAAAAGAGACAGAATCATGGATATGCAGAGTATTTGATGGTTGCAGAGGGGAGGGGTTGTGGGGGGAATGGGTGAAGAGGTGAAGGGATTAAGAAGCACAAATAGGTAGTCACAGAATTGCCATGGGGATGTAGAAAGTACAATATAGGAAATGGATTAACCAAAGAACTTATATGCATGACCCCTGGACACGAACAATGGTGGGGATTGCCTGAGGTAGTGGGGGGTGCTGGGTGAAGAGGCAGCAAAGGGAGAAAATCAGGACAAACTGTAATAGTATAATTAATAAAATATAATTAAAAAAAAGACAACTAAGCACTACCGGAGCCATATTATGGAAAAAAACCTGATGAACTTTTTGGCCAATAAAATTTCTATTTGTTCATAGGTGCTAATAAGGATATCCTTGAATAAATGAGCTGGATTTGCATTAGAAGAAGACTTTTGTGGGAAAAAATCTATGCCCAAAATCTTTGAGATGGGAATGACTCCCTTAACTGGATTGGAAGCAAAGTATGAAGTTGTTAGATGTCAGGAAGGAAAAGTTGTATAAGACCTAATTGTCATAGATTTTGAAAGCCTTCAGGAGGATTTTAAACTTGATGGTTATGTCAGATTTATTTTTCAAAAAATGCCTTTATGATGTTTTCTTTTCTATCTCTCCTCTTCCAAATCTTGCCATTTCTGGATCTTCTCCCATTGATTTTGGGTGAGTTTTTGGAACTTCCTCAACAAATAGAATGTGATTAAAGTGACACTACATTACTTCCCAGGTTAGATCAATAAAAAGCATTATAGTTTCTACCTGTTTTTTTCTCTTTCAGGACATTTACCCTTGGAACTAAACTCCCTGTTGTTTTGAAGCCCAGGTAGCATGGGATGGCCATGTGTAGGTGTTCTAGTTGACAGCTTATATAATAAAAAAATTATCTTTGCCCCTACCTCCCTGCCTCTAAAACCTTGGAATTTCCTAAATGATATGAGTATCTTTGTTACTCATTTTGTTCCCTGATAGGTGACTAAGGGTGGGCCCTTAGATAGTTTAAACAAAGAAGATGACTCAGGACAAAGGTGACCACTCCAAGAAAAACACCTATCTGACTAGAGGGTTTGGCTTTTGATATTTGACCAACCTACCAGGAGGATTGGGGAGCTGGAGATGGAGTCACAGGGCCAATGATTTAATTAACCATGCCTCTGTAGTGAAACCCTGATGAAAACCCTGGACACTGAACTTTGGGTGAATTTGCACAGTTGGTAATACTCTGCATATTGTCACACAATGGCATGCTGGGAGAGTAGGCCCTATGTAAGCACAAGAAGGGCCGAGTCAGAGAAGGAGAAGTGATGATGGAAGCAGAGTTCAGTGACATGAGGAAGGGGTCATGATCTAAACACTGCAGATGGCCTCTGGAAGTCGGGAAAGGCGAGGAGGCTGATTCTTCCCTAGAGCCTCCAGAAGGAAGATGGCACTATGGACAAATCTTATTACTTCTGACCTCCAGAACTGTAAGACAATAAATTTGTGTATTTTAGACTGCTAAATTTATGATAATTTTCTCTACAGCAGTAATAGGAAACTAATGCAAATACAGCAGCCTCCCTTATATGCAGGGAGTAAATTCCAAGATCCCCAGTGGATGCCTGTAATAGTGGATAGTACTGAACCCTATACTATGTTTTTTCTTATATGTACATACATAATTCTTCACTTAAAGGAAGTACTTTATGGCTTCTCTTTGGCATATCTGAATTACCAGAATCACTACTCTTGTTCTTTAGGGCCATTATTAAGTAAAGTAAGGTTTACTTGGACACAAAAACTGAGACTGTGACAGTCGATCTGATAACGTGGACAGTTATTAAGTGACTCATAGGCAGGTAGCATATACAATGTAGGTACACTGGACAAAGCAATGACTCACAGCTGAAGGTGGAGCCAAATGGAATGGCATAAGATTTCATCATACTACCCAGAATGGTGTGCAGTTTAAAACTTAATCACTTGCTTATTTCTGAAAATTTCCATTTAATATTTTTGAATAGCTTTCCTAGGGTTACCATAATGAAGTACCAGAAACTGACTGGCTTAAACAACAAAAATTTGTTGTTTTACAGTTTGAGGACCATAAGTCCAAAATCAAGGTATCAGGAGGGGCTATGCTCCCTCAAAGGCAGTAGGGAAGGGTCCGTTTCAGGCCTCTCTTTGAGCTTCTGAGAGTTACTTGGTCTGAAGCAGCATAGTCAAAATCTTCACATGACATTCTCCCTGTGTGGGTCTGTCTTCAAATTTCTGCTCTTTATGAGGACACCAGTCATATTGGATGAGGGGCCCACCCTTCTTCATTATGACCTTGTTTAAACTTATTACCTCTTCAAAGATTCTATTTTCAAATAAGGTCACATTCTGAGGTACTGGGTTAGGTCTTCAACACATGAATTTTGCGATGACACAATTCTACCCATAATGGGGTTGTAGGTCCCAAGAGACTAAAAACAAGTCTTGTCAAGAAGAAGGGCAGGGTAATGATAACAGCTACTTTTATTCTCACAGGGACTCTCTAAGGTAAGCTTTTTATTTCCTGCTCAGAGATGAGCAAACTGAGGCTGAGAGCGGGTAGGCGATTTCTCCACGTTAACACAGTTCCACAGGGCCAGAGCTGGGAGCACACCCAGATTTGTCTGGCTCTGAGGCCCAAGCTTTTCATCACCTCCTGGAATTGTGAAAAGAACAGAAGACCTGCTTTGTAGGCCCAGTTCTGCAACATAAGAAGCATGAGACATTCAATAAATCACTTAACTTCTCTAGGGCTTAATTTTCTCTTCAGCAAAATGAGTCTAATAATAATATGTGGGGAAGTACAAGTACTTCATAAACTGTAAAGCATCCTACCACTGTAATAAGTGTTACTAAGAGTGGCATCAGCATAAGGCAAAGACAATTAACATGTTCTCAGTGGAGAATGATGATATATTTGTGTTCCCTAGGTTTTTAGAGTTTGTGTTGCTTTTATGACTCTCTACCCTCCTTATGGGAGTCTTTCCATTAGCCCATACATCTATCTCCTGATCTTTTCCCCAATTTAGACCTGAATTCTGTTAACTACTTGCCATGAGTGGACAAATAATTTTCAGGTTACTTTTAAAAAAACAAGTTTTCTAACTTAAAACCATTGTTTTATTGAGATGGTTCTTTGGGTAGCTGTGGGAAAAAAATGTCCTAGTTCAGACTGCTATAACAAAGCACAATAGACTGGGTGGCTCATAAACAACTGAAATTTATTTCTCAGAGTTCTGGAGGCTAGAAGTCCAAGACCAAGTTTCCAGCCGATTACCTGTCTGGTGAGGGCCTGCCTCTTGGTTTATAGATGGAGGAAGGAGTAAGAGAGCTCTCTGAGGTCTTTTTTTTTATAAGGGCAGTAATCCTATTCATAAGGATTCCGCTCTCATGACCTAATCACCCCAAAGACCCCATTTCCAAATACCATTATTTTGGGGCTTAGGATTTCAACACATGACTTTTTGGGGGGCATGCAAATATTCAGTCTATCACATACAGAAGGTAGAGTATTAGATCTCTTCAGAAGCTTGTTAAATCTCTGCCCTTTGCCAGCTGATCTGTTGTCAAACTGCAAAAAAGCAAACACACAACCAAGCAAAAGAGCAATGAATTCACCTGACAACTTCACATAAATCTTTTTTTAACTTAGCTTTTATTTACTTTTTTGATATTGAGAAAAATACATGTTTATTATGAAGAACTTAAAGATACACAGTAAGTACAAAGAAAATAAACCTCATCAGGAATCCCATATCTCATATCTGTTTCCCTAGAGAAGGCAACTGTTAATGTTTTGGCTATTTATGAAAAATTGAACTTCTATGAACATTTTCTTTTTTTAATTATTTTATTTTTGTTCAGTTACAGTTGTCTGCATTTCCCTGCCACCACTTCCCCCCACAAACATTTTGCTTTTTAAATTCATTATTGTATTTTGAGTATTTCCACGCCTTTAATGACTTGATTTTAAATTATTACATAATAATCTAGACTATAAATATATTCCAATCTATTTAACCGATTCTCTATGGGAGAATATTCAGATCATTTCTATGTTTTTGCTACTCTAACCAGAGCTTAGAAAAATATCCTTTTACTTAAATATATACACTCTAAGGATATACCCTGAGAAGTGAAAATACCGGGCTAGAGCTTTCTTTATGTATTATTGTATCACTCAGGCAACCGAAACCATTGCAGGAGTTTACTGCAAGGCATTGGGCATCCCACAGATTTGTCAGGAAAGCTAGAGCCTCAGGCTGAGAAGAGGGGCAGGAATGAAGGAAAGCTGTGCAGCAAGAGACCCGGCCAAGGCCACACCACAGATCAGTGCAGTGAAGATTCCTCTGCCATTGTCCCTGAGGCTGAATGGGAGCTGTACTTGCTTTGCTACCACTGCTGGTGCTGAGCCTGGATATTGGACACTAGACATCAGACTCTGTGTGGAGACCACAGCCTTGTAGGTCCTCAAAACTGGATGATGCTACTGCAGCCAGAAAGTGTTCTGTTCTCTCCCAGCTTGACAGCACAACAGGCAGCAGACACGCAGTCTTGGGTCAAGTACCCAAGTCTAGGGGATGGCAATGAGAGTAACTGGGGGTTGCACTTGGGGACAGAGAGTACCCTGGTGGGTATACTCCCTTAGAGAGAGATGAGCTCTGCCTTCTTCCAAGATGTACAACATGGGAGAGTCCACCCACTCTCAATTTGATAGGCAAAAAATAGTACCTTAATATTATTTTAATTTGTATTTATATATTTGCTAGAGATGATGGACCTTTTGGATAGATCCATTGGTGGTTTGTCTTTTTTCTTCTGTTAACTATATAATCATATCTTTTGATGACTTTTCTATTGGAGTAATTAGCTTTCTATTGGAGTACTTATCTGTCTTTTTTGTAAGTGCTCCTTTAACAGTGAGATTATGAATGCTTTGACAGCTTTATATGTTTCCTCTTTCCTCCAATTTGACCTTTAACTTCACTTAGGAATTTTTAATTTTAGCCTGAAGAAGTTTGCCAGTTTCATAGAGCTAAGTCTATCCTCTTTTTTTCCATTATGTTTTCTTACTTTGCTTTTAAATCAGGAGTTAAACATTCACCTGTATTTTCTGGCCAATCCAAGTAAATCTAGTTTCTAAATCTTTAGGTGATCTGTTATGAATTTGCAGAAGGCAGATCTACATTCTAGATCATGAGAGAAATCCAACAAAATCCAGAGGAAGCCACACAGGATTCCCTTTAGGAAAGGTGTTTTAGTTGTTTTAATTGCCTCCTCCTCACCCCATCAGTGAGAGAGGGATTCCTGCTTTGGGATTATGGGGATGGCCAGACACCCAGCACCTGATACTGGACAAATGGGATCAACAGCAGTTTATTGATCATATATCCTTACAGGCTGGGGGAGGTGGACGGCGAACAGCATGCCAGGCCATATGGGGGTTATGCTTGGGGACAGGCTGAACAAGCAGGGGCTGTGGAAGGTAGACTTTGTTGTGTTAAGAAGGAATGGCACCCCCCAATTCCCATAGAAGGATGTGATTGGCTCATATGAATAATTTTGTTAGCTGGCACAGAACTGAAACCCCTTACTTAGGCATGGCAAGCACTGTGCCCGGTCCCTTTGATAAGAAGCGTTGTTTGGCGAGGAGGCCTTATCCACAAGAACAGAGTAGGGAGGGGAACTTGCAGTTAGGCCATCAAGGACCTCTGGATTCTATAAGATATCAAGGCAGCACATAATATTGAGCCCTAATTTCAACACTTACACAGTAATAGCACTTCAGGATGTTGGCTGATGACGGGCTCCAACGGTTAGGAGAGAAAATTCCAGGAGAGAAACTTAGGTCCTGCGCAAAAGCTACTTCCTACCTTCAGAAACTAGCTATCTCAAAGCAAAGTGGCAGAAGGAAAACAAATTGTCAAGTCAGGCTGGGAGTGGGCGGTGACAAAATGGGTAAGGTGGGTCACAAGGTTCACACTTCCAGCTATAAAGTAAATAAGTCTTGGGGGTGCAATTACAGCCTGGGGACTACAGTTAATAATACTCTATTTCATGTTTGAGAGTTGCTAAGAGAACAGATCTTAAAAGTTCTCATTACAAGAAAAAAATTAATAACTATATACAGTGGTAGATGTTACTAGACTTAACTACGGTAATCATTTTCATATATATATATACACAAATATCAAATCATTATGTTGTACACCTGAAACTAATAAAATGTTATATGTTAATTCTATTTCAGTAAAAAGAAATAAGAGAAGAAAGGGTGGAGAGAGACACGGTGAGAGTCAAAGGATTGAGTGAAGAAGGATCCCATCCATGGAGTCTCTCAGGAGACTGGCCGACTCATGCCCAGTGAATTCAGTAATGGAGACAGTGTGTATCTGTAACTTAACCTGCCCTCTACGAAAAGTATGTACCCTTCGGTCAATGTCGCACTGTGAGGAAAGGAAAAGAGAAAGTGAATCCCGCAGTCCTGGGCTCTAGAGACCCACATATCCTGTCACTCAGGTGATGACAGCTGTAGGAAGCAGCCAGAGAGACTTCTGGGGGCTTCCCAGGGATGTTTTGTCTGGACTGACAGAAGATTCTGGGTGGTGCTTTCCAAACAAACCCATGGTTGACAGCAGAAAGTACAAGGTCGCATATTACTCATTTTTCAACAAGTATTTGACGAGCACCTATCAAACACTCAGAATTTTGTGTGAGGTTGCATAGGACAGAATCCCTTCCCTCAAGGAGTTCCTAATATGCTAGGGGGAAGACTATAATTTTATATAAAATGACAATGTAGGAAAGTGTATCAATATGTTTCAAGAAGAAGAACATAGAAAAAGAATGCTATAATAGGAGTCAGTATATTTCCTTTACATTGCTTACATTCTATGCTTTAAATAACTTACTATACAAAACATATGTGGTGAGACAGTTTTTTGTTAATTTTATGAAATTTATTGGGGTGACTTTTGTTAATAAGATTATATAAGTTTCAACTATTTAATTCTATACTACATTATCTGTATATTGCATTTTGTGTTCACCACCCAAAGTCAAGTTTATTTCTATCACCATATATTTTACCCCCTTTATTCTCTTCTACCTCCCCCCAGGCCACTTCCCTTCTGGTAACCACCATACTGTTGTCTGTGTCTATGATTGTTTCTGTTTGTTTGTTGCTTTCTGTTTTATATCCTGTATATGAGTGAAGTCATTTGGTTCTTGTTTTTTTCTAGTGAGACGCTTTCTTGACCTATGAACTGAATCTCTCATGTACCCACAAACAAATAACGGCTAAAGTTTCTTACTGCTTTAGAATGTGTACGCTTTAGTCCAAGTATGTACAGGCACCAGGTAAGGGGGGTGGAGTACAGTAGAGAAGTCTCACTCACTTCTCACTTTGTTCTGAGACAAATGACAGGCCCTGAGCCTGTCAGTGTTCAGTCCTTCAGCTACCCTTGCTGTGGCCATTCCCCTTGCTCCCTTCTGGCCCCAGCCAGACCCTTTGGAGTACCCCAGGGCAACAATTAGAGGAATAAATTGGGCTTTGGTCACTTGGAGGATAAGCCAGATAAATCCGGAGGGTCTAAATGAGCTGGAGGGTTTCCTGATATACCTTTTTTCACTCCAGCCAAACTCTGGTCCAAGGGTAGAGTTTGAATCACACTGGGTAGGTTTCTGTCCTTCCTGCCCACAGCACTTGATCATATCAACATTGGCTCACGAGTTCTGCACCAGTTTCATGTCATTCTTGGTCCCTAGGTCAGTGGGGGGCAGTCGTGGCTGTCCCTCAGTCACCTGTGGGGATTTTAACTATACAAGCCCAGGTCCTGTTCACAGAGATTGTGAGTTAGAGAGTCTGGATCTTGTCCTACAAAATCTATGTGTCAGAGTTCAGATGAAGAACAGGCATTTACTTAGCATGAAGGGAAAACTTTAAACAATCATAGTTGATCAATAATGTAACCGTCCTTTCTGTGAACTCATTGTTACTGGAAGATTTCCAGCAGAGGCCAAATTTATGAACCATTACTCCTCTTTCTCCATCATAAAACATAACTATTCCCTAATGCAGCTTCTCTACATTATCTCATTAATCTGCATAAGTGTCCTATGGGATAGATGTCATTATCACTCTCATTTTGCAAATGAGAGAAGTGAGACCTAGGGAGTGTAAATAATTTGCCTAAGGTCAAATAGTCAAGAAAAGATGAAAGCAGGGCTATTGTGGGGATAATTCCTGATCTGCTACCCCATGTGTCCTCAATTTGAAGAAATGTGCTGACCTAGGGAGATGGCTGGGAGCCAAGGCCATTTGTCAGTTTATTCAGGGATCCTTAGATCTAACAGAGATCAGAATGGGATGGGGTGGGGTCACCAGAGCCAGAGATTTTGCTGCTGCAGATTTTTCTTTGCTAGTCTCTCTTGCTTACCCATCTTGGGCTCTTGACTTCTGCTTGGTAGTCACAGAGGAAATAATTGCTACCGTTTCTTAAAGGCTTTCCATGTGCCCAGGACTTTGTGAACTGAGTTACATAAGCTCATTTAATCATTACAGCCATCCCAGCAGAAAGATATTAGATTCATTTTACAGATGCAGAAACTGAGGCTGAATGTCTTGCCCAGGGTCATATAGCAAGCCATGAATCAAACTAAGATGTATTTGTGGTCAAAGCCTGTGCTTTGCAAATAGGTCTCTTTTTGGCCAGTGATGTTCTGAAGGGCAGGTAGGATCTACAGGAATTATTTGCACGCTGGGTGTCTCCCACTGTTTCTGTGTAGACAATTGTGTAAGCCCAAGGGAACACTGTGAGGACTATTTTAAACCCAAAGGTAACATTTCATTGGGGAATTTGCAACCAGAACAGTTAATAAATATAAGTGGCTCCAGGATTCCTGAAATTCAAGTGACTATTAGAGCCACAGCAGGTACAACATAAAACGTGCTGAGATGGAAAGAATTGTGTGTATGTGCACACATGCATGCATGCATACACGTGCACACTCATATGATTGCATGGTGTACATCAGGAGCATGGGTTGTGGCCCTGTCTGCCACTGTACATTTAAGAAAGTCCAAAGAAAAAGTAGGCAGACCGAGGGCTTTCTGAGGACATACTTTTACTCTACAGATGAAGCAGGTTGCCTGACACTTAGGTCTTCTAAAAAGCCTTGAAACCAACTCCCCTCTCCTCATCCTCCAACCTCAAGCCCTCGTTGGCAGCTATGGAACTCCTCAGGCTACATTCACATCACCACCCCTGTCCCTGAGGGCCCCTGAGTTTTCCAGAAGGGCCTGGGGTCTGCAGTGCTGGCCTGGAGGCCCAGGGGAGGCCACAAGTTCATGCTCCTGAGGTCTCCAAAGACCACTGCCACCTTTCAGGGCTCAGAACCACAGAAAAATCAAGGCTTCCAAAAGGCATGCCGGTTTTCCCTTCTGCACTTGGGATTACAGCCTTGCTTAAGGCATGAAATAGAAAATTGTGTCCACTTTCCTCCTCAGAATCGTACTTTGAGTCCTAAAGGGTGCCTGTTGATGTCCTTCTCTTATGCTTTCTAACACTGAATGTGCCATTTGTATTTGTAGTCCTCTGGCTGTAGCCTCCCCAGCACTGAGGGTCTGGAAGTGCACAGAAGCCTTTAGGTACTAGGTACTCTGGGGAGGAAATGCATGGTGGCACAGGCCTTTTGAGCAGGCAGCCTTTTTCAGGAAGTTGTTAATTTGGCACATGACTTTGGACTTGGACAGACTTGAGTTTAGATCCTGCCCCTGCCCCTGAGTAGCTGTATGCTCTTGGGAAGGTCACATGCTTCTCTGACCTTTGTTTTCACCTCTGGAAAATCAAGGCACTAATGCCTGCTGTGCATTATATGCTAATATACATTATATGCTAATGAGCACTATGTGCTTCCAGTAGGAGGATGATAAAAACTGAACAAGGAACCACATTTGTCATTTATAGCTCATTATGAGTGAGTTTATCAAAACCGTGCCAGAAAATAAGTGATAGGGAAATAGAAGTTGAGGGCCCGAAGGTGAAGAAGTCTGTCTCTCTCTAGTCTCCCTCCAAACACAGAGTCCCTGCACACCTGGGAGCAACATCGGGCCACGTCTGGTGTAGGCAGGTGGGCTGGTCACAGCTCGCGCCTCACAGCTGATGGTTGGCCCAGCAATCTCAATCTGCAGCTGAGTTCTCTCTACTGCTCTTCTGACCCAGAGACTTCTTACTTATATCAGCTATGGAGGGATTTGACCTGTTTGTCATCTTCAATAAAAGTGACTCCAACAACACAGTGTAAGGTTAATGTGTCCCAAGAAACAGACCTGTCCTCTGTCTGGTTTTGTTTCCTTTTATCGCTTTTGAAATCCAGCATTCCTCTTTTCGTTGCTGGCTTGAGTTTCAGAGCAGTACTGGTTTCTCTCAAGTGGATTATTATTTGGAGTTAATTGAAAAAACAAAGCTGGCTAAAGAAGGGTCAAGCTAGTCCTAAAGATAATTACAATAGAAATAAAAGGGTCACACATAGGTCAGACGGGTATTCCAAATATTGACTTCCGAGCACCTGTGTTTCAAGGTGAGCATGGGACAATGCCTAAAATCTTACAATGGATGCAGTGTGTCAATGAGGTTGAATAGAACAGAGCTGAAATGTTGGCTGTGATTCCTGGTGCTTCCAAGATGTCCCCACAGTGTATTGGGAATAGTGTTTGTAGGCAGGGCAAAGCCGTGAATCATACAGAGTTTGTCTCGAGCCCGTCTTTTCCATATCCAGCTGGGAAACTCAGACTACCCCCTCACTAAAATCACCATTGTCGCTTCCCACCTCAGCCTGACCAAGGATCTAACTTATTTGCATCCCATTTATTCAAGTCCTGATCCTGTCTTTAAAACTAATGCTTTAACATATGACATCTTTCTACGTAAAGTATTTGGATTTTAACGAGGGTCTTCTGTTGAAACCAAACAAGTCATCCTAATGGTGGGAAGTCAGGCAGCAGGACAGATACTTCAGGACAGATTGTCCTTCAGCTCCCTTCAAGTCCTACCCGGAGGCAGCTGTCTGTTCTGGCTTGGCAGGGCTGGCACAGTTACAGATCTTTGCTGTGAAGTCAAGGTAGGTCAAAGGGCAGCAGTGCACCAAATGGAACCGAGAATAGAAAACAGCACATGGAGATGGCATTTTGTCCATGGATTGGGGATTACTATCCTAAGCAGCCAGGATTTTTCCAGTAGAGTTTTATACAGTAAAACAAATGTGTTCTGCACTTTTAGTGTTTAAATAAACATGGGGGATTTATTTCTAGCCATAATGTAAATTGGTGATGTAGAAAGTTATGAAAAAAGAATGCATGCTAACACTTTAGACCTCCTGGTTTCTGTCAGTGTGCAGTGTGCTTAAATAACACTGGTTTCTATATAAATAACTAACCTCTTAAACAATATTTGTAAGACATTTTACTTTAAGAATTTCCCCATTTTTAAAAAAGGTACTGTTAATGCAAACATAAGTTTATGGAAGCTAACATGAGTAAACCAAGGGTAAAGTGCAATATATTCCCATTTGAGCTTTTAATTTGCTATATTTGGTTTTAGAATTACAATTAAACACATGACCCAAGATGTCCCTTCCTAAAACGTACCCTGGAATAGTGGCTTTCCAACCTGCTTTCACTTTGACCTTCAGGAATAAATCTCTTTTATCACTTGATCCAATACACACATATCCACACACAATAAAAGTTTCATAAAAAAAGCTTACACTTGTTATATGCAATATACCCTAGTGTTTCCCATTCTATTCTCTTTTATTTATTTTTCTTTTTTTAATTGCTATTACTACCCCACCAACAAGTTGAGTCCCACAGTTTGGAAAACATTGCCTTAGAGAAACTTTTGTGCGCATATATAAACATGTTTGTCACAGCATTGTTTGAAATAGTAAAAAGTGGGAAACGCATAAGGCTAATGATAAGCATGTGTATGAAGTAACTGTAGGGGTATAACTTGCATGGGGTATTAGGAAAGGACTTTCTTAGGAAATGACATTTGGATTTAGACTAGAAGGCAAAGCCTGGCAAAGAGTACATTGTATACTGAATGGGCCTTGAATAAGCAAAAAACTTGGAAGCCTCAAGGAACTGAAAGAGGCCAATGTGGCTGTGTTACAGTGAACCAAAGGGAGAGACATGTGATAAGATTGGGATGGTAGGTGGGAGATAAATTCTGTAATATTTTGAAGGCAGTATTAAAGATAGCAAATTTTTATCCAGGTGTGATGGGTTGCCATTAATGCATTTTAAGCTGGGAAATGACGTGATTCAATTTATGTTTTCAACCATTGCCCTGGATCCTATATGAAGAATGGATTTTAAAAAAGGATGTATGCTATGGTTTCTTTTCAGATCGTATAAATCTTTCACCTTTTACAAAAGGATGGAGAATTGGGCCTGGGCAGAGGGATGGTGGATTTGAGAAAAGAGAAGAGAAAAAACTCATGGATGCAGACAACAAACAGTGTGGTGATTGTGGGAGTGGCGGGGAGGGAAGAGGGGGAGTGGGAGGTGGAGGAGGGTATAAGGGGAATAAATGGTGATGGAAGGAGACTTAACTTGGGGTGGTGAACACACAATACAGTGTACAGATGATACGTTGTGGAATAGTACACCTGAAACCTGTATAATTTTGTTAACCAGTGTCATCCCAATAAATTCAAAAAAAGGAGGGAAAAAGGATAGAGGAAAACCTGTTAAGAAACTGTTGTCAACGTCTTTGGTGATTTGGTTTGAGTGTAAACAAGGAGAAGTGGATTAATGCAGGGAATATTTTACAGATACAATCTATAGGACTTGTTGATGGCTTATTTGGGACTGAATTGGGGATTAAAGGAAGAAGATGAGATTGAAGATAAGGACTTTGTCAAGGATGACGTATGTACCTAGTATTCCAGTAAGAACATCTGAGTAGATGAAGATGTCATTTACTGATGAAGAACACCAAAAGGGGAGCACATTTGAGTGGGTAAAAATTAAGAGTCTGATTTTGTAAATCTTAAGTAAGAGGTACCTGTGAGTCATTTGAATATAGAAGTTAAGTTAGCAACTATGTATGAAAAGCTGAATCTCAGCAAGGAGATCAGACTTAAGATATACATTTGAGAGTCAGCAGCCTATACAGATGTGACCAGTCTGGGATGATAGAACACAACAGAAAAAAGGAGAGAGAGAGAGACCAGGATAGAGCCATGAGGAAGCTTGAGAAGGAGGAATCAGACCAAGATTATGGCCACAGGAGTGACAGTAAACCAGGAGTGTGAACTCTCAGAGGAACCCACAGGGGAGCATGGTTTAAGAATTAGTCAGAAGTCAACAGTTAGGCATGATGAGGCAGAGAAGTGTCTTTTGGATTTAGCAACATGAATGTCACAGTGACCTTAGCAAGAGCTGTTTTTTAGAGATTGGTGGGGGGTAGAATAATACAAGGAAGAGACAGTGAGTGCAGATAACTTTTGTGAACCTTGTCTGGAAAGGAAAGAGTGATAGCAAGACAAGCAGAGGAAAGTGTATCATCAAGGGAGGCCTATTTGTTGTTTGTTTGAGACTAGGAGCTAGAAGCAGATGTTTGAATGGTATTTGGAAGGTTGAACTGGAGAATAAGAGGCTAAAGATACAAAATTGAGACGATAACAACTAGAGCAAGGTCCTTAGATGGAAGGAAGATCATGTGTGGCAGGATGACTTTCGATCTGTGGGGGGATGTCTCCTCCGTTGTGGCAAAAGGAGAGGAAGAGGGCTTGTCGGTGGGGAGTTCCTGTCTGATGAACGCAATATTCGCTGTCAAATGAGTTCAGAAGGTGAGTCAGTTTGGATGATTTAGCTACAAGTAACAAATATCCAACCAACAGTGGCTTAAACAAATAAAGTTTTATTGTTCTCTCTTAATGTAAAGACCAGGGCTGAGTAGTTCCAGGGATGGATTAGTAGCTCAGCAAGGTCATCAAGGACACAAGCCTTTCTAGCCTTCCATCCCATTGTCCTGCATGTGACGACAATACCTCTCCCAAGCCTGCAGAATAGCTGCATCTGTAAAAAGAGTTGCATTCTCAAAAGAAAGCATCAAAGCAAAAAGAAGGAAGGGAGATTCTTTTCTAAGAAAACCCTTCACCAAATTCCTCTGAGGCCTCATTGGCTAGGACTTGGTCACATGGTCACTCCTAGCCCAATCTTTAGCAAAGGGAAGTAGGAATACTGTGATTGGCTTACTAACCACTCATTGACCTTTACCTTGGTTATGGAGTTTAAACTAGCCCAAATCTGTTAAAACACTCTGTAAAACTGGAAATCCAAAATATTTAGATTTTTTTCTTTTTGTCTATAAACAATAACATAGACATTCACACCAAACTTCATTTTTTTTAGGTCCTTTCAAAGGAAGGTGAAATAAGTATATGAAGAAACAGATACTTGGGAATTATAATTTATAGATAAATCAATTTATTTTATGATTGAAAATGATTCGAGTTTATAGCTATGTATTTGGCATAGTTAGAGTTAAATATCTTCATCCAGAGGATGAAGCCAGCCTTACACCCTGGGTTGCATTTAAAGAAATTATTGTCCTACACTTGTACATTAATAAAGATTCTACTTTTTATAATGCAGTTGAATCTACTTTGTGAAAAGCTACAGAAAATAAGGGAGAAAGAGGGGCAGAAAGTAATCCTTCTGCCAGGCTTACAAAAGGATTATTAATGATGGTTATCATAGGGCTGCCCGGAAAGTGCCCCCTGGAGTTGTGCAATGTTGCAGTGCTAGTCATTAAGCGTATATTAGAATCTGGTACATACTCTCGTTGTGCTAGTCCAACATTTACAAGGATGGTAGGTGCAAACACAGTGGAGGAGAAGTGTTTGATGGTGACAGCCAGTAAGAGATGTTCACTTGAGGAAGAATGGATGTTAATTTACAATATTCAATAATGTTTTGGTAAATATTAGTGAAAGTGCTTTTCTACTAGCCTAACAAATGAATAAAACATGAATGCTGGTCCTTTAAATCTAAGTTATATTGTTTACCTGTTGGAGGTCAACATAAAAGTTTTCACCTCTTTGTCCTTCAAATCCAACAAAATACGCAACTGAGGCACAATTGTGGACACAAATAAAGGAAAGTACTCATTCGAAAGTGACTTCTCACTATTGTGAATGGCAAAGATTCAGAGGGACTAGCTTTGATACCCACTGGTGTTTGCCATCATGCCTTTTACCATCTTAAATATATGAATTTCAAGGTAGAGAGGAGAAATCCGGGAGCCTCATCTTAGATAAAGTCAGGCACATCATCTTCAATATTTCCAAGTCATTAAATTACTGTTGTCATTACTCCCATTGCCACACTCTACAAAATTACTTAATTCAAAACATCCCAATACAGGCCAAATGCCCCCTTTCTAAAACTATACTTAACTCTTAATGGAAATATGTTATGAAGGCATGAATCCTTATCAGGAGTTTATGGTGTCTTCATTAAAAAAGCTCTGATATCAATATTTTGAAACATCTCTTGATTTGGAATATTATAGCTTACATCAGTGTAAAATACCCCACAGTCAGACTTATGAAAGGTGAAATGTATTAATTCCTTCCATAAAGTCAAAAATGGGTAATTGCAAGGGGGGGAGGGTAGTGAAAACAGAGGACCAGTCAGGCATTTTGAAAATTTAGTTCAGAAAAATTTACTAAAGGTAGTTGAGGATCTGTGTTTCTATTTCCTTGGGAAGTCTTTGTGTTTTCCTGAAGATGCACATAACACAGGTTAAAAACTGTCAGCTTAGCCCAACTGTGATGCCATCGCACTGATACAAAGTTAGGATTCTGTAAACATGGGCGGAACCTACAATGTCTGCAGTAGGCGTTCTTCTGGGAGTGAGGGGGGAGAAGGAGTTAGAGAAATAATCAGTAGTAGTTGCAGAGAATGGGGACCCCAGCTTTCTAGAGAACAAATGTAAGATTGCTGGGCCATGTAGACCACTTGCTGAAATCTGTAATTGAGATTTTATTGCAATACCAGTCTGGATTACTTTTGTTATATTTATGACAACACTTAGTTGCTGAGGCACAGGCACTAAGATATTCGCTGCATTTAAACTCTTTGAAAAAAAGAAAAAGAAAAGGGAGAACACAGTTGAAAGAAGAAATCCGTTTGAATGGGGAAAGCCTGAGATCGGTTGCAGGCCAGGGAGAAGGCATTAAGAGAAAGAAGCGACAGAGGTCTCATTGACCACTGGGTGTTCAGCACCCAGGACAGAAAGAAT